>NC_071667.1:71850500-72541000 GCF_028554725.1 Zeugodacus cucurbitae
ATATTTCTCGAGATACAAATTTAAATTGCAACAAAATTTTAACGTATTCTTGACTGTTTACCATTAAATATAATATCAAATGAAACTCCAGAGTCTCACGAACTCTGTGGAACAACATATGTATATAATGTCAAATTGAACTTTAAATTCCTTAAATATCTCCATGGAATATTTCTTCGAAAACATAAGAACCTTAAACCCGAGTTTTTAAAAGCATTCACAAAACATTGTATATTTTTTATTTAAATACTCTACGTTTCCCACGAACGTATACAATATTCTATCACTTCCCATAAACTATTACAAAACACAAGCAATTCGCACGATTTGTGTGAAATAAACAAAATCAATTTATGCTACCGTAAATGCAAATGGGTAAAGCCCCCCGATAGTGTTACGTAGAAAAACCTGAGGCGTTTTGCAACATAGTACAATATATATACTTCAAATAAATATATGTCATTTACACGCCAACTGCTACCGCCTTCAGCCACTTCTAGCCGATGCATATGCATGAATGTCAATTGCGAATAATTTGCTAAAACAAATCACGCGCTCTTTTCGAGTGTCTCTACTCATATTGATATTCAAATTGCCAATGCGAAAAGTAGCAATCACTCATTCATTCGATTTGATTTACTCGATTTATATTTATGAGTATGCGTGGTCAGGCATTTAGACATCGCAGAATGCAAAAATATGCGAATGTCAACGAACGACACACACGAATTATGCATTTTGCTATTTAGAGAACTATCGCATTAACCCATTAGTGGGGAGGTGCGATTTTTTTAGTGTAGGGTTCTAAAATATTGCATGGAGGTGTGATAAGTTAGTAAAAAAAATAGTATAAATAGTTATTTATAATAATGGATAATTATGTTATTAAAGAATTAATACATATTTTTTTCTCCAAAAGAGTTAAACTTTTCAGCTAACAAAATTAGGTTTTGTTTGTTACCAAATCTTATAGGCAGTTTGAAATTAATAGAAGGTGGGATCATCCGATCGGTTGTCATCTTGTTCTTCTTATATTTTAACCCTTCAAACATCGAAACCTTTAAGTTTTTATGTAAAATTTCATCGATCTTCGATATTATAACCTCATTATTTTTATTTTTTGGATATTATAACCTATAAGTTTCAGTAATTCCTCTCTCTCTCTCTCATATATTCTGATTTAAAGAGCTTAAACGACATTCAGGCAAAATAACAGCCAAATTCATCACCAAAAAGTTCTTCACCATATAATTAGATCTCAAAAGAATTAGATCATCCAATAGTATATCATCTAAGAAATCAATGTTATTGTTGTCTTTGTAGCGACAGAAAACATTACCAAGGCAATTCTGTTGATTGCTGTCGAGTTTACACTCCTTGGCCGGACAAAATTCGGGCCAGTTCCGGTTACGTAGCCCCGACTGTCAAGGAAACTATAAGGAATATTTCGGAAGTGATTCTTGTTCTTTTGCGCCAGTTTTTCTATACACCTTAGAATCATTGTAACTGTAGAACTTGTGAATTTTAGCTGATTTTATTTCAATAGCATAATTTGTTGCCTACCTTTAGGCTGACTACAAATAAATTTTAACTTTGTGCTATCTTTTTATTGAAATTGTCTAAATATTTTGGTGAAATATTAATTTATATGCAAACTGAAATGATCTAAAGAAGTGATTATGATAATATGAAAATATTTTTTGCATTGCATATCAGCAACCCACTACATTAATGGGTTAAGGCACTTGCTAACTAAATTGCGCTTGCAACTTTTGAAATGTAGCTAAACAATGTATCAGCAACATGTGTCTAGCTTGTAGAAAGGCAATTGTAGCTTACTTTTTTGGATTTATTTTCATATTTATGCACTTACACCTTCACAAAGGTTTAATTGAAGTTTTGAAAAATAAAATAGCAAAGAATTTAATGGAAATTTTTGCATTCTCAACATCCTGTTTCACGCACTGTTCACAAACATATTTACATTTTACGCACATTCACTTTTTGAAAGTTTCAGTATGCCACTGAGCAAACCTAGTCATGAGTTATGTCTGTAGGTATTTCAATCTGTCTATCTGTATGCCCGTTACGACTGTTGACGTCTCAGCTGACTCAATGTCATATTAATTGCCAAATCGTTGTTGTAATTGCTAGCGTAACATTTTGATTACCTGTCAGTTATCGGTTGTATGCTGCATATGAATGTATGCACACAGATACATACATGTTATTATATATACATACATATGTATGTGCATATATACATAAACTACGTGTGGTGCGCTGAATTGTAATAACCGCGCGTAACGCGAAATTAATGCACTGCAAACTAGCTTGTAATTAATGACACTAATTTTATATGAAAACAACAACAAAAATAAAAACAAAAAAAAATGTACCCCTGCTCCCGTTACTGCGTTGATTAGTGATGCTACAATGCTCCGTGTACGCCTTTCAATTAACAAATTAGCGTAAGTCTTTGTTGTTGTTGTTGTTTTTGTTGTACGAGTGCTTGTAATATTCCGTAATGAGCTGTCAGTAATTTGTTCATAGGCAGAAATTTCCATAGTGGTGCTGGCAAATCAGCAGCAAAAAAATAAATAAAACATAAAAACCAAAACAACAACAACAACAATAAAAGCGGCAGGAAAATATTGTGCATTCACGTACGCTGAAGCAGTCAATCAGTGCGCCTCCTCCTATGCATAATGCGATTAAACCAGTTTAAATTTATCGCCGGTTAGCCAGCCATAACAACAACAGCGGCAACAATGGCAATAACCGTGCACAATTAACTGTAATCTCCGATGTATATGCATATATATGCGTGCAACCGATAGGGAAGCGTCACTGCATCACTGCCGTGGAATATTTTTGTAAAAAACCCTCACGTCGTTTGGCATTGAGGCATCATCTTCCGCTGCATCATCTTCCTTTTATTGTTGTTCCTGTTTCATTTTTTGCACTCGCACTCGTTTGTTCTCGTCCTTATCGCTGATGACGTTGCTTTCTGTTGCACTGGGGATTTTCCTAAATGGAGCGTTATTAAATGTGTTTGTTGTTGTTGTTGTGCGCATTTACTATTTTTATATTCGCACTCATCCTTTCCAATTTGTATTTTTACAACTTTTCCATTATCGGCTTTCAGCTGATAAGTGTACATTTAATTTTTAATAAAATAACTTTTTTTTTCTTATTTCTTTACAGTTGGCAACTGCGCAAAATAAATACTACAAAAAGCTAAAAATTTATAAAAACCAAAAACAAAACGCACATCAAAATGGCTGTTATACTACATGAAGTTTACGACTGGTACAGAGATCTTATGGACAATCGAAGTGGTGAGTGGTAATTACAAACCTTAAGCTCTTATCTTTAAGTGCTCTTATATTCTTATCGGAAATTATATAGCAGTTTTTAAATTTTATTTTAATCAACTTTGAAAAATGCTGTTTAATAGCGATCCTAGAGCCTTAAATTAATCCAATAACAAATTGGTTAAGCTTTTCGAGCTTTTTAAGGCTAATCTTTTAATCTCATTAAAGTAGTCCTGCTCATACATCCTTTGAAACTTGTTCATAGTGAACTCTATTTAATTTCGGAAAGGTCCGATTGTTGTAACTTCAGAAAAATTTGTTCGCTCGTGATTTGCGCCTCAAACCGATCTTAAAAAAAGCATTCCGGGATGAACCTAAAGGTATTCGAGGTTAAAGAATAGATATTTCAATAATATTGTCATGGCATATAACGTCGGATAGTGTGTCGAGGCCTTCCTTAGATATGCTCTAACAAATTTAATACTTATAAAGGGTGGAAGGGACGCTACAAAAGTAGACCGATAGGAACAGCAAACAACGCCATATTTTTTCCCGCTCTTTTGACATTTCTCTTCAGTAAAGTTTGCCATTTCATCATGGAAAGATATACGATCCGACAATGAGTGGAAATTATTAAAATTTACAACCGAAATTCGGAATGAGCCTCAACTTTAAGAGCACTATGTCCAATTTATGGTCGTCATAATCGTCCTGTCCGACCGCTCAATGATAACCGAATATTTTTGTCCCGAATTGGATGATATGGACTTGGACAATATGTGGTTCCAACAGGACGGAGCCACAGCAACACAACGAATCGATTCATTGATCATTGTTTGGGATTACGGAATCCCAAAACTGATGAAATCACAGTTTTTAACTAACAGAAAAAATATATTCTCCATGACATTAAGTATATATACGAATAAGGAATACGCCTATTCATCTGCTTCCGCTTTAAAGACGTTGTTAATCAAATTCAATTAACCATATTTTCCTATTTCATTAATAACACTATACGTCAAGTCGACTTTTTTTTCTGGTTATTGGGCCAAATAGTTTTTTTCCGGAAGACTGAGTCAAAAGTAAGAAAAATATTTATTCCGTTTTTCGAAAATTTTGAAAATATTCGACTTCGAATTTCGAAAATAGACTTATTGAAAAACATTATAATTAATTACAGAATGCAGTTACAAAATCAAAAATATGGTTACAAACTACCTTTTCCTATTATTTCAGTGGTGTATAATATCTTTTGATCAAGCTTATATGACAAATTTCAAAATTTTATTTTGAAAAAATACTGGCACATTTTTTAAACTTAGTGTTTTTACATTTTTGTTTATATGCCTATTTCTTCTCATTCAGATATATCCATTACCATTCCCCCAGTCTACATAGGTAGTAGTGCGTGTCCTCCACAATTACACACTTCTTCACATCACTTCTTATGCCAGCTACTAATAATAAACACATCTGGTGGAATAGTTTTGTTACAATATTTTATAGCATACTATAAAAGTATTAAGCTTGACCTAACGGCATGACAACTTGACGGGTTTGGATCTCTAAATAATCGCATTGATTCCATGGTTCAATTGTCTAAGGACAACAAGACTATTTCGAAGATTACTTCAATAAAATGTAGAGAATAACTTCTTTGTACGAGTATTTCAACTCAAAACATAAAAATAAGCCTTAAAATACGCAGTCTAAGTCGCGGATTACTTAGCAATAGTTATTATGATTTAAATTCGCTAAAAAATTTACACATGAAAGCAACAAAAAAGCTATCCAGTTGAACTTAATACAAGAGAGCTTGTGTTTAACACGTTTAAGTGACAATCGCCTGCTGTTCTAGCCCTATTTTATTAAGCCATTATACTTGTGTTTGAGTTATGCCAGTTGGCGCTTCGATTCGCCACTCTTCACGTTTTGTTGAATTAAATTATTTGCACGTGACAGCAAAGTGTTTGTTCAACAACACGAGTATTGAAACCAAATCCGGTTAAGCACGAAACTTTCCACGTGTAAATTTTATAGTTATATTAAATATTTATTATTTTAAAGACACAATGCCGGTTTTTTAACTATTTATTTGTATATTTACTTTACAGATCCACGTGTCAAAGACTGGCCCATGATGTCATCACCAGTACCCACCTTAGCACTCTGCGTATTCTATGCCTACTTCAGCAAATCGCTTGCGCCGCGTCTGATGGCGAAGCGAAAAGCGTTGGATCTGCGCAAAATACTCGTCTACTATAATCTATTTCAGACAATATTCAGCGCGTGGATTTTCTATGAGGTGAGTCGCTGCGAATCTTTTGCCCATAAACATAAAGACTAATTAAAATTTTGCATTTCCACTTTGCAGTACTTAAGAAGTGGCTGGTGGGGTAATTACAGTTTCAAATGTCAACCCGTCGATTATACCAATAGTCCATTGGCAATGCGTGTAAGTGTGTTTCATTGATTTTGGGTTATGTAATATGTAAGGTAAATGTCAATTGTATGCTGTGGAAAGTAATTGCAAAATATTTTTTATATACATATTTACCGTTATAATAGACAAAAATGCGCTTTCATACATTTATACATACCGTTGTAGTAATACATACATCTCTTTTTGTTCGAATTGATTTTGATTTTTCAATTTTTTTTTGCATTCTTCATTTCGCAGATGGCTCGCACTTGTTGGTGGTATTACATTTCAAAATTCACAGAGTTCTTTGATACGCTATTCTTCATATTACGCAAGAAAACTGAACACGTATCAACGTTGCATGTCATCCATCATGGCTGCATGCCCTTCTCCGTATGGATGGGCATGAAATTTGCGCCAGGTAAAATTTGGCTTGCAATTGCTCAAAATGCTTTAAATTTAATTAAATAATTTAATTTTTTTGAAATTCAAATTTTGTTTTTTTTATGAAATTCAAAAATTTCCAACAACAACTAATTTCTCTCCCACCACTCCACACTCTAGGCGGTCACAGCACATTCTTCGCGCTACTCAACAGCTTCGTACACATTGTCATGTATTTCTACTACATGATCGCCGCCATGGGTCCCAAATACCAGAAATTCATTTGGTGGAAGAAATACCTCACCACCTTCCAAATGGTAATTACACAACTGTCATGAAATTGCATTTGTTGTTTTTATAATTTCATTTTTAATAATTAATGCGCTCATTTGTTTGTGTTTAGGTACAATTTGTCGCCATTTTCACACATCAGTTCCAGTTGCTCTTCAGAGACTGTGACTATCCCAAGGGATTTATGGTTTGGATTGGTCTGCATGGCATTATGTTCCTGTTTCTGTTCTCTGACTTTTATAAAGCCAAGTATACAAATGCGCGTGCACGCAGCGCGGCGGCGAAAGCCAACACAAATGGTTATACTAAAATACCTGCGTCGAATGGCAAATGCATACCAGTCAGTAATGGTGATTTGTCCAATCATTTGGTGGCGTCCAATAATAATAAGGGTGCTTGCATGGTGAGTTTTTTATATTTATTTCGTTTTTTTTTTAGGTTATGTTTTTGGAATTACCACTTAAAATGCTTGAAATAAGTGTTTCTCAAGTTTTTTGTTGTTGTAGTAATATCAAATTACTTTAATTTGCTCTCAAAGCTCAATTTGAGCTATCCCACTCGACTCATTCATATGTTTTCTCAGCCCTCAGTAGTATTTATTAGATTAAAGTTCGGTCCTCAAGTGCCTAAGTGACTGCAAAGGTCCTAGATCTGTAACCGGTTTAGCACTGTCAGCTCCAAATCTCTTTTTTTGCAATGATTAAACGCTTGTACACTAATCATCAATAAATTTACAGTTGCTTTTTTGATGAAAATGTAACGAGCATAGTCTAATCAGAATTAAAGACGAAAAAGTGAGGTTAGCTTGAGAGGTTATGTTTGCGTAAATTTCAAATATTCATTTTTAATGACAAGAGAATATTAAATATTGTTAATTTTAATATTTAGATCTTGTATTTGAAAACATAGAACAACTCAAACCAACTATGAGCAAAGTTAGGTTAGGTTTAGGGATTATATATGCGTGAACTTCTCATCCGCACGGCTAATGTCTTCAGAATATGAAAATGTGTAGCTTTTTAAAACGCATTCCACATCAAAAATGTTTATAATCGCAAAAAATATCAACTAAATTTGAGGTTATGTTGAATAAGCAGCTATTAGCCGACTCCTCAAGCGGTGAATAGCCTCTAATGTCAATAACATGAAGGTCTAAGATCACTGCTTACTTACTAACTTGAAAAAAATATTATACTCTTAACACTTAGTACAGTTCAAACTCGTTACTGCTTCATTTGAACTTTTAATAAAAATAGTTTTTCATTATAAATAATAAAAGCAAAGCAAAAATAGCAAACACTACAGAAAGTAACTAATGTCAATGGCTTCACCGCGTAAATTCTAAGTACACGCATTAATTTGTAGTTTTCATACATATTTTCATCTATATAAAAGTGTTTCTTCTCAAAAGTTCTATTTAATTTACACTCAAACCTCCGCATCATTTGTACATATGTCAATTAGTAATCAAAACAAATGCATATGCCGAGCTGGGCTGCCGTATGTCAATTATCATATTGTACATATTGATGTGCTTTCAGCAGTTTTTTTTTTCAAAAAGCGCTTCAAATAAATTTGTGCCAAGTGTTTAGGCAAACGAGCCTAATTACAGAACTAAACAACGCGTCTACGACTAACGCACAGATGTCAATATTTTGATGAATTATCATTGACGTTCATCGCTGTTGCTGCGGCTGTTGTTGTTATTATTGTTGTTGCTAGTGGAGTTGGGTCTAGCACTTCTCCATTTGAGAACTTTTCAACTTTAATTCAAGTAAATGTTTATGCAATTATATAATACAATGTGCAAAGTGTAAGTGCCTAAAGTGTTTAGTGTATTTGACCGGCACGTGGTTGACATTCATTATAAAGGGTGTTGGCATGTGCTTTTCGAGCAGCTGGCTAATGTCTTCATTTTATTTGGAAATAAACAATTTTTTGTGGGATAATTTGTAGAATGTTGTTGTAGAACATCAACGTATTTGCATTCGCTTATTTGTAGGTATTTTTTAGGCATTTTTAAACTAAATAAAAAAAAATTTGCAAAAAAACAAAACAAAATTCGTCGAGATACGTGCCGGTGGAGTGAGGGCTTCAAAAAACACGTTGCGTCCTGGTTGACGTGATTTGAACCCTTGTAGAGATCTAAAACACAAAAAACAAGAAGATTCTTCATTAGTAAGGATGTCGTTATTGGGTTGACCATTTGAAAAACCAAATTTTTTTTACCCGATTTTTTCGACCTTTTCGAATTTTTTAAAAATACTTCAAATGAAAATTTTTGGAAATCCAAGGCAGACACGATAGAGCATTGTATAAAGAAGATATATACAAAATTTCAAAGGAATCGGTTCAGTAGAAGTTGAGTATCATGTCAACCACATCGAAAAAAGTAGTTTCGAGAAAAACGCGTTTAAAGTTTACGAGACCGCTCTGCCGGCTCGGACGCTACGTCACAAAATCGGCGATATCTCCGAAAATAAGTCGAATTTTGAAAAATCCTTCCAAGGTCATATTTTTGAAAGTCTAAAAAAACTTTCAAAATATGCAAAAAAATCGATTTTTTCAAAATCCTAGACCAGAATACCCCCTTAAAATTTAAAAATGTCAGCGTTAGTCGGTGATTTTCACATATTTTTTTAAACAATTTCTCAATCTCATTTGCGTGGTTGTTTTTTGTTTGAAAGAGACCATGTTAAATGTGATAAGTTCAGTTAGATTGACAAAATGCTGAAATGAGCAAATCCAATAAGAATCGATCAACTTATCTATATCTAAGCTGACATATATTAAGATATTCGGTCATCTTTATCCTTTGTTAGCAATATTGAAGGGTCAAAGGTTAGATCAGAATGCTTAAAACCCACTGCTTTCAAATCAGTTGGGTTGCAGTTCAATGATATTGGCTAATTTTTTAATCTTAAAGCTGAGACAGATTAAGGTTACGTTGGGACCTAAAGCAGTTTGCTCTATTAAAACTAAATTTTACACATTTTTTCAACAGAAATCCTGTTGAGCTATGAAAATGGCTGAAAGTTGTATTGAACAAACCAAAAAAATTTTAAGTTTTAAGATTTGAAAAAAAAATTAGGTTAAAATTTCAAAAAAAAAAAAACAAGAAAAAACGTTAACTTCGGCTGTACCGAAGCTAATATACCCTTCACAGGTGCATTTCTTTTAGTAACTATGTGTTTAAGCAAATCTAAAGGCGTAAGAAAAAGTAAGTAAAAAAATTTTACTAAATCTTTTTAGCCGGATTCAGATTCTTAGTTAACCTACCTGAACAATTTCTTCGGAGATTATATTATTACCTTAAGCAGTAATCCATGTCAAATTTCGTGAAGATACCACGTCAAGTGCGAAAATTTTCCATACAAGCCATTGATTCCGATCGTTCGGTTTGTATGGCAGCTATATGCTATAGTGAACCGATCTGAACAATTTTTTTGGAGATTAAATTATTTCTATGAGCAATAACTCACACCAGATTTCGTGAAGATATGTAGTAAAATGCGGAAGTTTTCCATACAAGCCCTTGATTCCGATCGTTCAGTTTGTATAGCAGATATATGATGTAGTGGTCCGATATCGGCAGTTCCGACAAATGACTAGCTTCTTGGAGAGAAAATAACATCTGCAAAATTTCAAAACGATATCTTAAAAACTGAAGGACTAGTTCGTATATATACAGACAGACAGACGGACGGACGGACAGACAGACGGGCATGGCTAAATCGACTCAGTTCAACATACTGATCATTTATATATGTACTTTATAGGGCCTCCGACGCTTCCTTCTGGGTGTTACAAACTTACAGGGTATAATTAGGTTAGAATTTCTAAAAAAAAAAAATAGGTTATGATTTTAAAGCTATTTCTTTAATTGCGTAATTAAGTGTATAAACAACCTTTAAACATAACAAAACTTAATATAAAATTTTTAACTAATTCCCTGATTCTTCTTTTTTCCCATCAATACCACCACAGCCCGTCATGGACGATGAAGCCGAGATCATCAAGCCAAATGGTCACTACACCAATGGCTATAAGAATGGCTACGCTAATGGGCATGCCTTCAAGGAGGGTGACGGTATGCTCTCCACAAATGATGCTATACTCAATCCCGACAGCAGTAGCTCTAGTCTACATCAGCGAAAAGTCAAATAAAGCATAAAGTGTAACAAAGGAAAGCAGAAATAACCAGCAAAGCATAGTTAGTTATATAAGTATATATTAAAACAAAACAAAACAAAAACAAGAAAAACAACAAAAAACACACACACAACAAATTGATTATTTTTTATATATACATAAATTATATATTTAATAATTTAAAACGAGTAAATATGGAGCTTTTATATATATAAAACTGTACATATATTTAAAAGTTTGGTAAAAAAAGGAAGAAAAACACAAGCATTAATTTTAATTAAAATACTATACATTATATACTATAGCAGCAACAAAGAAGAATATGTTCTAAGGTCAAGTACTACATTTGTACATACATACATTTATTTCTAGACATAATCTAGTAGCATCACCAAGTTGTTCAAACAATTTGCAGTAGATATGTATGTATTTAATGCAAATGGAAAACACAAAAAAAAAAAACAAAAACAAACAAAGCGAAATGCAGAAAACACATGTTTCATTAGGCAAACAAAAAGAAAACACATAAAACAACAAAAAAAGTAAATTAAAATTAAAATAAAAAAATGCATAAATTTTATTTAAGTACATTTATTAGTTATAGAAGAGCAACAATTGCGCGCCGCTTTCTTGTAGTTTGTGAAGAAGAAGAAGAAGTAGACGGAGTAGGAAGAAAGGGAAAGTAAAAGCAAAGTCAAACAATTTATTGTTATAAATTTGTAAGCAAAGTCAAATGGTATTTTACATTCTCCACACGCATAAATTATGCAAAAAAAAACACAAAAACAAAAACAAAAAAACATTATAAATATATATGCATACATATATACACATACATATGTGAAGAAACAGAACAAAGCGAATCTTAAAGTTTTACACAAGAAAACTTGGCAACAACAGGGAAATAAATCAAATAATAATAATAATAAACAAGAAATGGACGTCTACAACTATTATTGTTAATACATATTACTACTACAACAACAACAACTACTACTGTTTTACTATTATTATTATTATTGTATACTACAAAACAAAAAGCAACAACAACTACTACCAAGCGACACTACTACCACCAAACGAAACAAAAAAAAAAAGAAACAAAAACAAAAAAGTTACAACTGTTATTATTATTATTTTCTTTTGTATTAAACTCTACTACTCTATAGCGCAGTTATGCGCGTAAATTGCGCTGTAGCATGCGCCGATTGCAGCAAATTGTTATAATGCGCATGCGCAGTGTGTTTGTAAACATCTACCTAACAATATGACTTAGACTTATGTAAATGTATTTATGAAAAGTGTAAACATAATGTACATTTTTTATATAACACAGAGAGAAAGAAACAAAAATTCGAACGCGTAAAAAATAATAATTTTAGTAAAAGAAACAACAACAACAACAATGTCAAGTACACTGATAGCACTGCATTTTTATCAAACTATGTTGCAAAATTTAATCAGAAAAAAATTGTGTAGTCAGAAAAACGGAAATAAAAAAAAAAGAAATTAATATTTTGTATAGTAACGGGTGAACGGTATTCTATTTTGTGGACAAATACGTAACGGATGAACAAACTATATTTATAAATATGTATATGTATATGCCTATATAAATATTTACAAATATCACACACTACTTAGTTAGCTGCGTCCTATTAAACAATATACTCGTTGTACATATATATATTTACATATATACAACAATACATGAACAAACAGTGCGCATGTGTTTAAGTAAGTACATAAGTGCGTGTATGTATATATTATATAAATATGTATGTAGTTAGCAAGAATGGAATTTACATTTGTAGATAAATGAATGCTTAAGCGCTATTGTTCGTGTTTAATTTTTCTAATATTTTATTAAAATCCAACTGAATGTAATGTAAAAAAAAAACTGTTATTTAGCAAGAAATTTTATGAAAAAAAGTGTAATTGTATTATTGTAATTTTTTTTTAGTTTTTTGTTGCTTTATTGCATATTTTTAAATTTTTTATTTTTTTACTTTTGCAATTTATATTTTTACAATTTGTATTTTAAATTTACGTACATTTACACGCATGCATAGCAGAAAAGCAAAATGCTGTCGTGTAAGCAATAGTTTATATACCCAAACATATACATATATACAGTTATATTTATATATTATATTATTTTCCTTTTGCAAACGGGTTACTGGTAGTCAAATTTTGTTTGTTTGTTTGTATATTCTTTTTCAAATCTATTATTCATTGAAAAAAGAAAGAGAAAAGCAAAAAATCTCTTTTGTACCACACAATCATATTACATACGCATACGATGAGTAGATATGTATTTGCTACGCTTAATTATTATTTGCATACTTTTGTAAGGTTAATGTGCCTAATGTGTCTACTTTATAATGTAATTTTGTAAAGTTACTTAGTGTAATTCTGTTTCTTTGAAATAAACTCATGAATCCATACAGAAATCGAATATAAAAGTTGTTTTATTATATTGCAAATGGAAGTCAACGCTACTAAACTCAACTGAATTGAGTGCAACGGTCAGAGTTATTACTCAGTTCTTCTAGTCGCAAGGATATCTAGCCGAAAAACGGTTTGTCGGATGGTATCGTAACGAGTTCCACACCAGTCGGGTTTACAAAACGTTAATAGAACCGAGTTCAAAGTCAAGCTAAGGATGTAACCTCAGCTGGATTCTTCGAAAGTTCAAAACTGGAAGTTTAGAGGCGAACTAAATGTATCAAGGTAATAATATTGCTTCGAGTTAAAAGTTCAAGATGACTTTTATACGGTTTATTATAATAATTATTCTCTTTACAGCGTAGGACAATATGGTTTTTTCGGAGTATGAATTGTCATTTAAACGGTCTGAGCAGTATTTTTTGGCAAATATTCTTGACTCCGTAAAGTTTTAGTTTAATATTACCTTACTATCACCCTTCATATGTAGGCTAGCTTTCATTAACTTATATATTTTATTGTTCGAAGAAATTGTTATTTACAGTTTATAGAATGAACCGATTTTCGAATCTTATTTTACAAAAATAATCTTACCCTTAATTTTTATACTCTCGCAACAAAAGTTGCTAAGAGAGTATTATAGTTTTGTCCACATAACGGTTGTTTGTAAGTCTTAAAACTAAAGGAGTTAGATATAGGGTTATATATACCAAAATGATCAGGGTGACGAGTAAAGTTCAAATCCGGTGTCTGTCTGTCCGTCCGTCTGTGCAAGCTGTAACTTGAGTAAAAATTGAGATATCTTAATGAAACTTGAAACACGTATTCCTTGGCACCATAAGAAGGTTAAGTTCGAAGATGGGCGGAATCGGACCACTGCCACGCCCACAAAATGGCGATAGCCAAAAACACATAAAGAGCTATAACTAAGCCATAAATAAAGTTATGAAAATAAAATTTGAAACATAGGATCGCATTAGGGAGGGGCACATTTGCATGTAATTTTTTTGGAAAAGTGGGTGTGACCCCGCCCTCAAATAGATTTTTTGTATATATCTTGCAAACCAATAAAGCTATATAAACCAAAATTTCTGCAGACGTTTCTTTTAGCCGTTTCCTTATACAGTCCAAAAATGAAAGAAATTGGATAATAACCACGCCCACCTCCCATACAAAGGTTAGGTTGAAAATGACTGAAAGTGCGTTAACTCACTAACGAGAAACGACAGAAACACCAAATTTTCCATAAGAAATGGCAGAAGGAAGATGCACTGAGATTTTTTCACAAAATGAAAAATGGGCGTGGCGTCGCCCACTTATGGGTCAAAAACCATATCTCAGGAACTACTCGACAGATTTCAATGAAATTCGGTATATAATATTTCCTTGACACCCTGATGACACTGGTGGAATATGGGCGAAATCGGTTCATAACTACGCCTACTTCCCATATAACTCAATTTTGAATCCTTCTGATTCGTTCACTTTATAATGTATATATAAGGAACCGATAAAGATAGCGAAATAAAACTTTACACAAATACTGTATTTGAGCTGTGAACTTGTGGAAAAATTGTCAAAATCGAACCATTGTTTTAATTATACTTCAATAGCTTACTGCGTACATAAAATATGTCAAGGCTGAAAATATAGGCACTATCCGGTCACTATAGCGGAGGTTATCATGAACCGCTACTGTTAAAATTTTGATCCACTCGATCTCGTAGTTTTGTTTTAATCGTTTTCAGATGCTAGATTGACTACGATTTCGTATTATCAGTTTGACGCTGTTTAAGTACAATCCGAAGAAGTTTCTGCATCGTTTCGTGACCGTTATCGAAATATGGATCCACCGTTACACACCAGAGACCAAGGAGCAGTGGAAACGAGCGACTTCACTTAGCGAAAAAGCTTCATTCGGTGAAAAAAGTGATCTTCCACCATGAAAACATGCTGGGTTACACCATCGTTATGGCCAAAACCAAATTTAGCTACGAATTGATACCCTATTCAACTATTCACCAGATTACGACCCGTGCCACTTATTTTTGTTTCCCAATTTGGAAAAATCTCACGCCTTTTTTTCTAAATATCTCTTCCATTGTTGTATGTATGTGATTGGCGTTGCAACCGTTTAGCCGGTTATAGCCGAATCGACGATAGTGCGCCACCTCTCTCTCTCCTTCGCAGTTCGGTGCCAGTTGGAGATCCCAAGTGTAACCAGGTCGCTCTCCACCTGGTCCCTCCAACGGAGTGGAGGCCTTACCCTTCCTCGGCTTCCTCCGGCGGGTACTGCATCGAACACTTTCAGGGCTGGAGTGTTTTCGTCCATTCGGACAACATGACCTAGCCAGCGTAGCCGCTGTCTTTTTATTCGCTGAACTATGTCAATGTCGTCGTATAACTCGTACAGCTCATCGTTCCATCGTCTGCGGTATTCGCCGTTGCCAATGTTCTGAGGACCATAAATCTTACGCAAAATTTTCCTCTCGAAAACTCCTAGTGTCGTCTCATCTGATGTTGACATCGTCCAAGCTTCTGCACCGTAAAGCAGGACGGGAATGATAAGCGACTTGTAGAGCTTGATTTTGGTTCGTCGAGAGAGGACTTTACTGTTCAATAGCCTATTCAGTCCAAAGTAGCACCTGTTGGCAAGAGTTATTCTGCGCTGGATTTCGAGGCTGACATTGTTCGTGTTGTTGATGCTGGTTCCCAGGTATACGAAATTATCTACGACCTCGAAGTTATGACTGTCAACAGTGACGTGGGAGCCAAGACGCGAATGCGCCGACTGTTTGTTTGATGACAGGAGATATTTCGTCTTGTTAGTCAAGTAATTATAGAACCGCCCATGTATAAAGAAATATTTATCTGATGGCTGCTTTACGTTTTCAACAATAGTCCTCACTGCGGATCTACATATGTAAAGATGTCGTAAATTCGAAGAGTTTTAAATTTTTCGTTGGAAAATCAAATACAAATATGTATGTTTATTTGGAACTTAATTGAGAAAAGGTAGTTCCCCTGCGGGGTGCAGTATGTGGCCTGCTATAAAAAGTGTTTTAAAATCTTACTGAGAAAAAAATTGTAAACAACTTTGCAATCAAAAGAGCAGCCAAGCGAAACATAAATATACATGTGTATAGTATAAGCAATATCTCGTAACGGAATTTGGATGGAACCGAGTTTTATATACCCCCTTTGTTATTAGTATAGTACTTATTTAGATGCGGTTTAGATAGTGTCCAGATAATCCAGTTGTGAATTTAGGAAGTCTTCTAAGTTGACTTGAATGGTATGAAACGAACGGTATGTCAGATGGGTCGGTCTTAAGAAATATGGGAAGAGGCCTCTAGGTGGTTTGGGATCTTGATAGGCTGGTTTTAGTCTAATAAGCTCGTGTGAAATGTCTTCTCTGTGGTAGTTGGCACTAAGTGCTTCGGATTCCTTTTTAAAAATAAGAACCCTATAGTGTACGGGGTATACAAAATTGAAGACTTTGTTGCACACACTTTCATTACGAAAGAATTATTTGTTTTTTCAATGCGCAAATATTTTACTTTTGCAAAAACAAATCATCACCAAAGTCAATAGCATTGACAACTTGTGTAGGCGAGTTTAACATTGTAAAACATTGGCGGCAGTCTTAACTTATAGGGAGTGTACTTTTATGAAAAGAGCGACACTGTCTGTAATAAAGTACTAAGTAAAGGTTGAATAGGGTAATTGAACACCAAAAACACCTAATGGTTATAATTAAACTGTCACCATGGCTTTCACCTAGAACTTCAATGCCATACCTTTCGAAGTACTTGACTTTTTATGACTTATCTAAATCGGATAGGAATTTTTTTCATGCGGTTTAATTTCTTTGACTATTTCTAGAGAAAGCCATAGTAAAAGTTAATTGATTTGAAAACTCTCTCGAGGATCATAGATTTAAATTAAGTATAACAGCTATCTTTGTAACCGACATTACGCTTTAAGTAAAAGAAAAAATAATATATATAAAGAGCTATATATATATGTCCTATATCGGAAATCCTAATAATCGCCTAGATATGAAAATTTTCTTCCACTATCTTCAGAGCAAAAGCTGTTCGAATTCACCAAAATACATCAATTTGTGTCTCCGGTAACATTTTCTCTTGGAATACCTACGATTTTGGAATAGGCGACGGTAAAGAATCCGCCTTTTTATACGATAATTTCTGATCTGTTCGCCCAGAATCATTCCTAAGTAAACGATTACTGCATTGGACGTTCAAAAAAGGATATAAACAGGAAATCTAAAAATAGTATTGGATCAATGTCTGGATAATCGAAAGCTGTATATAATGATATCAAGCCCTCAAGCAAAAACAACAACAATTTAATAGAACTGGAGATTGTTTGAAGCTTTAGAGTCGTAATAAATCAGAATTTTAGCCCCGAACATTTTTAATAGAATATTTTAAAACTTCAACGCAGAAAACGACTCCATTTAGAGAAAAAAAAGTGTTGTTTCTTTAAGAAATTTTTCGTGTCTCAGATCGTGGATTGGGCTCGAATTGCAACGTCAAGCTGCAATATCAAGCTGGGGAATATTTATATTTCATCGTCGTAACTGAGAAAATTAGATGCCCAAAGAGTCAAAGTTTTTAATATCTCAAAAATCAACTTCAATTTAACGGATTTCAGGTTAAATCTAAACTGAAGGATAATCCATGCAATGTTCCTTGCTTTTTTAAAAGAAAAAAAAAAAACACAGAAAATTCAAATATAATGGGAAATATTTATTATCATTCGAAAGAACATTTATTTGGCATTTATTTTTTAAAGATTATCTCTTTCAAATGGTGACCGCGGCTACATCTCAGTTGGTCCATCCGTTAAATCCAATTTTCGATGACTCGTTCGAGCATTTCGACTGATAACTGGCGAATGATACGGGTGATGTTTTGCTTGAATCGGAACGGAATTTTTCGCATAGACTTTAGACTTCACATATTCCCACAGAAAAAAACCTAACGCTGTGCTATCACACGATCTTGGACTTTACATATTCCCACAGAAAAAAACCTAACGCTGTGCTATCCCACGATCTTGGTGGCCAATAGACCCGCTCAAAACATGAAATTATCTGCTCACCGAAGTGTTCTCTCAATAAATCCATTGATTGATGTGATGTGTGGGAAGGACGATGGATGAAATGGTCTATTCGGTCAAATATTTTCCAATAATAAATGCTGGAACAATGTGTAAACGTTGTTGAGGCGTAAATATTTCCATGGTGAAATGTCAAACAATAACATGACAAATCAAAAAAAGCCTATTGAAAAACGTACCTCTAATTGGCTCACTCGATTAATTTATGTTTAGTATTTTTTTTTAATTGAAGGGAAATACGATTGAAAGAATGGCTTTAGAAATAAGTATAGTTCGGGCATAATATGATTTAGGGACAATTTGAAATAATTTGAAAATTAAGTGATTTAAGCCTAGATTCTTAGGTTAAGAGTATATTTCAAATCCGCATTATCGTATATTCAATCTGACATCTTCGCATTCTCTAACCACCCTTACCAGTATTCAAATCTCAAGAAGATGCTTACTGGAACAAAATGGAAAATCGCCGATCTATATTTTGTATTTTGTGTATTTTTTGAAGTATAGGAGAAATTGCAATACGAAAGGAGTATTGAAATGTCAAAAGATCGCTATTTTTGAGAACCGTCTGTGTTGGCAACAATATTGTATATTCTAATAGAATTTCATCAAAAATGTGATATTTTTCAAAGCGATATGAACTTTAGTACACCTGCTATAACGATTGACAAACAAATTGGCAAAGGTGGAGCTCATTAAGCGTTCAAAGTTAAGTGGGCGCGAAACAATTCTAACACCACAGTAACTACTAAAGTAGCACTTCAATATTTAGGACAATGCTTGGACTGCGTAATTTATGCGTTCACCTAAGTTTGTGTGTATTTAGCGCTTGAGAAAATTTGCGCAAGCGTAGCAAGCAATTAGTTGACGACTATCTAGTAGTTAACTAGAATTTGATTTTCTTTTATTTTTTTGTTTTTGTTATAGAATTCGAAACACTAAATCAATGCACAATTTTAGTGTTTTAATGGAAATAAGTTCTAAGTCATGATTACTAGTGTAGTTTTACTGCACTGTGTTGTTGTTGTACGTGGCTAATTTCGACATGACCACACTTCAAAGTAAATGCATTCTTCGCATTTTTGTTGTAATTTACATATTTGCACTGTTCAATTGCAATTGTGTAAGTAAATACAAATAATGACATGTAAAGTTACTGTAATAATCGGTTGGATGGCGTTGCCGCAGTTGCGGGCGGGACACGGGTGGCTGCACAGACATACATACATACATACAACGAAGATGCGCGCGCACACACAATCAAGGTGACCCACAACGCGCGTTCAATCGGAACCGAAAAAGTGGACATTTTTATGATTTTGCTAACGCCTCAGCCAACAGAGAAGAGAAGTGGCATCATGTGAGTAAATAATGTATATATTTATATATATGTATGTTTAAATATGCAGCTGAGGCAAACACAAACAAACAGTAAGAAGGCAGTGGCATATGAAATTATTTTACGCTACTTAGAAATCTAACAAATATTTATTAGCTGTTGCATCTTGCACACGTAGACATACATTAAATAACTGTTTAATCGTTAGCATGATTGTTGTTTATACAATGTTATCGAGAACTCAAAAAAAAAAGCTTTTTGGCGCATTATTATTTTACGTAAGTGTTAACAAAAAAAATAATCATATTTAATTAATTTGTTGTTGTTATTGTCGACATTTACAAATGTACAATATTTAATATGCTGTGATTTAAATATGCACGTAGTATGCAGTCTAAGTTCAAATTAATTACAATTGCTTCGGCACTCTGGCAGTTACATACATTTAATTACCGTAATTAAATTAAAATCTGCCACTTACTTATTGCCACTTGCGTCAATAAAGGTAGCATATACATAACGTACATTTAGCCCGGCGGTTAAGCGGTGGAAATTTATTAAGACTAGTATGTAAATAAAGCAGCTTTAGTTCTGCTAAATGCATCATCAATCAGGTATGCGCTATACATATGAGAGAAAAAAGTTGTAAGAATGTAAGTAAATGCTTATTTGAAAACCGTTTTATTATAGCTGACAGACAAAACCTTTATACTGATCTCGCTAAGTCATCTAAAAGGGTTAGGGCAGTTATTTTTTAGCTTAAAGTACACCTAGGATGATAGAAACACTATCAAATGCATAGAATAGTGAGATCAGTACTTTAAGATAGGCCTTTAGTCGCCATTTTGTTTCAATATCATTTTGTTTATATACTTAAAAGCATGCTTAAACAGACCAGAAGAAGAATTTTGATTCCTTTTTTCTTTACTCCCAGAATAAATGGTCAAAGTTAGTGTGATTTTTATAACCAAAATACCCCTCATAGCTCATTCGAGACGCTAAGACCTTGAAATTCCTTTGAATTTTTATACGTAAGTCTGTGAAAAAAGTGCTCAGGTTGCTTAACAGTCGACGGTAGTTGAAGTCAATAAAAACCTTTTCAACACAGTACTAAAGTGAAAACCCCACTAATATCTATAGAGTGAATGTCAATACCCTTCGAAAGATGTGGTAGCACACTTCCGATAACAAACTCTGCTCAATATAATTTCGACACGTCTATTCATAGGATAGATTCGATTCGCAAACTTTTTTTCTTAGGTCCAGCTAAATATGGAACTAAATGTATATTATAGGACCACTTTCACTTTGATAAATAAAATCTTGCCAACATTATATATAATAAATGAAATAAAGAATATGGTATTGGATCCATAAATACCCTTATATAGGGTATATACTTCATTACCAATTCGCCTGTTGGATTCAATATACCTAAGATTATAGGGGTCAACAAATTTGTATAACTTCGAAAATTCAGACATCAATATAGCAATATAACTAGTTCTTTGGTAGGTTAAGTCTTCCTTCGAGAAACCACAAAGTCACACTCACTCACTCGTGCTTTACGCATGTACATTACACTTTTAATTTAAGGATTTTTTGGACCCTAACCCCGTCATAACCGAGTTTATATGCACCAAAAACGGTCTTTCCAGATACTTTCCCTCAAGAAGGTTCATATCGACTCAATAATGGGTGTGCTTACTGCATATTGTCCAATAGGTACGCATGCGATAAGATTATGGAACATGCCAGACGCAAGTTCGCTACTTGGAGTAAGGAGAGAAGGAATAATCTAAGCGTTCATGGATTTCCAAGGTTAAAACACCTCGATACGTACCACATTTGCGTACCTAGCGAATTGAATCTCAGTGTACTCTGCCCAATACACAAAAAGGGAGACCCCACAATTTGCGCCAATTACCGTGGGATAAGCCTCCTCAACATCGCGTATAAGGTTCTGTCGAGCGTACTGTGTGAAAGACTAAATCCCAACGTCAACAAACTGATTGGACCTTATCAGTGTGGCTTTAGACCTGGAAAATCAACAACAGACCAGATATTCACCATGCGCCAAATTTTGGAGAAGACCCATGAAAATAGGATCGACACACACCATCTCTTTGTCGATTTTAAAGCTGCTTTCGACAGCACGAAAAGGAGTTGCCTTTATGCCGCGATGTCTGAATTTGGTATCCCCGCAAAACTAATACGGCTGTGTAAGCTGACGTTGAGCAACACCAAAAGCTCCGTCAG
The DNA here is from genome assembly GCF_028554725.1 of Zeugodacus cucurbitae. Taxonomy (NCBI): domain Eukaryota; kingdom Metazoa; phylum Arthropoda; class Insecta; order Diptera; family Tephritidae; genus Zeugodacus; species Zeugodacus cucurbitae. The sequence continues at coordinate 71,872,264 of NC_071667.1, forward strand.
GATCGGGAAGGACCTCTCCGAGCCGTTCGATACCAGACGAGGTTTCAGACAAGGTGACTCACTATCGTGCGACTTCTTTAACTTGATGCTGGAAAAAATTATAAGAGCTCCAGAACTAAATAGAGAAGGTACAATCTTCTATAAGAGTGTACAGCTACTGGCGTACGCCGATGATATCGATATCATTGGAAACAACACCCGCGCCGTTAGTTCTGCTTTTTCCAGACTGGATAAGGAAGCGAAGCGTATGGGTCTGGTGGTGAACGAGGACAAGACGAAATATCTCCTGTCGTCAAACAAACAGTCAGCGCATTCGCGTCTTGGCTCCCACGTCACTGTTGACAGTCATAACTTTGAAATTGTAGATAATTTCGTCTACCTGGGAACCAGCATTAACAGCAATAACAATGTCAGCCTTGAAATCCAACGCAGACTTGCCAACAGGTGCTACTATGGACTAAGTAGGAAATTGAAAAGTAAAGTCCTCTCTCGACGAACAAAAGCCAAACTCAACAAGTCCCTCATCATTCCCGTCCTACTTTACGGTGCAGAAGCGTGGACGATGTCAACATCCGATGAGACGGCACTAGGAGTTTTCGAGAGAAAGGTTTTGCGGAAGATTTATGGTCCCTTAAACATTGGCAACGGCGAATACCGCAGACGATGGAACGATGAGCTGTATGTGTTATTCGACGACATAGACATAGTCCAGCGAATAAAAAAACAGCGGCTACGCTGGCTAGGTCATGTTGTTCGAATGGATGAAAGTGCTCCAGCTCTGAAAGTATTCGATGTAGTACCCGCTGGTGGAAGCCGATTAAAAGGGAGACCTCCACTCCGATGGAAGGACCAGGTGGAGAGGGACCTGGCTTCGCTTGGTATAACCAATTGGCGCCAAACTGCCGGAAGGAGGGATACGTGGCGCGCTGTTTTGGACTCGGCTATAACCGCGTAAGCGGTGTCTACGCCAGTCAAGAAGAAGAAGATGTAATAGAAGCCGTGAGGGTCTTTTGATCCGTTAGAAGTATTTAAGTGACGACCCCAGTTCTTAATCTAACTTAACCTAACCAAACCAATTATATATAAAAGAAAAACGAAAGAATGGCTTTAAAAAAAAATATAGCTCGGACACAACTCGTTTAAAGGATAATTGTGATTAATTTGAAATATAAATGATTTAAAATTTACATTTAGATTAAGCTTACTTCAAAAGCCTTGTCATATTATTTATAGTAAAAATTAAAAGGAAATAATTATAGTATAAAATTTCCGTACGAATTACTAAACGAATGACGTTAGTGTATGACTTAAAAAAACTGAATAACGTCTGTTATGGAGCAATGAATGCAGGTAGTTCAATATCAATTACACTTCAATATTTTGATCAATCTGAATTAATATTGATTCAATTAACGGTCATGAAAACAGTAATTACTGTAGCTATAATTAAACGTCATGAACACATAAAATATAAAGTATTAAATCATATATTAAACTAATAACCTGTAATGTAACGGAAAGTAACGCCTTTTGTACGCAGGTATTAATTTTTATAATACCAATAAAGTATTTGTAAGTGTCCATTTTAAGGCGGCCCACTAAGTTGATAAGTGTAGTGCAGTTTCTAAACTATAATAATAGCTTCTCTTTTACATAAAGAATTCTACTTCAACGCATTTTATTAATTGCTTCCAAATGGTCTCCCATTAGTAGACGCTAATGAATAGTTCCGACAGACGTTTCAAACTTCAGACTTCGGTTTAAGACTCCACCTTTTGGACCGTAATTCAGAGTTCTTCAGGGTTTGATCTAGAGATGAGAATGAATCAAGAATTATTGAAATAAAGATTGCGAAAATATCGTCTCGATAGTTTTTTGAGGAAAGTAGGGGAAGACTATGGAAGTTTGTCCGTCCGTTTCGTTTATGACATAGTTCGTCTCTATTATTTTTGAAATAAATTAATTAATCTTGCAACTGCAACCGTTAAAACGCAAAAATGTTTAATGTAAACAAATTAACAAATCTTATAGCAAACAGCCACTTTATGCATAAAAACCCCTAGTGACAATGACCTACAAAATACAGTTATGACGCTTTGTAATTCCATGTATAGAGCTCGTTATAAATATTTATATTTTATTTTGAAAATTCGACGTCGCAAATGACTATTTTTGGAAAGCAGTTCGAAAATCACGTACGCTCGCATTTACATATTTTTGCAAACCTGAAATAGGCTTTATCTCCCAAATAACTTAATTACTGAAATTTATTGTTATTGTAAACCTTATTTGTCAGCATGTTGGCCATGACCGATAGTCCATCTTTTGCATATGACCCATTAGATCTGCTTTATTTTATTGTTTACACCATAATTACATTTAAATTTCGCATCAAGGTCATGGCGAAATTGCCAAATTAACTGTCATTTATATGCACGATCGTTGGTCACTTCGCGCCGTGTCAACAACTCTCATCCACTCTCACTCAAGTTGTTTGATTTGTTTTCTTTTTTTTTTTTGGCTCTCTTGCTGAAGAGCAACTCTAGCGGTGAATACAAATTTTGTTGACGCTGAGCAGGCTATGAAATGACCTTGCTAGGGGCCCACGTAAATGGTACGGGCACGTGTTTGCATAACAGTTGCCTTTTCGGTGTCTCTCGGTTTTGTATAGCTATGCGCTTGAAATGGTTTGGTTTTGAAATAGGCATTGCAATTAATATCTTTTAGACTGAGTGATGGTGTTGAAAAGATTTGTTTAATTAAATACTTCAACGGTTGTTATCTTTATTAAATGTGTATTAGTATATTAGATATTTACAAATTATTTTTAGTCATGGGTTAGACCATACATTTAATTAAAAACGCTCAAATTTTCTGTATTATAATAAAAAGCTTATGTGGGCGCTGCTATTACAAAGCCAACTGGAGCATCCGATTGTTAGATTATTTTAAATTTTTCTAGTATGTTGTTAGTTCCAATCCACTAGGAACTATGTATCCTTGGATGTTGTCCTCTTTCGTAGAAGCAGGAGTGCGAAAAATTATAGTACATCCCGCTGTTAGCGAGTTCATACCCCAAGTCATTGATCGCCGCAACTTGATTTGATTTCCTCTTCTGACTAAAACTAACACGTTTTGTTCAAAGATAAACCTCAGAACCGATTGCTACCAGAAAATGTACGTCCAAAGCTTGTCGGTTCAATAATCGAACCAAGCTTATGAGAAAGATGTAAAGACAAATTAAGTACATTATTTTGACAAATTCTACGTTTTCCAATTGTTAAAGCTTCTGAAGTTAATTATCCCTTTTACTGCATTTTAAGAACCATAGAGGTGTCCTTTTTTCTGTAAGTCAATTATCTTGATGAATTTCGATGCACCTTTTGGCACTCTGAGCAGGTTGATATTCCAAATAGATAGATAGTTAAATCACGATACAAATCAAAATTGTGCATAAGGGGTAATATAGTTGGAGTTTGTATAGGGAGTTATGAAGCATATGAGCATCGCTTCGTCCAAACTACAGTAAAAAAATAAAAAACAAGTAAGGAAGGGCTAAGTTCGGGTGTAACCGAACATTTTATACTCTCGCAATTTATTGATGTAATTTTATAAAGACAACACAATTCGACCCATATATTCGGCATAAAGTTCAATAGAATAACGAAAATCATCATAAATAGTATATGGGGACTGAGGTAATTCCTAAACCGATTTCACTCGTTTTCACCACCAAGATACAACGTATCGAAGACTATACGCTCACTTAATTTAATATTACTTATAATTAGGTATATGGGATCTGGGGGAAGTTATGACCCAATTTTTACCATTTCAGGTACAGAGAGAAACTGTTATAAGAAAAAAATTCAGAGGGAATGAATTACATTAAAATATCTGAGGGATTTACCCATATTTTCGGTGAAAAATTAACCTTAGGCACTGAGTTCTTCATGTTTGATATCAGGGGCCTTGAAAAGTCATGGTTCGATTTTGACAATTTTTCCACAAGTGATGTCACAGCTCAAATACAGTATTTGTGTAAAGTTTTATTCCACTAGCTTCATTGGTTCCTTATGAATACATTATAAAGTGAACGAATCAGATGGAATTCAAAATTGGGTTATATGGGAAGTAGACGTAGTTGTGAACCGATTTCGCCCATATTCCACCCTTGTCATCAGGGTGTCAAGAAAGTGTTATGTACCGAATTTCATTGAAATCGGTCGAATAGTTCTTGAGATATGGTTTTTGACCCATAAGTGGGCGACGCCACGCCCATTTTCCATTTTGTAAAAAAATTTTCAACCTAACCTTTGCATGGGAGGTGGGCGTGGTTATTATCCGATTTCTTTCATTTTTGGACTGTATAAGGAAATAGCTAAAAGAAACGACTGCAGAAAGTTTGGCTTATATAGCTTTATTGGTTTGCGAGTTATATACAAAAAACCTATTTGGGGGCGGGGTCACGCCCACTTTTCCAAAAAAATTACATCCAAATGTGCCCATCCCTAATGGGATCCTATGTTCCAAATTTCATTTTCATAACTTTATTTATGGCTTAGTTATGACACTGTATAGGTTTTCGGTTTCCTCCATTTTGTGGGCGTGGCAGTGGACCGATTTTGCCCATTTTCGAAAGCAACCTCCTCAGGGTGCCAAGGAACATGTGTTCCAAGTTTCATTAAGATATCTTAATTTTTACTCAAGTTATCGCTTGCACGGACAGACGGACAGACGGACAGACGGACGGACAGACATCCGGATTTCAAATCTACTCGTCATCCTGATCATTTATGTATATATAACCCCATATCTAACTCTTATATTTCTTGGTGACACAAACAACCGTTATGTGAACAAAACTATGATACTCTGTGCAACAGGTTGCGAGAGTATAAAAAAACAATAAATATCTTAAATAGACCTTTAAGACACGGCAATGAAGACTACTATGTAGTCCATCAGAACCACGTCTACTTTTTGAGTCTGAAAAACTTATTCGACTTCCCAAAATATAAATCTAAAACAAAAACGTACAATATAGTACTGCGGATATGTGGCAACTCTTTTCCGGAAATGATTGGTCTATATACCCCTTGAGTATTTAGCTCTGGTCCAATAAAAATATATCTCTATATATAATCATGTTTATCAGTGAGTAACAGAAAAATTTAAACAAAATCAAGTGATATATGAATCGCTTAGTACCGTATGATGAGGCCAATTCTGTCTAATATGTATATAGCCCCCATATTATTTTAGATGATTATTTTCATTATGTCACTTCAAACCTCGACCTCATAGCCTCATAAAACTTCTGATAGACTCAAAGGCTTTTGCGATACGTAAGGGTCTTCTTTACGACCCATACTCATGACTCTTTTGGCATTACAATGGAGCGGCACCTTTAGCTGTCCAAATGGAATCCATCGCAAAAGCCTTTGAACCTACGAACCTAACCTGGTCTCGACCAAACTAATTAATGTAATGACCAAAACCAAACAAGATAAATCGATATACGATTATTAGAATATTTATCGATAATAAATTGTACCTTTGGAACTTGCATCCCTAGTAATTGAAGAGGAATTTTTCAGAAATGCCTGCCTATTATATGTATATTGATAATTGTCGAATGCTCTCAGGTTGTAAACAACATTTACCGAGGCAAAAAACGACTAAAGTTAATAGCAATGCGACGCAACGCTTAACTGCATCGCAAACACTGCGAAATTGCATTCGCACGTCGGTATGTACGAGTATGCATAGAACGACGCACAACGCATGCGTAAGCGTCGACTGCGCAGTAAAATAACCATTGTGGGCGGGCGAGCGACTACGCAGCAGTCAATAAACATAGCCATTTTATGTGACTCGCGCCGGCGCTCGTATTCTCGCTTTCATTCTCGATCTCGTTGGCAGCGCAAGGCTCTGCAGCCACTGAAGCTGGCGTCGTCGGCTGTACAGCGCACCAACCCGATGGGGACTACGTTTAACGGCGCGCAAAATGCCACAACAATTTCAGTCCCCATTGAGAAGTCGATGTGTGCAATTGTTAGTTAATTCGTTCCAACGTTCCATCGTCCATTCGTGAAATTATCGAACTCGTTATTAGCCAGCCTGGTGAACTCGTCGTCCGATTCTTGACTTGCTTGTTAAATTAACAACGAAACGTGCCAAACAAGTCAGTCGCTTAGACGGAGAGTGTGTGACATAGTGCGTCCTGTTGGTGCCAAAAGCCAAGCTAAAAACCAAAAACCAAAAACCAAAAAGCAAAACATAAAACATAAGAAAATATATTCGTATTAAGAAATAAACTGCAATTCGCAATACGTCGCCAAGAACCTGTCTGTCGGCCAGTCAGTTTTTCGCTCGCCACGATCATCGAATTGCCTGACCGATCCGCCAATTGCCTGTTGGTTGGTGGTTTTACAGTTTTGGCAATTTTTCGCTTTTCCTTTCGTACGCCATTCGCTGTGGAGTTTTTCCTTTTTATTTTGCAACTACTGTAGGCGCCTTGCATGTGTGTGCGCATATGTGTGATTGTCAACACAAAAACAATTGATTGTTTTTACGAGTCAATTTTGTTTTTTGAAAGAAGGGCGTTGAAAAGTTAATGTAACAAAATTGTAGAAAAATCTTTTGAACGACATCAGCTAAATATATTGAGAAGCAGCCAGAGCTATCAAGAATCAACAAAAGCAGCGACAGGATAGACAACGTGTGTGAGCGTGTGACAGCAAAGGCACACGGTACATAATCGGTAACAGCCTTCGCCGTTGAGCTTTAAATGAAAGTGTTCCTGCCGAACTGTCAGAATAGTCTTGAAGTGCAAGCGCAGCTGTCTGGTTGAAGTGCGGCCGTAGCAAAAACGACGCTTTCAAGTGCATATCTAAACGTGTCAGATAGATAAGATTCAGCCGATAAAGCGTTAGGAAAAAAGTGAAGTTTAGAAAGAATATTGCTTGCTATTAAATAATTTGAATCTTTCTGTGAATTGTAAGAGTGTTTGAATTGGACAAAGTGTTTGAATAAGTGTTGGATCCGAGCGCCTACCTGGGAAAGGTATACTCATACTTTTACGAGCTATATTCGTGGGAATCGAACTAAAAGGTAAGTTGGATTCTATATCTCATATATTCTATAATGAATTAAGTTTTTAACAAAAAATATTAATCTTTCATGAATGAAAAATCGGATTCTAACTAGGATCTAAAGATTAGTTTGTGCTGACGGGAGATTTTTAAATATTATATCGAATATAAAACAGTTGACATGCTATTGTCGTGTCCATCCATCGAACTGCTCAATGTTTACAATGAGATAAAAATTTATATTAAGACAAGTAAATCTGATAAGCATTCGATTAAATTTATTTAATTGTCCTACAACCTTATATGCATATATTTGGTGTATCCACTAAAGCGCGCCATTCATACCTCGTTCTTCTCCTTCTTTCTAATTGGCGTAATTTGGAAATTCCAAGTCCACCCAGGTCGTTCTACACCTGAACTTTCCTACGAAGTGGAGGTTTTCCTTTTCTTCTGCTTACATCGACGGGTACTGCATCGAACACTTTCAAAGCTCGAGTATTATGTCCATTCCCACAACATGATCTAGCCAGCGTAGCCGCTGTCTTTTTATTCGCTGAACTATGTCAATCTCATTGTATATATATAGGTATTTGTCCTTTCCAATGTTCAGAGGACCATACATTTTTCTATCGAATACTCCTAGTATCGTCGCATCGGATGTTGACAACATCCACGGCTTGTAGATTTTGATTTTGGCTTTTCTTTTCAATTGCCTACTCAGTCTAAAGTAGCACCTGTTGGTAAGAGTGATACTGCGTTGGCTTTCGAGGCTGACATCATTGTGTTGTTGATGCTGGTTTCCAGGTATACGAAATTATCTGTCATTGACGTGGGAGCCAAGACGTGAATGTTCTGACTATTTGTTTGATGACATGGGATATTTCTTCTTGTCCTCATTCACCACCAGACTCATTTGCTTCGCTTCCTTATTCGGTCTGGAAAAAGCAGTACTAACGGCGCAGTTGTTGCTTCCAATGATATCAATACGCTACCAGCTGTACACTCTTATAGAATATTGTACCTCATCTATTCAGCTCTGCAGTTCGTATTTTTTTTCAGCATCAAGTTAAAGAAGTCACATTATAGTGAGTTACCCTGTCTGAAAACTCGATTGGTATAGAACGGTTCGAAGAGATCCTTACCGATTCTAACGGAGCTTTTGGTGTTAACGTCAGTTTAGTTAGTTTTGCGGAGATACCAAATACAGACATAGTCTTACCTTGGTGTACTTAGAAACAACATGTTTATAAATAACTCGGAACAGGTTTACACAAGAGTTTGCTTTCCTAAGACATTAGAGGTACATATCATTTTATAATGCGTCGAATTTGAATTCATCATTCCAGCATCACTTCCCAAGAGCACTTTTAGCACTGTAAAATAATGGGAACTAAGGAATTTAGTGCTCCGAAATTAAAACGATGTGTACTGATCTTCCTTTCTTCTCATAACAGCCGTTCAAGGCTTGCTTTTCGTGTATAACTAGTACATATTCATAAGAGTAAAAACTTGTCTCCTTCTGAACACAATTTCAAGCGGAAAACGTAAAAAAGGTTTCGAAGGTACTGGAGATGGAAACATTTATGTATGAAACCTTTTAACTCATTGAACTCACAGAGCCATGAACTCAGCGACAAACAGTTATCCAGTTATTTTATATCGTTTCACTTATAAAATAGAACAAACATCATTAATTTGCTTCCCTAATTAAAATACTGATCCCTTAAGAAATATCTGGTTTCAATTTAGTATTTACAAAACGAAAATCTTCCACTCGCCATAAATCTTACTCGTACTTAATTGACTCTTAACATGGTAAAATTTTCCACTTAAGCGGTTTACCTTTTCCGTGCAACTGTTGAACAACTTTCGAAAGTTATCCCACACAGAACATTCTAGATTATCCTTGAAGAGGCATAGCAGCGCAAGCCATACTAAAACAATAAAATGCGTAGATTAATGATGAAATTATGGCAAAAAAAAAAAACAAAATATTCTCGCCGTAAAACAAAAGTGAAACTGTAACTAAAGACAAAAGAACGCCGGGTCTATCATTACCCAGTGCAATGCCATTGAAATGCGATAAAAAGCGAAATGAGCAGGAAACGCACGAATTTAAAGTGATTCGAAAGTTGTTTCTCAACTGCAATAAATGTCGGCTGACACCGGCGTTTAAACCGCAATGCATGCAACAATAACATAGCAACAATAACTAAATAACTACAACTGAAATGCATACAAAAAAAGTTGCGGGAAGGCGAAAACGCCAACTAAGATGCTGCAAAGATCAGGGTCACATTAACGGTCATCAGCCGGCCAGCATGCGGTCAGCATAAATTTCTTAATGCCGTTAATGAGGTAACGCAAAGGAGTTTACTTCTCTTGCAAAAATTATGGTGTGTAATCATGTGCTCGCAAAAGGCAACGAAGAAGCCCTTGACTTTACGAGTTAACAAAATAATTGGTTGCGAAATAATTGGTTGCTGTGGTTTCGGCAATGTCAAGTGCAAGGTTTGACTGCGTGATTTTGAAGATTACGCTTCGGTCAATGTTGCTAGGTTGACCGGTTGTGCAGTAAAAATGTTGCTTATAACGACTGAGGGGTGCTGAAAAAGTCTTAATTTTTTAATAGGCTTAAAGGCAGCTCACTTTGACTAAAATGAAAGAAAATGTATATATAAATGGTAGGTCTATAACTCACATAGAACATATAATTCTACGATTGATTGGGATTTAAATGCACAGACATACTATGGGTAGTATCATACTAGCTGAAAAACATTCACTTGTGTTGAAAACACTTTTCGTATTTCTTTCGAAACAGAGAATATAACTGAAATTTTCAGAACTCCTTAATTTCCTATTCACACCACCGGGTACTTCCCAGAACTCAGATATGACTTTAATGTCGTTTATAAGGAAATAAAATGTTTTTATAGCCCCGCCTACTACTACTTTACACATTAAATGCGCAAATAATTTCTAATGAATCTACGAACATTAACGACCTCGTCTGATTAATCAGTTTTTATGTAATTCATGATGTCTGGCAAAACTGAAACACCTTCATCAAAATTCATGTCAACAGTTATTTTTTTCGTGCAAAACAATTTGCATACTCATCTTTTATGATAGACACATATGGTTTTTGTAGGTAGAAATTAAAAGGAGCAAATAACATGTTGCTGCTGAAATGTAAAAAAGTCATAAACCATTTTGGGGGAAATACAAAAATGTATTTTTAAAAGTAACAAGATATGTGATATGATAATAGATTTGTTGATGCATTGAATAAAGGATGGATACTTACATGTGGAAACACTTCAGTTAATGAAATAGTTTAATTGAACAAATTACTAAAATTTGTAATTAATATAATTCTACTTTTTGAATCTTAAATATATCTGGTAAATGGTTGAACCGGTTTTACAGCTATTGTCGACTGGCGCTTCAATACATTATTACTATTGGAGGGTCATAAAATCTTGGAACTGTCTCGAAATGGCAGATGAGTTGTCTAGTAAGACATAAATTGACTCATGTGGTTGGCTTTCAAATGAACTCAAATGAAACAATCAAAGTATGAGAGGTATTGATTATTGTTTCACTAAACATAATGAATTTTGAGTGAAATCGTTAAATTTCATATTATTCTAGCGGGACCTTTCTGTGAATTTTTGTCAATTAATGTTAATTGATCAATTAGTTAATTACTTCATTGTATGGTAGATAATATTAAAACAATTAGGAGTAAAGTGCTGGATTTCTCTTAAAAGTTCAAAGAAAAATGTGCTTCAGCATGGTATAATATATAATCTAGAACGAATACAACAACAACAATTAATATTATTTTTTTAAGAAATCTATTGAATGTTGTCTAAACTCAAAACCACAAAAAATGCTTAAGGTAAGGATAAGATGAATTTATTATAAGCTATGCCCACGCCTAGTATTCACAGTAATTAGTTGATATTTTCTGATAGAACCTAGACAACTTTTTATCTATGGCGTCAACATTTTGAAATTTTTTGATCTAAAATTTATGTTCCAATGTCAGGTGACTACAACTGAGTCACTGCTGACAGAAAATAACGTTTTTTCAGCAATCAATATGTGACAGGTTTCGAAAAAAGAAATAATCATAGCAACAAATCGGGGACTGTTACCGCAATCGCTGATTAAATACTTTTAAGCACAGCTTTGAATAATTCAACATTTTTATTTTAAAAAATCCTAGTTAAATAAAAGTAACGCATTTTACAATAGCAACATGAATAAATTTACAACTACAAAATATTACTTTTTTTGGGGCACTACCCTCTCAACCACTATGGGTATTTCCCAAGAAAGAATTTCAAATAAAAACCAAAATCGAAAGAAGCCCCGTTTGTACATTTCTAGACAGTAAACGCTTTCATATAAAAATGTAAATCTTCTTATAAAAAAACTACTAATTAATAAACGCGTGCACGTAGCAGGAACGTGGTCGCACCGTGTGCGAATAAATTTTGCACATAAAGGCAGATATACTTATATATCTTTATCTATGTACATATGTATATATGTATCTTTGTATATATACATATTTATATATATTTTATGTACGAATATACGTGTGAAAGCGTGCAGGAATACTCAATGACGACATTAATCTTCAAGTCTACAGTTGCGCGGCGCGGCATATAATATTTATGGTCATTGCACTAATAAAGTATTTCTTTATTTTTTACATTAGCAACAAAAAATATAAAATTTAAAAATAATAGTGTGAAATCCATTAGTTGGTAGTTAGGGTTCTGGAAAGCGCTTATTTGTTGTGAACACTAGACTAGGGGACATATTTAGAATTCTATTATTTAATAAGAAGGTGTGGCTTAAAAGCCGGCTGTAAAACGAAAAATAATAATATAATAATAAAACAAGTAAGAAAGGGCTAAGTTCGGTTGTGACCGAACATTTATACTCTCGCAATTTATTGATGTAATTTTATAAAGATAATAAAATTCGACCCATATATTCGGTTTCAAAGTTGGAAACCCTAATATTCGGTATATGGGAGTTAGGTGAAGTTATGACCCGATTTCACTCATTTTTGGCACAGAGTCGATTTATTGGAAGTAAAATATTCCCTTTGAAGTTCTTCAAAATCTAGACTTCTCTATATTTTCGGTGAAAAAATTATTAAAGGCACTGTGGTGCTCATGCTCCATATATGGAGCCATGAAAACTTATGGTCCGATTTCGCCGATTTTTGGAAAGGCGATGGCACACCATAAATGCAGTGTTTGTGCAAAGTTTTGTTCCGATATCTTCACTAGCGCGTAACTTATATATTGTAAAGTAAACGGTTTAGATGGACTTTACAGATCTTGTATATAGGAAGTAGGCGTGGTTGTAAACCGAGTTGGCCTATTTTCACAATATATCATTGGGATGTCAGGAAAATATTACAAACCGACTTTCATTGATATTGGTCGAGTAGTAGCTGAGATATGGTTTTTGACCCATAAGTGGAGCGGAGCCACGCCCATCTGCAATTTGAGTGTAGCTCTTCTGTACCATCTTTACCATGAAATTTAAGGTTTACCTTACTCAATTGAAACGTGTTTTAGTAGTTTTCAACATAACCTTGGGCGTGGTTATAATCCGATTTCCTCCATTTTTGGACTGTATAAGATAGTACCTAAAAGAAACGAGTGTAGAGAGTTTGGTTGATATAGCTCTTGTCATTTACGAGATATGCACAAATAACTTAGTAAGGGGCGGGGCCACGCGCGATGGATCATAGCGCGATCCATTGTGTTTTACTTGGAAAGGTTTATTTATGGCTAATCTACATCTAGTTCGATTAGTTTTAGGTGTTACAAACAATCGTTACGTGAACAAAACTATTATACTCTCTTAACAACTTTGTTGCGAGAGCATAATGAGAATTCAAACACTTTTGAACTACAATTGCCTTTTAAAGCTTTCCTCATGTGATTTTATTTCTAGGTTTTTATATAGGTATGTACTTTTAACTTAAACTCTTGTATTATTCATATAGCATATAGTACCCAAATATATTTGTATTTGTTGTTTAAACAACGGCATCTAAAAATTTCGTGAATGAACTTCCATTCTCTGTCAAATTACTCAATCTTCTTTGGTGCGTGATTTCGTAAATTAGAAAGATCAATAAATGAGTTGTAAAATCCGGCAAGATTTCGCAAATATTCATACTTTTACAGTTGAGTCTTATCTTTTTTAAGAATGGAGGAAAATAGCATTTTAAATATTAGAGACCCTACAGTTGTATTACAGTAGGAAGTCGGAAAAATAAAACAAAAAGGGAATTCAAAAAATGTATATTACAAAAAATCGCTCTGGAATAATAGCTTCCTTCCATTTTACGAACTACGCAATACTAATTTTATTTCAAACCATTTAATTTACTGAAGTAATATTAAGTTAAGGCTTCACCTCATTAACTTTTATGTTTTTTAAAGTAGTATTTGTAAATATTTTTAACCCTATGCAATTCTGCGTGAAAAGCTTGTTGGACTTGCGTTATAGTTCCTAATTGTAAGACCAAACACGTAATATTTTTCAGTTATTTGACAATACGAGCAAACATTTTAAGTGGTAGCGTAGTTTCCCAGTGAAACATACTTGCCAACATTTTTCTTTAAAAATATTTAAGATTTTTGTTCAAAAATCTTATTTTAAACTTCAGCAACAAATACACAAATATTGTTTTTATTTTTGCCCTCAGAGAACACCAACTGTGTTGCACACACTTGAAAATGCAATTAAATAAATTATCGCAATCGTGTGTAAATCTAACATTTTCAGTTGCTAGATAAAATCTGTGAATTTATTAATTGTATCTATGAGATTTACAAATTGCTCAGCAAAGCAGAACAACTGCAACTACAACTGCTCGTACTTGTTCACACTCGTTCTAGCATATTTAATAATCACTTAGTAGGTAGTCATATATTGGTAATGCGCATTTGTAATGGTTGGAAAAGTGCTAAATGTACATAGGAAGGCGAGCATTAAATACTTTACATATAAGTTTGTTGTTTATTTGCTGATTTCGTTTCGTTTTTGTTTTTTGTTTGAGTTGCTTTTGCATTTAGTGCTACTTACTGGTTTTGCGAGTTCAAAGTCCTGCATGCTTAAGGCGGATGTGCAAACACTTATTCAATATGCTTGTTTTATGTATTTGCCTAACACTGAAGATTGAGGCAATAATTTTGTCTAATTGTCTAATTTTTTCTAAAATGTGACTACTATATATTTATTGAAGGCAATATGTTATAATTGAATAGAGGGTTTTAATTAGATGATTATAAAAGTTTATATTATAGATATAGTACCATTATATTAAATATGTAGGTACAATGCATGTTCAAAAAATAATGGAAATTTTCGTTTTTTAAAAAAAATATTTATTCATTCGTCTACATTAATGTTGTCGACTTTAAATGTAGTCCTCATACGATACTAATGCAGTTATGATAGCGCTTCTTCCAATCGTCGAAACATTTCTCAAACTTAGCCTTTGGCTCTTCCAGCGATTTCTCGTAAATAAAACAAATTTTATTAAAGATATATTTCTAATTTAATATAGAATTAAAATAATTGACAATTTAACTCTGGGACAATTGGAAATTCGAAAATTCGCTTTATTTTTTGAACACACCTTGTATATACTACCTTTCTTGGTACCTCTTGAGCGCCATAACTGTCAATCAACTTCGTCATAGCTACGAACTTCGCGTTATATCAGTTAATCAATATCTCATCACTCTTTAAGACACTGATTTTCGATCATTTGAACCCATTATGCAAGATATTTACACAAGATGAAATGAGATATATCACCATTTCCAAGGCGGCCTTTACAGCCGACAGTGATTCTACAAACTCTAGTTTCATGAAAATTGCCTTTAGTGTTTCACCTTCTTCATCTGATCGTTTCGAACTCGTCGATACAAACCTATTAGACAGGGAAACTTGATGACCCTAAATTGTACTTTAAACTTCAAATAATTATTTTAACTTACCCAACTTCGTAACCCAAATAATCGATTGATTTTCTTGGATCATCGAAGTGAGGACAAATCCTAGTTATTCAAATTTCATTACCTTTGTTTTTGGTATGACGTCTATTACTATAAATCTGCGTCTTAAGAAAATCGGTTAGTAAAAGTCCTCTTGATCTTATGCTAATGTAGGATTTAGGATTAAGTAGATGCTTCCGAAAATACCACTTATAAGATTAAGGCACTTTATTAATAAAACTACCATTGAGACCATATTAGAACTATATATAATTCACCAAACGGGTGAAATTTCTTCAACATTAGTATAATGGTATATTATATAATTTGGAAAAAAAATCGCTTTTATCACGATAACTGAAATCACGCTTAAAATAATAGTAAAACACGCTTTTCTGTAAAATAATTTCAATCATCTCTTAATTATGGGAAAATTACTTAAACTATGCTAATGATTGGGTCTAAGATATTGGGTAAGTGGGAAGTACCCGATGTCGGTGTTAGATAAAGGTAGTAGAATTCAATTGATTGCTTCACATTGAATATTGTTAATCGAACTTAGCGGCTTGAATAACAGAAGAAATCAATAATTTCATGAAACACTTGTCACGAATTTTCAATTTTGAGTTAGGTAATTTCTTAAATAATATAAAAATATAACTTGGAACTATTTGTCAATAATTTTTTCAAATTTTATTTGCTTCAGTTACAACAAGACTGATAGAAAATAGAATATGACAGTTTTGTACCGTTTTTTTGGAGTGTTTTTGACAGAAAAAGTGACGGTAAGTGACATCTTTTTGTCTGTCGTCTATGTTTACAATTAGTATGAAACTTTGACAGTTATACCATAATGTCACTTCCCATTCATGCGCTCGTGACATCTTATAGTCAAACACAAATCAATGGCACAGTCACTCCAGCCCCGAACAGCTGTCACTTAACGTCTTTACTTAACAAATTTACGTAATCAATCACCAATATTTGTGTTAACTAATTTTTGTAAACACTTTTGAAAACGCATAAAAAGCAACACACAAAAATATTTCGTAAAACCACAGCCAAGCAATGACGTTAGTGAGAACAATGCGCATGCGCAGATGTAAATCATGTACGCATGTGCGCATTCAGTCGATTACATCTTCACCTGCCACAACAAAAAAAAAAAACATGAAAACGATAAAAATGTGACAAAAGCGTTGCAGACCGCAGCGACCGCAATTTAGCTGTCAGTGCGACAATGGCAATGACATTGGCAGCGATTGTCAGTCAGTGACGAAATGCAAAGGCTAACAAGCACTCCAACTGTCCACCGACGAATGCTTTGATCTTTTCACATACATATGTTTGGAAACAAGTTTCTGATTTGTATTTATTTATTAAAAAGAAAACTACAACAATATTTTTGTTGTTATCAAAGTATGGCTGCATTTGCGACTGCGATACTATTTGATGGCCTAATCTCGCTTTGTGCGCATGAACTTGAACAAGGTTGGTCCACAGTGTAGCTTAGACTTTATTATGCATGACATTTGAAAATCGTAAAATGTTTGTTGTTGATAAAAAAAGAACTACAACAACAATTAATAAATAAAATACCTTTTGTTACACTGTTCCCTGATGTTTGAAATAAAATAAGCAAATATATAGATGACAGGGTTTTACGATGCGTCGAGACAAATGACCGTAAAATCAGCAAGTAGCTTTGCTCGGCGTTTACGCAAACACACACGTAATGCCAATGAGATTAACGAAGAACAGCAGCAAAGTACGAGTACATTCAATTTACAATTTACATTTATTTTTATTTATTCTGGCGGCGAGAAATTAAAGCTAATAGCAAACGTATCAGCCATTTGGCCGTTGAGCTGTTCAAAGCAAGTAAGGTGGTACGAAGTTCGTGTAGCTTCGTGCATTTTATGTCCTCAACTGTTATATAATGTTCGGTATGTATGTATGTACGGCTGTTCCTCAGAGGGAAACATACTTAGGCTAAGAGAGTATGTCCTTTGTGAAGCCAGGATAAACTTACTTGATGAGATATTAAGTTTCGACAAAGCGCCCAGAACTTACTGCTGGTCGGAAGAGATTTTATACTAATAAACGTATATGTCCAATTTCGAGCCATCTGCGTAGAAGCTTACCACGTCTCTGCTCCAGTAACTCCATACCATTCAAATCTCCATCGACGGTCTCGATGATGATGGCTTCGGCGATATGTTGATCATCTAATAATCTCTGGAAGAAATCGAGGGTGCGTGGATTCTTGAGTGGCCCAAACAAGCAACTACCCTAAAAACATAGCTTTCCTGATTTCTACGATTATAAATTGTTAGAAAAATAAATATGAATCCTTGCAAGCTTAAATCGAAGATGGATAAATAGGAGATTTGTGGGTGTATCGAACTTCGTTAATCTTGACGAATCAGCAAAAAAAACATTCCCTAAACAATCTCGGATATGTTAACGTTATCCAGATTCTATGACTTTCTGTTATCTTATGTTATGGAATCCCTAGTATTTGAGCACTCTTCACTTGTTGAAAAAATGTGATAAAACTGGGTTGGTACTTTGTCAATATTCTTTATCAGCGTCTTCAAGGTTCTTCATTGAAATCATTGTGTATTGATTTAAAGCAAAACTTTTAAAGGAAGTTAAGATCCCTATTGAAGTCAGTTCCTTCGTTTAGAAATTGAAATTACCAGTTGATCTGTTGTTAGTTCCAGTATTATATGACCTAGTCCTACCTACTTCTTCAATGTGTTATATGAACGGATTTGCTTCATTCAGTGTTTTTTACATAATTTCCTGAATAATAATTGAGGAAAGAAATTTATTTGAAAATCATCTCTCTTGACCTTTATAAAGACCCTTTGTTAACAATTAAAATTAAGCTTTAACTCTTAGAGAGGCACGTGGCGTAATGGAAATGCAAATAGAAAAACAAACTACAAATAAAAATGTATTATATTATTTGTTGAACGTTGATTTATGATATAATGCAAACGTCGCTCAATTAAATTTTTGCGTAATTTTTTCAACGTTTTTAATGTCACTTTTGACCTTGCAAACTTTAGGAAGCGTTTTTATTTATTTGTCACTTTGTAATTGTTGATTTTTTGGAAAGCTTTCACTCAGAGCTTTCACTGTGAAAGCTTTTTAATGAAGCGCTTGATTTGGTTTTGAAGTTTTTGAAAGGCTTTTTAAAAGCTCATTTGATTTTTTTTTTATAGCCTGAAGAAGCCCACGTAAAACATGAATTCAAGATTTTCTTAGTGCAACTGGATCAGTTTTGTGGTTATCATTTAGAATATTGGCAATATTTTCATGCTACTAAGCTTCGGGTATAAAAAGTGAATCCCACTTAGTGGCTTAACAGGTGAATAACAATGTCGTGCCGTGTTGAGATAAATAAATAACAGCTCGTATGTTAACTGTAGTCAACAGCTGATGTACGACTACGCTGGTTATTTGCTGGTTTGATGGTCTGGTAAATGTGACAAAGATGTCATCGTTAAAATAATAAAGTGCAAATGAAGTTAAAGTAAAAAGTAGTAAATAATTAAGAGCGCAGGAGCAGGCAGCGCGTGCAACGTGTTCGGCATGACAATGTGCAAAAATTAGCTGCAAAAATTATAATGTGCAAAGTAATGATGCGGCATATATGGTACGTAGGTGCATATATACCTAAGAGGAGGAGGTGGAGGCAAGGAAGGGTGGGTGATAATATATTTACACCACATCACAGCACTGGAGCGCTGTGTAACGGTGAGGAGCCAATTTCGAATACTGAAATTATTCACTTCGAAAGCACTTGCTACGGGGGGGCCTGTGAGGGTGTGGTGGCTTGTGTAATCATGCAAAAATGTTTGATTGTCGTAAAATCGGAGGACTGCATTCTGTGTGTGTTGAGAATGTGTTTAAGCAGCTGAGTCAGTTTCTGCATCACGAAATTTGCTGAAAAATGAATAAAATTTTAACTTCTGTTGAAAAATAATTAAAAAAACAAGTTAGTCAATAAAAAATGTACCGCGCAGAGTTATGCATGTCTTTTGTCGAATATTTCGAAATTTTTTACACGATTTAAATTGTTCCTTCGACAAGCAATCAAATTAAGTTTATAAATGAGCAATTTGCATACGAAATGTTTCTTTGAACGATAAAGTAGAATGAGAAACAATTAACAAATTAAATGAACTGAACATAAAATGTTTTTTTACAAGCTTTAATGTTCTACAGTACAGTAAGTTGATCTGTAGTGCAGTGAGTCTTCAGAGTCTTCAAATCACAATCGTTAGGTTACCGTGTCTTTCATAGCATTAGCCTTAAATAATAATCTCTGAATACCGTCTCCTTAACCATTCTGGCCGATATGACAGTCTTCGGGTTCACCATGTAAAGACTACTGTTTAGACTATGCCGCGTCTCTGAGTTCGATACGTTACAAAACCGCAGAAATTCCGAACTATAAGACAGTTTTCGCCCTCTTTGGAGCCGGTTCGCAGTGTAAAGACTACTGTTTCGATTGTTCCGTGCCACTGAGTGAGATCCATGTATCGTCGATTGTCACAAAACGACACAGAAATTACTTCGGCTTACGTTGAAATAGTTCCAGACACTGCTTTGATACCCATCGAGCCGAGAGTTTTCTCATGTCCAATATTTAATGCAGGATATGACGTGGTCTTGGGAGATATATGTGACCTGGTCTACGGAAAGGGGCTTAGGTGTCAAAAAATCAATTCTTTTTAGTTGATTCGGATGGAAGATGAGACGTGATTCACGTGATAGAATCCAAAAAAAAAAAAAACTAGTTTTCGCACGTTAGCTCCCTTTTCGTAGACCAGGTTACATATATTTTCTTAGCTATTTTGGTCACCTTTAATCTACCTACGCTCCTCAAAAATTCAAGTATATCCTTGTTGAAACTCGTTAAACCAATTTTTAATGATCGCTCCTTGATTTTCATTTTCGCTGATGAAAAATTTTAAGCTAAAGCAATGCTCCTTGGTTATTATTTAGATCTTTCGAATTTTATTGCACCCAGAACCTTGATGAAATTTGACAAAAATAGGGTTTTTGAAGAAATTATTTAGTTATTTCTGAATCTATTGTCATTCCCCTTCAAAAAAGAATTTATATAAGCATAAATTATATATTTAAAAAACGCATATCAGTCAAGTTAAAACGCAAATAATAAAGTGAATTCAACTGTCACTCAATCAAGAAGGCAATTAGTGACTTCAGTTGAAAAAGTGAGTGAAACACTTCGACAAAATTACTGAAAAGACTCAAGTATTAATAATAAATTTCAAAATACTGCACTCAAACTCTAACAGTTGAGGTTAATGGCTTAATTTACATATATTACGCCGTTTAGTGTTGGCGACACTTCCCACAGGAAGTGAATTTAATTTCAAATCAATTACTAAAATGAAATGTCAAACATTTTATATATGCAAACAATAGAAAGTAGAACATGTGAGTGTCTGCGTGTGGGGCACTCCCACCAAGTTCAGCACTCACGTCGATTTAATTAAGCGCTTGTCAGTCACATCTTAATCCGACTTCGTCTTAATTACAATTTTTCCAGCGACAGCCGATTAATAATAATTATATATAGAAGCATAAAAATCACATACGATTATACGATGGCAGCAAGCCAACTAACAAGATCAGTGGCAACTGAGGATAAATGCCAATCAACAGCTGTCAGTGTTGACGCTAACACTTAAGGTGAATAAGACGCTAACTAATATTATTCAATTTCAGACGCACTAATGCGTAAATTACACCGATTTATTTTTATAAAATAATAAAACAATTAAACAGTTTTTTCACGTTTTTGTATATGGACGTTTTATAAAAATTGTCTTGAAAAAATGTTGGTTCCTTTTAGGGTCTGAAAAGTTGACTTCTATAAAAATTGTCTTTCGTTTAAGCGGTTAGATCAGTTTTGAAACCTCACAAAAGACCGAGTTTATGTTAGGTTAATGGACTGGTTCAATGGATCCAATTTGTATTGCTAAAATCGCTAGTTCTTTGTGATGCCGCTACAGACCTTTAAGCGTCGACAAAACGCTTTGAGCCTGTTACAAATTTGTTAAGACAGTTAATACCTATTCCAGCCAATTCTTTTGGTTCACCCAACCTAATGCTACCGAGATGTTTCAGCCATAGTAAAAGCTCACGGAATCTAAGCTCCTTGGACAGCGTCCAGTAGCCTACCATTGCGACGAGTCGGCTCTTGCTGTGACTACAGTAGTAGTAATTGCTGGTAATTAATCAATGCCTGCCGAGCTCGTTCGACTTCGAAAAATACAATGACAGAACGCAGGAGGTCAGTGGGCACCTGCTCATTCCCAATCTGAAGAGATTGCGGTTAAAGCGCAGCTTTTCGGAGCAGTATGTCTGCTACAGCTTTAATGACAGCTACTTCTATGCACTGTACCTGCAATGGTCCGGTAGCATAAAACTATAATTCACGGCGAGGTTCTTACACAAAACCTTCCTTGTGGACTTCGTTGCATTCGTGAACAAATTCATTGCTCTTCTTATCCAAGGGCTTCGCAGAGCCCAGATATCATTCGTTGAAATGTGATCAGAAAAGGAAACACTAGAAGTACATTTCGTGGCGCAGTGATTAAACTTTTCAGGGATGTAGTTGAAGCAGCCGAGGATTTCGAAATGTTCCACATTGGATCCATTCATATTACCAGCATCTCTGAGTATATGTATATCAATGGGGATTATACAAAGGATGGATATAGCCTAGGTAGGTTAGCACTTCAACAATTTATTCTTCAATGGATGGTTTGTCTATATGTAGGAAAAGTGCTAGCTTTGACAATTTATTCTGGAATGATGGAAAATGGAAATCGGTATTTGCTTCCATTTGACTATTGGTGTTTTAAGGAAGAACTTTTCATATCACAAAAATGCTCAAAGGTTTGACATTCTATTACAAGAGATAATCGGCTCAACATAAAAGACATTTTGAAGGTTTGGGGTGAGACTTATATGGAACTAAACATTCGTTTTTCCGAAAACGACCGTTAGATTGCGCTGTGGTGCAAATAAAAATTGAAATTCCACATAAGAACTGCTTCCTTGTCTAACAAGGCAATAAATTCAGATTTAATGTGTTTGATGTACTATATGTTAATTCTATTTATTGTTATTGGAACACTTGATTGGTGTTCAGCAACTTTTAATTGACTTCTGATAATTGAAATGTCGTTAATTCTTGGTATTGCTATTTAATTGTTGATTTTATGAACTTGTATGGGAAATAGACTTGAAGATAATTGGAATTTGAGAATGATTTATGTAAAATTTTTATATTTTATTGATTAAAAATACAAAAAATGAATTTCTACTAGTTTTAAAAAGTCAAATGTGCAACATAACCTCAAAATATGTATGTGAAAAATTAAAAAAAATTTTTACATTTTTTTTTAATAATCTTGATACATTTATTTCATTGGATTTTAAAGTTGAAAGCTGAAACTACATTTACAGAACAACAAACAACAAAAAACAAAAATACTGCTATAAAAAAACCGTTTATTTATGGACTACTCAACTAGGCAACGTCTCTCGCTTTCATAAGAAAATCAAATATTTATTAACACATGTATTTAACATTAATGTGAGAAATACTAAATTAACTGAGTGTTCAGCCAGCCATAAAAAAGCTTGGACTGAAATATAGCATTTTTATTTAAATTACAAAAATGAAATTACAAGAAAAAAATTTTATTAATAAATATTTAATTTATTGCAGTGGCGCTCTATTATAGCAAAGATCATCACGAAGGAATTTCATTGATTTTTTTTTTTGCAAATGAAATTTACACTTAATAAACACTTGTTGCAAGGTAAATCCCACCGAAACCCGTTATGGCTGCAACCAACGCTCTAATATTATATTATTATTATTTTTTTTTTGCTGAAAACTACTTACATAACACGTGGTAATTATTCTTTTCGTGTTGTTTATTGTTTTCTTTTTTTTTTTTTTTTTGTAATTTTCTTCTTAAGCGCACGAAAGCGCAGCGGGCGGTAGCTTGCTATAATCAACAACTTCTCACCGGTAATTAATAAATGTGACTTTTCATTGGTTTTATGTTAATGAAACACACAAAAGGGTATTATTAAATTGTCAATTCATAAAGCGGCAATTAATATTGGACAGAGAGAGAAATCTGAGGTGTGCCGCTATAAATTATAGGAAATGTAATCGATAATGAAATATTGTAATATTGTAATTTTACAGCGCGGTAGCCATGCCACTGCTATAAAACTGTAAAATTTATGTGCTTATTAGTGTCAGTAAAAAAAAAACAACAACAAATAAACCGTTAATTAAATAAGCGCGTGTGAAATGCGCATTACGGATAATGTGCATGCACAAAATTGAATTGAACTTTGAGCTGTTCAATTGCAACAAAAAGTTGCGATGTAAAAATAAAACCACAAAAAATTCAGTAATTGCTGCTGCGTCTGCGCAATTGACTTCCACTAACTGCTGTCAAATTTTGTTTACACATACAGTCAAAGTATCTCAATACCACAAATTGATTACCTCGAAAATTGAACTTTTGTCCAAATTGCGTTGCTTTTCATGTCACTTTAACTTACTAAGTAATTGCTTTTGTTGTTATTATATAGTTAATTGTTGTCATCTTGTCATTGTACAACAAATAAAAGCTGTCAAAATGTTCACATAAATCTTGATGGCTGGCAAAAACCAATAAACCAAATTTTCTGGCATTCCTTGTAGCCATCAACAACATCAAAAACAACAACATCGGAAACATCAACAATAACAACAACAATGTCATCAGCATCGTTGGTGGCGTCAACAAAAAAAAAGGTCAAAATCTTCATACAAAACACTTTTCTGGTTATTCTCAATGGAAGTTTTACGAATCAAATAAATAGTATTCGGTGTTTTAATTGTTTCTTTGCTTGTTGTTGCTGTTGTTGCTTTGACGATACAAACTCTTTCAAGGTTCAAGCACTGTCGCTGACACAGGAAGCAAAATGTTGCGTATACGCCATGTCGGCACGTGAGCGTACGTACTTATTGCAGTGGTGTGCGACCTTAGAAAGTCGCTGTTGTCAAATTAGACGCATTTGTACATACTCGTAGAAATATAATTTAATTGTTGCTCATAAAAATAATTAAATAACGGTATATTTTTATATACATTAAATTAAAACCAGTGCAGTTCACATCTGCGAAATGTTCATGTTTTCGAAAAATAATCCAGAAACAATAAGTTAATATATGTTTACACATTTTAATACACATTCAATTGTTGTTTCGAATGTTATTTAAAAAAATCAACCAATCAATTTTTTTTTGTTTTTTCTTCCCTTAGTCGTGTCAGTATATTCACATCATTTTGATCGACGACTGCATAACTAGCCAATTATACCGCTTTGTTGTAATTTTCAACGGTTTCATTTGGTTTGATTTTCTCCAGTGTCTCTGAGACGGTTTTATCTTAATTTGAAGCCTTCAATGACTAGCGTCAAAGTCAGCTTGGTTTTCCTTTAATTTTGAACGCCGATTTTTCAACAATAAAGCACTCTCTGGCCAGTTCTAATTTCGCATACGGATAAACCAACAATAAAGAGCTCCCCCTATTTTGGACAGCTCTGAAGTACTGAATCGTTTTAATGCCAGAAATCGTGAATTCAGCAATATCATATTTCTTCGATAAGTACGTCAAACTGGACTTTTTTTTCAGAGGTTCAGGGAGATATTTTCAGCTTTTTCTTTTAACGTCATGCTTACAGATTTCTTAGAACACATTTTTAAATCAATTCTAAGGTGCAACGCTTCATGCAAATCCAAAAAAATCAAGTAATTTACTATTAGGGGATTCCACTAGGTCTTAATTATTTAAGATCGATACAAAATATATTCCAATATTAAATAGTTTATTTATTGTATTACACTTGCTGAATATATAAGTTAAAAATAAAAATAATTTATTTTTAAAGAAAAAAATTACTAACAGATAAAAAAATTACACGTTTTTACAATTTTTTTAACTTTGGTGAACCCAAAAATTGTTTCAACCTTCTATACCCATTACTGAAATGTATATTTGTATTATCTGTTAATAATTTCAAATTGTAGCAAATATGATTATTTCAACTAATTGCTAACAACAATGCCTTAGGTTTGTAGCTTGTAACCGGTTTGCGATTTCAGTTAATTTTTAAACAGAATTGCGCCTAATTGTAGGCTTAACATCGATCTATGCATTTTTAATTCACCAAAAATTTGTTTTAACAATTTTTAAATACAGAAAAAAAGCATGAAAATGTATAATTCATTTAGATTTCAATGTACATTACGCCTAAATGTAGACAGCGTTTGAAATTAGGTTCCAAAGAAACATATTTTAATTAGTATTAACAAACTGAGGAACATAATTTGAGTTTCAGTTAATTCGGGACCTCACTTAAATATTAAAGAAATAGATCCCAGTTGTAATAATAAACTTTTTATATTTTTAAATTATTGAAATAATTGAAAAATGTATATTTTTCTTGTTTTAGCAACTACATTGCGTAATTCATATTAATGCTTAACACTAATCATACCAAGACTTAATATATACCTATTTCTACCATAGCGGGTCAAATGACCCGACTGTATGTTTCATGCTTGAATGTTTGAAATATGGATGTTAGGAAGGAAATAAAAATACAAATTAAATTTATTATGATTAAACAAAATAGTATGTTGAGCATTTCTATTACAAAAGCAAAAAATACAAATTTTTATTCATAGTTCATCGCATTTTTTACATATAAGTGTACATTTGTACATTTTCCGCAAACATATTTTTTACATTTAGATTTTGTTGGTTTTATTTTCTTTACAGTATCCTATTTGACATCTCATACGTTTATAAGTATCGGTAGTAGACTTAGGCAACGATCCTTTCGTATTTTTTTCTTGTTTTGGTTGTTCACGGGCTTCTCGAAAATCGGCGCCAAGTTCTTCTGATAGCTTGAGTAAAAACCTTGTCTCGAGATATTTTCTCTTGTCGTTTGCTTGTATAAAATCCTGGCATTTATGCCAGCCTTGGAGAGACCAACTGCAGGTGTGCCACCTATTTGTATATCTTCCCAAACAGATCCATCAATTGTAACATTTTGTTCATTATTTCTACTTCACTTTCTTCCGAACTTGAGAGTAATCTTATTCTTTTTCGGCCACTACATACATTCACAATATTTTCCTCTTCATCGTCAGTATATGTAGAATCAAACTCATATTTATTTGCAACCAATATATCTTCATTATCAGAAAATTTATCTTCACTAATTTCTGAAAACTCTTCGCCAATATTATTTATGTCTTCTAAGAACTTGTACGGCCTTGTTTGCTTCGACATTTTTCTGGATAAAAAATTATCTGTATTCCTATAGCTATCAAAATAAAATATAAGCTAGGTACTTATCAAGACTTTCAATTTTTGCCACTTTTTATTACACTAAAAAGCTATTTTCAATCTAAAATTTGATATTTTCTTGAAATTATTTTGAGCTATTTTCGTTGAACTACTTTACGCAACAGTCTTTAGAAGAATGTGCAACTTACTGACTACAAATATGACTCGATAATCTCATAAAACAGAAAAATTCTCTCCGGGTCAAATGACCCGTTGTGGTAGATATCGGTATACAACAAGGATTACTCAGAATAAACAAAACAAAAACACAACAAAAATGTTTTTAGAACTGCACATTAATTACTTATAAAAAGTCATGAAGTCAAACTTGCAAACGCAATAAAATTATACGTGCATTTTAAATGCAAAAGTTCAAAATGGGTCATTTGACCCGTCATGGTGTGTTTAGTGTTAAGACTGTATCTGATTTTTGAAGGCAAATATAAGTTAAGAATTTGAGGGGTAACTTTGAATATAATTTATTTACCTATGTCTCAATATCCCGAAAAGAATTAATTTGGTATGATAACCGACCTAGTGCTATACAGTACTCTCAATGAAAGTAGCGCCTAAATGTAGGCATTGTTTTGGATAAGATTTCACACAAAAGCAAGGAGTTTCCACAAGAATTGACAATAAAGTGATTAACAAATCCGCTTATAAGAAAAACGGTCACTGATATTGTTAGTTTATGTGCAGTCAATAGGAATACATTCTCATGATGCAAATCAGTAAAGCATACCTTTAGGCTTAATATTTAAAAAACCTTTCTTTGATCATTTTTCGTAAAAAAGTTGGGTATGTTTATAACACACTAGCAGACCACTCCGGCTTCGCACGGGATTAAACAAAAATTTCAAAAGATATAAGTTTTTACACATTTTCTCATACATATGTATGTACTTTGCCGTTTCTTGCGTGGGTTCATTTTAGAAAAAGTAAAATGAGGAAAATTCGAACATAAAATAATATTTTATTTACAATTAGCTAAAACTTGATTATGAACTCTAGCCTTTGGTGACCGTTGTCATTCCACCTGTCCTTTGTGAGGTTTTAGTGGCATAGCAAATGGGTTAAAATATTTTTTAAAAATATTTCTCGTGAAGTATTGATCAATGAAACCGACATATATATATTTTATTTATAAATATTAATTTTACATTTTGTAACCTTTATTTAATCGAAATTGCCAATAGCAGTATTTCACGACAAAAATTAGCATTTCTTTAAATTAATTATTTTTTTTCCAACAGCAAGGCTCTTTATGCAACTTAACTTAGCTTAACTACTCTAAATTGCAAATATTAAAACGAGTTAAAACACATACACACTCACAAATTAGATTTGCTTAATATTTGTGACCAAAGTGTCCAAAGCGGTTTGCCAAAAACTAAACTGATTTAAATCAATTTTGTTTTTTCGCTTAAACATTGCAAAGCGCCAAACCAAGAAACGTTTACAAAAACACTGCGAACGATCGTAAAACAGCGATTGCCACAGAGCGCATTTTGCGTGTTTTGCAATTACAAATACGAGTAGACGAGTATATGTACCAATGTACAAATGTACGCATGCGTTTCATTATGGATGTGTAGCATGTGAACAGATTGGTACACTCGTACGCATGCGCGTTAGACCTAATTCCGCTGGCGCATCCAAATAAGCCGATAGCCCATCACCAACTTGTTCGATGCCTATGTTTGGTGGGTGGTCAGTTCACGGTTAAACTAAATGGAAACAGCGCAAGTGACAAAATAAAATGAAAACATGAAAAAACAACTACACAAAAATATAAAAACAAAAAAAGTCGAACGTTTTTACCAACAACACCAAAAAATGACAAACTTATTAGTAATAGAAAGAAGAGCAGAGCAAGCAAGGCGAAGAAAAAACCTATTTTTGTTTTTGCAATAAAACATTGTAAAATACCAGCAAACAACAACAACACACATCGAAGACGCTTAAGCGCTTGGTGTGACAGCTATGACAATAACAACAACAAAAACTAAAGCAATTTCTGTGGCAAAAAATGTGTAAACCAGATTTTTTTGTTTTGCTTTTGGGCCTTCTCCATTTTTGGCAAACAATCGCCGCATTTTAGGCCAAAAGCGCCCCTTTTGCTCGTCGCTCGTCACTCGCTAGTACGCCGTTGGCTTTGCGCCGGCGCAGTTTAACCTTCAGTGTGATGTGGTTAATAGCTTGGCAGCTGTTTGATGGGCGCTCAGTGACATTTGAAATCAGTGTTATTGTTGTTGTTGTTGTTGTTACTGATGATTTCAACAACATGAACCAGGAATCATTTATGCGCAAGTGCCAATGCCTACAGCTTTATGGCATTTAATATCAATGACTGCTTTATTTCACTTGTCATTTCCATGTATTTCGGCTCTTTTGACCTCTCTCCCTCGCTTCGTGCTCTCCTCACCGCTGATTATTTATGCCCGAAAGCTGTTTGAACGACCTTGACTTAATTTTTTTGGGTTTTTTTTGCTGCGAAATTTGTTATAACTTCATCATACAATGGGGTATTAGTTATTTGTTCATAAGCGATAAATTGTCATATTTATACAGAGTAACGGTACTTACATGTTTATGACACCAAAATCAACAGATGTTAGATAATGTCATTATACTCAATAAATGAAAAAAAAGTTTTGTTTGAAAAATTAATAATAGGCATACATTTTGAAATTTATGTCAGTAAATATTTTGTTTAAGTCTTTGGATTCTCTTCAATAGGCCCATAGTTTTCTCAATATGTTTACCATAGTTTTCATAAAAGATAGGAAGAGTTAGTAATGAAGTCGATTTCTGACCATTTGTATACAAATGCTTCTTCTTCTTCTTTACTGACGTAGACAACGCTTACGCGGTTATAGCAAGTTAACAAGAGCGCGCTCCGTTCTTGCTTCTCACTTTTTGGTGCTAATTGGAAGTTCCAAGTGCAGCTAGGTTCTCCACTTGATATTTACAACGAAGTGACTTCCAGCAGCGGGTACTGCATCGAACATTTTCAAAACTACATCGCTTTCGTCCATTCGAACAACATGACCTAGCCAGCGCTGCCGCTTTTTCACTTTCATTCATTCACTTGCGGCCAGGAACTATTCTTTTGCATGTGACTCGATCAGTACACGACTTCTGGTCTAAGACCTCTGTGTAGCCAACAGACAACCGTTTGCAGGAAAGTTAATTTGAGAAGGAGAAGGCGGGTGTGCGTAGGATTTGGGACCCACCACGTAAAAAACCTTCACAACGTAAAGGAAACAGCCTCGGATGAGATGCAATATGCTGCGTCGGTATATAAAAGTACCATCTTTACGATTTTTTTGTTACTGTTCGAGTGGAATTTCTGATCATTCACAAAAAAGTCTAAAATTTTACGTAATAAATACACGATGGGCAATAAGTGATAAGTGGGCCGCCCACTTATGGGTTAAAATCCATATCTCAATCCAAGAAATTCGATTCATTTCATCTATTTCTCATTCCAATGGTATGGTTTGAGGATACGTCAAATCGATTCCATGCCTATTGGCCTTGTATCGCAATTTTGAAGTTCTTCTGATTCGTTCATTTTAAAATATATAAATTAAGCATCAGTGAAGATATCGGAACATAAATTTGCACAAGTCCCGATTTTAGAGTAAGCCGTCTAAAAATCGCCGAAATCGGACTAAAACTATAAGGCGAATATGAGGACCTCAAAGCTTGTGCCTAATTATACCCTGAACAGGGTATATTAAGTTTGTCACGAAATTTGTAACACCCAGAAGGAAGCGTCGGAGGCCCTATAAAGTATATATATAAATGATCAGTATGTTGAGCTGAGTCGATTTAGCCATGTCCGTCTGTCTGTTCGTCTGTATATATACGAACTAGTCCTTCAGTTTTTAAGATATCCTTTTGAAATTTTGCAGATGTTATTTTCTCTTCAAGAAGCTTCTTATTTGTCGGAACTGCCGATATCGGACCACTATATCATATAGCTGCCATACAAACCGAACGATCGGAATCAATGGCTTGTATGGAAAACTTCCGCATTTTACTACATATCTTCACGAAATTTGGTGTGAGTTATTGTTCATAGAAATAATTTAATCTCCGAAAAATTGTTCAGATCGGTTCACTATAGCATAGCACTATAGCATATAGCTGCCATACAAACCGAACGATCGGAATCAATAGCTTGTATGGAAAATTATCGCAATTGACGTGGTATCTTCACGAAATTTGACATGGATTACTGCTTTAGGTAATAATATAATCTCCGAAGCAATTGTTCAGATCGGTTAACTATATAACCTTAATGTTTCTAGCAAACAACCCGGCTAAAAAAATTAGTAAAATGTTTTCTTTTTTTACATACTTTTTCTTACGTCTTTAGATTTGCTTTAACACATAGTTACTAAAAGAAATGCACCTGTGAAGGGTATATTAGCTTCGGTACAGCCGAAGTTAACGTTTTTTCTTGTTTTTATTGAAAATAGCGGTAAATCTCTTAGATATTTTAAAGAAATTCAAAGAAGATGTGTTTCTTATAATAGTGTGCCTCTGTGCCAAATATAGGCAAAATCAGTTCAATACTCCTTGTAGCACCATATACCTAAAATACGGATTTTTGTTTTCTAATGGACTTTAAGACGAACTTAGGTTTTCCCAACTTGTTTAACATAACCTCTTTGTGATAAAAATTGTGAATAGCGCATGTGTTGAGAAATAACAGTGCAAAACCGCAAATACACTCTCATGAGAATAATTTTAACGTGGTTAACGTACTTAACTATTCTGAATTAAACGCTTTCAACAATTGTAGAATTGTGTAGAATGCACTCATTTCCGTGCTTTCATTCTCATTGCCTTGTGTCTAATGTGTTTTGTACTGTTTAACGTTACTTTGTAATTTCTTAATTGCGGAGCTTGTCAATGTGAACTTTTGCATTATTTAGTACTAAACTAGAAATGAAACAATTAATGAGAATTTACGACAATACAGAAATACATAACTCGCATTTCGTAATCAAAACTTTGTAATGTAATTTTTTTAACTGGCCATTAATTATAAATTATCTCATAAGGGTTCTACTTACTTTTGCAGAACCGTTTGCTCACATGAATTTTTAAATACCGGCTTAGTTTCAAATATAGAAAAATAATACCATGAACCATGGTTTCCACTTAAAAAATCTTAAATTTTTCTTTCGGATTGCAATCAAAGTTTTGGTTTCGACATTAAACCATTCTCTTTAGTTCCATTGTATGCATTTAAAATATTGAAATTTGACCTTACACTTACCTGAGATTAATTATTATATTTTACATATTATATATACAGACTTTCAATCAAAGATTCGTGTATAATCCTCTTATCTCTGCCAATAGCAAAGGAATAAGGACAAAATTTCGAGTTCTTCTGTCGACGATAATTTAGTATTTAGCTATTTTGCCACTCTATGACAAGGGCTGTTGTATAATGGTAACCTACATATATACCATACCTTCAAGCAGTTTGAAGTTTATACTTAAAATTTATGGGACTACTTCAGATACCAACGATGTCCTAATTCATGTGTTTGTTAGGCGGTACTAGAATAAGTCCTCATTTATTTATGCCAGATAATGGTCGGTGATATTTCAGTCTGATCTTCTTCCACATTGCCTGTAAGTTGTAGTTTAATACAGCAACTGGAACCAAGTTCTTCTCCATCAGATCTTTCAAATATTTCCATATCACCAGCTGATATCAAATTAATATCTCTTAAAGCTCGAGCCTCTATATAAAACAATCGTACAAAATGTCGCAGTCAATGTAGTCGCTGAAAATCCTCAAGGATGCTTTTGTAAAAGTAATTTTTTTAAGCGTATGAGGAGGAATGAAGCAATACTTGTATTAAACTCAGTTCGGTTTGTCATTTCATAACAGACAACAGATTTACTTCGGAACAACGTTTATTGCTGATATACGGCCACAATTGCTGTAAAATGAGGTCGATTATTGGGCCTCTCGGCTAGAATTAGTTCAAACCAGGCGCGGCGGTCACTTGCATACAATAATTTTTATAAGATATTGGCGAAATTTATCTTTACAAAAAAGCATGTCTAAACAAGTAAGGAAAGGCTAAGTTCGGGTGCAACCGAACATTTTATACTCTCGCAATTTATTTAGAGATTTACCTATATTTTCGGTGAAAAAGTACCTTTAGGCACTGAGTTCGTCATGTTTGATATCAGGGACCTTGAAAGGTCTGATTTTGACAATTTTTCCACAAGTGATGTCACAGCTCAAATACAGTATTTGTGTAAAGTTTTATTTCGCTATCTTTATCGGTTCCTTATGTATACATTATAAAGTGAAAGAATCAGAAGGATTCAAAATTGAGTTATATGAAAAGTAGTAGTAGTAGAAGTAGTAGTGTCAAGAACATGTTATATACCGAATTATATTCCGAAATCGGTAGAGTAGTTCTTGAGATATGGTTTTTGACCCATAAGAGGGCGATGCCACGCCCATTTTCAATTTTGTAAAAAAAATCTCAGTGCAGCTTCCATCTGCCATTTCTTATGTAAAATTTGGTGTTTCTGTCGTTTCTCGTTAGTGAGTTAACGCACTTTTAGTCATTTTCAACCTAACCTTTGTATGGGAGGTGGGCGTAGTTATTATCCGATTTCTTTCATTTGTGGAATGTATAAGGAAACGGCTAAAAGAAACGACTGCAGAAAGTTTGGCTTATATAGCTTTATTGGTTTGCGAGTTATATACAAAAAACCTATTTGGGGGCGGGGTCACACCCACTTTTCAAAAAAAATTACATTCAAATGTGCCCCTCTCTAATGCGATCGTATGTTCCAAATTTTATTTTCATAACTTTATTTATAGCTCTTTATGTGTTTTTGGTTATCGCCAATTTGTGGGCGTGGCAGTGGTCCGGTTCCGCCCATTTTCGATGGTGCCAAGGAATACGTGTTTCAAGTTTCATTAAGATATCTCAATTTTTACTCAAGTTACAGCTTGCACGGACGGATAGACGGACGGACAGACAGACATCCGGATTTGAACTTTACTCGTCACCCTGATCACTTTGGTATATATAACCCTATATCTAACTCGTTTAGTTTTAGGAGTTTATAAAAAACATCCTTTACAATTGGGGAGGTTTCCATGTGGTCCAGGCTTCGTCATGTAAAACCTTTCTCTTGAGAAGCAAAGGTCACTAAATAAGGGACTATGATAGTCCCACATAACTGTTTCTTTTGTCAAAAAGAACTTGTGGAGAGACTTAAAAAGGCTGTGTTCAGTAGTGACTTGGACTTCATGCCTTATATTAAAAGGGTGCTATAATAATGAGGGACTTGTGAGAAGTTCTTTATGTGGATTTTCTCTTTAATAAGCAGTAATTTTTGACACCACTGTATTTGTATTGACTTCTAAACTATTTAAGGAGCTTTTCAAGCCAAAACCGGTGCCACTGAGTCACTATCGCCATCAAAGCCAATACAACACACCACTTTATGAATGAAATACGATTTAAAATTTTCATATTTTTATATTTTTTATTGAACTGACGCATTTTTACTAAATTTAGTGAACGACAACCAATTATGAACAATCAGTGAATTAATCTCGACAAATTTACGTCATAATCGACGTCAAAATCTTTGTTTGTACATATGTATGTGCATTGATGCACAAATTGGGTGCTTAAATGGTGGACTTTTAAAGTCCAACGCATAGAAAGTACAAGTGGATGTATGACTATGGAGGTACACAAGTAGATTTGTGTGTGTGTATGTATGAATGTTTGTATGTTTGTGTGTTTGTATATATCTATGTATTCATAAAAGCATTATATATTTACCGCAATGATCACCCAATTGTACGCCGCCTAGCCGCTTAGCGCCATAAAATATGCATGAGACAGCCTAATTTGTTAAGACAGAACAACAACAACCAACAACAATCATAAAGAGTACCTGTAGGTCGCATGACGCTTATTGCCTTCACCTCACATCAAACGCAAACGAACGCAGTGGCCCAACAATGCGTCAACACGTCAACGCGTGAGTGCAGAAATGCGTCAATATGCACGAAATATTGTCTTGTCACCATATGGGTGGACATAGACAAGCATACATACCTGTATATATAGGTACAAAAGTATGAATGTGAGTGCAATTTTTGTATTAGATATGACGAAATTGCTACGCTGATTTCTATTATTAAATATTTATGCAATTGCATGTGAGTGGGTATATGTATGTATATGCTTTGCCTCCCTGCTCAAACGTTTATTAAACACACTTTAGGAAGCAAAAATCAATTTATGTTAAGGGCAGCCTTTTCGGTATGTACAAGTGTATTTAGTGTTGTTGTTGTTATTGTTTTTGTGTAATTTCCATTTTAATTTTTCAATATTGTTTTTTTTTGGCAAATCTCTTGTATGCATATTGACGAAATCGAATATATTTCAGCTATGTAATAAAAGACATACAACACACCAGCAGCAGTTGTTGTTGTTGTTGTTGTTAACACTATGTACATATTTGCAGTTGAACTTGGACTTATTTGTTTGTTGGTAAGCAGAAGACATCGCATTTTTCGGAGGTGTGTTTGTGTACTTACCAAATGTGTGTTTAAGCGCAAACACAGCAAGAGAAACAACAAACACACACACACCCACACAACTGCATACATACATATGTACATACAGCCAGTAATGTGTATTGAATGGTTGTGGTCAAAATGGATTTTAATATGCGTTGGACACGTTTATTTTGACATTGTAAAACCAAAGAATGTGATCAAATAGCAATAAAGTAAACGGCGACACAGGCACACACAAACACACTCATACTCATACATGTGTACATATATGTGTGTGCGTTCGCATTTAAACTTCAAAATCGCTTATGTAATAACGGCTCATCGCTGTTTGTGGGTAATTTTCGATTGCCGGTTGACACCACCGCCGCCGCCAACAGACTGGCTGATGGCTCACGCACATGCCTGAGTATGTGTTTGCTATACTGCGCTCTGCTCTGCACTGGCGGTGGCCAATTTATTTACGTGTGCCTTTCGTCGCTGATGTTTTGAGGACGTGAGGATTTTGTAATTTTTGGAATGCAAATGCATATCGCCAATTGCATATAAGACCGCTAAATATTTAACAACAACAACAATAAATAATACAAAAATACTTGTAATTGGCAGTTGAGAAATTTCATATACTTTGCGTTGTTTTTGTTTTTCAATTAAAATGATTTTTTTTTTTATTTTTTTATTTTTTTTGTTTTCAATTAAATTTTTTTAGTTTTTTCACTTTAGTTTTTTTTTTGCTTTTTTTTTGTTTGTTGCCTATTAGTCGTTGCATTGGCATTTGCAATTATCATTTTTTGGCCGTTGGCTTAGTATGTTGACAGTGAAACTATTGAAATTTATGGCTTTCGGAATAACAATTAGAAATATGTATGTATGTATGTACTCGTACTCGCATTATTATTGGCTGCAGCAGCATGTAATGAAACCAAGGGCAGGTGCAGCATATTGCTTTATTGGCTCGTCGATGTTTTAATGCTTGCATGCAGTAGCATTGACATGAAAATGAAATTAAATGAAATCAAATAAACGCTTTTGGTACGTAGTAAATGCGCACTTAACATGTAATTTTAATTATCAGCCACTAATATTTTACTTGGAGAATATGTAACACTCACACATTTAAAATATTTATGACAAAGCTACAAAATAAAGATTAAAAAATCTTGACCTAGCCTATTACTTGACTTATGGTGATTTCGATTCATATTGAAACTCTGAATAAATATGTGAACAATATTATTATAAAAAGATTCCTTGATTCTAATTTTTATTTCTGCTTAAATAAATCCTTATTCTTCTCCATTGGCGATTTTGATCGAGTTTACATTTCCACACCTTCAAGGCCTTCACCTTCGAGGATGACATCAATGCAAAATTCTCAGTAAAGCCAAGTTCAGTTGCTTCCTTATGTGATTCTTTCAGGACGTAGACTCTGGTTCATTCAACTCCATCCTATCTTAGAGCACATCAAGAGCAAATTCATCAGTAGTCATTTATTATGCTAGGAATAAAAGAAAATATCAAAATTTGCCTTTTTGACAGGCTTTAACTAGATAGTGTTATTCCAAAGGTGTGTGTAAAATTTGAACAAAATCGCTTTATAACTTTTCGAGTTATCGTGTCTCGTGTATAAAGGCGTATAAAAATTTTAAATTGAAACTGAAATGGCCTAATTTGCGGAACTTCCAAAGGGTATATCTCTTAGAATTTTACTCAGTTTCATTTGATATTTTTGGATAACTTTTAAAAATATTGTACTATTTTAAAAGACAAAAAAATTACAAATTTTGAAATTTGAAAACCCACCGTACCCTTCCTTTAAGTAATAGCTCCATAACTACCCTAAATGTAGGCTACTAAATTGCTGCTAATTTTTGTATGATACAACATTGCCTACATTTAGGCTGAAATTTAATTTTAGTGAAGTCTCACACCCTAAAAAACAAATGCAGAATAATTGAACTGAACTTTTCTAAATCGATTAATTATTATTATGGAAAGCAATAAGTGATTTTTTGCTTAAAATTGGTATAAATTATAATAAAAGATGCAATTTAAGCGTGAAATTTTGTATAAAATCTTTTACAAAATAATGTATATTAAAATTAAAAAAAGTGTTAATTAAAATGTAAAATATTTTTCTTGCTCTATTTTCAGGTAAACTATAAATCAACTCTGCACATTAACAGTAGTAAATATTTTATATTTCCAAACAATATTGGTATGTATCTTTTAAAAATGGTCTTATATTATTTAGTTTAATCAAGTATATGAGGTATGCCCAAAAAATAACGTGCATTTTCATGGACACACCTCGTACACCTGCCAAAGGTTTAAGAGTTTTTAGCAATGGTGTCTCTGCTTAAACGCAGATTTAAAACATATCTTTTAAAAACTCCATTCCCCGACTACTTTTTAAAGAAGTAGAGATATCGATACCTAAAGCCTTTTTGCACAGGAGTTAATTATCTATAGACAGGCCTTTGTTCGATTCAAGCGCTAATCTATAGTGTTTTACCAAACCAAAGAAAAATCTTATTTTACTACATTCATTTTTAATCGAATACAAATTGGAAATGTAATGCAACTCTGGGGGTTGTTTTCCACGCAGTAAACTAAGCTGTGTTTACTGATAAATTAGCAATCAGCTGATGAAACTTACTAACTTTTTATGAACAGCAAAAACATTAATCGAGTAGCCGGCTGTGCGAGAGGTAAAAACTGGTTTCTCAATTAAAATCTTATTGTACTAAATTAATTTGGCTATGCGAAAAGGCTATAAGAACCGTTTACCACTACTAACCACCACCGACATCAAACAGGATATCCACCAAGCTTCAATCTGCCAGTCCAACCAGTGTAGCCCATGGTATGACAAGTGCCAAAATTTTAGCAGTTATTTGAATGGATACTGTTTT
Source organism: Zeugodacus cucurbitae (assembly GCF_028554725.1). Classification (NCBI taxonomy): domain Eukaryota; kingdom Metazoa; phylum Arthropoda; class Insecta; order Diptera; family Tephritidae; genus Zeugodacus; species Zeugodacus cucurbitae. The sequence goes on from NC_071667.1 coordinate 71,910,409, forward strand.
AGCGGCTCTTCCTTGCTCTCCTGTGTGTTTTAGCCATTTATGTTTCTTGTCAACAATATTTCGGCGTGCAAAGCCAATAAAACAGCTGAAACCAAAACAAAAAAAATAAAAGCAGAATACAAAAAGTTTAGCAAAGATGAGCACACAATCTCTCTTCCTCTCTCTCTCAAACACACTGCGCGACCATCTCTCTTTCACGTCAGCGATGACATCGATGCGTTCGCGATGACATAATAGCACCGTTGTAATAATAAAGTGTGTTTGTCTGCACCTATTCATCCGCAAATGCAACACAATCACACACACACACACGCTCACATATAAATATGAAACGCACAGAAACTTAAATATAGTATGGAAGTAATGTGGTGCACAATCAAAAAAGATCAAACTAAAAAAACGTAAATATTTCAAATAAATGATCAAAATCTCATGAGAAGAGGAGGAATGTACGATAAGAGTGTGTCCGCGCACATACAAACAAACCAATTTTTATTGAAAAAATAATAAAATAAAAACAACTACAACAAGTGCAAACAAACTATGATATCCAAACACAACAACCACACCACTGCTGAGGCATACGAATTGGATAAACACACTATGCTCGCCCCAAAATGAAAGAGCACCGGCAGCAGAGTTGCTGCGCTGTAAGAGCGCCACTAAGTCATTTTAAGAGCATGAGAATGAGAATGTGGAATTGCTCCACATGCACGCTGAAAACTGTGCCAATTACACAATTCCGCTGCCGCCAATATGCCACATGGTTTACTTGAAATACAAGCACAGTGAGTGCGAAAATTATACGCGAACAGTTGTGGTATTTTGGGAAAACCAACGAAAAAAGAAAAAAAACAAGAGTTTATATATACAGTGGAACTTCAATAACTCGAACTTCTATAACTCGAAGATCTCCATAACTCGAAGTCTTGAAGAGTCAAAAAAAGGCATTTTTCATACTAATTTCCTTCCATAAATCGAACTTTTTGGTAGGGACATAATACAAAATTTAAAATTTTACTATCGAGACAGAATTTTAAAAGAGTCCCTCTATATTGTACGGTGGCAAACAAAAAATATGATATTATACTTATGGATTGCATAAATCATGTAAGAAAGGCATGTGATACAGACGTCAAGAGCCAAACAATAGTAAAGTGCAACAAGCAAAATTACAGAATACTTGTTTCAACGCGTGTAGTTTTTTTGTGGATTATGGTGATTCGCGTTAGAGAAGTTCCACTGTATATATTTCTTCCTTAAATTCGAAATAATCCTATCCCGTCCTGTCCTCTGAAGTTTAAGCGGAATATTATAGTTATTAATATTTCTATCGATTTTCTTAAAAAAATAATAATTTCGAAAAAAATACGAGGTTGGTTAAAAAACAACGGGAATTTTTAAATTTCTAATGGTCAATTTTTTTTTTTAATTTTTAATATTATATGTCAAATTCCCTTGAAGTACGAAATTACTAAGATTAGACGTGTTTTTCGGAGCTTGGCGATTTTCATTTGTTACAAGCTCCTTCCTCCATATTCACCAGGCATGACTCCGTTTGACTTTTTTCTATTTCCAAAATTAAAGAGAATCTTAAAAGGCCGTTGTTTCACAAGAATACGACAAATCGCTGAAAGAGCCAAAGGTTATCTCAGAAATCGAGTTTGAGAAGTGTTTCCACGTATAGGTGAATGTCGAATGGGGCCTATTTTGAAGGCGACAAACATTAATGCAGACAAATGAGTAAATGTTTTTTTTTTAACGAAAATTCCCGGTATTTTTTTAAGACACTCCTATGGGGTACAAAATTCAGTATTTTATCATTTTTATGATACATATGATTCCAGCACTTTCTGACTCAATATTTATTTTAGTTTTCTCACATAAAATATTTGTTATAATATATAACATGCATAATTTTATGTTAAACTGTAGTATTTATTTTGCAAATAGCACATACAAATGCACATGCCAACAAGACAATATATTTCCATATTAATGGTGAGATTTGTATTGAATTGCTCGTAAATATGTCGATACAACTTTTCTTCATGCTTCTTCTAACACACGACTAACACACTAACTAAGGTAGAAAAAAATTTCCTACTAACTTATGCCGCTAAAGAGAGTACAACTGGAAGAGAGCGTAGCATTTGTGACGTACGCTCTATATTGCTTACAACCGATATTTGTGGCGTTTTACAACACTGTGCCCACTAAAAGAATCTCCAGCATTAACTTAGCTTAGCACACGGCTTATTTTGAGGGAGGGTGTGCGACCGCAATGAGAGCGCATAACGGTGGTGCAACGCATATGGTTAAGGTAGCAAGCGGTAAAGGTGCGCAATGGTAAACACACGACTAACACACTAACTAAGGTAGAAAAAAATTTCCTACTAACTTATGCCGCTAAAGAGAGTACAACTGGAAGAGAGCGTAGCATTTGTGACGTACGCTCTATATTGCTTACAACCGATATTTGTGGCGTTTTACAACACTGTGCCCACTAAAAGAATCTCCAGCATTAACTTAGCTTAGCACACGGCTTATTTTGAGGGAGGGTGTGCGACCGCAATGAGAGCGCATAACGGTGGTGCAACGCATATGGTTAAGGTAGCAAGCGGTAAAGGTGCGCAATGGTAAATGATTAGATGTGAAATTTTATATGGAAAGCACCCTTAATGACTGCGTCACTACAGAATATTATTTCTGCATTATTTTTTATTTAAAGTTAATGGCTATTTACCATATCTTGTTTGTTGTTTACGCAGTCTTTCTAACGGGCATACCAATGTACACAACGCTCAGCGATTGCGTTACCTTCATTCACCGCATTAGGGGTTTCAGGGAACTCTGCATTCAGCATTTTGCCGCTCTTTCGCACCTTTCTCTCGCTGCTCTGAAAGCACCTAATTTCATGTATTTTCCGTACACTCGGTCTCTGTTGCCGGATAAGCGATGCGAGTGTGTGGCCAAAGCTCCTAAGTCCGCAGTAACTGTGGTTTCCCAATTTTGCACCAGTTTGCTGGCATAAGCTACCGGAGCCAATACTAAACTCTCTCTCGTTATATCCAACGATACGGCAAAGTGCGGTTCGGTCAGCAGCGACAACGTCAACGTCGGCGCAAGTGAATGTCGGCTGGCAAAAATACGTTGACGACGGGTTCACGTTCTCTTCACCGAACGCATACACTTCAGTTTGATTTTCGCTTTGGGTTGTGCCTGTCCAATTGACATACACACGCGAAAAAATTATCTACTGATTTACGTTGAACGGTGTAAAGTTATTTTTTTTTTTTCTCCTCCAAGTGAACTCAGTCAGAATAAATTTATGTTTAACGAGCATAATCCATTGCGGATACCAGTTATATGTAAAATACTGTATAAAACACAACTCTCGGTAACGGGGAAGGCTGAAAGGTAGCAAAAATATTACGGAATTGCGTAAATTAATTGAAAAGTTATAGTTTTTTAGTGAAAAGCAAAGCGAAAAAACAAGCAAACAAACAACAAAAAACACCACACATTTCACACATCATCGGTAGAACACCAATATTTTTTCGTTTCGTTTCGGTTGGGTTTTCGGTTAAAAAGCTTCTTCTTCGGTTTTTCATGTGCGAAGATAAACTGCAAATGTGCTAAAAAAAACGGCAACAACTTCAGTTATGAAATATTCAGTTGAGCGTTTATAGTAAATATACACAAACACAAGTAGTATCTGGACGTCCAAACCAGCATACAAATAAGCACATAGCAGCGCAGCGCAGCTGTCAGACTTGAAAGTGGAAAGTGGCAGCAGCGGCTGTTGGAGAGGAAAAACAAGAAGAACCAGACTAACCTACTACTAGAAAAGAAGGCGCGTGTGCGGAAAGCGTGTAAAAAAGTAAGAAAAACCTCAATAGTGATAAGTTGTTGTAGTTGTTGTTATTTGTTTTCATTTCGACTTGAATGTAAATAAGGCTTACGAAGAATGAATGTTGGCGAAAAATAAAAGTATGCATTAGTAAGGATCTAGCGATAACTCGATATGTTGGCAATGGGCACATGTGACACGAAATTGTGAAAATAAACACGAATGTGGTGGAAAGTAAAATAAAGAAAAAGGCACTTTTTGCTGTCATGAATGAAGTTATTTGCCAATTTTTTGCTAAGTTCAACGCACATATTTATTGAAGTTAACAAAAAATTGAACGAGTCTTAAGGGCAAATTGCAAATAAACAAAAAGATTTTAAAAATTTTATTAAGATAAATAAATAAAAAAAAAATAAATAAAATATGTTATTCAAAGTAAATAAAATAAAATAAAATAAAATAAAATAAAATAAAATAAAATAAAATAAAATAAAATAAAATAAAATAAAATAAAATAAAATAAAATAAAATAAAATAAAATAAAATAAAATAAAATAAAATAAAATAAAATAAAATAAAATAAAATAAAATAAAATAAAATAAAATAAAATAAAATAAAATAAAATAAAATAAAATAAAATAAAATAAAATAAAATAAAATAAAATAAAATAAAATAAAATAAAATAAAATAAAATAAAATAAAATAAAATAAAATAAAATAAAATAAAATAAAATAAAATAAAATAAAATAAAATAAAATAAAATAAAATAAAATAAAATAAAATAAAATAAAATAAAATAAAATAAAATAAAATAAAATAAAATAAAATAAAATAAAATAAAATAAAATAAAATAAAAATTATTAAATTTAAATGAAATTGAAAAATTAATAAAATAACAAGAAACTAAAAAATAAAAAAGAATAAATAAAATACACAAATAATATATAATCATGTCAACTTTAAAATATAACCAATTATTTTTCTATAAAAATAACAATAATATATTTAATATTATATGTTAAATGATGTTTTCACATTTTTAATTTCTTGCTTAATGGCATTGATGCCTTAAATAGTAAAAGATTTTCAATAGAATAAAATTAGATACACTAAAATATATAATAATTAAGAAACTACGTTAAAATTTATTTTGATGTCGAATTTGGAATTAATTTTTGTTTTTGTAAAAATAAATCATAAAAAAATGACAATTCTTTCTATTAAATAAAAATAAAGTAAATCTAATAAATTTTAGGAATTAAATAAATTTAAATGCAATAATAATTAGTAATAGTTTCAATAACATAATCATTAGTAGCTACTTTCACATCAAACGTACTTAAATTAATAGCCACATGTCTTCCTGCTCATGCTAATTGTTTGCCACCTTTTAAGCGCAAATGATGTGAATTAAAAATGTCGAATAAGGAAACCGTACCCGATATTTTAACTAATTGATTTGTCTGTCAGTCAAGTAGTGAAGTAGAATAAAGTGACAAAAGTAGCTACAGCGAGATTAAGTTGACACATGTCGAGTCGACATTAAATGGCAAAATATCAATAACCACAAAAGTACATACATACATACATACATTAGTATGTACCTACACACTTTTGCCTGAATGTGTATGCGTACGAACGTGTGCGTGTCAACTAATAAATATAAATGTCAACCTCAATGGTTTTGCTTTTTCACTTCACTTTCAAAGATCATGCAGACGTGACTTATTGCAGTTTGGGGAAGCAGAAATTTCGTTTTGCCATACACAAGGGAGCTAGCTAATAAATGCGTAAAATTCTACGCACAAGCGCTGTTTTACCTACTCTTGTGAATATACATATATATATATTGTATATATATCTGCTACTTTTTAACATAATCGAAGTCTGTAAATATTTGCGAGAACACCAGAAATCAAAATTCAACGAATTTTGTGCCACCAACTTGTCTAAGTCATCAACAAGCAACGATGCACCTACATCACACACGCTTCCTCTAGCCATATTCCTTGCGAGCGCTCCATTGATTTCATTGACTTTCCTTCAAGTATACAAACAAATATTTGTACAGACAGCAAGTGAATTCTTAAGTTAAGGCAACATTGTCTCAACAGCATTAGAGAGTGTACCATATACATACGGGTAATAGATGGAGAGGAGAGTGAAAGTTTCAAAAGACAAGTGTGACTGCATTGTTTGCGTGGAGTCTCCAACTCGCTTTTTATGATATTTTGTAATGACCTAATATGCGCGGAGTATTGTGACACAAAGTTTCTTCAAGAATTTTATCGCAATTGTGTTGATAAGAAGTGATATATACTCACTAGGTGAGATTAAGAATGTGTGCTGATAAGAAACCATGTGCTTTAAGATGTGATGTGATGTAATGGATGCTTACATTTGTGGGTTAGTTATTATGAAAGTAGATTTATTGTATTTTAAATTAGAAGCTATTAGAGAAGTAAAGACAAATTAATTATTATTTTAAATTGTCGTTTTCTTGGAGAAAGTGTTGCTTTCAGTGTGCGTTAAAGGGGGAGATATTAGTGGCACTCAAGCTTTAAGGTATTTTCTAAGTTTTCACTCTTGGATTTACACATATGACTAGCCTGTATGCTGTATACTGTGTTTCTGCTTTAAATAAACTAATTTTCTCTTATTTTTATAGTGTCCTTAATTCTTAAATGTTGTTTTTGATAATTTCGAATTTTTCGAACAAGATGATTTCGAAGTTTACAAGCATATAATTTAACTTAGTAAGCGTGTGTTATTTTAGTAATCGTAATACTTTTGGATTAGTTCCACTTAAACGTCAAGTTTAAACCATATATACAAAACTTAAGACATCTTCGAAAAAATTTCGAAAATTTTTTATCTTAATTTCGAAAAAAATTGTTTTTTTTTTTAACGCCAAAATATAGGACACATTTGTGTTATCAATTGTACAAGAATTATATATAGTAAACTCAATTCTTAGTGGCACTGTATTGAGTAATGATCTTTATAAAATTTATAGATTATTTGAAAGTAGTTTTAACCACTTGAGTTAACTTTTCGATCGCATATTTCTACATACTTACATACATATATATGTATGTATTTTTGTTGTTTTACATTTCTTTTGTTTTCGAAGCTGTGTGGAAGATCTCGTTTTGTCACCATGTAGCCAAAGCTTGGCTTTGTTGCTACTCAAACAGGTAGTTTTATATTATTTAAAACTTAAACATTTTATTATAAATCTATGCAAATTAGCTTTGGGGACGTGAGTGCGTGACCATTGTGGTGTAGATATGTTTGCATTTCTATATACATACATATGTACAGCTGTGTTTCGTGGCCAATAGTATAAAAGGCAAAGATAGTGAGACTTGGGATGCTTTTAGTTTGTCATAGAAAATATTTTCTTTTTTTTTTATTTTTATATTTTGTTGTCCCAAATGAACTTAATTTGACACTGAAAAATATTGTGTAAAGAAATTGCAAAAAAAAAATAATTAATTGGCAACTTTTTTTATTTTATTTTTGCTGTAATTTCCATATTTTATTTTGTATTTTTCATATATATTTCTTAAATATTTTTTTATTATTGTTTTAATTTTTTTAAATATTTTTTTATCTATATTTTTTATTTATTTTAATTTATTTTTTTCTATTTTCTATACTGTATATATTTAATTAACTGTGTTGCTTTGTCAACGCTTGTTGTTGTCTCCTGCCATTTAAGCACCTGTTAACGACCATTTCACATTTCGCTTGTGTGTATCTATGCGTTCAATCGGCAATTGGTGCTCCAAAGACCGCTTGTAGTATGTATTGCGCTGACTGCGCATGCGTGCGTGCTTGCTTTGATATTTTTACACCAACACACACACACGCATAGACAAATTGAATTTAATGCTTCCACCACCACGCTAATGCGACACCCAAAAATGTACACCTAAAATGATCAAATGAAATAAATGTACTAATAGCGCCATTAAAGGTCGCCGCTGTTTTGTGGGGAAGGTGCTGCGGTATGTGAGTGTGTGTTGCCACACCGCAATGACTGCCACAATAAACGAAAGTATATTCAAGCGCGCACTTGGTACTTTGGGTCTATTGTGTAATGCCTTAAAGCTATTAATACTTGCAAATATATACATACCTATGTGTGTGTGTGCTATTTATGTGCGGCACTTGTACGCACGTAAGATATGAACTTCCGTTTGCCTTAAACTTCAGCTGATATTTCAATGCTTTCATGACTTGTGTGTGTGTGTTAGCTTTCAACATGGTTTCGCAGCGGCAATATTTATGTCTAACACACGTTTAAACAAATACATACTCCAAGTATTCATATATCACCCATGCGACCAGAGATGTGTAATACGTAAGAAAGGTGTGATGAATCGCAAAGCAAAGGCAATTATTTTATTCATCAAACAAAAAAAAAAAACAATAAAAAAAGTAAAACCAAAAGAAACGGATGAAAATTGAAGAAAAGGTTAATGGAAAGAGTGAGAAATTTAAGCAAACATTTTTTTATTTATTTATTTCTGTTAAAATTGTTTTTTTTTTATTTTTTATTTTTATTTATTTTTTGCAATGACTCGCCTCTCATTATTTAGGCGACTTTAAATGAGGTCTCTTCTGTCATTCAAGATATTAAGTAATTAAGCTGTATAAAAATTGCTAACATTCCGTAGAGCCTAAATAATTTTTTTTTATTAAATAATATCTTTTATATTTCGCACGCGCTTTTAATTGTTTATATATATATATTTTTTTTTTTTGAAATTGCCCATACTGAACTTGGCTCAGTTTAATAATGTCCATAGTAAGTCATAATTTTTGGCATTAAAACTTTTGTCGTCAATTCTATTTAACTCTCTTTAATGAGTTATAAAGTTAAACGACAGTTCAAGATACGATAAGAGTTTTTAATGCGTTTAAGTTTAATTTTATTTTTTACTTTTTAAAAGAGAAGAAATATTCCTTTGGATTTAAAGCTTAAAAGTGCTCTTCTTAAAATTAATAAATTTCGAGTTATGCCATTTTAGTCAATATGCTAAAGAATATTGCTTCTAAAAAAACTTCTTAATGCTTTTAGATTACCTGGTGTTACTTTTCATTGTTTTTCCTTGATTTTTAATGCGTTGACTACCACTGTTACATTTCCATGATAACCAATTTTTTCTTGGATAATCTATTTTAATATAAGAAATCTAGCTTTGTGCTTTAATAACAACAAATAATCTTTAATGAAGCAATTTTAGAAAAATTGTGTCACCTGGGAGTTAATTTATAGAATAAAGATCCCAGTAAACCTAAATTTTTGTACGATTGATGCAAGTTTATTCACTTTTCCGATTTTTTAAATGCAAACAGTCGTTCGTTTTTTCGGGTTTCAAGGAAATCTTGAATAAGAAAACCGAGCAAAAATTTAGAACTGATATTTTTGGTAAGTCTAACCACTTTGCTATAGTTAGTTGGCAATTTCTTAGTCTCTATCATGTTATAATAGAACAATATGTTATCTGTTGTAACGTATTAGTCTCAAAACCTCTATAAGTTACCGAAAAACTTCCCACACATCCCTTTCAAGTAACTACATGTTTGTTTTTTGGTCTATTGCTAACTAACAGTGCCATCAAAACTTCGAATCTGGGTCTCTTACTTACTAATATTCCTGCATGTGATCTATCCATAAATGGGATCTTCGTCATCTCACGCAAACAGTTCCTTCAAGTTGTCATTATACGACAGTTCCAATCTGTTCAGGGAAAATTAGTTTTTGGATAGTTCCAAGAGGTTTCAAAAGTGATTTTGTTCCAACTATTTCTCAAGCAGTTTTATTAGGAGAGACTTGTTAGACTTATAGGTTCTATATAGGCAAGATCTGTGTTTGAGATTTATTTATTTATTTTTAATATTTTTATTATTTCTTTGAAGGGCAGAGACCACTTTATATTAAAGTTACGGATTTTATGTCATATCAAAGGTATTCTATGTATATAACTGATAGCCGAAAGAACTTTGATTTCAAATAGAATAAAAATAAATAAAAAAGCTCAAACAAACAAACTTAAAATTAAACAATATTTATGATGTTACTCAAGTAAACTGCCTACTATAAAGCCAAACCTATATATAAATAGAAGTGTTTGTACACTTGTTACTCAAAGCGATGCTCTCTCAAAGCAACTAGCAAAAATATTTGATAAATAAATTGGCGATGTAAACATAAATTCAAATAAAATTTATTGAAAATACATATTTGACAGCTATAAGTTTATTAGATATTAGTTTATCATACATATATCTATGTATAGTTACATGTATGTACATACCTACATATATATTAACTGTCCCAATATCGCACGATATGGGTTAGCGGCAGCGCCAACTAAGCGCTGCACGTGTGTACGTAGCTGAAGCAAATATGTTTGAGAATGTATGTTTGTGCGCATTTATTTATTACTGTTTGTATGTAAACAGTTTGCTTGTGTATTGAGCTGGTATTATTTGCTGCGTTTATGCGCTGGCGTTTTAGGGGAGAGGCGGCCAATCTGATGGTGACGAGCTTGCGGCTAACTAACTTGTGCAATTGTACGTCTATACAATGTATAACATATGTATTAAAATGTGTTTGTATGTATTGCCATTTATATATAAGTGCGCCTGTATATGTATTTTGCTATAAATGTATTTGTGTGCGCGCGCGCTTACACGGCGTATGAGCGATGAGTGGCGCATACATACAAATTATGTATGTCCGTAATTATATACACCGCTTTTCGGTTAGTTAGCAACAACAAACGCGCTGCGCCTCTACGCCTGTCTTCACTCTTATCGCTGATAGTTAGATATGTAAGTAACTGCTATTCGAGCGCCTCGCGACAAACTGACATTTTTGACTGCTACTCGCCGGAATTAACGTTGTGGTGCAAAGCGGCGCGGCGCGTTGAGACGCGACGTCTCAACATACAGGTGACGACTGTATACGAGTCATTTGTATGTACGCGCCGCGTTGATTTGGTTTCCTCCAACCTGCTTGTATGTTGCCGCGCTGACGCCGCGCCGCTATCGCTCGATATAGCGCGCGCTGTTATTTTAGTTAGCGCGTTGACTTAATGTTAGTCGACAGCGCGCATTGTAAGTTAGTAGCTAGTCGCTCGCCCAACTGTAGTGTTGTGTCTTCGTGTTTATCCAAGCGCGCGTCCATATCATTCCTGCTTTACAGTTGTGTGCGCGCGTGCGTGTGTGTGTGTGCCGTGACTACTTAGTCACTTGCTCAGTCGGTCGATCGGTCACTTTAACGCCAAATACGAAACGCTTTAAGTGGCAGTCTGCCGCGCAACACAAATCAACCAGTACAAAGTGGGTGTGTGTGTATGTCTCTTATTTTTCTATCGATAGCGTTTAACTTATAAGTGATTGCATGCGTTAATACTGATACACAAATTTATGTGCGCTTTAGTGCATGTGCAAGTGCATACGAACGCGCGCTATTTGCTAATCGCGCTATTCGCCATACATATTACCTTTGCGCAAGCTTCTAGCAGCCGTTGGCAATGCTCCGCTTTAATGCGGCTTGTTGAATCAGCGCGCGTGCATCTTGGCAAGCTGAGCGCACTCTCATGCGCACATACATATGTACGTATGTTGCATGCAACAGCCTGTCAGTAGAGTCTAGCCGCCATGAAACGCTAACTGCCGCGTTGATCTGCACAGATCGCTTGCAGTTGAGGCAGCGCGCAGTAGAAGAAGAAGCAGCGCATAATTATAAATATTATTGCAGTTAATTGAAGTGTACGGATTGGCATTTTTTATAGTGCAAAAGCTACAGCGGCGCTACTACGGATATACTAAAGCGCGTACACATACTCAGCTATACACTGTGTATATAACTATTTCACTGTCAGTCATGTTCAATCTGGTTTTATTTTTGCTGTAAACACTTTGCGGTTTATTTGTTTGATTTTGTGTATATATATGTATGAGTGTGCGTGTCTTTTTTTCGTACAATTTTTTTCCTAATGCTAATTGTTTCGATAAGGTCAGGTTTTTTGTGTGTCATTAGCCAATAATCGAGTTCGATGTGATGCACAAACTTTCAGCCACAAATATCACGTAAAATATATGTAGATAAAAGTATAAAAAAAAAAAATAAATAACAATAGCAAAACCTAGAGTGCGTGTGTGTGGGTTGGCTGGCTTGCTTGCGCGTACCTAACCTAAAATTTTTATTTAAAGCCGTCTGTGTGTGTATGCATGTACATACATAAGTATAACGCTTCCAAATACAGCGTTTACGTAGTGATAAAAACCGAATAAATACCTAAAAAGAAGGAGACAAATATTTAAAACAACAACAAATCAGTGCGCGCATGACTGAAGGTCTACTCAATGAAATTTAAAGTGTAAAGCCACGGCTGCAGCACGGGCGGCCTATGCACGCAGTTAAACTTAAAACAACAAAAAAATACAACTTTTTGTATGCTTTGTTGTACATACTTACATATTTACACACAAATTTGGTTGTCATGAAATAATAATATTATTAATGATAAATATTACAGGTGTATAATTCAAAAAAGAAAGTTTATGAAAAAATGCGATAGCAATAAAAAAAAAACAATAAAAATAAAAGAAATAATAAAAAATCAACGTTACATAATCATCACACAATAGAAATAAAAATTAAGCTTAAAAGTCGCCTTTGTATAATTCGAAATAAATTTTGCAAAATTAGCAGCAATAAATTAACTTATAGTTCAATTAGTAATAACACCATTTATGACTGAAATATTTCAAAATATTAAAAAAAAACGTTGGCAGTGCGTGTAAAATATTTTTTTTTTAATTTTTTGATTTATGAGTTAAACACTATTGAATATAAATACGTTACGTTGAACTATAAATACGTTAGTACTGCTATAAAGTGTATTAATTTTTTTGTATGTCTTAAATGATTTAGAGCAGATGATATGGAAGTGAATTTTCAACGTCTTGAAAAAAAAAACAATTTGCGGTGTTCACTGTAACTCGGCCAAAAATTATCCGAAAATGAAAAACCATAAAAATTTAGTTAAATTTTAAACAAATCTTCCCCCCGACGTTCTCTGATTATTTGTTTTTTTTTTATTTAAAAATTTGTGGCGGCCATCTAAAGTGTGAACCGTTATTTTCGACTAAAATTTCCGCCATTTTCAAGGTGGGAAACCCCCTTAAATTAAAAAAAAAAATTACTAAACGTAGGGGGGAGGTATTTTATATGAAGAAAATGTGTACCAAGTTTGAAATGAATCGGTCGAGTAATTTTCAAATGGCAGTGAACACGGACTTCAAAAAAGTAGCTTTGAGAAAAACGCGTTTAAAGCTGCATTGCAATCCCAACCGCCCGTAGCTGTTAGAGTTAGAGCGTTAAAGGCCCGAGACTAATTTAACAATAACTTCAATAATATTGCTTAGATCGGATTCAAATTTTGAGGACATATTCTTGAAATGTTAAACAATAAGATAAAACAAAAAAATCGATTTTTCGAAAGTGAAAACCCAGACTCCTCCCTTAAAAGGCCCATGTCTAAAAAAAATATAATTAAATAAATTGTCGATTAAATTACCTTTCATGGACAAATTAAATTTATTTTTATATTTTTAGGGAAATAATTAGTAGAAAGTGAGTTATGAGGACAGTTTCATATACAATTTGTGAGTGTAAAAGTACTTAGTTGAGATAAGTTGTTTGGCAACTTCCAAAAATGTATGACATTTCGCTTAAGCATTCTTTCAATCATTACTAAATGTTCAATGCATTTTCTTGATCCATCGATTATAATCTCAAAAATTTGTAAAATAATAACTTCTAGAGAGTTCAAAGCAATAAATATCGATAACTGTCTCCAATTCGCCAATTTGGAAACTAGCGAAACGAATTCTGAATTGGTAATGCAAATACAATGGAAAAATGTTATAGCATTTTGAAGAGATAATTTAAACTTTATCGCAGTTGATTCTCTTTTTATTGCTTTCTCATTGAAATTTTCTGACAAAATTTGAATAAAATGCCCACCATTTCTTAGGTGACATAATAGGAATTCATCTGTTTGATAAATATATTATCGATTTATACATAAGATTTATTTTAATTTATTTTGACATCAGTGAATAAAAATCTATAATAATTTAAACGGGTGGCAAAGTGAAGGCAACTGAAGAAAAATTTAAAGATAAAGGCATCGTCATATTCTCTAGTTGGACCAAATATACTACCAAGCGTCTGGTTTTATATCGTTAATTTGTTTAATTTCCTTATAGGTTTGGTTTCACAATGAGCTCAGTGATTCTAAGCAACAGATCTGTTATAAAATAGAAACTATTTTTGGCATAAATGCAAAAAAAGTGGTAGTATTCCGAAGGCAAATTTTAATTGATTTTAGTGAAAAGGAATATGAAACCCACTAGATCAGAAACTAAAAATTAAGTAAGAATAAAAATAAAAGCAATTATTTAACTTAAACTAAAAATTCTAAAAATGAAAATAAAAATATGCGAACAAAAAATGCTCAATTAACTTCTGAACTTAAATTCTAAAAGCAAAATCTCAAAAAGTTGAAACCTAAAAATTTTACAACTATTATTCTATGTATTTACACTGGTTAATTACCAGGAAGTGTACGCGAGCTATAAACCAGTATTTGCTGCGAAAATTTTTATTGAAGCTAACACGCACACACACACACACAACTTTTATACACCTGTATAAAATCATTCAACAAGCAACAAGTTCAGCAAGTGCATCATGAACAACAATAACAGCAACAACAAGGCATTATGCTGACAGCAAAGATATTGAAGATCAAAGTACGCAGTACAAGCTAATTATTGCAAAGTAAATATATTAAAAGCAACAACAACAAGTGCATAAAAATTCCACACGCCCAAAGGAGTTAATACGCCGATTCGTTGCATAATTTATGATATTTAATTAATGCGTTGCTTTGCTTCACTTTTGTGGTTTATTGCCCATGCTGAAAGTGGACGGTTGTTCGCTTTGCTTAAATATTTTATTTGCGTTTTTTTGCTAATTTTTTTGTCTTCTTACTGAGTGGCTGGCTATTCATTTAATTAATTTGCGCTTTGGTTTTGCCATCAATTAAAAGTGCCAACACTTAAGTGCACGCTTCAAATGGCGCAAACCGCAATTCTGACACTTTCAATTGTCAAATTTATTGCTTTTAATATTTTATGCCGTTAATGAAATTATTAATATTTCATAAGCGATTTAAAAGCGCTTATAATCTGTATTGTCTAATTTATATTTATTTTTATAAGTGCTGTGTGTTAATTAAATTTTATACGGTTGCTAATTAAATTTGTGCTTAGAAAAAACCGAATTTTTTATATTTTAAATAAAAATGTAAACAATAACAAAATAAACGAATAGCTTCCTACAAAATACCCCAAATGTTGTTAGTCCCCGAAAGATATTATAAAAACGAGTTCTTTAATTTTGGAAACATAAAAAAAAATATTTTATTTTATTTTATTTCATTTCATTTCATTTCATTTCATTTCATTTCATTTCATTTCATTTCATTTCATTTCATTTCATTTCATTTCATTTCATTTCATTTCATTTCATTTCATTTCATTTCATTTCATTTTATTTTATTTTATTTTATTTTATTTTATTTTATTTTATTTTATTTTATTTTATTTTCATTTTTTAAAATACTTAGTTTGTTTACACTTGTTGTTTTCGGAAATTTTCGCTTCATAAATATTTAGTAATTTGAACTGACAAATTGCCACTTTGCCTTGTTTCGAATTGTGAATTTGATTTGTAAACTGAATAACATTTAATTGTCTGTCTGTAAATGTCGAAAACAACTTGTAATTAGTTTCCTCAAAGTTTCGATTGAAATTGATATACATATACATATAAGTATATACGCTACTATATATGTACATATACTCATGAACAAATTATTACATAGTAGAATTGCTTGGGCTATTTTTCATTCTACATTCATACCTGTAATTTAAATGATAAATTTCATCGATTTATTAATGGAACTTAAGTTTTAGAATAATTTTCCGACATTTTTACATAATTTTAGCTCAAAATATGTTCATGGATCTTCAGCACAAAATCAAAATAGTACTTTCCGATAGTGGTCTCCCCTCGATAAACAATGCAATTAAACTATGTCTAATAATAATCTTTATCTGTTCGAAATCGACTTAAAAATTGTATTTTAGACAACAATTGGGAGTGAAGCTATCTATGGGGAATTTATTCCGGAAATATTTGGAATAATACTAGATTTTTAGGGTATTTATTCAATATCACCCTAAATGTAGGCTTCATTGTTAAAATATTGCCTACAATTAGGCAATTTGCTGAATATTATTTGAAATTTTATTAATGACAAATTTTACCCCATTTTTATCATAAATTTGTAAGTAAAATAGAGTTAGTTATAACTCATACAACACTTAATTCAAATCAAATAATTAATTCGCATTGACTTTTATATAATTGTTAAGTAAACATCTAATTCGCTTAACTCAGTCCAAAGGTGTCTCTTGTACCAATTGAATCGATAATTCGTGCTTATAAAGAATTTATTTTAATTAATTAATTTCGTACAAATTGTTTTGAATTGCGAAAGCATTTTGTCAAATGAGCTTTAAATTTAATTTCAGTCTATATTTGACAATCACTTGAGCAAGTCAAATTTGGAAATATTTAGTGATCGAAAAATGTAAAAAATTAAATAAAAGGAATTTAAAGAATTTGTGAGATTTTATAAAGGATTTAAAAAAATGTTAAAAATAAGGTGAAATAAAAAAAATAAAGAGTAATAATAAATTAAGTAAAAAGTATTAAAGTGGAGTTTTGATTAATAATACTTAAAAAAATAATTGAAAATGTCCATAAATTAGACATTTATATGAAACATAAAATAAATGTGTAATTAGTATGTGTGATTAACTGTTTATTATTTTTACCAAAATGGTGTTAAAGAGTAAATTTTTTGTAATTTAAAAATAAAAAAAATAAAAATATTATTACTTCTACATTCACTTATCTAAAATTATTTTTATAACTGTAATTTTTAAATTAATTTGTTATTAATAATTTTTAAATTATTTATAATTTTTTTAGAATTAAATATTAGAATTTTTAAGCATATAAAAAAATATTTAAATTTTAAAAAGTAAAAAAAAAATAAGTTAGTAATTTAAAAAAAAAATAAATAAATTTAAACAAAACTTATATTGAAAATTATAGTTAAAAACAAATATTAGAATAGACAATATTTTTAAATTTTTTTTAAATAATTCAAATTAGAAAGTTGAATGGCATGAACAAATTGTGACAAATACTGCGTTCTTCATAAATTTAACTAATCAGAACGCTTTTATATATAATATATAGTTTAAAATATTTTTTATAAATAAATGTCTGCATATTAAACGCGTGCTAAATATATACACAAATGACTAATGAATACAAGCTCTCTTTTTGTAGCACAATTAAATGCTAAAGCATAAAGTGACATTATTTATGAGTCAAAACTATAAAATCCTGCTTTAATATCAAGTTACTTTCACAAATTTTGTCTGCGTGTTGACACCACCGTTCTTCTATTGCCATTTTTTGTTTTTTGCATATTAATGTCAATATGCTGCCACAGACTGGCTGTCACTATGTTTATAACTATGTTAATGTTTATGTATATACATGTATATGTGTCCGTGTGTGTGTGTGTTTCTCGATATCAATAGCCAAGAATGAATAATTTATGAAAAGTTCAATAACCAGCAACGTTAGAAGAGGCTTGGTACCTGATTTTTATGTTTATCTGTCTGTGTCTCTTTGTGTTTCCAAATACGATTTAAATAAATATTTTTATGGATTTTTCTTTGAAAGCGCGCAAAATATAGCTCTTAACCGATTAAAATTTATTTTTTATGATTTCAATAAGATACAAATCTGCTTACTTTTATATGTTAATGCTAACACAGCGATAATCATATGTATGCAGGTGTGTAGTTTACAAGTGTATTTTGCATTTTTAAAATGCGGATATTGTGCCAATTTCAGTTAAATATTCAATTCTATATTTTACATAGAATTTTAAATAAAATGATGAGATTCGCAAACTATAAATGACACAGAAGTTATGTTGTGGGGAATTCAGATATATTTCGGGGGATTTTTTCTTTTGGAAATTTTGTTGTTTAAATTATAACATATGTTAATTAAAATAACTGATTTTAAAGTTGTTAAATGCGCATACAGAGTTTACACAATATGTTTAAAGCATAGTCAACTTGAAATATAAGTCATCTTCTATTCGCCACTTCGCTGCTCTCTAATATTGAATACCGCTCTCTCTTGTCAAAATTTATGAGTGAAATCATTAACATAGTTATCTATACAGTTAAATTAAATACAAAAGTGTATTTCATTATTATTTCGACTCTATTTGCCATTATACCAGTGTATTAAATTTATACCAGTTGCATGTTCGTTTCGCTACTCTACCAATAAAACGATTTATTTAGCTTAATCATTTTTCTAATTAACTAAAAGCACTTATTGCGTTGCTCGTGCACTCACTTCACCTGAATAAATCATCATTATTCAGAATGAATCAAGTTGAATCATATTGTCATTTGATTTATTTTGCAAAGATGTGTTGATTTTTTTAAAAACAATCAAAAGCACAACAATTAGCTGTCAAGAAGTGGGTTGGTATAAAATTTATGTGCCACTAGTTCCCCACCCAATCTCGGGGCAGACACTTCACATTTGCATATAATAATGCAATTGCATTGTTATAGTTATTCAAATCACATGTGATGGCGTTTAACTGGAAAGAGTATGATATGAATAATTTTTTTGTTAATTTTTCTTTTCGAATATAATTTTATACTTGGCAACCCTTCTCATGATATTTTTAATCTATTTTTTTTCTTAAAAAGGAGGTATGCTATTTATGAAATTTTTTCTATCATGCAATAAATTGCTCCACAAATCAAGTTTTACAAAAATCATACAAAGCTCGAAAGCAATTTTCGAAAAGTATCCACGCATATTTCTATAAAATTCCCCCACTAAAAATAGTTGCGCCTACACTTACTTGTAATGCAGATAAACAAAATTGATACTCTCCGGCATAACAGTGTACTATATATGTATATAAGTGAATGGTGAATGAATCCGCATTATTTATTTGTAGTGAATTAGACACTCAGCGAGGCCATTGCAATGCCTATATTAATGATGGGAAACAGAACCGCAGTGTGTATTTATTAATTGTGGTTTTGTTGTTGTTGCTTTTTTTTGTCGTAAATTATACATCATTGTACAAGTATTTAACCAATTGAGTCATAAAGTAAGCAATTCAGTGGAAAGAGCAAAGTTAGCGAGAATACATGTTGAGATGAAAGTAGAAATAAGACAAAATGTATATATGTCAATGCGATAGAATTTTTAATAAGAACGATAATTCAACTGATTAAGTTATAATATAAATTTAGGTTGTCTAAAAAAATAAAGAAAAAGAAGGGGTGGAATTTAAAATATGTGTTATTATTTTAACAATACACATTTTTATTTATTTTAACAATATCAAAAGAACGGTACTATTATTATAAAAAAAATAAATAACCACCTTCATCAAACTAGTTGCAAATAGACCAGATCTATTTTATCGACTTAAGTGAAATATGTAATAAAATGTCTTATATATGTCTCTATAGACTAAATTTTCTTTTATTTATAATACTTTTTATTAATTTTTATTATAAACTGTCACTAATAATATACTCTCTTTCTTGTTTCAGGTAAATAATTTTTTTAAAGTGATATCCTAGTCTTCAAGCTGTAAGCTTTGCTGTAAGTTTAATATTTATTTACATAAAGAATTCTTAATATTAATTTTTATTGGTTAAGACAGTATTACAAAATAATATAGAGACCTAAACAAGTAAATAAACAGTAAGGAAATGTAAGTATAAAAACTCTAACTTGATAGGAATATAAAAAATGCTTTCCTTAATTTGTATCCATACTTGTTGACATTGAATCAGAAATGTCAAACAATCGATTCTCTCACCAAAAAAAAATATATTTTTACTTATTGAAAATAGAAATACTGATTGAGCTCAATTACTCACATACTGCTTCTTACAATTAAATTTAGACCATAAAACAAGCAGTTTTTCCTTAAAAATTACATCTCATTTCACTCTAAAATGCTTTAATTTCTATGACTTGCTGCTGGCTAATATTAAAAAGAATGCTAAGTACCTAAATTTCTATTCATAAAGCTCATTATTAATTTTACTATGATTTGTGGTATGTATTTTCGCTATAAACGCCTCAGTGTAGGCAACAGTTTGTATTTTTCAATTTAATGCCTACCTTTAGGAGTTCCCAGTAAAATAAAATGGTTAAACAGTTCTGAATGAATTTAAATCTTGAAATTCCATACTCCCTTAAAGCAAGTGTAGGAACAGAAAGTTTGTAAAAGAATCTCTAACAATTATTACAACATTCCCGCTTTCATTGCGGTTGTAATTTGAGTTTAAAGCAGTTTTTTGCAATCGCAACCAACAAAAGAGATAAAAAACACTTCAGAAAACAACAAACAACTAGCTACCACAATGCCACGCCCACACATAAAGTGGAAAGTATAGTTCTGGCACACCAAGCAACTGTTATATAATACATATATGTACTTATGTAATATATGGAGCTATCTGTGTCCACTCCAACACATTATGTACATTAGTAAACATATAACTGTTTTTTACAACTATATAGTACACAGGGTGCGTGCTGTTTTGGTAATATAATACAATTTTTATGGCTTAAAGCGGAAATGTGTCAGCGCAAAGCGGGTGGGCGGCGGTCAATGCTCGTAGTACGAACTGCACTAAAGAAGCCACATTTTACAACCGTTGCTTTGTTTGGCAGTGCCAATGCAGGGTGGTTTGTTTGTTGTCATTGTTGTTGTTGTTGCGTTTTTAGCACAAATTTTCACTTTGTTATAATTACTTATTGTTTGGCAGCATACATATTTGTTTTAAGTTTACAACAATAGAACTTTTCGTACAACGGTATACATTTATAATTAGTTCGACAATGCAATTGCACCTTTTCACCAGCGGACTGGGTGTGTGTAGGTGATGGCACTTCCATGGTGGTTAGTTATTTAATGGTGTTCCTTTGAGAGCCTTGTGGAATTGGTATATGTCCGTTGCGTGTGCAAATGCAGTACTATAAATAAATGTATTACAATTTTTGAACGATGATTTTATAGTTTTTGCATTAAAAATATGAAAAAGCTGTCAGTCTTTGAATCAATAAGCTATTGCTTTTTTCTGCAAAAATATTTTCTTAATTTTTTCTTAGACGTCGAAGTAACCTTTCATGAAGTTTACTGCTTTTGCCCAAAACATCATTACACCTCTTTTGTAAACCTCTCAGACACTGAAGACCAACTTTACAAAGTGTTGAATATTAAATGTTCATGCTCCGTTTTCGTGAAATTAGAAAATTTTTCGATTTTTTTTTTTGAAGATTTCGATTTGTTATTCAACATGGCTTCTATGAACGGGTAAAATTTTGGTAGTAAAAATGTGAAGATTTGGCACATAGTCTTAACGTACATATTTTAGAAAAAAAGAGCAAACTTTTAGTTGACAGATTTTGAAAGAATTTTGATAGATGTTTCTCTGTAATTTCGAAAACCGATACATTTTAATTTAACTATTGAGTGTGTTCAATTATTTTCAACTTAAAATATAATATGGGTTGTGCCCTATAGGTGTTACTTTTTTCAATTTCCATCGGCGATTGTTTTTAACCTACTCCTATCGTTCTTACTTATTGGAAATGGAAATACTGATTGAGCTCAATTTCTCATATGCTGATTCTAATAATTAAATTTTGACCGTAAAACAAGCAGTTTTTCCTTAAAAATTGCATCACATTTTACTCTAAAATGCTTCAGTTTCTATTACTTGTTGCTGGTTAATATTAAAATGAATGCTAAGTACATCAATTTCTATTCATAAAGCTCATTATTAATTTTGCTATAATTTTTTAAGCATGGCTAATGTATTCTAGCTAAAAACGCCTGAGTGTAGGCAACAGTTTGTATTTAATATCTTATTGCCTACCTTTAGGAGTTTTTCCAACCTAAAATATAATATATACTATAATACTCGTAACGTGTGCTTTGTAGATTCTTAATCTTATCTTATCATACTTTTTGAACTCAATAATATCATCATCATAAAATTATTAAATCTTAAAAAAACAGTGGCATTTCGAGAGTGTATTCTTGGTTCCAAATTAGAACATATGTTAGTTTTGGGCTCGAATTAAAGTGTCTAGAGTTGTGTTGTTAATGAGCTCCCATTATATTATACTGTTAATAAAAAGTATTGAGTGAAATTTGAAATATTTTTTTTTTTATTCTGAGACTTATTTTTTTTTAGTTTATAAAAAACTTGTAGACATCCTTTGAACTCATTCATATAAAGAATTGTGAAAAAGATATGAAGTTGTGGCAGAAACTGAAAATTACTTAAAACTATATTTCTCTATTTTTAAACGTTATTAAAAATATTTAAAAAATGTTAAATTTTGTAGTGAGAGACACTGAATTGTCTCTCATCAATTCTCCTATGAAATTTTTAATAATTATTTTGTTATAAAATATTGAAAGTACACGTTTTTCATTACAAGACATCAGTCAACCGGAAGTTATGCATTATCGACGGGCCTACCATCATATTGGCCAACAGATAGTCAAAAAATTCCAGACCTGATAGATTTTTTCATTGTCGGGAAAATATCCCGGAACTATCTATTGATTAATCAGGGTTATGACCTAAACTCGGATCATTCGCCAATCTACTTAACCTATAGTTAAACTGTAATTTTTAAAGACAATACAGCGGCCTTGTGCAATAAACGTACAGATTGGGAATACTTCAGAAAGATCATGGAATGTTATGAAAGCAAAAATGACTCTATATCAAATATAGACCAACTGGAATCTGAAATTTTACATTTTACAACAAGCGTGCAACATGCAGCTTGGAAAAGTACACCGAACGTAAGGAAATTTGCTGTGAACTCTCAATATCCCAATGATATAAGAGAAATAATAAAATTAAAGCGTAAGCTACGACGTAAGTGGCATCAAACTCGTTGCCCTGTTGATAAATCCATTCTAAATAAAGTGTCAAAAGATCTTAATCGGAAAATTAAGAGATTCAAAAATGAAAGTTTCGCAAAATATCTTCGGTCCTTAACCAATGAAAGAAATTCCGATTACTCTCTTTGGAAAAGCTGTAAAAGACTACAAACACCAAAAACTCATGTATGTCCCATTAAAATAGGCGCTGATACTTGGGCCAGAGATAATTCAAAAAAAGCGGAAGTATTTTCCGATTATTTAGCTCAAATATTCTGACCATACGAAACAAATGTAGATTATCCTACTGTTTGCAGTCAGGAAAGCGAGGAAATCTCAAGTTGTACAAGCAGTGAGTTAAGTGAGGAAATAAAAAACCTGAAAAACAAAAAATCCCCCGGTTACGACCTGATTACTGCCGAGGTTCTAAAACAGCTTCCTCCCGTAGGTATAGTAAAAATTACCAGCATTATTAATGCGTCTTTTAATCTTAAATACGTGCCAACTTATTGGAAAATTGCGGAAGTTATTATGATTCAAAAGCCAGGAAAACCAGGATATGATGTATCTTCTTACAGGCCCATATCACTTCTACCGACAATATCGAAACTTTTTGAGAAAATTCTCATAAAACGTCTCAATAAAATCATAGAACGAAAAGCCATAATTCCAGCTCATCAGTTTGGGTTTCGAGCTAACCATTCTACGATTGATCAAATCCATAGAATTACAAATACTATAGAAAAAGCATTTGAGGAAAAGAAATTCTGTTCTACCGTGTTTTTGGATGTTGCAAAAGCGTTCGATAAAGTTTGCCACAAAGGACTGCTTTCGAAACTGAAACTAATTTTACCGAAACAGTATTACGATATCATAAAATCATATTTGTCAGATCGCTACTTCCGTGTTAAACAAGGAGACGAGTATTCTAGTCTTAAGAAAATAAAAGCAGGAGTTCCACAAGGTAGTGTGTTGGGCCCTCTTCTTTATATTTTGTTCACGCATGACCTGCCAGTAGACTACAATTACACAACAGCCACATTTGCAGATGATACCGCGTTGCTTGCTGTTGGTAGCAGTGAACATGAGTCAACTAATATTCTCCAAGAAGCTGTAAATAAAGTCCTACATTGGGCAAAGAAATGGCAGATAAAACTCAATGAAGCTAAGTCTGTACACATTGTTTTCACGTACAATAAAATACAGTACTTGCCAATTTTCATAGACTGTGTACGAATACCATACTACAACTCCGCTAAATACTTGGGAATGACACTTGACTCTAAGCTACGGTGGAAAATTCATGTAAAAAACAAACGGAAAGAACTAGACATGCGACTCAAGAATATTAATTGGCTAATTGGTAACAAATCAGTGTTATCCATCGAAAATAAGTTACTTATCTATAAACAAGTACTCAGACCGATATGGAGCTATGGTGCACAACTCTGGGGATGTACTAACGCAAATAATAAGAAAGTCATCCAACAATTCCAAAACAAAATACTAAGAGTTATTGTCAAAGCGCCTTGGTATTGTAGATGTGCTGACATAGAGCGTGATCTAAACGTAAACTCAGTTAACGCTGAAATATTAAAAATTGCAGCAACACATGAAGCCAGGTTGCTAATGCATTGTAACGAAGAAGTAGTCATGTTAACTTCTAGAGATGGACCACCAAGACGACTCAAACGCATAAAACCCAGCGATCTTTTAAACTAGCCAATACTCTCAGAGTATTTTTGTAATTTTGTAATATTTTATATCATACTCAAGTTGCTTGTTAGTCTTTCTTTTGTAAATATTTTAGAACTAGTTGCAATGTAAAATAAACAAAAAAAAAAAATAATTACAAAGAAAATGCGAAAAATAATTATTCAATTACATAAAATAGTGTCAAACACTACAAATCTAAAGGCATTACTTAACAGTTAAAAGGAAGAAGCAGTAGAATACGAATAATGTGCAGTTAGAAAGTGGAGTAGGCGATTAAACTTCGATTGCGTCTGCTTGGCGTCACCGATGTCGTGCCCTTTACATAGAACAAATATTGTTGTCATAGCAAACATATTGACTTAGAGAAAAATATAACAACAAATACATATATATATAATATATATATACATATCTCTTCGACCAAAGTAATACTTGTGCCAATATCGTAATACCAAAAAGTGCTCTGTGCTCACTGCTCAAGTTTTAGACATTGACTCATCGATAAGTCACTTTCAACCCCAACCGAGGCTCTATATTCCGCTAGCCTCCCAACGTCCTTAGGCATGTACTTGTGGAATACAGAAAATATAGAAATACGAGACATTTCTCGAATATGCAGGTGCAAGCCAAGTATGCTCAACTCTTTTACGGCACTCAGCTCTCAGGGAGTATGAGTGTTGTGTAACCCCTATTTTGTAAATATGTATCCCTTCACAGCACACAATTCATTGAAGAAAATCTTGCTGGAAAAGCGCTGAACACTCTTACTTTGAGAGCTAAGCATATGGAAAGAGTAAAAGAAGTGTGAAAGAGTTCCACATTGCTGAGGGACAAAAGAGAAATGGACTTTGGGCTGAATTTGCTGCTGGCAGACAAATTGTGAAAAGTAGGCAATTTGGAGAGCCTAAAGTAGATGGCGAGAGCGATAGGCAACAAAAATATATAAATAAAGTAATCAGCGGAAGTAAAGGCTGCTAACTTTGCCAAGTGAATGAACGTGCGACGCCGGGAGACGTGTGGGCGCTTTGTGTGGCGCCGCAGCGCTTTTGTTTTTGCCACACATAAATTGCTGTGTCTGTTTGTATGTAGACACACATTTCGTTTGTTGTTGTTGCAACGTCGTCTTAGTCGGTCCTCTAGCGAACGCTAAGCGACATTGAAGAGCGTCAGCGCACAGTCACGTGACCCATTGTGTCCGACGTGAAGGAGTTGATTACGCGCGCAAAATCACACTCGCAGCCTATGCTGCGGTCGGCCAGAGTCGAGTGAACACTTTTGTGTTTGTGTATATGTGTGTTGTTGCCACGCTACAACACTACCACGTGCTACAGTGCCACTCAGTGTCTAGGCAATTGTGGCAACAACAACATACATAAGTATGCATGTTTGTATGGCAAGTGTATTGGATAGACGCTTGTTCTGCGGTTTTAAATAGCTTGGCGTTTTTTGCGCTTTTCTCCGCCTGCTGCTCACACACACACCCCGCACGATTGCTTAGCTTGTTGTCACACAAGCTCCTTTGTTTTTGTTGTTGCACTTGTAACTCTGTTGCTTACTCATTGCCTTTTGGAAGGCATACATACCCACATATTTACATAATTTTCTTTTCATGCCTGCTGCCATTCCACATCTATGTATGTTGAGACAAAGCCGCTAAGGTGCTGAGTATTTTGACGAAACCAGGTCAATGAAATAAGCGGATGTACGTGCGGGTAAATAACCATCAAAGCATTTGTACATATGTATATACGTCAACACCTGTCTGTCTGTCGCGAGTGTGATCGATTTGTCACTAGCTATATGGACTATATAGATATTTGCGCACATCCATAGTCAATAGTCAATAGTCACTTGCAGCAGCTATTTGTTACGTATACGCCATGCCCATTCCAATGTCATTTGGCACTTTTTTGACGTTTTCGCTTGTATAATGTTCAATAATGTTGACATATTTACTTTGCACATATTTGTACACAAAAAAGACGACGTGTGTGTTTTTCGAACTGCTGCGTCAGCTCAACAAATGACTCCTTAGCAAATATTTGTGTTTGTTTTGAGCCTAAGTAGCTGTGTGTGGCGCTATTGAATTTGGTTATTGGTTGTTTGTCCTGTGGCATAATCAATTTACATGTCAAATATTATCTGTGTGTGTATGACTGCTAATTTTGCTCTATTTACTTTATGTATATATATATATATATATTTGGGCCCACAAAAGTTTAAAGGCTGTCCTTTTCTGTCTGGATTTTCTTCACAAACCCCAGTAGTTTTCCTCAATTAGTCCAGTTCGGTTTGCTTTAATTGAGTGTTTTCGATATTTTTTGCTGTCTGAGGCTTTCTTTCTATCATTAATCACACGCCTTGCTTGCTGTCATAACTGTTTGTTGTCCAATATATGTAGTTATGTGGTCATTGCCAGCTTATGGTACATCAATTAGTTGTACACGTGTCTGAGGAAGTCTTTACTATACCCCTTTTCTATAGAGGTTTGATTGTGTAGTAGTGAAATATACTGTTTTAGGGATAAAATTGAAAATATATAGAAATGAAGTTGCTCTGATTTTTTTATAAGCTCAATCGACTCAATCTGACCGAGTCGACAGGGACGATGAGTTCCCGTAATCAAAACAAAAATTTAAGGATACTACTTTAGTTGGTTGGTTGGTTAGTTGGGTTTCCTTGGCTAGTATCTATTGTGAGATCTCTGCTTTACGAATGCCATATCCAAAACATCATTCAAAATGTGTTAGTGGATTCATAAGGGGTGCTGAAAATCTTCACTACCCTATTTTTGAAAAACAATGAATTTCAAACAAAAATGTTTCTAACTTTTTCCATATTATTGGTTTTCATAGAAAGCATTACTGATCTCACTAACTGATTTATGGCACTCATTATTTTAAAGTTGGTTTCAAATGTACTATTCCAACATTTTCAGAGAGCTTTATAGCAAATAATCTCTTTTTTCATTGTCTAGTCCAACATATTTGTTCTAACCTCATTAAAAGACCATTAAAAGAATTTTTGCTGACCTTTGTGGAAGAAAAATGTCCTAGGAAGATTCTCTGAAATCTATCATGCAAGTACCTTTGTGTAAATTATTAGGCTTGCATTACCACAAAAAATATTCTTTCCACCATTTCTTGAGAACTCCCTGCCTAAGTAGAATTATTATAATCAATTTCTACCTTATTACCAACACAATGCTGAATAAAATATACGCCAAACTGCCCACAATCACTCACCAAGTTGTCAATGTGGTTATTATGACTGTCTGATTATAGGTGCCACAATACCACAGACCAACTCATACACTAACACATATTTACAAAGTTTTCAAATAATATACTTTATATTATACTTTGATGATTTCAACTGTTTAACGTTATTACTGAACCTTTGCGTGTGGCAACCGTTCTTATTGACACAAAGGGTGCGCAACGCTGCGCAGTCATCACACGTCGGAATTGTAGCTCAACTACACACAGATTTGGGTCACTTACGCTGTCATTTATTAATTTTTACGTTTCTTGTATGGATGTGTGTTTGTGTGTACATAATCACTCATTATTTTGATTACATTTTGATAATTAAAAGTGAATGGAAAAGCGTGTTAACCTTCTCAATTATTAACCTTAATTAGTTTCATTTCATTCCCGATGGGGTGTTGCTTTAGGGACGTTTGTTTATTGGAGCGAGAAGGAGAGAAAGAGAAATGGTTACTGTCTGAATTGAATAAAATATGGAATCAACACGAAATTGAATGTGATCCAAAAACTAAAACTTCTTCTTAAACATAAGTATCTGCGAATAAGATCTCAAAGCACTTTCTAAGTCTTGGTTGCTTCTTTGTCTGGTTGATATTTATACCAAGTACATGACATATATTCATAATCTTAAAATGAGCTCCATCATATGATTTATTTATTTCATGTTATAGATATTAGTCTAATTATTATGTTTATAATCTGCTATAAAAATCTTCAGCATGTTATTGAATCCAAATATTACACTAAAGCAATAAAATACCTTAGAGTAAAGTTCTTCTAATACTAACATCTATCGATGTGGCTTATACTTTCATTGCCAGTATTTTGTATATGATGGATACAGTTGATGTGCTAGATATTATTCAACAAACTAAACTGTAAGGTTCTCAAAGTTCATTCAATGTAGGTCTAACATGATCTCCTGATAGATCGTTTTTGGTAAAGAAGTATCCAACAATATTCTCCGATAGCGGTCATAGAGGTAGGAATTTACACTCAATAATGCCACTGTTAAAAGCTCGATAACAATGAGGGCTTGGACTGATAATATCCATTCATTTATGAGAAAAAGAGCAGGAAAGATCTGTACAGAGTTTGGGGTCGAGAGCTATTAAAATTAGCTAAAATAACTCTAATCTCAAATCAGCTCTTCGACAACACATTCGATTTTACCGTTAGATAGTTCTATATAGTATCAATTTCCGGCGTTATTAATTAAATTCTGCTGTCTAAACTCTCCACAATTATCAAATAAAAAAATCTGTATTTGAAATGTTTCTGGTCAAAGTCCTTAAGTTTTCTAATGAAATTCACCTGTAAGCGAAAGAGATGACTTCAACAACTTTATATGTAAAGTACAAATTTTATAGGTAAATAAAATTACAATTCCACTAAGGAATTTCACTGAGCGCATATAATTGTATGCAAAAATAAAAATTACGCGATGCTATTTCATTCAAACTGTAAATAAGTATTTAAAATGTACTCATCAGTATGAGTTGACGAATTTGCACGTGATTGCACGTTTTTAAGTTTATTTTTTGCTGCCCACACTATTATAACAACAAATCGCTCGCTGGCACATAGCACGAAATTGAGTAAGAGTGAATGAGTGCCACAGCAAGGTAAGGGGTAAGGAAGTGAGAGGAGAAACTAAATTGAAACGATGCTGTCGTAGACTTTTCGTCAATGTCGAGATGAGCATGAGAGCTGGAGCTGAGTGTGAGCATGACCAGTGAGTAGCAGGAGAGTATAATCTCCAACTGTAGCGAGGCGGCGTAATGAATTGTATCGGGTACTAGGGAATGCTGTACGTTCAATCAATTAGAAAGTCAGCAATTCTCGTTGATATTAATATGTATGTGTGAGTATGTGCTGGCAACTCCCACTTTTTCGCCAACAAACGATGATTATACACTATCAGCTGGAGCCGTTGCCAGTCAGCACGGCCGTGGGGTTGTCATGTCGTCAGCCCGTTAGCGCGTCTAACAATCAACAAGATATTTCCGTCACTAAGTGTGCGCTGGGATTTTTATTATTTACTCGCTACTGTACATAAAATACACTGTGTGCCAGCAGACTCACACCCACATAAGTACGCGTCTCATTAATGACAGTCGGTCAGTCAGTCAATCGGTGGCGGTCACCCTTTCTTCCGGCGCCGCACCTTTTCATCTTTTCCAACGCACTCCCGCGCTACTTTGAGGTTCGCACTAATGTTTATATGTGTCTGATTTTCTATACATACATATATATTTAAATTAAGCTGCCTGACTACCGAAATGCCTGAGTGACGCGCACCGTTATGTTTATATGTTTCTACACATCGCTCCATTATGTGCGTAGTACACTGGCATAAATACTTGTACATAAATAGCGAAATTTGAAAATTTAAATAAATGTCATTTTAATATGAGCCGTTGTCAAGTTTATAATTTTTGTTGTTCTTTTACACACAAAAGGGGCTGGTGTGGAAATGTAAAACATTTTAAATTATTAATTTCAATTTAGTATCACTACTCAGAGTCCCTTTCAAGTGTTCATACAAGTGTACAGAAAATGTAACCCAACAAGCCTTAAGATGGGTTTTTGCATTTTTTTATAATTTTTGAAATATACAATATAGACAATTACTTTTACAAAATTGTTTTCTAAAACTATTTACTTGCCTTTTGACATAAATTTTATATACATAAGAATTATTGTTAAAGGTGAATAATAACTATCTAATAACTAACTATAATAACTAACTAATAATTATATACAGTTAAAAAAAATTTAAATATCAAGTAATAAATCAATAATAAATTTTTCTTATGTTTTGTTTTTTTATGTTTAAAATTGCCATCAGCTAATTTTTGTTAATTAAAATTTTGTATTTTTCTTTAATTTCATATTATTATTTTATTTCATTTTTTCAGTAAAATTTTATTTACTGAAAACAAAATGGTTTTATAAAAATATTTAATTGCCTTTTGACATACATTTTATATAAGAATGATTGTTAAAGGTGCATAATTACTATTCAACCTAAATTTGTTTTTTCAGACAGATTTATAAAAAAATATTCATAGTTAAAAAAATTTAAAAATATCAAATGATAATTAATTTACAAACATTTTGCTTAAAAATAATTTTTTAAAATTTTCATTTTAATATTACATTTTTTATGTTTAAAATTGCCATCAGCTAATTTTTATTAAGTAAAATTTCGTATTTTTCTTTAATTTAATATTATTATTAATTTTCTTTATTTCATTTTTCAATAAAATTTTATTTACTAAAAATTGCATACAAATTAAAAATAATTATTTAAAATTAAAAAAAAAATTAATTAATTAAAACCAAATATATTTTTGTTTTTTATTTCAAAAATTTAATTTTATTAAAAATATTTCTCGGACAAAATAATTTGAAAATAATCTTTAAACAATTTACATAAATCTTGTTATTCATCGATATTTGCTTTTGATTTATTTACTATTATTTGAAAATTTTCTGGAGGAATTTCCTTCTGAATTTTTTAATATTTTTTTCTAATTAATTTATAATTTATTTATTTATCACATTAAATTTTTAAATTTAAAATTAAAACTAAATTAATTTTTTCATTACTTATTTTTTAATAAAAAAAAATTTGAAAAACAATAAAAAATATGTATTTGCGAAAAAATATTAGTTATGACATTTTAGTAACATAGGTTTAATAATTACTGAAAAAAAAATTACAAGTACAAATGGAGTTTTCTAAAATAATAATATTCAACTAAATGGCCATTTTCACTCTTCATTGGCCACATAAACACCTAACTAAATAAGCACATACATACATAGGAGCAAGTATTCACATCCACCTAACTGTAGTGTGCACTTGGTCTTTGGGCATAAGTGTTAAACGCCGAAACGCTTTGTGTTGGCGTTGAGCGGTGGCAACAGATGGCATTGGTGGGGTATCACCGCCATCATCACTTAACATCATATGTAGATTGTACGCAATCGATTGCTGACGCTCAACAGTCTCTTATACATATGTATATACTCTATATAGAAACACACGTAAATGCCACAGCAACCACTTATGTCTGTCTGCATGTATGTTTATAGAGTCTTGCATTTGCTGATTTATTTAGTCGTCTGCTCTTTCACTGTGCAAATTACGTCAAATGTGATACATTCACGCATATTATACATATGTATATACATCTATCTACTATTTTTGTAATATTTTTTTTCGTTTACTCATAATTTTTTGTTTATTTATAAAACATTACGTTTTTGGTTATGACATAGAAATTTGCAGCTGTAAATGTTTTATAGGTGAAGATGTGCATATGTTGATGTGTGTGTGTTTATAATACATATTTGAAAATTGTATAATTGATAATTATTTCTTCGATCTTTGGCACAGCACTAAGTACATAAGTTCTCTAGCATTATTTATTTATAAATATTTAAGTAGATATGTATGCTAGCGCCAAAAATTTGGTTTGTTTATATATATAATACTCATATTGTTGCATATTATTTTGCACTGAACTTTGCTCGTTGGATAATATTTTTGCTTCAGTCGGTACGAAATAGGTAGTCTTTTCGTTATTTATTTAGACTTAAGCTGAAAGACTTAAAATAATAAACACTAATCACGGGAAGTATGTGCTGTGGTTTGTGTAGAATATTTGAGATAATTCCGGTATGAGGAAGCAATATATTGAGTTGATTTTTATAGAAAATGGCAAAAAAATAAATAAAATGGTATAATTTGAGAGTCGGATTTTAATTAAAATAAAAATTAAAAAAATATAAATTTTTAATTATGTCAAATAAATAATGTAAAAAAAATTTTTTTTTCGAAAACATACTTTCAAAAGTATTCCAATAACTCAGATTTTACATTTGCTTTTTATTTACTAAGTTTTTTTGTTATCTCTTTACAAAAATAATGCCAACAAAAGTGGTGAACAAAATATTTTATCATTATTATTTGACTTAATGATTTAATGTTTTATCAGCACGCTTATGCATTCCTCATTAATTGTGAACATTTCCTTATCAAATCCAAAGCATTTGATTTAAAATGCAATTAAAAAGCATTATTATGTAATTTGTTGTTGTAATAGTTCAATTTATGCAGGTGAACAAAGCCAAGTCTTTATTAAATGAACTGTTATACACATACATTTGGGATTAATGGCAGCACTAAACACAAAATCTTGATTAATTATATTTGAAATCGCCTGAACGCATTATTGAATTTTTTAGCGTCATTGTCATAAGTTCTAGTGACTCAAGAAAACCAAAAGACGATTTTTAACTAAATTTTTTTTAATATACTTGGCTTTGTACTCAGTTAACATAATGGCACACCCTTTTCTTTATAATAAAGCTAAATTCTTGGCCATGACATTAGGTTATACGCGATTTTTTATTATTGGAAACCACTCTTTATATCATTGGCGATCGCCGAAATAGCTGATAAGTGGTTCACTTAAGGGGTTATATACAGTTAGAATTTTCAAAAATTCGATTTTTTTTATTTCATTTTCTTAATGTACATATATTTAAGAATACACACAGAAAATTGCATATCGTTCCGGTGAATATTTTCAAAGTTACAAGCAAATGAAAAATTTGAAAAGGCGTTTCAGAGTGCTTTTAAGTACAAGGTCCAAACTTTAAACGCGTTTTTCTCAAAATGGCGTTTTCAAAGTCGATGACCAACATTACTCGAAAACGGCTAGACCGATTAGTCTCAAATTTTAACACGACCTTCTTAAATATTTTTTTTAGTAATTAATCGTAGATTTTTTCTCTTCGATAAATATTTTTTTTTTTTATAAACAATTTAAGGCCGAAATTTCGGTGAAGAATCGATTTTTTTTTTTGAGAAACCGTCATTTTGTCAAAAAAATTTATTTTGCTTTTTCCTTCGATTAATTACTAGATTTAACATTATTTTAACGAAATCTGTTTGGTTTTTTAATTTCAAATAATCCAGTTCCGAGATATAGTGGTTACCGCAAAACGTCTTTTTTTAGAGGAGCTCCTGGAGATCAGCTGTAGCTCTTTTTCAAATAAATATTTTTACTAGTACTAAGTCTTAAAATACAGGTAAAAGATACCATAATATGTGTATAAATTTTTGGATCAATAAATTAAAAAGTTTTCTCAGAAAAAATTCTGGAAAATTCACTTTTTTTCAGCCGTCTAACTGTATATAACCCCTTAATTCCGCCAGCGCATTACTTGTTCTGCTGCCATAAATCTGAATAGGTATATCATTCTTCTTCAATATTGAACATTTATTTTACAGAAGATCATTCCCACCCTAGTACAGATTCAGTTTGAAACTATTCAATTTTAACACATGAAATTTCAAAACCGAAAGTAGGGTTAGAATTCTCATCGTACAACTTAAAACACTAGTATATTTTTACTATGGTCATACTAGTTTCTCTCTCTGATTTTAGGTATATTTGCCCATCCACTATTTTTTATATGAAATACCGAAGCGAAGTGCTTTGTAGACCTCTTTATTCTTTCGAAAAATAGAAGACAAAACCGTCTGCTGCCTTCTAATCTCAAAATTTGACACATCACAACAGTATTCATCACACATAAAAGATAAAAGCATAAATGTATGCTATAGTTTAATCAAATCATCTGCAACAGCAACTACATTATCAGCACCGTTATGCGATGGCCATTGTTCAAATTTTCTGAAATGTTGTCTGAAGAAATGTGTGGATGACAGATGTGTCAATTGTCGGTTGACTTCTCATCAATCTGTTGCACGACGAATAAGGTCAAGGGCGAGAAGGTTTTCGTCATTCACCAGCAACGCAACGCAACAGATTAGCAAAAGCAATGAAGTGGAATGTGTTGCTTAGTGCAAATGTGTGAGAAAATGGCATAATCAACGCACTTGTGTATATGTGTTTGTTTGTATGTTGAATATTCTTTCATTTTCTCACAAGAAACATTCTCATTTTAGCTTTTCATCTTGCTTTCGCTTTCCTCACTCTTAATCACCATTGTATGTCGTCGTTGCAACGTCACTCTTAAGCTATGCAAAACGGCACACTTCAACACTTTGGAATATATATGTACATACATACATATATACATTCATATATGTATTTGTGTGTGTTTGTGGTTGTGTGTACGTCAGTCATCATGGTTCACTGCACTGACACTTGGTTACAGCATAATTTTTTGCACTCATTGCAACCTTCAATGTTTCACACAAATAAGTGCAACAGTTGCCACATTAAGCTCAGCTAAATTGCATGGCGTTGTATGTAGAGCAGTGACCATAATAAAATGTTTAGCAAAATAAATGAGGGTGATGAAAGAGGGGAGGGGGCTTTAAGTAAGCTGTGTGTTGTTTGGTTTGTTTGGTATGTTTAAATTGGTCAAAGTCACAAATTTGCTGAGTCGGACGCATTTTCTGTTGACTATTCGTCCGGGTGTTGCTACCAACAGTATCATGTGTTAAAAGACTCGTTTTTATGTATACATACATACATTCTATATGTCTATATTAAGTAGTGGTATTTGGTTGGTAAACAGTTCTTAATTGCATAATTTTACTATATATTTCGTTAGCATTTGTACCATTTGGTACTCTACTATTTAAGCTATAAATATATACCGTTAACTTTTGTAAAATTCCGTGCATAAATTTAATTTACTACTTAGCTATGTTTAGATCGTGCTTGGAGTATCACTACATACTAAGCTTTCGAAAAACTTCGGCTTTAAGCGTTTTTTTAGCCATCGTTCAGTTATGCTGAATAGGTGCTGTATACTAGTATACCTGTTATAGAGTCTGCTATAGTCTTTTTCTTCTCCTTGCTGCTCCAGCATCTATATTTCATAAATTTCTAAACTGAGAATTTTAGAAATCTCATTTGATCTTTATAGTGTTTTCATAGCTTTATTGAGGTCGAATCAATTCCAATCGAAAGTTCCAATTTTTGACCACTTTATGCAGCAATTGTGGCCGTATATCAGCAATAAACGTTGTTCCTGCTGTAAGCCTGTTCATTATAAAATGACAAATGAAACTGAGTATAAATCAAGTTAAACAGTTATCCAAAAGACTAACACCGAAGAAAGTATTGCCTCATTGAAAGCCACATGTCTAGAAAACACCCCTTATATACTTGTATTATCATTTTGATTTTTCTTTTTCTTACCTTATCTTTACATGCATGCTTCCGAAATGTAACTTCAATTGCTTATCATTCTTATCAGTTATCTCAGTGCATTAAAGATTTACACGCTTACTTTCAAGATTCAACGTCACATTTACGAGTTATTTACTTATATCTTCATACAACTTGTGTACACTTGTGCCTCTGTTACGAAAATTTATCACATTTTTGATGCCACAATTACCAACAATAGTGACGTTGACAGCTGGCCAGTCGCATAGACTCACTACAATTGTCACATGATTAAAAAATCACATTGAAATAAACACGCTAGAAACATGAAATAAACAACAACAAAAACAATTTAAAAGTTTTTGGTTACCCGAACTCCTCGCGTCTTATCTCTATCTTGTCTTATCAGTACTTACAAACATATGTACGTTAAAAGTCCACGCACGATTTTATCGAAATTAAGTAAATAGCGAGATAATAAAATAAGGAGAAAATACTCTGAACACACCCTATTTTATGTGTATAATAGTTGTTATACTTATCTAAATGCACGTATAGTCTAATCTAGTTGAACATATTTGTTTATTGTAACACTCAGCATCCGGAAATTTTTAATCGATTTTAGCTGTAGTTTCTCTTTAAGAACACTTACTAAGATTGCTTAACTTTATAATATGTTATACGAGGGTATGTTATCATAATTGTGACCGCAATAAAATTTAAGTTTACCATTTCAATCTACAGCTGTGCTTCATATCCACATACATATATTTAATCTCTCCATTATTTAACAATAACACAATTGCCAAAAAAATCCAAAAACC
Source organism: Zeugodacus cucurbitae (assembly GCF_028554725.1). NCBI lineage: Eukaryota > Metazoa > Arthropoda > Insecta > Diptera > Tephritidae > Zeugodacus > Zeugodacus cucurbitae. Next base: position 71,947,457 of record NC_071667.1, read on the forward strand.
TAAGTGTGCACTTCAAATTTCATTTTGCTCATAAAAATCTGCTTAGTCTTTAATTCAATTAAGTCTAAGCGTTTATACCAGATTATCGCTTCGATTATCAATTGGGATTTATGGCGTGAAATTGGCAGTAAAAAATAATTATAATTGTACGGCAACGCAGGTGGTCGGTGAACAAAAGACTCGAACTAAAAGCAACAACTCACCGTTATCGCTATTGAGCGATCATTTAGGTGTGGTTGATGGTTGAAATTATTGGTTTAATTATGTGCATATTAAAAGTTGATGACCGAAAAATAGTCACAATTAAACAATTTGCAAATGACAAATGATGCTTAGCATTTTATTAAAAAAAATTATAAAAAATAAAAATTGAATTTTAAATAAAATTTAAATTTAATTGTAGGAGGTTTGAGGCTATGGCATTATTTTGGTTTCCAAAGGGGCTAATTTTATAATAACTGATTTATATATTTTAATATGTGCTGAGCCTGTTAGATGTTCTAGTTATCCCATTTCTTTGTCAACTTGGGAACCATACGAATATGCCGGACCTTTGACATCTTTTATAGTAAATATGTCTTATATAATCCTCGAAAACATCAGCATATAAGTATGTGTGGTATACAAGTCAGCCCTAAAAAATTGGACTAAGGTCATACCAACGCCGACTTTAGGCGAAACTTCGTCCGATTTTGACAAATCTCGGTACAATGCAAAAACTTGCATAGTAAAACCCTCTCTTATCATCTATTAGTATTTGGAAACTCTATTTCTAAAATGAACGCCAGCTGTATATGCCCTCTCTTGGGCTCTATATACTGAATACGGGGTTGGGAAAGTCAAATTGAAAAAAATTTGGCGAATTTTTGTTTGTTAAAAACTCACACTTCGTTGCTTGTTCGTGAATTCTTGGGCAAAAACAATACTATAACCATGCCCCAGCCTCAATATTCGCCAGATATGACTTTTTCGTCGTCTACCACCATACGAGAAATCGCTGAAAGACCGAAATGCTAATCCAAATATCGAGTTTGGGAAGTGTTTCGACGATTGGAAGAAGTGCTTGCATATGTCCATAATACCGGATGGGGCACATTTTGAAGGCAACAACATTAATGTATGTATGTATGTAATTGGCGTTGCAACCGTTTAGCCGGTTATAGCCGAATCGACGATAGTGCGCCACCTCTCTCTCTCTCCTTCGCAGTTCGGCGCCAGTTGGAGATCCCAAGTGTAACCAGATCGCTCTCCACCTGGTCCCTCCAACGGAGTGGAGGCCTTCCCCTTCCTCGGCTTCCTCCGGCGGGTACTGCATCGAACACTTTCAGGGCTGGAGTGTTTTCGTCCATTCGGACAACATGACCTAGCCAGCGTAGCCGCTGTCTTTTTATTCGCTGAACTATGTCAATGTCGTCGTATAACTCGTACAGCTCATCGTTCCATCGTCTGCGGTATTCGCCGTTGCCAATGTTCTGAGGACCATAAATCTTGCGCAAAATGTTCCTCTCGAAAACTCCTAGTGTCGTCTCATCTGATGTTGACATCGTCCAAGCTTCTGCACCGTAAAGCAGGACGGGAATGATAAGCGACTTGTAGAGCTTGATTTTGGTTCGTCGAGAGAGGACTTTACTGTTCAATTGCTTACTCAGTACAAAGTAGCACCTGTTGGCAAGAGTTATTCTGTGCTGGATTTCGAGGCCGACATTGTTCGTGTTGTTGATGCTGGTTCCCAGGTATATGAAATTATCTACGATCTCGAAGTTATGACTGTCAACAGTGACGTGGGAGCCAAGACGCGAATGCGCCGACTGTTTGCTTGATGACAGGAAATATTTCGTCTTGTCCTCATTCACCTCCAGACCCATTCGCTTCGCCTCCTTATCCATGCGGAAAAAAGCAGAACAAACGGCGCGGTTGTTGCTTCCGATGATATCAATATCATCGGCGTACGCCAGGAGCTGTACACTCTTGTAGAAGATTGTACCTTCTCTATTTAGCTCTGCAGCTCTTATAATTTTTTCCAGCATCAGGTTAAAGAAGTCGCACGATAGTGAGTCACCTTGTCTGAAACCTCGTTTGGTATCGAACGGCTCGGAGAGGTCCTTCCCAATCATGATGGAGCTTTTGGTGTTGCTCAACGTCAACTTACACAGCCGTATTAGTTTTGCGGGGATACCAAATTCAGACATCGCGGCATAAAGGCAGCTCCTTTTCGTGCTGTCGAAAGCAGCTTTAAAATCGACAAAAAGATGGTGTGTGTCGATCCTCTTTTCACGGGTCAAGATTTGGCGCATGGTGAATATCTGGTCAGTTGTCGATTTTCCAGGTCTAAAGCCACACTGATAAGGTCCAATCAGTTTTCAGTCATCAGTCATTCTACAAGCATACGAGAAATCGCTGAAAGACCGAAATGCTATCCCAAAAATCAGGTTTGAGAAACGTTTCGACGATTGGAAGAAGCGCTGGCATAAGTGCAAAATATCGACTGGGGGCTATTTTGAAAGCGACAATATTAATATAGACGGATGAATAAATAATTTTTACAAAAAAAAACTAAATTCCCGTCATTTTTTGAACACACCTCGTATAGACTTCCATTACTCTATTCGATGAAATACCACATTTTTAATGGAAGTCGACTCATATTATCAACATGACGAGTGTATAGAAGTGCGTACCCCCTCGACCCGCTGCTGTCACTGTTTTATGCACCTTAGCGCTTAACGGAGCTTAGATAACTTTCAATAATCAAGGTGTCGTACAAAGTCCACTTGTACTTGCCAACTTTCTTGGAATATATACATATGTGTATATGTGCATATTGTTCGAAGGCAATATTACTCAGCAGAAAAGCTAACTGGCATTCGCCTATCAATATGTTCGATATTTGTTTTCTTTATTGTATTTTAACAAATAAACAACAAACGTGTATAGAGGCTATTGATAATTCAAACAAAAAAGTTTCAATTATCAGCAATACGCCTTTTCGCTTCAACACCGAACCCCATCATATTCAAATCGCGTGCACTAGTTTATTTATTTACACCATCAAGGCGGGAAAGCATGAATTTCCAGTAGCCCATCGTTGCCCATTGTTGTATGTAAATATGTATAATTATTATGCATTATCATTTCCTATATTAGAATAACAATACCGATATTAGTTTATAAATATATATAACTGCAGCTAAATTGTATGGTTTTACACTCAATTAAATAATTATTAACTATTTATCAATTTACAGATAACACCAAACGAAATCAACCTGTCCAGCAACCACCCACGACAACAAGCACAACAACAACAACACCAATATAGTTACAACTTAACTAGCGCAATATTCTCTCTGTAAAGCAACAACAATAACAACAGAAACTAAGGAAAAGCTGTGAATAAAAAAAGTCTCGTGTAAACAATCGACCATCGAAAGTCAACGTGCAACAAGCAAGCTTCCAGCAAACACCAGCGGCAGCGCTCGTGGCAAGAATCAGTGAAAATCTGAATTTGTATGTAGTATAGCGTATAATTAACAGTAATAAACTGCAGCAAAAGGAGCAGCAACAACAACAACACCAAGCTTACGAATAATAAACGACACGGGCATAGACAAATACTACTACCGTTAGCACAATGGCCTTAATTATGAAATACATTGACAGTATGCAAAGATATATGGACTCATATGGCGGTAAGTACCAAGCTGATCAGCTACAGTTAGTTTTATAGGGTGTGTGTGGGGGAGTGTATGTGCAAAGGACTCGGCAGCGTTAAGCTGATAATTATATGTAATTAAATGTAATGCAAATATGGTTGGGTCAGATTAGAATGAAAATAATATGCTTTGGTCGGTGATTTTTTAACCATATAAATTTTTAGTTTTTAGAAAAGAAAGAAAGAAAAAAAGGATTCTAAGAAAATTTTTAAAAATCAAAAATGGTTTATTTAGAAACATGAATTTTCGTTTTTTTTTTTTTAATTCAAGTTGAAATTATGAAATCTTGAAAAGTCTTATGTAGTATGAAAGAGGCCCATAACAAAATGGTTGGTCGTATGAACTCTTCAAAGATATTTGACATGTATTTGAGAACTAGAACTATTTAATGCTGAGGGATAGATGTTAGATTTTAGCTTTTCTCATTTGCAATTGTTCAGTTGAAGTTAAAAGAAAAATATATTTTATTCATTGGTTAAAATTTCATGACAACCGGAAAATTCGTCCAAGGGTTTTTCTCTTTTTAATAATTTTTAGTTCACAGATTTGTCACAGGAACACTAGATCGAAAAATATATACCTTAAAATGGATGTAGTTAATCCTTTCATAAAATTTTTATAACCAATCAAAAGGATCTTTTGCAAAATAATTAAATTTTTGAAGTTCGTTTTAAGGACGAACTCAATTTTTATTGGAATTTATATCCCAACCACTCCGATGTTTTGTGTATCTACTTCAAGGTATACATATGTGTAAATATCAGTGTATTTATGAAAAGCAAGGCAACTGTTATGCTTCATTCACCGATTTGTTTTGATATATGCTAATAATTCATAGTGTTTATTGTTCAATTAAAGCTCTTGGTGCTAAGTTACCTTTCGTTCAAAAAAACATCAGTGTAGTTCAGGTGGATTCCGTTAGAAAAAAAAACAGTTTGTTTGAAAGAAGAATATTCCAAAAGAATGGAGAGCTCTGTTGAGTTAAACATTTTCATGGATAAATAACCAGGCGATTCGACTTCGTATTTATCAAATCGACTTTATCGTTATGATCACGTCAAGCCGACATGAGTTAGACTAGTTTAAGCTCAACGTGTACAAAAACCGATTTGCACTTATTTAATATCAATAATTTCATTTTTTAATGACCAATATATACCGGGAAGTTTAGACGTATAGAGGCAATACATTTTTCGGAGTTGGTATTTTTGTTACTGGGTTTTGGTTTGCCATTTCGTAATGAACAGACTTACTCTGGAAGAGCGTTTATACGGCCTTAATTGCTGCAAAAAATTTTCGAAAATTGGGCATCTCAGCTCGAACGTATTTGAGTCATTCATCATTTTTTAAAACCCCTTACTTTTATATTAGAGCTAAATTTTTGGCCATGTACTTAGTCATGAGAAACTTCGTGAAAGGTGATTTACCTTTTTTTCTAGTAAATGATCATTTGCAAAAAAGAAAGCCAACTCATATCTTCAATTGTTTTCTGTTTCAAGGTCACTATTCTGCAAAATATTTTCCACATTCGAAGAAGCGTATAAACTCAAGAAAATATGTATTATTAAAGCAGATATGCTCGTATTGCCACACAATTTCCCATTCATTGTGACAGCTTCATTATATATCGAGCGCTTTATTACAAAAGAGCAACCAAATATTAGTAAAAATGTCAAAATCTAAAAAAGAATAAATAAATAAATATTTAATGCTGAAAGGTAAATCACTACGTGACAGGTATACATATATATGTATATGCAGAAGTGTATACAGTCAAATCGACAGTAGCTTATGGAGCAACACATGTTTCCAGTATAGTTGTCTGTATATATATAAGCCATAAATGCTTCGAATATTCGGTGCGTTGATTACAGTCGTACTCAGTACAATACATAGATACATATGTGCTTGATTGCTCTGTGCTCTGTGTTGTTGTTGTTGTCAGTGTCAAAATTTGTCAACAAGCGAATACGCGTTCGACAATAACACTGGTTGGACTGTAAGCCCATTAATCAAGCGGTTATCGTGGCAGCAAATCCATATTGAAAAGGCATAGCGGCAAATATAACAAAAACCACACCCAGCTTTGTGCGAAAACGCCAAAGTGCAATAAGTAGGTAAGCGTATGTGTGTGTGAGTGCGTGCGCTTGTTTGTTGCGCATACGCCCTGGCACCCACGTACACTTGTAGGCAGGCAGGCAGGTACAAGCACAAAAAGAACCGTAAACTGTTTATTAAACTCAACAATTGTCTGTCTTCTTATCAGTTTAGCAAGCCAATAACCAATATATATGTTTGTATGCATACCAAATTTACGATTATGTAATTTTCATTTGTTTTTTTTTTTTGTGTGTCAATTTCAACATCTTTCTTGCTTTACACCACATTTCGCATTCAAAACACACAGCAATTCTGATCGTTTCGGATTTTTGAATTTTTGACAAATGACAGCATCGTCAAGTGGCGACAGCATGCCATGTTTTCATAATTGTATTGACTGTTTTGCTTCTTATTTTTGTTGTGTCGGCTGTTTTGATGTGTTGCGGAGCTTATCGGTTGCTTTTGGTTCAATATTCTTGGACTTTCCCATAATGAAATTATGAAATTTAATTTTATATATTCTGTGCACCAACTGTCATAAATAAATGTGAGAGTTAGGTAGACGAGGTTTAGGGTTAGTTGAAGACACATAGTGGTTTAGACCATCTCCCCCAAAATATAAAAGATAACGCTATTTTTTGTATTCTTAATCTCAACTGGTTTCGAATCGAAGTCATAAGGAAATAAAGTATAGTACAAAGCAGCAAGGTCTCTTATTATTTTCCCAAAATATTAGATACATTTTCAAGTCTTATCACTAGACTCAACTATATAAATGGGAATTTTTTTGTAAATTGCTTTCCAAATGATTTTGGTCGAGCAAAGTTGTTAATATTTTCGTTTTTCGATTGGACTCCAATTCGACTGGAAGTGAGAACAAGCCATTCTTTCTTTAACCTTTTTAATACAGTGGAATATTTTCAGTTCCGCTCGGACAAAAACGGGACAAAAGTCGTTCTCCATTTGGACTTCTCAATGCAGAGAGGGTCTTTGGTATCATATAGAAAATGGGAAGTCTGCATTAATTTGGACGCTCTGTCCTGATTGCTTATCGTTCTTTTTCGTTCATGAAGAGTTTTCCTCTTAACTACTTTATTATCGGACTCATTACATTTTCTAAAGCTTCTGTACTACACTATATATTATGAAAGTTATAATGAGAGACCCAATGAGATACCGAGAAAGATATTTACTTTTCAGGTTTCTGTACAGTCTAGAGTAATACTAGTTGACATGAGTGATCAGCTATCTTGTGTTGCGTGTTAAACCTAAATATTTTTTCAAAGCCTGTACGAAATGTATTTTTTTAGGAAAAGTTTTTTAGTGGCCCAATGAAAACCTTGTTATAGAAAGTAAAAATTAAATAAGAAAACTGCTGTTTACTATTTTTGAATAAATAATAAATATTATATATACAGTATGAGTCAAACGAGATCACAAAGTCGGTTATTGGCATTATTACCAAACACTCCAATATAAATATGTATAAGTATATATCCGCTTGGGAACTCAACACTATATATCATAAAGTAGAAACCATTTATGTATAACATGAGCGTTTGTAATCACCGAGCTTGTGTTACACATGTTTGCTAATGCGTATTCATGATGAGCCCGTGCCCGTGCCCGTGCCTATCCACAGCCAATATTTAACCACAAACCACGGGCTATTATTAATTAATACATATGTGCTAACTTGATTTTAAGTAGTTTGCCAAATAAAAATCGGTGTGAAACAAAAGCCAATGCAAATGAACGCACAAGAAGAAGATGGTGAAAAGAGAAAATTTTGTAAACTATTGACCAACAATAGAGAAAACGAGCGCTTACGCCATTCAAGGTTAGCCAAATTAACACCCCGAAAACATAGTGCGAAGGCTGCAAAATAAATATGCAAACACCGATTTGGTGGTGAAGTGTCAACGACTTACTTATCGCGTTGACGAAAATTGTTACGAATTTACATACATTCGTAATGATAAAATGAGTATGAGTATGAGATGCGCTTAAATTTGGGCCATAAAGTTTTGAAGTTCAGCTTTGTCTTTTATGCCGCCATTTAAATGTAAAGCACACTTTAATGGTAATAAAGTTTAAACTTAAATTTTTATTTGCCAATTAACTATGTAATAATGTACTTGCTTTAAGCAATACAAACTGAGTTGAATATTATTTTTGTTTTAATTATTTGCGTCTATTTTCTTGTGACAGTATTTCTATGACAATTGAAAGCTAAATATTACTTATGTCTACAACAATTCATCATTACTTGGGATTACTTTTTAACCCCATCAGAATGAGGCGATTATTTTTCCTTAATCTCTTGGTACTCTTCTGAGGTATATTGAATTTTAATAGAAATTTTTTGGAAATGAACACTAAACTAGTCATTTGTACAAGTGCTTTACTTCCATCCAATTACAATTTCTCCGTCAAGTGGTTTAAAACTTTAAGACATACTAACCATTTTACTCTAAAAATAATAACTGCCTTCAAAGACCTCTTGAAATTACCATTTTTTTTCTGAAACGATAAAAATGTTAAATAAATCTTATACAGGTTCTTCAAAAGGTTCTGAAATTGAATTTATCTAGTTCATCTAGTGATCTAGTTTAATTCCTGAAGAGTAAAATTTTAATTATTCAAATAAGAAATTACTTGTCTTTTGTTTTTCCAACGAAAATTATTTAAAAAACATTAATTTTGAAAAAATTATTCAAATAGAGTTGCCAACTATGGACAAAAGCAAAACTGAGTTAATTCTTCAGATAAAGCGTTTAAAGAGAGCACTTAAATGTTTTCATAAAGATTTAATATAGATATAATCTTAGTTTTGTAGAAATCTTAATTTAAATACAGTTTCGAATTGAAAAGTTCAATACTTTTAAAACTTTCATAAAGTTTTTGAGAATACTTGACGGATACACATTAATAGTTTTGAAAATAATATTGACAAAATATCATATTGTAACTTCTCGTATGTTAAAACTCATTTTACGGAAATTCAGGTGACTGTTCGACATTTCTAGAATGACCCTCATTAATGTTCTTAAATGTAATCGTCGAAGTCTTCAATGTAAATTTTCATATAAAAATGCTGTATGAAGTTTTATTTCTAAATGTATGTATGTACTTATAGGCTTCTAGAAAAGTATTCCGCATTTCAAGATTGTTCAGTAACTGTTCCGCCTTTTTTATTAGGTTATAAACTAAACGTCTCTCGAACTGATTTTAGAAATGAAACAAGCTTCATTTTATACAAATGCCTTTAACTAAATTTATATGAATGTAAAGATCAACCTATTTTATACGACAAGTTTTCACCTTCTTCCTGCTGAAATTGTATAAAATTATTTCAATGTCAACAGCATTGCAACTAAATTATACTAACATTTCTATTTATATGCTATCGCAACTAAATGCCAACATCGCATTTCCTCCACAATTGACATCCGCATTTAAAGTTGATTTGATTTTGTTTATGTCATTTCAGATTCAAGGACGAAGGATTGGCCGATGATGTCATCACCATTCCCCACATTAGCAGTTTGCCTCACATATGTTTACTTAGTTAAGGTGAGTTCAACGTTTGTTGGTTTTTACAATAGTCAATATATGTATTTTTTCTTTAAATATTTGCAATTAAATGCCAATAAATTTTATTTAATATGTACTTAGTGTTTAGAAATGTACATATACATATACACTTATATAGCTATTCATGCGCATAAACAACATGTTTAATAGACATTAGAATGCCAGGAAGTTGCATATCGTTGCAGTAAGCTTTATCAAATATTGCAGTTGTTGTCTTCCGTGAAGTGTTTTTAATTTTTTACAACAGCACATTATTTACAAATGATTTACAACTGACTAGAGTGACAATTTTGTTTGTATTTAATATAGGCAAACATTGAGTGTGTGTCTGTATATATGTTAATATTGAAAGACTCATGCCGTTGTTGTATTTGGAGTTTAATTTCAACATTTTAGAGACAATATGCAGTAGTCAGTATAAACAAGGTTTTGTTATTTTTTTTAATTTTTACAAAATTTACATAAATTCATAATCGTTGCCTACATTTTGGCGCGTAGTTAAAAAACTTGTTGCTGTATTTTTAATTTAATTTAAACACTTTAGAGACCATAAAGGGCATTAATTATATACAAAGTCATTTGAATTCGTTTTCTACGTAATTAAATTAAATTTAAAATTGTTGCCTACATTTCGGCGCGCAGCTAAAAAAAATTTAGAGTCGAAAAAGTTGAAAACTATTGAGTTGAAAACTATTTTTGCGCCAAAAGATTTCAAAAATATTAGTTAAATTTTAGCATGCTAGTAAGTCTCTATTTGAAAATTCATAAAATCTCTCGCTCCGCTTTCCTGCTGCATGCTTTCACCATAACATATACATACATATTCATAATATAAACAAATTACTGAACTCTAGGTATTTACTATTATAATGAAGCCAATTGTATTGTCTTTGTATTATGTATGTACATCGGTATATAATTGGTTTATAAACAAGATGCTTATCCGTTAAATTTAACTAATTGCCGGAATAAAGCGCTAATAGCTGCAACAATAACATACGAGCATGCAACAAACATACAAGCATATATACATACATATACATATATATATATATGGTATAAAACATATAACAAAATAAAAAAAAAATCGACTGTCAGTGAATTTTGCGCTCACCACTTATTGTACGACACACCTGCTGTGTAACCAATAACTGTCTGACTACTGTCTCGTCTACATATTGTTTGCGCTACTGTAATGCATACATATTTACATACTTCGATATATGTTTGTATATTTACCATTATCGGTAGTCGTTTTATATTTATATTTGTAGTTCATAGTACGAGTACATATGTACATATTCGATACATATTTCTATGCATATGTACATATGTTCATTACATAACATAATTGCTCGAAATCATTGAGCGGCAATTAGAATAGTTGGAAAAATTGTAATACAAATCAGCATTAACTTTTCGATAAGGGTTGAAAGTAGTCGCTTGCCCATGTATATTATATAATTCTATAGGAAAGTATTTAAACAATGCGATTGCTATTAGGTGTAATTGAAATAATATGAAAATGAATATGAAAAGTAATCCAATTACTTTAATTAATTACTAATTATTGGTAATCAATAATTTTGCTAATTTACAAATGCTCAACAAATATTACTAGGTCTACAACTTTGCCTCCGCCGTTTTTTTTTGTGAATTTAAGGCTTCTTTTCACTTAGGACAGTCTCACCGTACGTATCAGAAAGCATTCGATGAGCCTCAGCCGCACTTTTCTTGGAATTAAAAAAGAAAAGCAAACTTCTCGCAAATGTCGAGAATTCGGCTCAAAACGTGACATTTTCAGTTGAGAATAAGTTTGGGAATCAAACAGATCTCTACAAAATTGTGTTGGGTTAATGTTGACACAAATGTCTAAGATCGATATAAAACGATTTAATCGACCAGTGCTTGACCCTAGAGACATTTCCGCAAATGTCAAAAATTCGGAGCGATTATACATTATATATTGTTGATACCGTTAAAACTTTTTGGAGAACAACCTTATATTTAAATGTTTCAAATTTGATTGAGGTTTAATCGTAAAACAGATTTTTTATAATAATTCGGCTCCAGAGCCATCTACTGGTAGCTTTTAAAGTTTCCTTACTTTTCCTTTTACAAGAAATCACAATACTTTTAATAAATTCAAGATGAGAATCCACATTTTTATACTCTCGCAATAAAAGTTGCTAAAGAGAGTATTATAGTTTTGTTCATATAACGGTTGTTTGTAACACCCAAAACTAAACGAGTTAGATATAGGTTATATAGGTTATATATACCAAAGTGATCAGGGTGAAGAGTGGAGTTCAAATCCGAATGTCTGTCTGTCCGTCCGTCTGTGCAAGCTGTAACTTGAGTAAAAATTAACATATCTTGATGAAACTTGGCACACTTATTTCTTGGCACCATAGGAAGGTGTTGAAATGAGCAAAATCGGACCACTGCCACGCCCACAAAATGGCGAAAACCGAAAACACGTAAAGTGCCATAACTAAGCCATAAATAAAGCTATGGAAATAAAATTTGGTATGAAGGATCGCACTATGAAGGGGCATATTTGGATGTAATTTTTTTTGGGAAGTGGGCGTGGCCCCGCCCCCTACTAAGTTTTTTGTACATATCTCGCAAACCAATAGAGCTATATAAACCAAACTCTCTGCAGTCGTTTTTTTTAGCCACTTCCTAATACAGTCCAAAATGAAAGAAATCGGATAATAACCACGCCCACCTCCCATACAAAGGTTAGGTTGAAAATTACTAAAAGTGGGTTAACTCTCTAAGAAAAAACGTCAGAAACAATAAATTCCACATAAGAAATGGCAGATGAAAACTGCACTCAGATTTTTTTACAAAATGGAAAATGGGAGTGGCGTAGCCCACTTATGGGTCAAAAACCATATCTCAGGAACTACTCGACCGATTTCAATGAAACTTGGTTTGTAATAGTTTCCTTACATCCCAATGATATGTTGTGAAAATATATACCAGAACTTTGAAGACGATCTGAATCGTTTACTTTACAATATATAAAATAAGCACTAGTGAAGATATCGATGCAGAACTTTGCACAAATACTATGTATGTTTATAGTGTGGCAGCCCCATTCTAAAAATTCATAGGTTTTTAAGGCCCCATATATCGAACACGAGGACCTCGGTGCTTCTAACCTAATATTATGGTTTCCAACTTTCAATGAACTTTATACAATATATATGACGAATATGTGGGTCAAATTGTGTATTATATAATATAAATAAAGTTAAATAAATAAATTGCGAGAGTATAAAATGTTCGGTTACACCCGAACTTTGCCCTTCCTTACTTGTTTTTATTTATTTCTTTAATTTTTGTATTTTTGTGTATTAAGTAAATAACACAAATTGTGTGCTAATATAGTAATTCAGATAGAGTTTTGAACTTGCACACCAATACCAATATAAAGAGATTACCTTCACCTATAACTTCACTTTTATTGGGAATCCCACAGCCGGCGACCATAAACGTTGTCAGGAATTTAATCACAATAATGATTCATAAACTCACAAATATAAACAATATAAATATATAATATGAATATATAGTTGTGCTTATCTTGGAAAACTTTGATCGACAAGATTACATAATGCTTTTATGCATCCGTGCTTATTAGCAACTGAACGTTAAAAGGTGCTAAATACACATTTTCATTTTTTTATTATATATGTATGTATTTCATTTTCTATGCACATTAGTAGCAGCTAAACATATTATTACGGTAGTTTTCTTCTTCCTATATAAAATATTTTCATATGTGCAAAGGTGTCTGATCCGAAGCTGATAAAAAACTGATAGCGCTAAGTTCGCTGATGAAAGTCTTTGTTTCTGTTATGCTATTTATAGTATTTATTGTACTTATTAAAATCGTAATCGCATAACTTAATACAGTTATCCTTCCAGAATTAATTAAAAAATAGTTTCTTTGTATTTTAATCATCTCTTTTGCTATGAAACCTCTTGTGATTTGGATTTCTAATCTGGTTTATCAAATAAAGGTTATATTATTTAACTTTAACAAAATTAAATAAGGTTACATTATTTAACTTTGATTGTGGGTAAATCCATGAAAGCCAGAACAAAATGAAATTTGATTATTATTTACTACATAGATATTTTTAATAAAAGAAGCTGAATTCAGTAAATAAATATTAGGAATCAAAAGAATTGCTTACCTAATATAGTTTACCTCTTTAAATTATTAAAACTTTCTTCTACGCTATCTGTCTTTCATTATGCCATTTTATGCGAGTTATACTAGTGGTTTGTTCGATTCACTACGAACAATAATTTGATACAAGATGACATACTGCATTAAAGAAATAACAGTATATTGGTTGTAGGGAGTTGATTGTTAGCTTGTTCAGCTGAGAAAACTTAGTTATAAAAGTTATAGAATAAAAATAAATACCACGTCTAGACTATATACGATTACTTAATATATTGTTAAATATTGATTTAAATTTATATTTATTACCGATTTTATTACAGGTGGCTAATCACATGGCCGCGCCTTAAACCCATTTATGCCTAAATCATATAAAAAATTCCCCATTTGTCCACCCCAATATTAAACCATTTATTACTTTGCTTATCTCTTTGCAGGTGCTTGGCCCACGATTAATGGAGAATCGTAAACCATTCCACTTACAAAACACACTGATAATCTATAATGCAGTACAAGTGATATTTAGTGCATGGCTGTTTTACGAGGTATGTATCATAAATGGGTTCATCTGGTGGTCATTGGCGGATCAACCGAAACAAACAACAATCGAACAAAAAAAAATGAAAAAAAAAATAAATCATTCAACCATCCATCAATCATTTATTGAATCGCACAAACTTGCACTAACTCGTAGTGACGGAGAGAGATGAACTCTAATCTAACATTGTGTCCGAACTGTCACACTTTACTTGTGACAGTGAGTTTGCGATGCATTTCAAGGACATGCGAAGGATTTTGCCGTTAAAAAAAAAACAACAACGAAGCACGTATATGAGTACATACACATATGTGCAACGTGAATTGAAATGAATATGCAAATATATTTCTCTCTAAATGCAATCTATAACTTCTATGTATATATCTACACACATTACTCACACACACACATACTCTTACTATTCATTCCATTCATACTTACTTACAAACTTACATATTTTAACAAAATATTTACATTTAATTTTTATTTACAAACAAAGCTAATATGTCTACACACAACCGCATAAAACTTTACATCCTACTATCCCCTGATCAACCTTTATCTAGAAATCCGTAACCCACACATGACAGCGCATATCCTCCTAAATTGCCGCTACCTTTTATTAATACGTCGTTTTGTGTAAAATATGCGCTTTTACTACCTTACCGCCTACCTTTTGCTCCCTTAATACCGTTTATTTTTTTTCCATTACGGTAGTTGAAAAAGAAGTAATATTTTATTGCGCCGTATCAACTAAAAGCTTTGTACTTTTTTTATTTTGCAATGTTTTTTTAGCGCTTTAGTGCATTTTTATTAAAAATGAAATATTTCTCTTTTTTTGTTACTTGCGAAATGTATATTTTTTAGTGTTTAATGGGCGGCTGGTGGGGTCAATACAGCTTCAGATGTCAGCCCGTGGATTATAGCGATGATCCCACTACGAAGCGTGTAAGTGTTTAGGCGAATGCAAAAATAATTGGACTGTGTAATGTACTGAAAAAAAAAAACAAAACAATAACAACAGAAAAATAATTAAAATATTAATTTAATTAAAAAGAAAGAAAAAGAGAGAGAGAAAACGACAAATTCGAATGCAGACAAACTTAAAGTCCAAATATTTAAATTTTTTTTTATAAAATCTCCTTTCGCGTTTTAAATGGTATAAACTACACTGCGCTCCACTCGAAGTTTTAGCATTAGTTAGCAAAAAAATCATAAATATATAACTAAATAATCTGCGTAGTTGCATTTGAATTCATCTTCATTTTCATATTTACATATCTACAACCATCAAATATGTGCCACACATATGTAATCTAGTAAATATGTGTATAAAAGTAGTTTGCGGTATATCATCATCGCATTCATCTGCCAAGTTTCGCTACGTGCTTCATCAGGACTCGCTTAAAGCTGCTAAAAAAATTATTGCAGCTATGCAAATAGCATAAGCATAGCTTAATCATCATTACTTAATATTATCTGCGTCAAATCTATGCTCTAACTGCTGCCGAAAGCCGAAATTATAACCGTTATGTTTTTAAGAAATTCTTCTTTTTGTTTGCAATTCTTCGTTGTTTTTCCTTTTCTTTTCAGTTATATTTTTTTCTGCCATTTAAAATCTGCATTCATTCATCAACTTTATGCATCTTCCTCATTATCGATTTTTTTCTATAATTTGCCCATATCATTTTTTAGCGTGTAGTACTTAGTTAACTTGCTGTAAATTCTTTGCTGGAAGTAATTTAAATTAATTTTTATAAATAATTTATTTAAAATTAAATAAGGAAAATTATTTAAAATTAAAAAAATATATTTAAAGTTGTTAATTATTTTTTGTTTTTAATTAAAATATAAAATTATTAATAATTTATTTTTTATAAAAAAATATATTTAAAATTATTAGTAATTTATTTATTTTTTTATTATATTTAAAAATATTAATAATTTATTTGATTAAAAAATATATATTTAAAAAAAAATAATCATTTTATTGAAATTAAAACAAAAATTATTTAAAATCATTAATAATTTATTTAAAATTAAAAAAAATATTTAAAGTTATTAATTATTTTTTGTTTTTAATTAAAATTTCACTTATTAATAATTTATTTTATATATAAAAATATTTAAATTAAAATTTTAAATTATTAATAATTTATTTTTTATAAAAAAATATATTTAAAATTATTAATAATTTATTTGATTTAAAAAAATAATATTTAAATTAAAATCTAAAAGTATTAATAATTTATTTTTTATAAAAAAATATATTTAAAATTATTAATAATTTATTTGATTTAAAAAAATAATATTTAAATTAAAATCTAAAAGTATTAATAATTTATTTTTTATAAAAAAATATATTTAAAATTATTAATAATTTATTTGATTAAAAAATATATATTTAAAAAATATTAATCATTTTATTGAAATTAAAAACAAATTATTTAAAATCATTAATAATTTATTTAAAATAAAAAAAATATTTAAAGTTATTAATTATTTTTTGTTTTTAATTAAAATTAAAATTTAAAATTATTAATAATTTATTTGATTTAAAAAAAGATATATTTTAAAAATATTAATCATTTTATTGAAATTAAAAAAAAATCTTTAAAATCATTAATAATTTATTTTAAATTAAAAAATAATAACATTAATAATTAATTATTTTATATTAAGGTGGACCGCTATCTTTCAAAAAAACTTTTGTAAATATAAATAATTTATTTTTTTATAAAAATATGCTATTAATTGTAGTATTATTCATTGAGGTTAAAATTAAAAAAAGATATTAAAAATAAATTAAAGATAAAAAATAAAGATATTAAACCAACAAAAAAAATACAGTTCCTAGAAAAATGAGCATGACTAATGTGAAAGGTTTACTTTAAGCAAATATTATTATTTTAATTTTTTTTTTTATGTTTTTTTTTTTTTATAAACAGACTGCTTCTGGTTCATATTACTTTAAATAAAAGTTTTTTCATAAAAGAATATATTCCAGCATAGAATCATGACTCAAAATTCTCACAGCCATTTTTCATCGTAGAAGTAGCTTAAAATGTACTTATTTTTACTTAACATAATTTGTTTTTGTATGTAAGTAGAATTTTACACATAGTAATTTGTTATTAAATGTGAGTAGAAAGCATTTTTAATATATTCAAAATTTCATTTAGACATAAATATTTTCATAAATTTTTTATGTGTGCATATAAATTAACTTTCTGAGCACAATCGTAGAATTGACAAGTGTTCAATGCTTTTGTGGTATATAATTTACATACTATATATACTCTTAGTGATCTTATATACTTATTTAATAACATTACTTACATTTTCTTGTAAGTTAGTGTCAAAAGAATACTCGCTTTCTTGAACAATTACAATTGAATCAGCCGCAGCCAACTTCACTTAAAACACAAAACCAAAGATTTTTCAATGAAAGTTTAAGCGAGTTGAGTGTTCTTTTTCGCTCTCTTACAATGAAATGAAGTCAAATGTAAGCTTATATTTTTAAAATACATAAAATGAAGGATTAAAAAAAATATTTTCTAAAAGTTACGTTAAATTGTCTTAAATTAAATTAATTATTTATATAATAATTCTCGCTTTAATAGAAATCTCGAATATATTAGTATTTAAACAGTAGTTTTCTTTTTTCATTTTATTTTATAATATTTTTCTATTCTTTAGCTCATAACTTACCCTTATGCTATAGTCATAAAGTAATAAAACCATTATCTATAAGTAATCATAAGCAGTAAAACCTTTTTAGTGCTATAATTCCGCTCATCAATTAGACGATTTCAATGTAAGTGTTATTGTAATATGCATACCTTTTCAAAACTGTATAACGTTGAATTAATCTATTTTATGATTATCGATATTTTCTCTATATATGTACGAGTATATACAATAAATTAATGTATTACATATAAATCCATAAGTCTAACTACCGTTGGGTAGTTGGACACGACAGCTTATCTTTCCCTACCCACTAACAGCAACCCGTTAAAATCCCACACTTTCCATACTCTATCTACCCTATCCAACTTTTCTAGTGTAAATATATATTTATGTAGAAGTTCTGTGATGAGAAAATTCCAGTATTTGTTCGTTCGATATTTTATTTTTGATCGTTCGTTTGACTTGATTTCAAAATTCAAAATCGCTTCGCAAGTTCTCGAAATATTCATAAACATACAAAAAAACACACGCATAAATTTCGAAAAGCTCCAACCGCCAGGAGTGCAAATCGAAAAACCAATTGTTCATACAAATCAGAAGTAAAAAACAAAACAATCAACAAAACAAAAAAATCTTTATCTCTACCTTTACAGATAGCAATTTCCGGTTGGCTAACGGGGCATTATAACTTCCGATGTCAGCCAGTCGATTATAGTAATAACCCTAGAACATTAAGGGTATGTGTTCCAAAAAAAAAATGTGTACCTTCATCCTATTGTTTACGAGTAATTTTAGTTGCATCCGAATAAAAAGTTACGAAATATATGAAAAAGTATTTTTGAATTGTTGTATGCACCTATGAAACACATCCAAAGTTTCCTGCATTCCCAAATTATTGACACTAATTTATATATATATTTATCCGTATATTGTTAATTTATTTCATATTAGTTTATTAAAGTTTGTTATTTTTTAAGTCTAAAACATAAAAGATTTCTGCTTAAAAAGTCACTAATGCTTAAAGTAATTTTAATTGGTGTATTGATAAGACTGGGAAGCTTTTTTTATTAGTTTAATTACTTATTTCGTGATTTTTTTTTTTTTAATAATCGCATGTCACGATGAAAGCGTTTGAGTTTTGAGCAACAAGAAAAGGAAAAAGTACTTCAAATGAAAGCTCGTTTTATGGAAAGCTTTAAGCTTTCACTTGTAAGACGATATAGTATTTAAAATCACCAGAGTTGCATTATTTAAGAATTTGGATACATTTGGATTCTTCAGTGATTCTGTTTAAAAATTTCTTCAAATCGCTATCAGCGAACAGTGCTAAACTGACGTCATAAATATTAAAATAATAATCTCAATCTACGAATTCCTTGTTTACCGATGTGAGCTTATACTTGTCAAGCTTTAGGCAAAGCTTTTATATGTTAAATGAGCTTCTGTAATCTAGCATTAAATTATATTTTACTTTTATTATTAAAAAGTCTTTAAATCACCTAATCTTAAACGCTTTCAAAATACATGTTGCACCAGCCTAGAATATAATTTTGTTTTTTTGCATTGTTTTTGACTACACTCAACTGTAAATATATACATACATAAGTCTTTTTGGTGTCAATACACAATAGTTTGGTTTTAAGTACAATATTTATGGGTTGGGACAGCACATAAACAAGTACTGCTAAACACGGCTTTGTAAAAAGCAATTAAAGTATAAATATCCACTTACTATAGTTTTGATGGGTAACTGGTTATATACTCACATACAAATTATATATTCACATTTATTTCGAGAGAGCCGCAGTACCCTAAATTCCCACAGGAATCAGTTAATACAAAATACACAAAAACAAATTGACAAAATAGTTCGCTAAAATTTTATTTATTTATTTACTGTGTACAATTATTTTCCCGACACCAAATTTACAACAACAAAATAGCAGTAAAACAACTCTAATTTATTGGAATGAAACTTTAATATTTTTTGCATTTTGTTATTACGTTGACCAATTAAATATTTTTTGAATATTTGCTATTTAAGTATTGAAAAATTTTAACTGATTTTTTTATGCTTGAAAAGTTTTCTAAATATATATATTAATATATTTTTTTCTTTTATCCTAATTTGAAAAAAAAAAATAAATACATTTTAATACAGATGGTACATGCGTGTTGGTGGTACTACTTCTCCAAATTCACTGAGTTCATGGATACGGTAAGTGCACACAAAATTTTTAAAATGTAGCCAACAAAAGTAAAATTGCTTTGAATTTGAAACGCGGTCATTTACTGTGTAAGATAATTTCTAATAGATCGAAAAATTCGAATTTTGATTTTTTTGTAATTTTACAGTTTAGATTATTAGAAAATGAAGTGGAAAATATGTATTGCTTTTGCTCACTTCGAAATTAGTTCCAGAAATTTTTTATCGAAATTAAGTTTTTTAAGCTCGATTCAAAATTGCTACGCAAATTTCCCAAGCGTTAGAATTCCCAATCAATGAACACCTCTTTAGAATTCTTGGAACAAATTTATTTTGAAATATATTTTTAACTTAAATACTTAACATCAACTACACATTTCTATATAAGTAGCATAGCGGTTGCTTGATGAATTTTCTTGTGCCGAAATCTGGTACTACAGAAAACCATATTTCAGCACCCAGCAAAGTCGATCAGTCTCAGGCCGTTTGACGATGATTCGACGATGGAGGCTGAATTTTCGGACTGTTGTGCTGAAGACATCTTCTTTACCCATGCACTATTTTGACATCATGGCAGTGGCAGAGCTCATAGGTGCGTTCTAGGCGCTTATCGGAAGTATCTTTGGTCACATCGTTCTTCTCTTCCGTTGGGGCGTGGGCCTAAATATGGGAATGGCAAGGGCCATCGGGGTGAAGGGCAAGACTCGACGACGGAATCTCTTTCCCACCTCAAATCCAACACCAAATTTGCACTGCTTTATAGGGCCCTATAGTAGATTTTTCAAGGACCCACCATCTTCCGCCATGTTCCTCCATCGCAGTTCTTGGTTGACGGTGATGTTTGCCTTTATGTAGTTGCATGACTATCATCATCAAGCATCCCTCAACCAGGGGCCTCGTCTTCTTGCTTTAGTTTGCATCCCAACAGATGTCTGTTGGCTACCGCACACAGAGGATATCTAAGGTCAGAAGTCGTGAGCTGCTGTTTCATATGTAAAAGAATCGTTCCTGGCAAGATCCCGGTGAATGGCAGTCAGAAACTAAACTTTGCCCCACCCTCATCGAAACTAGCAGCTAAAATTTATAAGGAAATAGACAAGTAGCAAATGCTCAGAACTTATCTAGAATTCAAAACAACAACATATATTAACTTAAGTCGACTTAAGCTATTTCAGAATTTTGCTAAAGAAAAAATACCAAAATTCTCAAAAGCCCAGCACATCGCTTTGGTATGCGAAGAATGCAGCCAAAAATGTTTACGTTCGCTTTTATTGCAAAATTTTCAGTTCATTTTTTGTTTTTATTATTATTTTTGGAACCACACAAACTACTGATCAGTTGAGTCAGTTGGTCATTAATAATGCAGGTGTTAGGTGTTATCTTGCGTTATTGCTTTGCCCCTCCGACAAACTGGTATGTTTCGACATAATAATTTGCATAAATTTCGCAAATAATCGTACGTTGCCTTTTATAAGTTTTTGTTTTTTATTTATTTTTAAATGTGTGTCTTTGGCATAAATTTGCTCTAGCTTCCCACCCGGTGTTCGGAGCGCATGCAAATGCACAGTGGCATTTTAACGATTTGTCATGCGATTCTTGAGTGAAATCTTAATTAGGTCTAAATTGTTGTACGGCATGTACAGTTAGCATTGCAAGCGACTTATTTTGTTTTGCTGCATTTTTGAAAATTTATTTCTTTTTTTAGTAGAAGTTAATCTAACTAGCTGTATGGAATAGCAAATTTGAGAAGCGTGGGTGGTCGCGTTTTGTTTTCGAAAACAGCGTACTTAAAGTAGATATTTACTAGATTGGTTACGTTTTGGGAATAAAAATGTGTTTAGTAAATTTTTATTGCTAAAAAACAAAAAAAATATTTTTAATATTTCATTTGTCATTTCTTATAATTGGTATTTATTATTTTTGTATTTCTCTTTTTTTTACAGATCTTCTTTGTGCTCCGCAAGAAGACCAGCCAAGTAACGACGCTGCATGTCATACATCACGGCTGCATGCCGATGTCTGTCTGGTTTGGTGTCAAGTTCACACCAGGTGCGTAAACACACAAACACATGTGCACAGTTAAATGTGTCACACGTACAAGTGTAGCGTCAAAATTGACCTCCAATTTGCGCGCTTGCATAATACCACGCTCTCTCTCTCTTTCACACACACTTATTTAAACTGACTCTCTCTCTTTCTCGTACTCTCGTGCAGGTGGTCACAGCACTTTCTTCGGTCTGCTCAACACATTCGTGCACATCGTTATGTATACGTACTATATGTTCTCGGCCATGGGTCCACAGTTCCAGAGATTTTTATGGTGGAAGAAATACTTGACTACACTGCAGATGGTAAAGTATCAAATTACTCACGCATATAAAGTAAATATTAATATTTTCTTTGCTTAGGTTCAATTTGTGTTGATCATGGTGCACGCCTTCCAGTTGCTCTTCATCGATTGCAATTATCCCAAGGCGTTCGTTTGGTGGATCGGTATGCATGCTGTGATGTTCTTCTTCTTGTTCAACGAATTCTACAAGAACGCTTACAAGGGTCGCCGCACGGTAAGTGTACACCTAATGGCATGCTACTATGTACTACTATTACTACTACCACAATTTTGGCACTACTACAAGCACAACTAGTAATTCAGCACTGGCTAAAAGCACATTGTGTCCTTGTATGAAAAGTTGTTAGTCATGCACATGCCTGTAGAAAATGTAGTAAATTGTGTTATGTTGTTTAGAAATAAAGAATGAACTTCCTTAGCTCGAATCACTATAATCCACAAAATAAATTAGAGTTAGAGAGACTTCGGAGTTGCGGAAGCAATTTGTATGAAATTTGACTTTTATTGCCAATTCAAGAGTTCGAGTTATGGAAGTTCAACTGTATCTGTATATAGTTGAATCTGCTTAAAGTTTTAAAGAATATGATATTCGATTTTTTCGGTATATAATTTATCGATAATTTAGAAAAATTATTTTTTTAATAATTCAAGATTTGATTTGATCTTTTGAGTTTTACGTTCCTAGTTATATAATAGATTTATCGATATATATTAAATCCATCGATATATAAGATTTATCGATACATGTTATATTCATCGATATATTAGATGTATGGACGTGTACTATACAATCGATAACTTTCTATTTGTTACTTTCTACAAGTAATTTTTCAAGCGGTTCTGAGTATAAAACAATTCAAATTCACACGAAAAATAGAATAATAGCAGCAATTATTTTCACAAATTTTTAAAATCGATAACATTCTATTTGTTACTTTCTGAAGTAATCAAGTGGTTCTGATTCTCTCGAAAAATAGAATAATAGCAGCAATTATTTTCACAAATTTTTAAAATCGATAACATTTTTGCAAACTTTGTTTTGCTTGGTTTAAATATGTATCCAATAAAAATTTGTTTAATAAAAAACAATGAAAATTTTAATAAATATATAATCAATAATTAAAAGGCTATTATTATGTTGCTGTATGATAAATAAAAAAAAAAAACGTTAACTTCGGCTGTACCGAAGCTAATATACTCTGCACAGGTGCATTTCTTCGTTCGGTTTGTATGGCAGCTATATGCTATAGTGAACCGATCTGAACAATTTTTTCGGAGATTAAATTATTTCTATGAACAATAACTCACACCAAATTTCGTGAAGATATGTAGTAAAATGCGGAAGTTTTCCATACAAGCCCTTGATTCCGATCGTTCAGTTTGTATGGCAGCTATATGCTATAGTGAACCGATCTGAACATTTTTTTCGGAGATTAAATTATTTCTATGAACAATAACTCACGCCAAATTTCTTGAAGATATGTAGTAAAATGCGGAAGTTTTCCATACAAGCCCTTGATTCCGATCGTTCAGTTTGTATGGCAGCTATATGCTATAGTGAACCGATCTGAACATTTTTTTCGGAGATTAAATTATTTCTATGAACAATAACTCACACCAAATTTCGTGAAGATATGTAGTAAAATGCGGAAGTTTTCCATACAAGCCCTTGATTTCGATCGTTCAGTTTGTATGGCAGCTATATGATATAGTGGTCCGGTCGGCAGTTCCGACAAATGAGCAGCTTCTTGAAGAGAAAATAACATCTGCAAAATTTCAAAACGATATCTTAAAAACTGAAGGACTAGTTCGTATATATACAGACAGACAGACGGACGGACAGACATGGCTAAATCGACTCAGTTCAACATACTGATCATTTATATATGTATATACTTTATAGGGCCTCCGACGCTTCCTTCTGGGTGTTACAAACTTCGTGACAAACTTAATATACCCTGTCTGTTCAGGGTATAAAAATCGATAAGAACAATCGATCAGTTTGAATTTCATTCTGTCTATGAAGACAACAAAAAAAGTTCGAAAACTATCAACATATGAGCTATGCTTATTCTAATAATTTAGTATAGTTTTACTCCATGAAACTGGTAAATCATACGAACTGGTAATAGTTTATCGAAGTTATCGAAATCATCGAATATCAAGAAAGGCAGTTCAGTTTATTTCGTTAGTTTTCTGCAAGATTTTTTTTTATTTCAGCATTAATATTTATTTAAAATACACATTCTAGTTTTATTAATATGATGAACTGACGAATATTAATCTTTTAAGAAAAAATACGTACAATTAAGCAGATTCGACTGTAGTTATGTAGTAACTTTTACTTTGGTTGTTCTTACGCACAAGCACTGCACAGCTTTTTATCAACTCAATAATATATGTCTAATATATTTATGGCTTCATTTATATATATATATACATATATATATATATTTATTATTATTTAATTATTTTTTTATATTAATTTTTTATTTATTTTATATGTATTCCGAAAATTAACACTTTTTTAAATATTCAATCTGAAAAAAAAAAATATTTTTCTGCAACTTGTCGCCCTCATAGCACTTCAACTCATATTTAAAGTAGCTCCAATAGAAATTTTTGCATTTACTTTTAATCTTTAATTAATTAATTTTATATTTATTTATATATGTAATTTAATTTTTATGCATTCAGTTATTTTTTTTAATATTTTCCTTCGCATATGAAACATTGTTTCAAAGCAAAATATCTTCAGCATAAATTTCAGTAAAAAATTTGGTTAAAAAAAATATTTAAAATAAAACTTACAGCTCAGCAATGCAAGTTGAAGGAAATAACCAAAACTATAGTATAATTACCAACAGCAAAACAAACAATAAAAGCGAAAAACAAAAACAAAAATACAAAATCAACGTAAAGTCGCAACGCCTCCTAATGCATTGAAAAGCTCAATACAAAAGCCAGCGTGAAATAAAAAGTAAAGATCGAAAATAAAAAACCAACCAACGCTAGCCAACTTGGTGTTGCTATTGTTTGTGCGATTGTGACAACAATGCGCACTGGAGAATTGCCGATGACGGCAATGACGATGGTGTTGACGCTTGGCACCGCTTGGCGTTCGTTCGCTGGTAGCCACTGCCGCCACCTTCCTCGTCGTTGGTGATGGTGATGCAAGTGAAAGTTTCGATTATTACATAATTGAACAATGAATTTCATGGTTCGCTACTAAATAAGTTTATGTGTTACTGTTTCGTCTTTCTGTGGGTTTTCTTTCTCGGTTACTAGGCTATTTGACTGCCGCGATCTCCAACATTTCTCAATATCATTCCCACAGCGTATGTTACATACGTGTGTGTGTGTGGAATGTGCACAGCTTCAGCACGGCGTGTAATAAATGATGCTAATGTTGTCCATCATTTGCGCTGGCTATTGGAGATACGCTTGTGTAGATGAATGGGAGAGCACAAAAACGAAGTTTTCTTTTTTTGTGCGCTTGTTTCAAAATGCCGCGCTCTCTTGTTGTTCTCTTTGAAGTGAAACTCTTAAGTTGGCTTTTGTTTTGAACTTCATTTTGTTTAGTAAAATTTAACTGTTGAGGAGACCAGGGTTTATATATAAATATATTATTCAAGGAAATTTGTTTCAGTAATGATTTTCAGAGGCGTTTATACCTATGGGAATAACAATTTTAGAAAAAATTTTATAAATAATTTACATTTTTCATAAATATTTTTTTTTCTATTAAACTAGATCATATTATATATTGTATTATTTTATTATTGTACTGTTATATATATGTACGCAATTTTTGTTGTTCTGCCAGCTTTTGCGATGTGTTTATTCACCAGCCAAATGTGGAGTTATGTTTATAGTATGAGCAAAAAAACAAAAGACTTAAGCTAAGAACTTGTTGTTAAATAATTTGAATTCTTTTCATTTTCGTTTCATCCCGTGTCGATTGCTTGCTTGCCGCATACAACTGTAAACAACTGTAACTACAACAACAAACAAACAATCAACTGCTACTATCTGCTATCCACCATTAAAAAATCAACCAATCAATCGTAATCATCATCGTGCAATGAATTAATCAAATGCAAATTCATGAAAATTCATGCATTCGAACACAAAAAAACTAAAAATATGAAAAATTAAAAAAAAATAAATAAAATAAAATAAAAATTTAATTTATAAATTATGTAATTAAAAAAAATTAAAATAATTAAAATTAAAAAAAAAAATATTAAATTAAAAAATTAAATTAAATTAAAATAAATTATAAAATAAATAAAATAAAAAATTAATTTAAAAATTATGTAATTTAAAAAAAATAAAAAAAAATATTAAATTAAAAAATTGAATTAAATTAAATAAATAAATAAAATAAAAAATTAATTCATGAAATAAAAAAAAATTATAATAATTAAAAAATTAAATTAAAATAAATATTAAAAAAAATTATAAAATTAAAAATAAATAAAATAAAAATTTAATTTATGAAAAATGAAATTAAAAAAAAATTATAATAATTAAAATAAAAAAAATAAATTATAAAATTAAATTAAATTAAAATATATTATAAAATAAAAAATAAATAAAATAAAAATTTAATTTATGAAATATGAAATTAAAAAAATAATTATAATAATTAAAATAAAAAAAAAATAAATATAAAAAATAAATTATAAAAATAAAAATAATAATTCCATTCATACAATCCGACCACTCCATCATGCAATTACCTGTTTGTATGTGTATTTGTGTATCATTGCCAACCCCCGCCATGCACTTACTGCTGCCACACATTGCACTACCACCACAATAACCGTATCTCACTTGTTGTGCATGGTATCTGTCGAATAACGGTATCTGTGTGATTAACACTTGCAACATTTCGTATCTCTTTGTACTTTCTCCCATATAGAAACACAAAAACTTATTGATGTTCATTTTGCAGCGCAAAGAGAAGGACGACGACGAAGTGGTGGAGGAGAAGCAAAAGATTGACAGCAACAACAAAGCCGCTGATGGTGACGAGCAGAAAGCGCTACTCACCAACGGTCATGTCAGCAATGGTGTCATCAGCAATGGCAACGTTGCCAACGGCTATCCGAAGAATGGCTACAAAACGGCAACCGCGTCAGCGTCCGCTTTTGTCAACGGTAACGGCGCCACCATGAATGGCAGTCTCAAGACGTCCGCGGGGAATGGCAACGTGTACAAGAACGGCGATGCGCCGTTGCTGGCCAACGGACACAGCAAAATGGTGGGCGGCTCGTTAGCCGCGCAGCTGACACAACGCAAATTGCAGCAACAACAAAAATAATATAGGGCCACTGGCGGCGTAGTGGCGCATGCGCAGGCAATGGCGATGGCTAATGCAGCGGCGGCGACGACGACGACAGCGGCGGCATCAGCGGCAGCTAAGCAGACCACAACACACAAAGCTAAGAAAACACAAAAACTACAAAACAAAGCTAAAAAACAAACATAAAAAATACATAGAAAACAAAAAGAAAAAACACAACAACAACAACACGCAAAGCAAAGCCAGAAGAAAAATAAGTTAATAATTAATTAATTAAAGCGTAGTTATTACAAGAGGAAATTCATTAATTAAATTAAACGCATGTGGAAGCAAAATCAAAAAAATCAACAAACAAAAAATCCGCGCGAAGAAAAAGTTAATAAGCATTAATTTTTTTTTTAATATCTATCGTATATACACATACCGCATTAAAATTAAATTTATAAATTTATACACATACACACACACACACACCCATACATACCGATCAAGTCATACAAACATTCGAAGCGAGCGCATACTTACCAAAGCAGCGAGTAGCATATGTAGCTTTTTGCCGCCGCAAGTAGGTGAAACAGGTGTAATAAGCAACAGAAGACAAAGCTGCAAGCAGGAAATAGCAAACAGGAAGCGAAAAGCGCAACCAAAGCGTTGCCAACCATTTGCAAGTGTATAATTAGTGCGTTGTGATTTGCTGCTGAAAATTAAAAAAAAAACTTTCTATTTGTATTTATTTTTCGTTTAATACACTTAAAATATATGTAAACTGCAGCTATGGCAAATGTTGCGCAACAATGTTGCTATACAAATGTTGCCAAAAAAAATTCCAAAAATTTTGCTCATTTCACTTTTCGGTTAGAAATTTCTGTTGACATTTTATTTTTACCGTTAAATGTAGTTTATGTACAGATTTATTTGTTTTTGCACTTTTTTATTTCATAATGTTCTGTTAAAAATATATGAGTTTATAATTCTTTTGTTTGTTGTGCCACACAAATGTTGCAGGCAACATATTTTTAAAATTTTGTTCAACTGTTGCATATTTTTTGTTTATTAATTAATGCCACTTTTTTATAAAAAAAATATGTTTCGCAACAATGTTGCTGGAAAATGTTGCCAACATTTCATTGTTGTCTATCTGTAATTACCATTAATTACAGATTAATTAATTCCCATTAATTCAAGTAGTCTGCAATAACTGTATGCTTCTTGTACGAGCCTAGCAACATTTGGAAATTCAAATGAAATTTTAAGAAATTAAAAAAAATATATTGAAATGTCTAGCAACATGCATATTGCAGTTGTTAAACATTTTGTTCAAAAGAATTTTTCGCTTTCGTATGCTTTTTTAATACACTCTGTTATTGTAACATTATTTTTTTTTTTACATATGTCTATATATTTATGTATAAATTATACTTGTGCTTGTTCCTCAACAATGTTGCTAGCAACAAGTAACACTTAAATCACATGCTTAAAACGCGTATGAACGCATTAAACTTTACTCACATGAATATACATATGTTGCGCAACAAAGTGTGCTGCAACATGTTGCCAGCAACATACCACCCTCTATCAACATTCGAAATTTTTTTTCTAATTTTTTTTTAAATAAATTTCTATATATATTTGTATAGGTAACCGTTAGCCCAACTCAACCTACAGCAACAGCAAATCGCACAGCACTAAGCATACGCCAAGTACAACAATCATTGTAATAAAATTATACATGCATACAAGCGCATATTTACGCACATACATATGTATGTGTCAACATACACACCCAAAACCACATTTGCAACTGCATTTTCCACATATATATACGTGCAGACGTACGTATATAAAAAAAAAAATTAATAAATAAATCTAAATACATTAACACATAAATATATGTATAGTGATATATATGTATAGTATATATTTATGCATATAGGGTATAAATTGAGACAAAACAAAATGTACACAAACGATTTAAAAACTACGCTTGTAGGTGAAAAAAACAAAAACAAAAAATAAAATATTAATTTATAATAAAAAACAACAACAAATAATACTGGTTTAGGTATGCACTTAAATGCGATTTATATATTACCGTTACATTTGCTAATTTACGATTTACGATATACATACACATACATAGGTACATACATATACATATACCTGTATTTGAATGCTAAGTGTTCTCTGTAACTTACTTTTGAGTTTACAATTTTTTTATTTCGTCTCTTCTGTTGTACAAAATCCATTATATATACTATATATTTATATGTATATGTAATATGTAAAGAACTTAAAGTAAAAAAAAAAATAAAATAAAAATAAAAAATAAAAAAAATTTAAATGTTAAACCCAAAAATATGGAAAATCAAGTCATTTAAATCGCAGCAAAGAGAATCATATTTATAAATACATACGTACAAAATATAAAAAAATTAAAAAAAAAAAAACAAAAACAACAACCACAAGCATGTACGCAATGAAAACTTAATTGTAATTATTAATATTGCTAGCTGCAAAAAGGAAATTAATTAGTTTAAAATAATTAATTAATTAATTAATTATGTAAGGCATAGTAAGCGAGAGGTGTGTTTGATAAGTTAAATAAATAAATAAAAAATAATAAATAAACATAAAAACTCTATACATATTAAAAATAAGTGAAAAAATAAATAAAAATATATATTTAAAAAAAAGTATGTGGGACAAAAGAATATACGTTAAAGCTTATTATTCAAACAAATAGCAACAACAACTACAACAATTACAGCGAACTTTATTATGCGCATGCCACATTGCACACAGAAAGTGCGCCACCAGCTGGACTAAACGAGGCATACCGGGTAGTAAGAGCCACGAAAGCGCTCAAAAAATATATTTGCAGTTATCGGCGCATTTGTCTATATGTGTGGGCGTGTGTTAGTTGCAGTTTGTAAGCGTTTAGAAATATTTGTATATAAATACATAATAATTTCTTATAATATAAGAGCAATTCTAAGCAGTAATTGTCGGCACGCAAAGCAACAAACACATACAAAACAATGAGAAATTACAAAAAAAAAAAACAAAAACAAATAATAATATATTAATAAAAAATTTAAAATATATTGTGAATAATATGAAAATTAATTATGAAAGAGAAAATGAAATAAACTGAAAATACACAAACAAAAAAAAAAAACACTTGTATTTTATGAATGTAGAGCAAAGCGAAGGCGCGAGGACAAAATTTTCAAAAAAAAAAAAATTAAGCAAAGAGCAGAAGGAATTACTAATTTAAAAAATAATTAAAAATTAATAATTAAAAAAATATTTAATAATTTAAAGAATAATTATTAATTAAAAAAAATAAAAAATAATTAATAATTAAAAGAATAAAATTAATTGTAAATACCACAACTTTGTGTATTTAATGCAAAGACTTCTGCAGCAATGTTTAGTCAAATGTAAGGCAAAGAAATAATAATGGAAAACTATAAAGTCAAGCAATTAGTCAAAACAGTAATTTAACAGCGAAACTCTAGCCAAAAACTGAAAAAGAAAAATAAAAATTAAACTAAAAATTTAAATAAAAAAAATATGATAAATCATTAATGGATAAATGAGCCTTTTTAGCTTAAAAAAAAAATATAATTATGACAACATTAAGTCTCTACATTTTGTGTGTTGTATAGTATATGCTAAGCAATCATATTCTAAATACATAATAAAAAAAAAAACAAATAACAA
The DNA here is from genome assembly GCF_028554725.1 of Zeugodacus cucurbitae. Taxonomy (NCBI): domain Eukaryota; kingdom Metazoa; phylum Arthropoda; class Insecta; order Diptera; family Tephritidae; genus Zeugodacus; species Zeugodacus cucurbitae. The sequence goes on from NC_071667.1 coordinate 71,978,895, forward strand.
CAAACACTACTGTAGCTGGAATTGCGTAATTGTAAAGCGAAAATTATTGATTAATATGGCATTCGCAGAATGTTGAAACGAAAAATTTTAGTAAATACTTAAAAATAATAACTAATTAATAAATATAAAATAAGGCAATAGATCTTGAAGCAATTAAAACAAACCAATACCGACTTCGAATTTTGAAAGTAAGAAAGTATTTTGAGTGATTTTTAGCGCTGAAGCCATGAAAAACTTAAAATTAAATGAAATAAACTTTCTTATTGTTAGTCTATTTACTTTTTCGTGAACTTTCCTGCTGAAAAAATAAAAATTCAATTTAGTTGATTTATTTCGCATATTAGCTCAAAAGCTTTTGAAAAGCTTTCCTGTCTTAAATTTGTATTTTTATAGATTTTTACTAAATTAAAATGTAAAATACAATCGAACATGCTTAATGAAGGATGCTTTTATTATGAGCTTTTAGAATGTGAGCTTTCATCACTAACATCAAGCTTTCGAAATTTTATATAATTTCATGGTAGAAGCTTCATTAAACTAATTTTCAATTAAAAAAATTAATTTTCAAAAAAAAATATACAGTTGAACTTCCATAACTCGAACTTCTATAACTTGAAGTTCTCCATAACTCGAACTCAAATTCAATACAAATTACCATTCATAACTGGAAGTCTCTCTAACTCGAAGTTTTTTGGTGGATTATGGTAATTTGAGTTAGGGAAGTTAAACTTTATATGGAGAGTTACAGCTTACAAAACTGTGAAAGCTGAAATGATCGATCCACCGAACAAAAGCTTAAAGTAGGTCTTAAATTTTTAATGTCATTATTTCGAATTTTATTCGGTTACATAAACATACATAACGAAAAACAACATTAGGCAGTGATGTAGTCTTGATTTTTTCATGCAACTTTTATATAAATGAGTACATATTCATTACACAATAGTGAAAGCTCATCTAGTAAAAAAATGATTTGTAAAAATAAAAAGCTTTTACCAAGCAATAGAAAGCCTTTGTAAGTCTAGCATTTCATATGCATATTTTGATAACCTTTTGACGCATTTTTTTACATATGTATATATTTAGAAAGCTTTCACAAAAAATTTCAAAAAATTACACACAACTCAAAACTTTTTTACTTTTCACGTTTGCACTATACTATTTGTCTAGATATTCCACACTTTTATACTAATTTACACTCGATTTACATATTTTGAGTACAGGTGCTTTCAAAAGCTTTTATCAAAATAAATGTATTATTTAGTTTTGATGTGGGTTGCTTAAGTATAGTAAGCTTTGTAGGCCTCTCAACCTATTTAGAAAACTTCCACTGCATTTAGTTGATCTATTTAGAAAGCTTTCGGTGTTAAACAAAAAAAAAATACAACAAATACAAAGTAGTTCAGCCGTGATTGAAACAGAAAAAAAACATTGACAAATAAACCTCCCACCCTTTACGGCACAGCCATGGACAGTAGTGTTTGAGACAAATCGCAATTTTTAAAAAACACAAAAAAAATATTATTAACACACTTTGATTGACAAAAATAGCTTTTGTAAAATATAAGTAAATACTAAAAACAAATAATAATTGTATGTATTAGCGATAATTTTTTTAATTTTCTAACTCTTTGCTTTTGGAAATGAATGCATGATTTATAAGTACCTAGAACTAGAATTTTATAGAGCTAGACTTAATTCATTTTAGCATTAAGTTTTTATTTCATTTTATTATATATTTTTTTAATTGTCTTTAATTTTTTTATTTATTTTTTATCTTTGTTTAATCGTTTTTATATGTTGCAAAGTCAACATTCGAAATGGGGAGCTTCCTCGTAATCTTCTTATGTGCGTATGTATGTATGTATGTATTGTAAAAACAAAGTCACGTGTATGTATGTATGTAGGAGTTAGAAAGCAGGCAATAAACATACAATCATACAACAATTACATTTTTTTGGGTGATTTTTTTTTTGTATATTATTGTCATGACATCATTTCTTATTGTTGTATGTTTAAAAAGGAATATGTATAAAATTTAATGAGGGTAAAAATAAGCAAAAATTCAATGAAGAATACAAATAAATTAAAATATTATGAAAAAAATAATAAATGAAGTTTTTTTTATTATATTATATTATATTAAAAAATTAAATATCAATAATAAATAAATAGAAATTAAGTCCCTCCACTTTAATGCAAAATAAATTAGCAGTCTTTCGATCAAACAAATCAATATTAAAATTAATAAAAATTATATCATATGTATAAAATTAAAATATTAAAAATATTAAAAAAAAATTAAATTAATAATAATTAAAAAAAAATTTTTTTTTTAAATTAATTTAAAAATAAATAATTAAAAATATTATTTAATAAAATTAAAAAAAATTATGAAATAAATTAAATGTTAATAAGAAATAAAAAAAATTATTCCATATGCCCCTGCCGCTCTATTTTACTGCAAAATAAATTTGCAGTCTCTCTATCAATCAATTCAGTATTAAAATTATTAAAACAATATATGTATAAGATTAAAAAAAAATTAAAATTAATTTAAAATAAAATAAAAAAAAATAAATTATAAAATTTAGTTATAAAATAAATAATTTATGTATTTGAATTAATATTAAAAATTTTTAATTCAAAATATGAAAAAAAAATAATTCAATATTAATAATGAATAAAACCGAAGTCCATCTCTCCTTGTCGCTCTAACTTATTGCAAAATAAATAAGAGGTCTGTCTATCAATCAAATCAGTATTAAAACATTAAAAACATAGTTTATATAAAATAAAAATAATAAAATATGTATTTAAAATAATATAAAAAAAAATATTCCATAAAAAAATAAAAATAAAATAATAATAATAATAAAAAAATAATTTGAAGTAATATAAAAAAAAATATTAAAATGGTATAAATTAATAAATAAAATAAAATATTAATAATAAATAAAAAATGATTCCATCTGCCCTTGTCGTTCTAAATTAATGCAAAACAAATAAGCAGCCGCTCGATGCACCAAATTCCAAAAAACCATCAGGTGCGCACAAGCACACTCAAGCAACTAGCGGAAATGTGCGCCTTTGGATATGCAACACTTTTTGTAATTCCACAAACTGCAGCAAAATGCAATAAAACAGCGTTTGATTATAATTCAAATATGATTTATTTTTATTTTATGATTGGATAATTTATAAAGATAATATGTGGAGTAGTGGATTGCATTTCATAGGAAATAAACTTAGTTTTTCGTCTCACTCATTCGGTAGTTCTCCAAAAATAGTTGATATTATTAGGAAAAAAACATGTTCAATACATTTATGTATTATGTGTAATTTTTGATAAAAACAAATGATATTTTTTTTGAAAATCAGCATTTTCGAGCTGTCTTATGTTAAAAACAAACATAGATTTTATAAACTAAAAATGATACAAACACATTTAATAATTCACAAGTGCTTCAAGACACAAATTGTTTCTTCTGAAATTTGCAACAAATGCAACAAAAATTAATTCACAAGTATGTATATATATGTATGCATGTATATTTTGAATTTACACATATCAACAAAGGCGATTGCAACTAAAATTGTTTTAATTATAATGGGAAGTTGCTGACTACCAACAAACGCTAGTTAATGCAACACAAAATCACTAATCAAATTGAAATATATTCATTCATATCTATTAGTCTAATTAATAGTAAAAAAAATTACAGCAAGTATCTTGTAATTAGTTATAGTCTTTTGATACGTTTGAAACTACATATTTGCAACTAAGTGACTTGAGCATTTCGCGCTCACACTACTACATAGCGCACTTTTCATAGCTGACATCAGCGCATTCAGTCTCAAAGTATGTTTTTGTATACTAGAAAGATTTGTATTTATTTTCAACACACTGGCAATTATTATTGTTGTTCTTCTATTATTGGCTATTGCTAAGCTTGATCATTGCCATTGCTGCCGCGTGGTCGCTTCAAGCACAACTCAATGGCATTATCATGATCGGCCACACTCAATTTGGACTTCTTTATATTCGAGTCGAGCACACGCAGGTTACACGCATAGTTTTGTTCGATTTTACACAGACTGCCGGTCAGTTCGCTAGCCAGCTTTTTCGCTGTCTGCGACAATGTAATCGGTATGCGGCCACAACGTTTGATCGGACTCAATATGTCAGACTGTTTATACTCGTGCAATTCACCATAGTCCAACACCTCCCACTCACCGTTCTCCATGTTCCAGGTGAAGAGTATGCGACATTCAAATTGCCGCCGATGATAAACACAGTCCAATTTCAACGAGCAGTTGAGGCAATTTGTGGGCGAGGTTGGCAGCTGATCGCGCGCCGAAAACTGTGCCATCAACAGGCAAATGATTGTCTGGCTTAGCGGACAAACCTAGTGGAGGGGTAATGTATATAGTACAAAACGATTATTACTGACAAAAAAAGTAAAATAAAAATAACACACCTTTATCAGTTCACACGCCCAGTCGTAGAATACATCGTAGGTCTTCTCGTTCTTCTGGCACAAAGCGCTTATTGTGTAGTAGGTGAAGGTCTCCAAATCGAAAGAGTGTTGCGTTATCACCACACTGGGACAATTGAGTTGCTGGTAAGTGGCCTGAGAAATCATTTGCATTTCCGAATAGCACGAGCCATGCACCTCAACGGGCAGCGAAGTGTGGTAGCCCGGGGATATGCAGTCGTCTAAGGAAGTGATATGAAATAAATTTTCTTCGTTTTATTGCAAAAAGATATTTTTGGACATAACCAAACATTCGGAGATCTACAATTTGCAATACAAAAACAATTACTCTTAGCACTTGGAACGTACCCTCTTCACTGGTTATGACCGAGGCGGCGTCATCTTCCTCCACAAAGCGTCGCTTGAACTTTTTCGTGCACAGCGGTTTCTCCGCCGTGGTGTTTGTCTGCAATGGCAGCTCCACCACACGATTTTCTTCGCGTCGTGGCGATAGGAATGGCGCATTGGCATTCGGTGACATGGCGCCGCTCAAATCCAAATGACGCTTGGCCAGCGACACTTGTAGAGGCGATAGCGTGCCCAATGGCTTAAAGCTCAACATTTGCTGTGTGGCTGTGGAAATGGTTTGCGGTGGCGAGATGGAGCCGTAAATGTGTGCTGGCGTCACGTGACGGCTGGGTGAACGTATGTGTCCGCCAGCAACGGGTGAACTGCAGGGCGGCGAGCGAAAGCCTTGCTGCAGCGAAGTTATGGGCGAAGCGCGATGCATGGGCGGTGGTGTGCAGTGACGCGCATCGTTGCAATTCGATGGCGATGCGTGCGATGGACGGGGCGATGATGATGGCGATGCGCATGGCGAATTGTAGAAATGATGTGAACCGGTGGCAGCGGCGGTTGCAGTGGCCGAACGGTGCAACGTACGCGCGCTATTGCTGCCATACGAGGTGGTGTAATGCGACATGGTGAGATTTTTGCTGGCCGAACGTATTTTCGTAAACGGCACAATATTCTCAGAGTTGTCTTCGGAAAATTCATATTTCTTATCGGCTAGGCGACGCTTGCGCAGCGTAGAGATCTTCTCACACTTCTCATTATCCTCGGTAAATTCATAAGCGTTCAGCCGATCAGCCATTGTAGCCGAAGCTGGAGTCGCGGTGGAGTTGGGAGTTGTTGTCTGCAGATCGATGGTTGTGACGCCATTGCGAAAGGATTTTGTAACGATACGATGATGACGCCGACCGCGGTGATTAATTAAACTAAAACGCGCTGTGCTACCGCCACCAGGGCTGCTATTATGACCTGTCGTTGTGGCGCTGGCTGTGGATTCAACCATTTTATTGCCATTGCTCGCATTATTGCCGCTCGAAGCGGCACCCGCATTGGGTGAGGCGCTGCCACTGCAGGTGAAAATCACTTCATCATAAGTTTTACGCGAAATAAATGTCACAGCCGAACCCGGTGAGGTGAGTGACGCCTCACTTTGTGAAGCACGTATCGGTGTTTCGCTGGAATGCGTTGAATCCGTTTCGATATCACTAAAGTCGGCAATAATACGTGCGATAACGTTATTATGGTTATCACAACTGGCTTGTTCGTCGGCAGTAAGCGGCAGCAGACGGCGCTCCATGCTCGATGTGCTCATAGCTGATGATTCATGGCACGGCGTACTACGACTAGATGATAACAAATGGTGCTGTTGTTGTGGTGGCGGCTGAGTATTGGTTGTGCTTACGGCAGGCAACACTTCAATATGCATCATATGCATAAAACCATTGGATACAATTAAAACACGTTCGGGACATATGAGGTTTATGTGTGGCTCGAATTTTGGATCGGATTCTGAGGAAGAATACTTTGTGTGTATGGTGAGGTTGCACTTTAAGCACAGCATATGCCAACGAAAGTCTAAAATTACATAAAAATCACAATTGTTTATAAGAAATTTGTTAGAAAAATTACACACTCACATGTACTATCCTCATTGTCTCGGAGTTTCTTACAATCTAAACAACCGAGTTTAGGAACTTTAACATAGGTTATATATGAATCCTCATGCTCATTTTCAGCTGCGCCATGTACAATGAGTATGCGAGGATCGGAACACTTCCACTGAGTCATCGTTACTTTCTTCAGATTGTCAACACCATGATCGTCAAAAAGGCAGCACTTGAAGAAACTGCGTAGTGGTTTGTGCGGTTGGTAGACCCAAAAGTACAAGCTAGTAATTAGAAATTGTGGGATTGGTAAATGTTACAAATATTCGGCATTCTTATGTTTTAATTTGAGACCTAAACAAAAAAAGAAAACTAACATCCAGAGCAGAAGGATGATTTATGTAAAATTTGTATTTAAAACATGTTTGTAGTTTGCTACTTACGTATATTTATAGCCATAACCAAAGGAATAGTGGTTGGTCATCATATTGTCATTGCAGCATACTTTATAGCTAAGGAGGAATTGGCCACAAGCGCTTAGACCCATAAACATGTGACTGCAATGGAACAAAAATAATTGTAAATATTGCTATAAACACTTATGACGCCTGATCGGACTCACCCTTGTAGGAAGCATTTCGGCACAATATCCTTGAGACAAAATCTTAATCTATTTGGCACTTGATCGAAAGCGCGTTGTGGGGCATGAGCAGTTCGAGTTTTACCCGCAAAATTGTCAGTACGCTGTATAGATGGAGCAGAAACAGTTAGTATTATCTACAGCGAACTGTTGTTCGAACAAACTTACCTCTCTATTGTATATTTTATGCACCAAATTTTTAGGATTGTTATTTGTATTAATCGTATTTTTTGCGCCACACAACTGTTTGCTCATTTGCTGCTGCCATGGCCCACTACTAGCGCCATCCGAATCGTCTGAACTATCTTCAGCTGTAGAAAAATCATCTTCTTCATCAGATGTTGCTGATAAAGATTCAGCGAAAGCATTGAAATCGGCTTCCATCGCTACCCACTGGTTATCTTACTGCCGAAACGTTTGCAGCAGTTCTTATAGAAACCACCGCAACCACTTCTACCGACGATACGTACACCGTATACAGACTTACAATTTCGTCTACACTTTCTCGTTCTCCTCCTGACTAGTATTTTACCAGTCGATCTAATCGAGACCAGCTCGCTTAGTTTCAGCAATTCGTTTCCATTTTCCAATCACAGCCAACTTGAAAACTACACTGTTAAAACTTACGCCGCACAATTCCTAAAACTACAACGTTTTTGCTGACGCCGTATCCGTTTTAACTTTGCATAAAATTAAAATTTTCTACTATCGTCGCAGTCAAACGCACTAAAGTGAAAATAAAAATCTAAGCAACGACAGCGTCGCCGTCGTTGTCGTTCTGTTTGTCGGCACGGCAGAGACGCAGCAAATGTCAAACATAAGTGAAAGGGAAATATAAACAAAGCCATTTAACGTTGTTGGTGAAAGTGAGAGGCAATGCTCATTTGACAGCTAGTTTGACGTTCAGCTTGTTTATTGTCCGGTGTTTTCAGTGGTTGCCATGAGCACTATTTTATAAATGAAATTTTGTGAAGCGATGAAAGTTTTAATCGATTAAACTTTAAATTATTAAATATCCATTAATCGATTTATTTCGTAATTTTCTACAAATAAAATGATCTGAAATGAAAATGTTTTTCAAAATGCTGGTTTATTTCAGTTAAAGAAGGAGTTGTTCTTTAGAACTAAATTACCAATAAAATTTGCTTGGTTGTATTTGTAAAATAAAGTGGTTTAATTTGTTGCTATCTGAATAAAATATATATAAATAATTAGCTAACCTAATAATAAATAAATAAATAAATAATATAATATATTCGTATACATAATTCAGTGACCCTAAATAGTCCCAATCATAACAGCACTTAAACAGTATTAACTGGGGCAACGGTTGTGAAAACTTCCGTTTGCGCTTGCAACGTGGACTCGACAGCTTGCGCCGCCTCAGTTGGTCCAAACTGCACTCTATTCCTGTCCTTTTGTGCCTGCATCTTTTTCTGCCAAATGCCAGCTAAACCCCTAATAGGCATCGGTATTTCATCTGTGGGTGCAGACGTGTCTTCATTCATGACTGGCAATTCAGGTAGCGAAGGGTAATTTTTGGGCGAATCGTAAATTATCCAATTGTCTGGTCTAAAAATGGATGAAATTTCAAATTATAGGATTTATATTACTTATACTTAGCACACCATCGTTCACCAACCTTTCTAACTTAGTTAAAATCTTAATGGGCGCAAAAGCAATACGTTCGGCTAGAATTGGTTTCGCGTTCCTGGTTTCGGTTTCAGTCTTCTTTGCAATTTGTGGCGCGTTCGTCAACGTCTGTAATACAGTCGTTTTCGTGGTAATTAAAGCTTCGGTCGTCTCGTCGTCATAGTCTTCGGCCAAAATGTCGTTATTGAGATGTTTACCCACCACATCAGGGAAGTTAGTAACACTTTCTGTCGTCGTAGTCGTCGTTTGTTCAGTAGTTGTCGTTTCTATACTTTGTTCTAACAGTTTAGGTGCATACTCTTCGCTCAGTGTGTCAAGAGTTGTATTAAGTACGGGCAATACGTAATTGTCGTCCAAAATTTTGGTGCTACAGTTCTTGTTGGCAGTCAAGTTACGCAATTCGTTCTCCTTCGATTTTATCATTGCTTGTATCATATGTTCGGGTCTTATGTAACCGTCTTGATCAAATTTGTCGCTCAAACCCAAATCATCGTCCCCATAATCGTAGTCGTCATCATCGTCGTCAATGTCATTTTCATCGTTCGTCGTGTTGTTCGTCAGAATTGGTTCGAGTGTGCGTGAAATGGCGATTTCGTCATAGTCCTTGATAGTAAAAGTATGTTCCACATTGGTTTTCTGCTGTAACGGTAAGTTCTGTATGTGACTGTAGTAGTCATAAGTTCCGTGTTGCGGTCTTTTGTGTGCACTTGAAAAGGGACTATTAGCACTTTCTTGGTGCGTATTTCCAAAATGTGTCTGTCCACTTTGGGAAGGCACGGAATGTTGAGAACTTAAGAATCCCGTGTTCGACACTTGGTTAAATGGGGGGTTTCGCGACGGCAAAAGACCGTAACTACCGCCATCGATTTGATTTGGCGGTAAAGGTAATTGTGACTGGACCACACCGCTGGGTTTGGGTCGTATGTTGAAACTAAAAGTACTATCTGCGCCATTCGCTTGTGCCACACCGATAATGGTACCGAAATTGCCAGTGCTGATCGCACTACTAGACGCTTGTACCAGGCCATTATTCGTCACTCCGCCCACCTGACTTAGGCTAGCAGCCGATGGTACGGCGGGAAACGCTGATAACGCATTTTGGTTCGTTGGTCGCGGTCCATAGTGCGGTAAGGAAGATGTATCTGCATTCGGTCCATAAATTTGATTGTTCTCATAAACATTCGAGACACTAGCTCCGTAATTTGCGTGCTCTTTTTGTCCTGTCGTACTGTGTGAACTCTGTTGCTGTTGATTTTGCTGTGGTTTGTTATTGTTACCAAAACCGCTGGTCGCAAATGACAGAATATTCTGAAACAGTCCAGGCGCGCGTGTGGTCGTTGTGTAACGGTCTTCATGTTCGTTAATATAAATGACGGTCGGCGGTTTGGTACGTCGTGTTTGTACGACATTTGCCGAAACGGTGGGTGTGTGCGGATAAAAGGCGTGTGGCGGTATAGTACTCGAGTAGTAGGTGCCCACATAACTGGGTGAGTATTTGTCATAATGGAATGGCTTGTACGGACTCGCCGCGGTGGTTAATGGTAGCGCCGAAGATGATTGCTTATTTGTTTGTCGTATGTTTATTTCGATTTCGTATTGGTCTGAGTTCGGTCCGTTGACTACCACCTTCTGTGGTCTTGTGTAAAATGTCGGTTGCGTTTGGTATTGTCTGAGTTCTACCTGTCGGGAAGTGGAACGTGTCGTTAAATTTGTAAGTGGTATGACATTAGTTGTTTTTCTGTAGTTCGCACTTTTTGTAGTTTTGGGTTGATATCTAGTTTTAGTCTCGTTATTTCTGTTCGGTACTTTGACTACAATCAGTTTTCGGTTTTCCTGCGGTCCGCGTCGTCTCAAACGTGTAAGTTCAGCGTTTTCCTGCAAACGTTCCATTGGGTTAAGGTCGGCGGTATGTGGTTCACTGTCATTAGATGTTTGGTCCGTAAAATTGTTTAACTGATCATCACTTCCGTCATGTACAGTAACGTCGTCTAGTTCTACAGTCGAACGCGCTGATTTTGTGAGCAATAAGTTAGCTGTCGTAGTCTGCGTACTGTCTTCCTTGTCTTTATCAGTCTGAGTTTCGATTGCCAGCGTCTTTGCGTGTTGCGTAAAATCATCGTCCGTTAAAACTGTCGCTTCGTTCTCTACGTCGTCTGATAATAAAGTGTGAGGTACTGCAGTTTTGTCGTTCCCATCAGTAGGTACGTCATTATTAGTGGGTACTATGTCTGTTTCTGTATCTCTGTCGGGTACTAACATTTTTTCCTCAGTTTTCGATTCGGCGATGTTGCTACCAGTATTCAATTTTTCTTGTAAGTCTTCCACGTCTTTTGCATCTATCTTTGCTTCGGCATTGCGCAGAGCTGCCGTAATAAGTGTAAATTCCTTCACGGATTGTGAAGCCTCACTATCTCCGTCTTTTCTCTCATCGGGAGTCTGCACTTTTGCATCAAGAGTTTCCTCGGAAATAATGTCTTTAATTGAGGTCGTTTCTGTAATAAAGCTAAGTGCTTCGTCTCCTGATTCCAGCTCAAGCTTTGATTGTCGTGCATTGTCGTTTGCTGTGTTGTCTTTTGTATCAGAGCTGCTTTGCTCCAGTGTTGATAGTAGATCGTCTGTAGTGTCGTCTTTATGCAAAGTCTTTGAGGTTTGGGTTTCTTCAAAATCTGTATTATTTAGTGCATCTTTGGAGAGGTCAATGTGTTTGTCAGTGTCCAGTGGCTCGTTCAGCTCTATTTGCATTTCGTGTTCAGTGTCGTCTATACGTGCTTCCACCTTTTTTTCGGTCATGCTTTCGGTTGTAGTCTGCGAATTTGTAGATTTTGTTGAATTCGTCTTCACGGCAGTGTTGCGTCCAGTCTCGTCTTCTGTTGCACTTCGCAGTTCGATCGGTATTTTGTTAACAACGAGATTGGTGTGTCGGTTACCCTGTGGTCGTCGTACATTTACCCCACGTATATTAAGTGTAATCTTTGTCGGATTTTTGTCAATCTTATTATTGACGCCCTTAATTGGTTTCGCTGTCACAATCGGTCGTTTTGCAGCCGTCACTTTTTGTCGTATGTCCAATTTGTCGCTAATATGTATTATTTCACCCGGCACCTTAATTTCGGTTACAAACCCATTAGCTGAGTTCTTATTATCCACGGGTCGTACACGATTTGGAAAACCAGCCTTATTCTCTTTCACTACTTGAACAGAACCAGGAAAGCTTTCTCTTATCTTATCTGTCGTTATAATTTCAAATACGCGATCCGGCTCTTGCGCTTGCGTCGTCGGACTGGTCGCAAACGGATCCTGTTCGATCCATGGACTCAAATCGAGCGCCGACAATGTGCCAGTACCACAAACTTGGCGTTCATTACCCTCCACCTCAGGCGGTAACAGCGCATGTGGCTGCATTGTACCACCGCCAACAGCACGACAGAGCACCTGCGCTAGTGAGACACGCCTTATTGATTGTAACTGTGCAGGCGTGAAAGAGTTTTCGAGACCACCATTCTCGTACCAGAAACGATCACCTTTACGTGAATTACTGAATTGCTGTGCGATGATACAGGCAAATGTGGGACCGACAAGTCCGCCCACAACTGGACGTTCGGCAATGCCACCAACAAAGAGGTCAATGTCATGTACACTGCGATAGGCGTGACTGATGCGTTGTGCCGACTGGGGACCAACCACATTAGCAAAGTCCTCCCAACTGTTTATGGGCGTAAGACCGCAAGGTACACGCCACGAGGTATAAGGTGGCACACCATGATCTCGACCACGCTGTATATTGATGGCCGCCAAATCCAAACCGAATGGAAAACCTGAGAAATATTTAACTCGAAATTTAAAAATGTCAAATCACGAAGACGCGAGTTGCGAAAATACCTGGTGTTTGAAAGAGATGATTAGTCAACTCAGGTGTTATGAACTCATCCCGCTTGAGCGCGCGCTGATTCACCAAACCACGTAGCAGGCGATGCAATGAACCAGGCGAGCCGATGTCACCGCGCTGGAATTCCTCATGCAGACTAACATCTGAAATCACAAGTCATTCACAATTAAAAAAACAATTTTAACAAACTCATTACTTACTGTTTCGCATGAAATTGTGAAAGCGATCGCAGCGCATATAAGAATTCTGCACCAACGAATGACCAAAGCGAAATGCGGCCGCAGCAAATGAGTTAGCGACCGTTGGGTTCGTCTTCGGATCATAACCTTGATAATAGCCAGTACTCAACAGTTCTAAATCAAAGAGTCTGCACACCTCGCGACCCAGCACAATTGGCAGAAACTCCCTGTAAGTGATGTGTTGAAACATGGCGCCCACTATGCGACGTGTCTCCTGATAGATCTTCTCATCGCTCCAATGTAAATTCATTTCACTCAACTCCAGCGCTATGCGATTATGCTCACCCACCCAAACATGATGTAAAGCCAACAAACCAGGCTGCTCACCGCTGCGCCCATCGCCTGCGCGTATACACTGCGTAGCGATCGCACCGCGTTGACACACATCCTCAGCAGGATTGCCGCGCCCATAGACGAGCATACCGTTGCGAAAGACACGCGCATTGTCAGAAGACTTGGCGCTGTTCGAATATATGGGTGACGCGTCTATATAAGAGGTTGCCTGATTGGTCTGCTCACGCCAAGAGAGTATGCAGTCACGACGCTGCGCAGGTGCAGAACGCAGAAACTCCAAACAGCGCACTTTGAGTGGCGCCAGCCATGGATCGTCTAGCGGTACTTTGATTGGGAAGCAGGATGGATGGAAGTCGGTGTTGCCGCAACAACTTGGTACCGAACCGTTGATTGAGCTGCGTTGACATGAAAAATTAGAAAGTTATTAGTTAATTCATATTTAAGTTTATATATTATATATGCCTTACCGCGGTTGCGCCGTCGAGGTCATATCATGATCGAGCAGCTGTCCCCATTGCGCGGTCATCAGTGTCACGGCCGCATCACCATCGCGCGCGCCATGCACCAGCAGACTGACGAAACGCGATGAGGCCAATGGACCGCCCTCAACGGACATGCGTATCGAATCGACACCGTCGCCATACTCGGGCGGCAGAAAACGATTGAACGGCATTTGCGACGCACCCCAACGCGGACGCCGCCGACTGTTGCAGGTGCCATCGTGTGTGCGATAACGCGCCGATGCCGGCATGCAGGTGGGCGGATCACGCGGCGGACAGAGTCCTTCCAGCGCGGTGTGGCGCAGTGAAATCTTCGAGGTGTGCGCCTGACGTGCCAGCTCATTGAAGTATTTGTAGCTGCAACAATGAAGCGAAACTGTAAATGCGATTTAATGCAATTTCCACGAGAGGATCTACGCGCGATTGTTAATATTTCTTAATTTTTTGCTTTCGTAAATTAAATTTTAATTGCTGTTGGCGAACGCGTGCCGCCATGCGCTTGCGGCTCATCAATTTCGGACGCATCGCTGTGAGTGTTCCACTTGAAATGAATGGAAAATCGCCGATTTGTCTGTATTTAAGCGCCCAGCTTGCAATTGCTCTACGCCAGCGACATGGCTGACAGTCGTCGGCGCGTCGTTAAGCAGTCAGTCAGTCCGTTAACAACAACAACTCTGGCAAAACATTGCTGAGAAAGCTTTGCGGCAGCGGCGGCAACAGCGACAGCGCCAACTTTGTGCACAAACAAGCTGCAAACAAGTCCGCAGTGCTCATCACCTGCCCTCACCATATATTCGGCTCACCTCATGCGCTGGCGTGCCGGGACCACTGACAAGTTCCGTTGCCTACACCAAAAAGTCTGCCACAACAGCTGGCGCGCAGCTGCAAAGACGGCCATTAAAATCGCAGCGTTTACACTCGCATTTAATTCATCGTCGCCGCTTTACTTCTTTTATTTTTCATTTCATTATATTTTATTTTCAGCTTTGCTTTTGCTTGCTAATGTATAACCACTTGTATTTATGTCTATTATTTATATTCATGTTTATTTTCGGTTTGTTTGTCGGTTTTAATGGTCTTTTTGGGAAAAGAAGTGGAGAAAGTGGAAATGGCTTTTCATTCGCAATGCTCGACAAAATAATTCACAAACAAAGCAAAAAAAATTAAAAACAATAAAAACAACAGTTTTTCAGTGGGTTCATCACGGTGTCGCAGCGTCAATGGTTGACTTGGTGCTGTGCAAGTTGCAACGTCACGACTTGAGCCGGTTTGCACATCAAATGAAAACAGAAAAAAAATGTAAATAAACATGATTTATAGCAACATACATTCATACATGGTATATGCACTTACATACTTGCATATATTTAATACTATAGAGTGGAACGTTCGAGTTCAAATGCACGTATGCACTTAAATATACCCACATACATAAGTATGTAAGCAGTGTGCGCTCGCTTTGCGGTGTCACATTTGCCCTTTAACATTTCAATAGCGAATGACAGTTGCGCATGGCGCTGCAAAGTTCAATACACCACAAAGCGTTTTCAGCGTTCATTTTGCATTTTTTCGGTTGCAATGTGTTTTCATTGTTGTTTTATAGCTTTAGAAACTCTTAGTAGACTTACAAATACTTTTCTTTTGAAGTTCACGAGTTCAATATTCAAGTCACAGGAGGTGAGACCACATAAGTTACTTTCCTGATTCTAAGATAATTATAAATAAATAAATTACTAGCCAAAAAGGAAATTTTCATTTATAAATAGGACTATAAAAATGGAAACTACTTCCATTGCATTTACGAAAAAATTGAAACTTTCCTCTTCCCAAACAATCTATGCATCGTTAACATCACACCTACGCCAGTTGCTGTAATATGGAAAAGTTTCCAACAAAAAATTATCAACCGACTGGGTGCTGAACGTCTTATATTGATAGAAGTCATCAAAATATATACATATGCCATCATAGATTCTCTGTTTTAATCGATATTTGGTTTGGGAAGGACCTCAGTAGCTAAGTGACTTGACTTAGATCCCTTTCATCCATATAAGTCTTTATTCGCGGCGTTCCCAATATAGTTCAATCTACTTAACCGGTTATCCTGCTAAATATTGGCCTGTCGAGTTGACATTCCTCAAATGAACGTAACATGAGTCCGCATATTGAAAGCTCCTTCCATAACATGACATTAATAGCAAATAGTGTTTAAATGCTTCAACATTCTATTATAGTCAAATAAAAACTCACATTCAACGGATATTTCGGAGATAACTTCGTTTCGACGCCACTTGCTTATATGTAATCGGATTGAACTAAAATTCGTATCAGGTATGATAGTCCTATCCACTAGGAACAAAAATTGCTTCAGAACTTGTTTCAATATGTTACAAAAACAACAACATTTTATAAAATTTTCGAAAAAAAATCAAATGGATGGTGAAATTTCGTGCCATGGTGAAAATATTCCACTTTTATAGTAACAAAAACAGTCTTACAAGTTTTAAATCGCTTAAAAATGTCTCAACCCACACCGAATTAGTTAAGACGTCTTTTCTTGTCTCTTACGACAACATCCCGTAACTTCATATGCGACAACCCACACCGAACAAGACGCCGACAAAAAGGCATGCTCACTTTGTCTAACGCACAGCAAAATACGTTTTTGTGTCTTATTAGTCAAAGACGTTTTTGACTAATCCGGTTTGGGTTGAGCCTAAGAGTTTTGAAATTCAGTCCACATAATCATCAGAGGCTGGAACTCAACCCACGTTGTGCTTCTAGAATGTTGTCTTTCTCACTGCATAATATACTCTCCTTGCTATAAGTATACTACAAAGGAAATAAAATAAAAAAATTCTGTCCATTTGTATGTAATTGCCGTTGAAACGTTTAGCCGGTTATAGCCGAATCGATGAGAGCGCGCCACTCCTCTCTTTCCTTCGCTGTTCGCCGCCGGTTGGAGATTCCAAGTGTAACCGGGTCGCTCTCCATCTGGTCCCTCCAACGGAGTGGAGGCCTTCCCCTTCTTCGGCTTCCTCCGGCGGGCACTATCCAGCGTAGCCGCTGTCTTTTTATTCGCTGAACTATGTCAATGTCGTCGTATAACTCGTACAGTTCATCGTCTGCGGTATTCGCCGCTGCCAATGTTCTGACGACCATAAATCTTGCGCAAAATTTTCCTTTCGAAAATTCCTAGTGTCGTCTCATCTGATGTTGACATCGGCCAAGCTTCTGCACCATATCCACCATAAATCTTGCGCAAAATTTTCCTTTCGAAAATTCCTAGTGTCGTCTCATCTGATGTTGACATCGGCCAAGCTTCTGCACCATAAAGCAGGACGGGAATGATAAGCGACTTGTAGAGATTGATTTTGGTTAGTCGAGAGAGGACTTTACTTTTCAGTTGCCTACTCAGTCCAAAGTAGCACCTGTTGGCAAGAGTGATTCTGCGCTCGATTCTGAGGCTGACATTGTTCGTGTTGTTGTTGTTTGTTCCCAGGTATACGAAATTATCTACGACTTCGAAGTTATGACTGTCAACAGTGTCGTGTGAAATAAATAACTTAAATAAAGAACTATGAGCTTTTTCATGATCTCTCGGCCGTTTTAGAGATTTCCCTATATAACAGACATCAAAAGCAGTTATACTTATTCGAAGCTACGATTCCTTCAACTTCACCTTCGATATATCAAATGTAGACATCTTGATAAAGAATCAAAAGATTAAATAAACCTGAGAAGGGTAATCGAAAGCAGTAAATGTCGTTTAAACACATCAGAATTAAATAGCGTATAGGATTCGTGAACTCAGGACCACCACTTTGCCATTTGACAAATTGCAATAAAAAACGAGTATCTAAAAGCAGATTTCTTTCAGCAATGTTGACCACTGAGCTGGTAAAATCTAAATTTTGAATGCAAATCATTTTCACAACTATAAGCCATATTTTCATTAAAGATACTAATAGCAACAACAACTTCGAATTAATTCTACGCCGCATTTTACGACTGAAAGGTGTAAAAAGAAAGGGCTGAAGTTAACAATAAAAGCGTCAGCATATTTTTAATCGCCGTTGACATCTTTGTTTACACGCCGAATTTATTAAAGTGACGCTGAACTAACTGTCAACTTGACAGCTGCGACGTTTTTACATAACTATTATAATTTAAACGTGCATTGAGTGCATTGCCATTGCCGCAACGCAAATGAAATGGACTGAGTAGACTCTACAATTAACTTTATATGTAGGTAAAGAGCAAAAAAGACGCTGTGACTTTTGTGACAGGCCGTCAACAGCTTACCAAAACACACACACATACTCACATTCACTTTCCATAAGCCGCACAACAAAGCGCGTGCACAATACTCGTCAATAGACATTTATTTGTATGAAAGTAAAAGTAAGTTAATTTCTGATGAGCAGAAGCGATGCGAATTGGAAATGTCTTAAATAAAGTTGTACTTTCGCATTAACTGTTAACCACATACATATGTTTAAGTATGCATGTGTGTGTGTGTGTGCGTATATTTTGAACTAAAAGTGCCACCAAAGTATACAATTTGGTTTGGCGTATTTTAGGTGTTTTTTAAGTGTTTTTGGAATTTTGATACGGTGGCGTGAGCTTTTTCTCTACTTTTTTTCTTTTTCTCTACAAATATATATGTATGTAAATATATAATTTTTTCTTTGCGCATACATATTTAAACTAATTCCCCATGAAATCGTAAATTTTTATGCGCAATCAAAGTGTCTTGGCCCCGGCGCGCAAGCTCGATGCAGATTTTTGTGCCGATGTCAATGAACTTTGGCCGCTTGTGTCACAAACCTGCTACTAGTCGCATATACTTATACTTGTATGTAAGTGTGTTTGCACGCATATGTTTGTTTGTATGTATGTATGTGCATGCCAATCCGGCCAATGGCTAGCCGTTGCAACGCCATTAGTTGAAGCTTGCGGCCATCTGTTTTGGCTTTATATATACAAGTAGTATGTGTTGTTGTTGTTGTCTGTGTGCTTTTATGTGTGGTGATAGTGATAGTATAGCATTTTTTTTTTTTGTAATTTTAATGTTTATTTATTTTTTTGTTTGTTGTGAATGCTCGCTGATTTCACTTTGCCATCAATGGCTTTTGTAACAGCTCGAGTTGTGTGGCTAATGAAATCGAAAGCATCAAATAGATCTGACTGCAGCGATCACCCAAAAGTGTAGCTTAGAAAATCATATAAATTATTTGAAATTGTATATGTATATACACTTAAGTATATATGCTTTTAATTGCAGCCAATTCCAGCGAATTTCTTGTTTCATATTAAGTTCATTTTTATGTTTATTTTATTTTTTAGTTATATAAATATTTTTTTTTAATTTTTTTTTGCAATAACGAGCTGCGTACACACTTTAATTTCCAGCACTTCCGCTTTTGCTTTTATGCTTAATTTGCGCCCTTTAGCAGTTTGCACGTCAATCAATTCTTCAAATTTCGCAAGCTTTCTTCCACTAATACCGTTCATTAGAGTTTGCAATTTTTTTTTCTAATTTCTAGTGAAAATAATATTTACAGTGTGTAATTTTGTTTTTCGTTATTCTTGTTTTTGTTACTTATGTATGCTAATAAACGCCTTTCATTTGTGACTTCCACGAATTGTTGACATTAACCAATCACTCAAAGTGAGCGCACTCCATGTTTGTTGTGTATAGCTCAAAATTGTTGTTGTAATTGTGTAATTGCACATAGTAAAAGTAACAATTTGCAAAAAAAAAATCTACATTTTTTATTGGCTTTCGCATGCTTATTCGCATACTTTGTACATGTAGATATATAAGTATATTTAGTTTGTTTTGAAGTTTTTTTCTTTTTTTATTCATTTATGTTTGTAGTGTGTAAAAAGTAAATTTGTAGTGAGTGTTTAGCAAACTGCAATTACCTCGATAGACTAATTAATTTGCATTGATAAATAATAAAGAAAAAACAAGTAAGGAAGGGCTAAGTTCGGATGTAACCGAACATTTTATACTCTCGCAATTTATTTATTTAACTTTATTTATATTATATAATACACAATTTGACCCACATATTCGTCATATATATTGTATAAAGTCCATTGAAAGTTGGAAACCATAATATTAGGTTAGAAGCACCGAGGTCCTCATGTTCGATATATGGGGCCTTGACAGCCTATGGTCCGATTTCGGTGATTTTTAGAATGGGGCTGCCACACTATAAACGTAGTATTTGTGCAAAGTTCTGCCTCGATATCTTCACTAGTGCTTACTTTATATATTGTAAAGTTAACGATTCAGATCGTCTTCAAAGTTCTGGTATATAGGAAGTAGGCGTGGTTGTGAAGCGATTTGGCCTATTTTCACAACATAGCATTGGGATGTAAGGAAACTATTACAATCCAAGTTTCATTGAAATCGGTCGAGTAGTTCCTGAGATATGGTTTTTGACCCATAAGTGGGCGACGCCACTCCCATTTTCCATTTTGTAAAAAAATCTGAGTGTAGCTTCTATCTGCCATTTTCTATGTGAAATTTAGTGTTTCTGACGTTTTTGGTTAGTGAGCTAACTCACTTTTAGTAATTTTCAACCTAACCTTTGTATGGGAGGGGGGCGTGGTTATTATCCGATTTTTGTAATTTTTGGAGTGTATAAGGAAATGGCTAAAAAAAACGAAAGAAAGTTTGGTTTATATAGCTCTATTGGTTTGCAAGATATATACAAAAAACCTATTTGGGGGCGGGACCACGCCCACTTCCCCAAAAAAATTACATCCAAATATGCCCCTTCATAGTGCGATCCTTCATACCAAATTTTATTTCCATAGCTTTATTTATGGCTTAGTTATGGCACTTTAAGTGTTTTCGGTTTTCGCCATTTTATGGGCGTGGCAGTGGCCGATTTTGCTGATTTTCGAACTTAACCTTCTATGGTGCCAAGGAACACGTGTTGCAAGTTTCATTAACATATCTCAATTTTTACTCAAGTTACAGCTTGCACGGACGGACGGACAGACAGACATCCGGATTTGAACTTTTCTCGTCATCCTGATCATTTTGATATATATAACCTTCTATTTAACTCGTTTAGCTTTAGGACTTACAACCAACCGTTATGTGGACAAAACTATAATACTCTCGTAGCAACTTTGTGGCGAGAGTATAATAAAAATTAAGTTCAAAAACCGAAAATACACATTATTTTCTGAAAACACCTCGTATTCCATAGACCAGAGAGATCTCGTTGTCTTGCTAGTTCTGCTGTAAACACTAGGCCCAGTCAATTACAATTCACCAACACTTATCAGAGCGAGTCTTTTCAAAATCATTTCGAAAGTTCAGTGTTAGACAGGTTAAACTTCGCTATCCTATATGTTATATATGCCAGAATACTTAGTTTCATCCCAACATCCACACTAGAATAATCTAACACTACCATTGGCATACCCAATTTTCAACAACCAGAACTATCCAGCGCAATATAGCAAATAATTGTCCTATGGAATCCCATAGACATTATTCTCATACCTTTCACTACAGTGCTGTTCGAAGGCTCTCTCTGATACCACAGGCTCTCATTTTATGTAAGGGGTGTTTTTTTTTTAGATGTTTTTGACAGCTGTAACTTGATTTATACACAGTTTGATTTGGCATTTTATAATGAACAGACTTACTCCGGACGAACATTTATTACTGATAGACGGTCCCGATTACTGCAAAAAACTGGTAGAAAATTTTCCTTATTGGCTGGAATTTATTCAAGACAGCGACAGCGGTCACTTGGCCGACATCATTTTGAAAACATAATGGCGAACCTTTATCTTTACAATAAAACTAAATTCTTGGTCATAACATTAAATTATATTTCATCTTGAAAACCACATGTCTAAAAAAACACCCCTTATTTTACTAAGAAGATGGAAAATAGTTCAAAGCACTTCCGTTACAAATTATTAACCGATCGGAACTAATTTTGCCGATATTTTTTTACAGCGAATATGTTTTTTGACATCAATTCGCATTTCTTCATATTCAAAGCAAATCAACTGACTTTATACAAGCTACAACGAATCGAACAAAAATCTGGTATAAAACGTATTAATTGGCATAAACGGTTAGAGATAGAGCGGAAAGCAATTATACGAGTTTACTAAGATTTTTTAATAGGCTTAAAAGCCTAACTTTTAGCTGTAATTTTGTACGTTATTATTATTTTACAAGCACCTGAGACATGAATTATGATTTTCTTTAAGAATACAACATTGTATTCAAACAGAAAGTTGGTGGAAAACAGAAAGATGGCGAGAAATTTATTCAGTAACCATCATTGGTAAAGAAGAAGAAGTTGCATATAAATTTGCATTTCTGCGAAGATCTCGTAAATCAGTTATCGCAAGAACCATAAAGGAAATAGTTTAACAAATTAAATTAGAACCAATCACTACTTAGCAGAGTTTAATTGGAATAGGAGGAGAGAAGATACCATTATACCATTATTATTACAACTTACAAATTCAAACATACAAAGGCATAAGTTAATAGAGAAATGAGTAAGAAAATCTTCGAATGCAAATTGCAAGTTACAAGCAAGCAAAAGTTCGGAAAATGTGCGAACACCAACAAGTCAAGTCCAACTATTAATTTCGCGAGGCATTTTAAGTGAATTTTCACCTGGATTTCCGTTGCTTGGCCACTGAACTGGCAACCGCGAGGCAGTCACTGACTCCGCACTCCGCAAGTTGAACCGGAGACCAACTAGTAAATGGAAAGGATGAAATAGCGCGGCGAGCGCTTTGTAAACGCCGCGGTGTTGAGCTTGTCATTTGTGGTATTTGCCGTAAAATTTGAAAAAAAAAAAGTAAATATAAGAGTTGCGGATGCGGCTGCCACAAGCGGTCGTTTAACTTTTCAACGCACCGCAAGCCATTTATGCCGCTTTTTTTGCATTGATATTTGCTGTTATATTCGTGGCTTTGGTGTTCGCTGGCAGATAAGCGCTGCAAATTCAATGTCAAAGTGAAAGTTTACTTTTACAGGTAAATGCTTGCATTTCATTGATAGTGTGTGTGTAGGTATGATTATTTAGTAAGGTGATAGGGGCACATGGGGGATGGGGTCATATGTAGAAGTTCACGCAAGTGAGGAAAGTTTCTGATTGCCATTCACTTGGGAGTGGCCAGGAACGATTCTTTTGCATATGACTCAAGCAGCTCACGACTTCCGGTTTTAGACCAAGTATCCCCTGGGTAGCTAACAGACATCCGTTTGGAGGCGAGCTAAAGTGAGAAGGCGAAGCCCGCTTGTGCGGTTGTGCGTAGGGCTTGGGACCCACCACATAAAAACGAATAACCAGTGAATAAGAAACACAGGCCTCGGATGAGAAACCCCCCTTTTGATGACGACCACGGCAAACGTATAAAGGACTATGATTTGAGGGCATGCACCTGGAATGTCCGGACTCTTAATTGGGAAGGTGCCTCTGCCCAGCTGGTTGATGTCCTCATACAACTAAAGGCTGACATCACCGCCGTCCAAGAAGTGCGATGGACGGGACAAGGACGGAAGAAGGTGGGTCCTTGTGACATCTACTACAGCGGCCATATAAAGGAGCGCAAATTCGGTGTTGGATTTGTGGTGGGAGAGAGACTACGTCGCCGAGTCCTGGCATTCACCCCGGTGGATGAACGTCTTGCCACAATCCGCATCAAAGCGAGGTTCTTCAACATATCGCTGATTTGCGCCCACGCCCCAACGGAAGAGAAGGACGATGCGACAAAGATGCTTTCTATGAGCGCCTAGAACGCATCTATGAGCGCTGCCCCCGCCACGATGTCAAAATCGTGCTTGGCGATTTTAACGCCAGGGTGGGTAAAGAAGGTGTCTTTGGCACAACAGTCGGAAAATTCAGCCTCCATGACGAAACATCGCCAAACGGCCTGAGGCTGATCGACTTCGCTGGGGCCCGAAATATGGTTGTCTGTAGTACCAGATTCCAGCATAAAAAAATTCATCAAGCAACGTGGCTGTCCCCTGATCGAAACACGCGCAATCAAATCGATCACGTTGTGATAGTCGGAAGACATGTCTCCAGTGTTTTAGACGTGCGTACGCTCCGAGGACCAAACATTGACTCGGACCATTATCTAGTAGCAGCAAAGATACGCACTCGCCTCTGTGCAGCAAAGAACGCCCGTCAACAAACACAAGGAAGGTTCGACGTCGAAAAGCTGCAATCACAACCGACAGCCGAACGATTTTCTACTCGACTTGCACTCCTGCTCTCGGAGAGCACTCATCAGCATCTCGATATAAGGGAGCTGTGGAACGGCATCTCAAACTCATGGCATACCGCTGCAGCCGAAACAATTGGTCTCCGGCAACGCCAAAAAACCAGTTGGTACGATGAGAATTGTCGTTCCGCAGTGGAGAGAAAACAGACTGCCTACCTCGCAACGTTGCGATCGACCACAACACGTTCGGGGTGGGATAGATATCGAGAACTGAAGAGGGAAGCGAGACGCATTTGCAGACGTAAAAAGAAAGAGGCCGAAATGCGTGAGTATGAAAAGCTTGAAAAGCTGGCCGACATGGGTAATGCTCGAAAATTTTATGAAAAGATGAGGCGATTAACAGAAGGTTTCAAGACCGGAGCATTATCATGTAGGGACCGAGAAGGTAATCTGGTAACGGATGTCCAGAGCACACTGGGATTATGGAGGGAACACTTCTCCGACCTGCTCAATGGCAGTGAAAGTACAACACCAGGAGATGGCGAACCCGATTCCCCAATCGATGACGATGGAATAGATGTTCCATTACCCGACCATGAAGAAATTCGAATAGCAATTACCCGCTTGAAGAACAACAAAGCGGCGGGGGCCGATGGATTACCGGCCGAGCTATTCAAATACGGCGGCGAAGAACTGATAAGGTGCATGCATCAGCTTCTTTGTAGAATATGGTCGGAAGAAAGCATGCCTGACGATTGGAATCTTAGTGTGCTCTGCCCAATCCATAAGAAGGGAGACCCCACAATCTGCGCCAACTACCGTGGTATAAGTCTCCTCAATATCGCATATAAGGTTTTGTCGAGCGTATTGTGTGAAAGACTAAAGCCCACCGTCAACGAACTGATTGGACCTTATCAGTGTGGCTTTAGACCTGGAAAATCTACAATGGACCAGATATTCACCATGCGCCAAATCTTGGAAAAGACCCGAGAGAGAAGAATCGATAC
Organism: Zeugodacus cucurbitae; assembly: GCF_028554725.1. Classification (NCBI taxonomy): domain Eukaryota; kingdom Metazoa; phylum Arthropoda; class Insecta; order Diptera; family Tephritidae; genus Zeugodacus; species Zeugodacus cucurbitae. Next base: position 72,003,783 of record NC_071667.1, read on the forward strand.
CCACCATCTTTTTATCGATTTTAAAGCTGCCTTCGATAGCACGAAAAGGAGCTGCCTTTATGCCGCGATGTCTGAATTTGGTATCCCTGCAAAACTAATACGGCTATGTAAGCTGACGTTGAGCAACACCAAAAGCTCCGTCAGGATCGGGAAGGACCTCTCCGAGCCGTTCGATACCAAACGAGGCTTCAGACAGGGTGACTCACTATCGTGCGACTTCTTCAATCTATTGCTGGAAAAAATAATACGAGCTGCAGAACTAAATAGAGAGGGTACAATCTTCTACAAGAGTGTACAGCTCCTGGCGTATGCCGATGATATTGATATCATCGGAAGCAACAACCGCGCCGTTTGTTCTGCGTTTTCCAGACTAGATAAAGAAGCGAAGCGTATGGGTCTGGTGGTGAATGAGGACAAGACGAAATATCTCCTGTCATCAAACAAACAGTCAGCGCACTCGCGTCTTGGCTCCCACGTCACTGTTGACAGTCATAACTTTGAAGTTGTAGATAATTTCGTTTATCTGGGAACCAGCATTAACAACACCAACAATGTCAGCCTTGAAATCCAACGCAGAATCACTCTTGCCAACAGGTGCTACTTTGGACTGAGTAGGCAATTGAAAAGTAAAGTCCTCTCTCGACGAACCAAAATCAAACTCTATAAGTCGCTCATTATTCCCGTCCTGATGTATGGCGCTGAAGCGTGGACGATGACAACATCCGATGAGACGACTCTTGGGGTTTTCGAGAGAAAGGTTTTGCGCAAGATTTATGGTCCTCTAAACATTGGCAACGGCGAATACCGCAGACGATGGAACGATGAGCTGTACGATTTATACGACGACATTGACATAGTTCAGCGAATAAAAAGACAGCGGCTACGCTGGCTAGGTCATGTTGTACGGATGGAAGAAAACACTCCAGCTCTGAAAGTATTCGATGCAGTACCCGCTGGAGGAAGCCGCGGAAGAGGACGACCTCCACTCCGGTGGAAAGACCAAGTGCAAAGTGACCTGGCTTCACTTGGTGTTTCCAGTTGGCGCCAAAAAGCAAAAAGGAGGAATGAGTGGCGCGCTCTGGTGGGTTCGGCTATAATCGCTTAAAGCGGTTCCTACGCCAAATATATATATATATGATAGGGGCACATGCACATGGGCTCAGTAGTAATAACGAAGTTTGTTTGTAGGTACTAATAGAAAACAATAGTAGAAATAGTAATAAAAACGACATTTTTCTTATAGAACTACCTTGGTATTTTCTCTTGACCAAGGTATTGCAATAAAAGTTGCGGTTTCGATGAAGACCTATGACAACGACAAGTCATTAAAGAAAGCTCATTGTTATTAACAACAACAAAAAAAAAACACATAAAAAGTAAATCGGATGTGGATGTCGTATCTGGCGAAAAGAACTAAGAGAAAGGCGTTTCCAAAATAAGTAAGGCCTTATAGGGATTACATGGATTCATTCCTAATGATAGCTATTAGAAGCGGCGAGTATAATGATGGACAGTTTCTTGCTATTACAGCAAAAGAGCTTCAAAACAATCGGAGTGAATAGGTTAAGAAGAGTCAGTAGTGGGTTTTATCAAACTTCTCAGCCGTCTTTAGCACTTCATTCAGATATCTCTCTCATAATTTAAACGTTTGAAGTCTAAAGGTACGCAATTGCCGTGATAGAATGAAAAGTGTGGATTCCTGTGGACTTTCATAATAGAAGTAATATGAACCATAAGAATGGAGAAAGGAACTAACTGTCTCTCTCTCTCTAAATAATGCTTGCACGTCAAAGCTGACCTTTGCAACAGATTTCGCGATGGATCCCACTTCGACAGCTAAAAGTGTCAGCCCATTGTGATGCCAGAAGACACATTGGTATGGATCGCAAAATAGACCTTTACGGAACGCCGAAGCACTTGGTGCCTATCACAAATTTAATGAAGTGGCTGTTGTCTAATCCGGCAGGTTCGCATGGTTCGCCTAAAGTATGGCTTGCGATCGCTGGACACTGCAACAGGAAATGACTTGGTGTTCCCACCTCGCCTTCCTCCATACAGCTATGGCAGTTTGCGTCTGGCCGGACTCCCAGACTCATTGCATGTATGCCTATTCCGCAGTGTCTAGTGAGTACTTCCACCATTACGACAAGTTGCATCTTTTTAAGTGCACGCAGTTTCGCCGACCTCTTGCGCTCCAACGCTTTGGGCCAAAAAGATCTCGGAACAAGCAGGTTTTAGTTATCTATCTTACTGTGGACACATTTCTTATTTGATCTGAACTATAGCAATGAGATTCGAAGTAGTTTATAAATTGTATACCCTTTTTTTTGAAAAAAAAAAAAAACAATAACAGTTTGACTATGGTTACCATAAAACTCGGAAAGCGCTTATAACTTGTACTCACTTATTGCGAAAAGCTTTCGTCGCCGATATGGTGGCATAAGCGGCCATTTCCTGTTCCAGTGTTTCACTTACAGACTCGCTAAATTTAGATAGCAATGCAGCTGGATGATTCTCCTGAAGCACATGTCCTAAATGAAATGAGGAAAATAATGTCAACTAATTAATTAAATAATACAGGGTGATTCAAAGATTTGTTAAATAATTGTGGACGCTGAGATACTGAGATAAAACCCAAAGAAGCTCAATAACACATATATATAATACTTATTGGTAAACAAATCTTCAAATACCTTTAAAAAAAATAACTTTCTTAAATCTAGAGACAAACCCTTACCATTGCGTAGTATATCCGGCACAATTTTCCCATACAATTCAGTCATCGCATTGAGCCCCTCGCGTGCCGACGCCTGCAACGCGACATCCATTAGCGTCGGTCGATTGGAGTAAGCGCGTTGTTGACGCTCTACCAATGCAGCTGACGATGCTTCAACCGCCAATGTATTAGCTGTTTGCTTCCTGTTGTCCAACAACAACAAAGGTTTTGGTAATTCTACACTAAAACCATTTTTGCCACATAAACTGCTGTTGTTGTTGCTATAATCGGCAATAATTGTTGTTGGTGTGTAGACTATAGTCTCATTGCTGGCTGTGAATGAAGCTGTTGCGTGTTTTGTTTTTGTACTAGCTGCCGCTGTCACATTCCCAATATGGCACAATGTTGTTAATCCACCAATGAGGAAAATTATAAAAATCTTGACTTGCCGTTCACAAGGCCTGCATGCGTCGCGACGGTGAGGCGGAAGAAGTGTTGAAGTGGAAAAGTGCATCTGCATATCATCAGGTGGTGGTGTTATGTGATCATGTACGAGTATACATATATGTATGTAGGTGATGTGCGCGTTGTTGTGTTGTAGTTACAAGTGGTTTCATCGTTAATGGCATGGCGACAATGGTATAACGGCATTTTTGCATGAAAAGAGAAGAATGCAAAAACAAAAAACGTCATTTAAGGAAACATTGCAAATGGTGAAGAGTTTATTGCTGTTGTAAAATGCTGTTGCAAAGTTGTGGAATTTTATAACATCACTGCTTTGGATCTACATGCATATATACGAAGTGCTAATTAAAATTAGATAATATACATTTATAGATATTTCAAGTATATCTATGTGTATAATATGTTTGTATTTGAATGTTGCGCTTCCTGCTTCATGAAAACTTCTCTTATATGAATTTTTTTTTTTTAAGAAGCATACCGTGCAGTACATATTTAAAAGATATACATATAACTGTATAAAAATATATTGAGGTCAAAATCGGTCCAAATATTTTTAACTATTAATTTTTGGAGTCATAACCCACATAAATTATTTTACCGGGATGAGATATTTTACTATATTTATAAGTCGCAAAAAAGTTGAATCTCAGCTTTGAAATCATTGCAGTGTTCAGAAAATGTTGGCGAAAGAATACGATCCCTACAGCTCTTTGATGGTATGTTCATCGAGTTAATTATTTCTTTTTCTTGTTTAGAACAACACATTGTTCACGAATCATGAATTAAGAACTAATTTCATCAGATTTTTGGGTCAAATTTTTGGGAACAGACGCACGTGAGATCGATTGTTAACTCAGTTTCATGTCAAACTCAGATAAATGCTTTCATTAATATTAAAATTGAAGTGAACAACAAACTCATAGATTAAAGTTCCCATTTGCGTCCGCCGCACAGTCAGAAGCCGCGGCTGTAAGTTCATTTCTACATCGATCTCTCATTATTGGCTTTCTTATGTGACCTTCTTTGAAAATATTTACCTACAGATCTAAATAGCAAGTAAGTAAAATACAATGAGGAAAAAGACCAGAAACCTTAAATTTCATGGTAGAGATGGTACAGAAGGGCTGCACTCAAAAAGTTTAAGTGCGCATGGCTCCGCCCACCTATGGGTCTAAAACCATATCCCAGAAACTACTCGGCCAATTTCAACAAAATTCGGTTTGTAACATTTCCTTGGCATCCCCACAGCATAGTTTGAAAATAGGAGAAATTGGTTCACAGCCATGTCTACTTTTCTATAATACCACAATTTTGAAGCCCATCTGATAACAAAACTTTGCACAAATATTGCAATTCTAGTGTGACATTCCCCATCTTAAAATCACAGAAAGCGAACATGAGGACCTCAGTGCTTGTGACCTATTTTTTACCGAAATTTTACTTAAATCTCTAAGATATTCTAAGGAAATTCAAAGAAGACCTGTTTTTCCTACCAGTGTGTCTCTGTGCCAAAATCGAGTCAATACTTCCTGTAGCTAATATACGGATTTTGAAACTTTATACAGGTTCATATGTGAGTTATCTGAACAAAATTAAATGCTTTCGATAAAACTTGGTGTGGGGTGAAAATGAGGAAAAACGGTTTAGAAATCATCCCACCCGCATATACTATATGTAGTGATTCTCGCTATTCTAGTGGACCCTATGGCGAATATATAGGTCGAATTGTGTGTTATTTTATTAGCAATAAATAAATTATAAAATGTTCCGTTATATCCGAACTTAGTCTTTCCTTATTTGTTAAATATTTTTTCTATTTTTTAGATATAATCACTATATAAAATAATGAAAATAACAGATATTTTTATTCTAATACTGGCTAAATACAACAACATAAATTATGAAAAAATATCATAAAAAATGTAGACCTTTGTGCAAGGTCAATATTTTATTGCCACTCAGCTTTACTAGTACGAAATGGACTCAATAGATTGTTATTGCAGTTCAATTAGTAGGAATTGACGTACATACATAAACTTAGACAAAAGCCAAGCGTTTCATGCATTTCCGATACGGTTATAAAAGCAAATTGAGTAACAACGTCAATGAGCTACGAGAGTACATAACTTTATATATGTGGTATGCAGATCGACGAACTTTGCTGTAATCACATAACAAGATGCGTATACCACACGTACCACCCGTCACTCATTTAACACACACACACACACACCTACTTACACATAAGTAAGTGAGCTCAATATGAACTTATTAAAATTTAATTAGCTGCAGTTCGTCAATAAAATAAATTGGTTGGGAATTAGTACAGTGTATTATAAAATGCAAGTGGATGCACCCATAATTATAGCGTTCGCAATGAAGGCATTGTAGAGTAGAGTATAAGAGTATAAAGTGATAGAGTCAAGGAAAATATAAAACCCCTTTATGGTACGCTTACATAATGCAACAATAATGATTTACTTTACAAGCATCGTACTATAGTTTTTACAATCTTAGAGCAGCGATAGCGCACAAGTAAGCAACCGATATGTCGATGCAAATAGAAGCGCAACGCGCACTTAGGCAAAAGTCATATAAATTACATTTCAGTGAGTCAGTAAGACAGCATGCAAAAATTGAGCAGGCGCATATTCCGGCTCAAATACTCCACACAAAGCGTTCTGCTGCGCGCTTAGTGCAAGTCTGGCAGACGGTATTGCTTGAATAAGCGTCTAATACGTACATATGTATGTATGTATGTATATATGCATTCGTGCTTATTAACTGCCGCATACGAAGCACTGTCGGTTACATACAACTATTATTACTACTATGTATGTATTATTAGGGTGGCATGAAAAAAAATTTAAAAAATTTCGATTTTTTTTTTTTGGAAATATTCTTTATTTATTGCTACTTGAGATACCAATTTCCTTAAAAGAGAGAAAATTTTGTATAATATGGCGAATAATTTCTCAAAATTTGGAATATATAATATATTAAAATATTTTTTATCTTCGGTTTGACTATGAAGCTAGGAAAACGGCAAGAGTGAATATTTGTAGTTGTCTTTCAAATATTAGGTTGTCCTCTTCCTCCTGTTTTCTTTTGAATTTCGCGGCTATGTATAAAGCGCTACAGAGCTCGTATCTGGCAATACTATACATCTTTGAAAGGCCTTGACATAACCTACAAAACGACGATATGCATGATTAGTTTGGATATTGCGTTCAACAGTTATAGACATGTAAACATGGAGTTCACAAACGCCGAAATTTGCACTATTTTAAAGATTTCCTTCGTTAAAGGCAAGAAAACATCGAGTTAGACCGGCATGTGAGATCTCGTGACATCGCCCAGGAGATGGGAGTTAGTCACCAAACCATTTTAAACCATCTGCAGAAGACTGGATACACAAAAAAGCTTGATGTTTGGGTGCCGCATGATTTGACGAAAAAACCTTCTGGACCAAACCAACGGTCTTGTTCGAAGGCCCGTGAATCGTCCCAAAATGTGACCAAGCCGGGATTGACGCCAGGAAGGTTTTGCTGTGTGTTTGGTGGGATTGAAAGGGACTTATCCACTATAAGCTGTTCCCATATGGCCAGACGCTTAATTCTACCATCTACTGCAACAACTGGACCGCTTGAAGCAGGCGATCGACCAGAAACGTCCTGAATTGGCTAACAGGAAGAGTGTAGTGTTCCACCAGGACAACGCCAGACCCACACACCTCGTTGATGTCTTGTCAGCAGCTACGGGAGCTCGGATGGGAGGTTTTATCGCATGCACCATATAGCCCGGACATAGCGCCAAGTGATTACCACCTGCTCCTCTCCATGGCGAACGCCCTTGGTGGTGTAATGTGGAACTCAAAAGAGGCTTGTGAAAAGTGGATGTCCGAGTTCTTCGCAAATAAAAAGGGGGGCTTCTACGAGGGGGGTATTATGAAGTTGCTGACTGGATGGAAACAGATTATCGAACGAAACGGCGCATATTTGAACTAAATCCGATCATTGTAACACTTTTTATAAAGCATTAATTAAAGAGCATAAAAGATTCAGATTCTGATTTTATTTCAAAATATATTAGTCTAAGAATACACTTATTCTAACGTAAGTCGAGAAGAAAGTTACCTTTTTCTTTAAGAAAATTTTCCATAAGTTGCATAGAAGCCAATTATTGCATTCAGCTAATATTTAAGTAGTCATTTGACAAGATCAACAGGAATTTAATCACCTTATTCTTAAGAAATATTGAAATAACAAATTTCATTTTTTTCTGAAATTAATTTCACAAATTTTCGTCCCACCCTAATGCATTTATATAGCGCTTTTGTATTGCATTTTTTTGCCTGCTTTCCAGGAAAAGACTTTTTGCGTTACATCAGCGTAGGAAAATACAATATGCCACTATACAAATGTTGGCCAAATTATGGAATTTTTACGCCAACTCGCGGCGGCAAAGCAACCACAAACAGATCTGCCGCCGCCGCCGCCGCTGCTGCTGCAACACTCAAGCGACGTCACTACCTAATAAAAATTAATATAATTATAATTATATTTGCTAATTATTTTACAGCTGTGGCGTTTCCTACAATTGTGCAGCTGCCGTTGGCGGGCAGACAGACGGTGCATTATTCTCACGTGCTTGAATGGCATTAACATTTCGCCACTACTTACTTACTTACTTGCTTATTTAGCTGAGACTCTGACTCAATGCTTTTTGTTCGCTCAGCCGCTGTGCAAGCGCCACTAAGCTAACCCACTAAGCTATGAGTTGAGCAAATAGCAAATAGTGGTAATTGAAATGCACTTTCGTGTGTTGAGATACATAAAAAAAAATTCGTAACAGCGCATCGTATGCACCACAACTGATATGTATGATATTCTTGTGTGTATAACCATATGTAAATATATACATTGCATTTGTAGCTACAAAGACTGTATGGTAGTTCTATATTTTCATCTCAGGTACAATAAAATGTCATCTTGATAGCTCAGCGATGCCCCTTTGACGCTTATTAGACGCGCTAATAAATTTAAATTAATTTACAATTCTTATGAATATCATCTTAGTAATATTGATGATATGCGAGGAGTGGTCTTAAATGATGGGACTGACGCAATTACAGAAGCTGTCAGCAAGCGCCAGTGATCGATTTTTATCGTGAAAATTTCACCTTCATTCATAGCTATGAAGAAGTTCGACTTCCCGTGATCGGTTGTCTATAGTATCCGAATTATTATCAGATCAAATCCCGTTCTCTGATACAAACATAGCCCTCCTGAGTCTTTAAAATATAATTACATTGCATATAAAGCTTCGAAGTTAATGGAAGCATATCTTTGTGGCGCTTTGATGGGTGTTATATGATACAAAATTTTTATATATAAAACCTTGATAATTTAAAATTATGATTTTCATACTAATTGAAAAAAAAAAACAGATCAAACCAAAAACACTTTGACTATGTGCACACCAGTAGCGATAATTATATAAATACGATCATGTTAAGTAAGAGTATGGGCTGATCAGTGTGACATAAATAGACTGACCATGAAAATTTTATAGCTTCACTGAGCTGTGACGAATCTCACAGTAAAGCATTGTAGGCGATAATATTCTTATAGATTATTATGTAATTAAATTTTTTTCTATAAATAATTGAGTATCGGAAATTAATTTGAGTTTTTATATCTTTCGTACTAATTGATTATTGGTTGTCGTAGTGTGATTATAAACACTGTAATAGTTTTCAATTGGCTCTCTAACGTCAACTGCGAGAACTATTATAGGGGTTAGGCAACGTTCGCCTCAACGACCTCCATACAAACAATATACAGTTTAACTTCCACAACTCGAACTTTTATAAGTCGAACTCTTGCATTGGCAATAGATGCCAAATTCAATACAAATTACCTTCCTTAACTCGAAGTCTTTCTAACTCGAAGTGTTTTTGTGGATTGTGGTGATTCGAGTTAGGGAAGTTTAACTGTTTATGTTATATTAGACGTCGATTTTTGTACCGAAATATTGCGCCTGGTTTCGTATTAAGATTAAACACCCTTACACAGAGCTCAAATGAGTCACTTTAGATAACAACATTAGCGAATATCGGTTTACCTATATTACAACAAATGTCACAGTTTTGGAAGAATTCAATACTAATTGGTCCTACCACCTCTGTTGGTGTTGTTTTTGGTGCTGTTGTAGGAACCCAAACATTTTACAGTTGTTCAGTTATCTGATATATAAATTGTGTTCTTAACAGTCTGGCTCGTGCCTGTTGACCCTTGAGCCAATATGCCGACGAGTATGTTTATATTTATTTCAAAGAAAGACACTGAAAAATTAAATTTCAATTAAGACAATAATTCCCTCAATACATACGGACATGCATACACCTATATTCTTTTATACACACTGAAGCAAAAATAACTCAAAACTCAGGGCAATTAGTGGACATATTTCACTAATTACATAATCATATTGACTAGCTGCTGGTATGCACGTGCATATAAATATGTATGTAGGTATCATATGTATATATATTATATCTATATTTATTACCAATTGGCTATAGCGATGACGTCATTGCAAACTATTTATTTTCAACTTATTCGCTATTTGGTATCATATAGATGTAAATAGCTTTATTACAGACTTGTACATTAGTATATACACATCCATGCAACATCGTAGTCTAAATTTTAAACATATTTATATACATATATGTACTTGATGGTGGAGGTGATTCCCACTCATAGCGAGTGCATGTACATCGCCACGTTTGCTGGGAGACTATGCGGAATGGATTTGAAAGAGAAATATTACTTTTATTATTTATGAAAAGAAAATTATTTTAAAGAATACATGAATTTGGACTTTGAAGACGAATTTATTAAAATATAAAATGAAATTAAAATTACTAGAAAAGTGGATTAAAAATTTAAGTAGCTCATTTCATATAGAAGAAAAAGATAAAGCCACTCATTAAAATCTGCCTGAATTAAGTTTGAAACTGCGAGTAAGAAAAATATCCCGTATCATTTTATAAAGTATAAATTCCGGAATTTACTTCTGCATAAAGCAAACGTTATGAAAATGGACTGAGTAGGCAATTTGAAAGTAAAGTCCTCTCTCGACGAACCAAAATCAAACTCTACAAGTCGCTTATCATTCCCGTCCTGATTTATGGTGCAGAAGCTTGGACGATGTCAACATCAGATGAGACGCCACTATGAGTTTTCGAGAGGAAAATTTTGCGCATGATTTACGGTCCTTAGAACATTGGCAACGGCGATGGAATGATGAGCTATACGAGTTATACGACAACATTGACATAGTTCAGCGAATAAAAAGACAGCGGCTACGCTGGCTAGGTCATGTTGTTCGAATGGACGAAAACACTCTCGCTCAGTACCCGCTGGAGGAAGTCGAGGAAGGTGATGGCCTCCACTCCGTTGGAGGGATCAGGTGGAGAGCGACCTGGTTAAACTTGGAATCTCTAACGGGGGCCGAACAGCGAGGGAAAGAGAGGAATGGCGCGCTATCATTGGCTAAACGGTTTCCACGCCAATCACATAGATACACATAAAATTGATCTGGCCCTCGTATACCGAACGTAAAGATATCATCTTTTGAATTGACTTTATTCCGTATCTATCAATCAATTTGTGTGATATCTTAATTGGGTCTTTAGTGATTAAGAATTAATTTCATAACTTTTGGTATAAGACATATACGAAATACTCGAAGTTTGGAGGAAGAAGAAAGTAGCTCCGTTCGCCAGTGTCCGTCAGAGTGCGTCAGTCCCCATAGCAGTATGGAACTCTCTTAGTTTTTGCATTTCAGAATCTAAAATGGATCGGATCGGATTGACGCTGTTTAAGCAACATGCGAAGAAATTTATGTGGCTTTGCATCATTTCAGACTTACAACCACACATTAGATACCAATTAACAGTCGAAATAGTAAACTTTGCTCAGCGAACTTCCTTAGAAAAGGCGATGACTGCTTCTAGTCGTTGGACAGTCATTGGGCCGATTACCACCTACGTCGTCGCCACATTGGTCGAATTAGACAAGCATAAAAATTCACTCGGAGGGCAGATATTTTAGTCGAATGAGGAGGTTATTGTTACCTACTTTGCAGAACACCAGAAATCACAATTTCTCTAAAAATGTACCTGTTCTTTTGAAGTAAAAATTCTTTTTGGACGGGCCTTAATTTAATGGACCCGTGCTTTTTACCAAATAACATGATTCTGTGTTAAATATAAGTGAAATCGCTAGAAGGCTTCCCCATGGCGTCATATGTCCATAAGTTTTCTGCCAACATTTGATCAAATTCGTCCCTATGGTGCCTTTTACCCCCTTAACCTTCATACGCGCAATATAAGTACTTTCGTCCTTATTGTTGACTTCATTTGTAAGACTTACTGACTATTTAATGTTCGATTTTATTCAAATTTAACACTTTCTTTCTTGTTTAACATTCATATGTATATACTGTTAGTGTCACTTAGCTTCTGATCTTGACGAACTTTCAGTAATTTGCAAAGCTCTCCTAACGGCAAAGTTTAAGAGAGAAGTGAAAGTAAGCACAAAAAATCGCGGCATTTGGCGCACAACAAACGCGATTTAGGCATAAGCCGCATTTTTCATAATTTATACCACGTGTACATATGTACTTACCTTTCTAAATATTCTTTTTACGCGAATTTAACACTAACACATACTAATACAGAGGCAAAACCAGGAGAATTATCACATAACAAAGTAATTAGCAAGTTCAATGCAAAATTTAGCACAATTACAAAATATTTAACAATTTTTATCGACACAAAAGTTTACGCCAAATTCCATTATACACAGCCAGCTATTTATTGAAGACTTCTTCAAGTCTATCACGGTTCTTCACAGTTATTTAAACGTCACTTCTTGCTAACAAACACTTTCTTAAATCTCAATCAGCATCGAATTCTTGGCATATCGCATCCTTTATACGGCAAATGAAATTATTTCGGTTGCGAAAGTTTCGAAGTAAAACTTTTGTTTCGATCGATTCAATGGATTTTTGTAAGTAATTGCGGTTAACCGCCAAGTCACCAGCGATGTGCCTTGGAGAAATTCGCGTTTGTTTCTTTGATCACCATAAAGCGTACTGAATTGATTCTCAGCTGGAGATTTCGATTAGAAGCTCGCCAACCGTTAGCCGGCAATCGCACCAACCATCAGCTGCCAAAAGTGTTGTTGTTTCTACTGTAGCACCACCACCACCATGATCATCATCATCGTCAACAACATCATCATCATCATCATCACGGTCATCACTAACCACACAGCAGTGGGGAAGTGCCAGTGGCGGCAACGGCAGCAGCAGCAGTAGCAGTAGCAACAAAAACAATAAAAACAATAATAGTAACCAACACTTAACCCGCTATAATATCGGTTAGCCAAGAAGAGTGATGGCAGCGGCGTCATATACTACATCATAGCCCATAATCATCATAAACGCCACGAATGCCGGCTTGGCAAAGAGCCATCAAACAAATAGTCGTCCAAGCCAAGCCAAGCGTTAGCAGCAGCCAACAGTCAGCAGCTTAAAATCACTTTGTTGTACTCGTCTATACTGGTGCACGCAGAATCTGCGCGCGCTCGCTTAAGTGCGGATCGGACAAGTGGACAAGTGATGCGTATGCTGTTGTGTTGTTGATCGCTTACCCCACCGCGCAGTCAACCATACAACGCACCCTACTATTTGCTGCGATGCTGCGAGATCAGCGGTTTTGATCTTCGCATCTTAACTGCTGACTGCTGGCGGCTACTCTCACTGTCACCACGAGCTGACGCTGAAGTTAGACGATGCTGGATTTTAGATCTGGTTGCGGTCGGTCAGTAAGTCAACAAGCGTATAACAATTGCAGTGGCGGAACACAACGCTCGACCGCGTTTGGGTGGTCGCAGTAAGATTTTGCGTTATTTCGGAGTATAATAAATATTTTTTTAAGTTAAAAAATACAATTACTACATAAAAGTAGTCATTGTCATTAAGATTACCACTACTTTTACCAAAACCTTTATCATTATTATTACGACTACTGCACCTTAAGACCAATTATTAATAATAATCGAAATGACTACGTCCATAAGTTTTGCTACTATTCACACATTAAACATAAAACAATTATTAAATTTCCCATTACTGTTTGCCATAAACAATTCCATTATGATTACAATTACTTATAATTTCATATCGGAGATATATTGGTACGACCACGATTACCATTACTTTTCTCCTATACTTTACAAAATTATAACCATTATCATTACGATTACCATTACATTACTAAAATTATTTAATTACGATTACCATTACTTATTTAATTTACTTTACATAATTATAAGAATTGCCATTGCATAGCTATAATTATACAATTACGATTATGACTACTTTTTTCCATATACTTTAAATTATTGTAATCATTACCATTACGATTACCATTACCTTTAACCTTGGTTCAAAAATTTAATCATTATCATTTCGATAACGATTCAATTAGCAACATTTTACTTTATACTTGTGCATTACTTACAACACCAATGCCATTACAAACCACATTACGATTACCATTACCATTTCATACTTCACATAATTCAACAACACACACAGTCAAAAGTCTCTGAGAACATCAACTTTCGGGCCCTACCTTTTCAACTCCGCCACTGTGCTCTCAAGCAACAAGCTGACCAACATTCAAATCGGACTTCAAAGCCGCTAAGTGGGTATGGCAAACAGCCAGTTCTTACTTTCTTTTAATGACCATTTCATAGACAACAACATTTTTCTTTCATTTCACATAAATCAAAAAAAAAAAAAACAAAACTGTTTCCAGTTTTTACTTTTGTTTTACGAGCTCAACGCCCAAATAAAAAAGCCAACTATTTATGTATTTTCTGTTAATTTACTGTACATATGTATGCATGTAGCTTTGCTTATGTTTTATTTATTTATTTAACGATCTTTTTTTTCAACTGAAAAAATGCTGCGCGATTCAATTGTGTTTGGGTTAAGGTTCGCCAGCGGCGCTATTCAATCATCCCAAATAGCCAACTCAAGTCATCGAATGCAAGCCGAAATAATAATGAAACAGTCAGTCGTTGAGGGGGTTTGAAAAAAAGGTTAGCTAAAAATAACGACAATAATAATATTGCCAACTGTTCAATTCAAATTATAGACAAAGTTATCAATCTCCATCATGAAATTATATATGTTGTTGTAGGTGTTGTTTTGGTGTTGTGCTGGTGGTTGTTGGTGGTTGTGGTCGCTTATTTCAATTCAATTAGAAGAAGAGAAAGTTGCAGTTGTTGAGTTCTCCTCCTCGCATGCATAAAATTCGTTTTAAATGACAGTGCTATTATCTGTCTGTCTGAATGTGTGTGTTTGTTTCTGTTGTTTACTATTATTATTGTTTTTTGTTTTTGCTCAACATATGTAGTTGTGTTTGTAGCATTATGTACATATCTCGCAGTCAAATAGTATTTTTTGTGTGTCTTTTCTTGTGGCATGCAAATCTAGCATGAGTTGTGGGAAATGTGAGCTTGCTTATGAGATGGGTGGCTTGGCAGCTGGAGCGTTGGAAGACACAAAAAGTGAGTATTTTCGGAAAGTAATAGTAAAAGAGTTGTGTTAAAAAATCAAGAACCGCCCGTTTTTAAAATATGGATTCGGCTGAAAAATTGTCCACAAAGGCCAATAACAGTTCAGTTGTTTACCCATTTGATATACTATGTGATGACAAGCCTTCGTCTACATGATCTTTCTAAAAAATATAGACCCTGCTATACCTGCCATTGATCCCGCGATTAGTGATCGATTCCAATTGTAAAACATATCCGACGAGATTTTTGCAGAGAGAAAGACAGATATAGTACATAGATTTCTTGCATTCCAAAACTAGCCAGCTAGAATTTTTTGCATAAATATTTCCAACAATATTGACCGTGAATTTTGAAAATTTCAAGTCCTTACTATCTCAAGCTTACTACCTAGGCAAGAGAATTTTCGGAAAATCTGAATATTCGTTAAATTTGAAATTTCACAAATTAATAAGATGCAAGCTGGACAATTCTTGAAACCTAAAGTTTCCAAACGACTTGGAATACCTACCGGCAAAAATCACTAAAAAGAGAGTCATATTGAATAACCACCGTTTTCAGATAAAATACAAAAAAGCTAACCTTTCTTTCTAATAATTATTAAAAAATTCCCCTTAATTGTATGGTCTAAATTCAAGCAGCTGCTTCATGTCACGCGAAATGTATTGTTATTATACGTTTTCAACGAATTCGCAATGCTCAATCAGCGATTCGTAACCCTTAAAAATCTCCAAAGTATTTTTTAGAAAGTTTCTTAATTGCTATTTGAAGCATCTAGTAGCCACTTACATACTTGCACTTTTAACATAAAGGTGATTGAACTCGGAAATACGAAATTGATGGTAACCAAACTGAAATGTATGCGCATATCTTTAATGGGAAGGGATCGGTCTCTTGCGCTATCTAAGATGGCATTTTTTCGCAGATTTTTTATGATTTTTGATGAGTGTAGCTGTATAAGTGTATATATGCAAGTATTTGTTTATATATATATGCGTGTTTATAAATTTTCTATTAAAATGAAAGTGAGGTGAATGTGAGCTAAAAATACATTTTTTATGAAGTCATAAAATTTGTTTTTTTACTCCACTTCCATTAGGCGAATGCAAATATTTCATATACGCACTATTCTTCAAATAAGGACTTTACTTATACTAATATTTGTACTAATATCACTATAATTACCAGTATTACAATAAAAATAAAAATATAAATTAGTACCAGAAGTAATACAAATATTAATACTTAAAACAATACCAATACAAATATCAATAATAGTACAATACCACTTCCAATACCACCAATACCAATCATTATATTCTAATATTTAAAAAAATGTCAATACCAATACCAGCATCATTACCAATACAAATACCAATCCCAATATTAATACAAATACTAATACCGACATCAAATACCAATACCAATACAAATACCAAAAACCAATACCAATTCCAATACCAATACCAATATCAATAGCAATACCAATACCACTACCAATAGCAATACCAATACCAATATAATATCAATCCTATAAATGCAGTGCCAATTCTAATACCAATACCAATATCAATAGCAATACCAATACCAATACCACTACCAATATCAATACTAATACCAATACCAATACCAATATCAATAGCAATACCAATACCAATATAATATCAATCCTATAAATGCAGTGCCAATTCTAATACCAATACCAATATCAATAGCAATACCAATATCAATAGCAATACCAATACCAATACCACTACCAATATCAATACTAATACCAATACCAATACCAATACCACTGCCAATATCATTACTAATACCAATACCAATACCAATATTAATATCAATCCCATTACAATTACCAATTCAGATGACATTAACAGTTCCAATTCTAACATCATATATTAAAATTACCAAAATAATGAGGACAAAATAAATTAATAACATTTCTCTCAATTCGTACCACTGTGCCTAACACTGTGTGTTGACCAGCCGTCTTAGCAGTCAACACCGTAAATATGGTATATGAAGCGAAACGGTAAGAACGATATTAAATTGAAAAATGAAAAAAAAACACACGAACACACGAGTCTGTGGCGCATTGTGACGCCAAAGTGGTGCGTCATCAATGCATGCTTATTGGACAGAATTGAAATGAAATCGAAAGACGACAGAAATGACATACTTACAGTTGTATATAACTACAGACATATAGATATATATCTGTACGGATGTACATATATTTATAAAAACATAAAGCTAACGAAAGCCAGGCATAGAAACGAGACAATCACGATAAGAATTGTTTGAGCAGCGCTGTTGTTGTTAATTTTATGCTTGCGCCAACTCAGTGAGCTCAGTCAATATCACCACATAGAAGCTAACCAAAAAAGCTGGTGTTGACTTAATGGTGTGCTCTGCGTTTGCCTTTGGCGATCGACACAACAACGCCTTGAGTGGGGGTACTGGGTCACTGTTACTGTGTTACTGCGAACGCTTCGGAACTCGTTACCACTAAGTACACGCATACTTAAGCACACGCTCACACGCACTTAATATACTTATATGTACCTTCATCAATAATTGTGCTAAGCACCCCTGTAGGTAATATGATAAGCAATTTTAAGTTTCGTCAGAACTCTAACTATAGCTCTCGGTTAACTTACAGCATTTTTGTTTAGCCTCTGGAAGTTATCAAAACTTATTCTTTTCGTAAATACAATATTTTACACTAGCATTTGGGTTCAAAAGTAAGGTCATGGTCGTCTTTTATGATCGAGAAGCGTCAGTTTACAGCATCACGAAATAATACGTCAAAAATGTGGAATTTTCGAGGTCATAGGTCATAAACAAATCGATTATAATTAAATAAAAAAAATCGATTTCTTTTTTTTCTGCTTATTCGATAGTTTATACTTTCAAATTCTTCAAATTTAAACTGAGTATTCCTGAATATATTTACTATACAATGAGCTACGATCTTTTTATTTTGTTGAAAATTACCAATTTGGTATTAAATAAACGACAATTTTTTTACCTAAAAAACGATTTTTTTTTTTAACTACGCCATTTTGTAAATTTTTGATATTTTCCAAAATCGTAGGAAATATCTTAAATTTTAAAAACCTTTTTGATTTTTTTTTTGTTTCTGTTACTCACTCGCCCAGAATCCTGTCATCAGTTGGGGAACTTTTTTTGGCATCTCCCAAGGTAGCACATAACTATGTTATTTTTCAATATTTTTGTAAAAAAAAAATCTTAAAATATAGTTGAAAGTATACCTTATTATGTTCAAAAAACTACGAAACATTCTACAGTGCACTTTCTTAATAAACATCACGAAAATTGCCTAATTTTTCATGGGTTTTAGCCCTTAAAAATTGGAAATCGGAAAAAAATTGGAAAACGAAAATAGAATAACTGTTAATCCGAAGGAAAAAAATTATCGACAAATACCCCAAAATTATACCAGGTGTGTTAAAAGAATAACGAGAATTTCAAAATTCATTTTTTTATATTTTTTATTATGTTGATATAGTACATACACCTAAGTAAGATAAAATGTCAACAGTATTTATTGCTTATTTGTTTACAGCTGCCGTTAAGGTTAGACGTTTCATTATGAGCTTAGCGATTTTCGTCATACTTCGTTTGTTGTTGGTGTTGGCTGTGAATTCTTAGCCAAAAGCAAAACGGGAATATTCACCAGTCATGACTCCATGTGATTTCTTCTGACATATTTCCAAAAATAAAGACCAATTTAAAGAGCCGTCGTTTTACAAGTATACGAGAAATCGCTGAAAGAGCCAAAGGCTATCCCAAAAATCGAGTTTGAGAAGTGTTTCCACAATTGAATGAAACGCTGGCATAAGTACTTAATATCGAAGGGGTACTCTTTTGAAGGCGGCAACATTAATGTAGACGAATGAACTCATATTAAACACAAAACGAAAATTCCCGTTATTTTTTAACACGTTTATTACTTATATCTATTTGTGATCTTTCGCAACAACTTACCGTAATACTAAACTTATAACGTATTTAAATCTAATTTGGTTTTAATAAAAAAATATTCCTACTGGGTAGCTACACATAGCTTCATATATGCATGGATGTTCTATATACAAACATATATTTTCATATGCATACCTCCATAAATGTAACTCACGTGGCCACAAATGAAGATCTGATAATTCTATAGACACATACTAATAAAGAAATTTAAGCACGAACGTCGTGTCTGTAGACTCGTTGGACTTTCGAGATGTGAAAGCAAAAGCGTTTTTCTGTTTGTCTGTTTGTCTGATCAACTTAGACAAACATTGTTGTTATGCTGTGGTATGTATTTCTTTCTGTGATTTTTACTACTTTATTACAAGCCATTGTAATTGTTGTTGTTGTTGCTTACTTGTTCTCCCATTCTCGTGCTTAACAACTATTCGCTTTGTACATATGTATGTATATGAGTATGACTGTGTGCACACTTACTTTCTTGGCTCGCCACAACTTTCACAGCAGCAACGTCACCTAACCGGCTGCCTGCCTGACTTGACCAATCTTCTTACCGTCTTCTTTGCTATCTTTAATTTTATGATTCTTTTTTTTCGGAATTTCTTCTCTTAACAGCATTTCTTGTTCCGTTCAACTTTTTTTTTTATTTTTTTTATTTTTACTTAAGCTTCTACTCACATACATTCTTTTTTTTTTTGCTTTGCCTCCTTTTTCCGCGCTCAGCACAGATTTACAATGGTCGGCGCAGCGCCGAAATGCTTTCGTTTTTCCACTGCCGTTTTTGCCGCTACACCTTTTTCAAACTTTACTGTTATTTGTTTGCGGGTGTGTCTGTGCGTGCGTGATTTGAAATATTCTCGTTCGTATCATTGAGGAGGATGTACCAGTATCATATCACCTGTCAGTTGCAACGTGGTCTAATTGAGAGTTAGTGGGTGGAGAAACTGAAGAATTAATTGCAATGCGTGAATGGTGAATAAGATCCGCATTTGGTTATTTGTAGTGTATTGGTATTCCAATCAAAAAATTATAATAAAATAAAAGCGGAAGTTAAAAAATATTCCATTCTGCATACTAAACGAGAAAGCGTGCTCTGAGCTGTGTAGTTGTAATTTGAAATGAAAAATTTTAGAAAAACAAGATTTTTTAACAATGAGTTATTTATTCCGCATTAAAAAATGCATATCAATCCAAGGTGGAGCATAAAGACGATTAATATATCTCACTTCTCCCCCTGGGCTCAGATAATATTCAATAAAAACACAAACTCGTCAACCAATGACTCCTCAGCTTAGATAGATGTAATGTTAACCCTTTAGCTTTCGGAAGCTTTATGGTTTGTGCCTAGAGGCTTACAGAAGAATAAAGATTCATAAATATCTTTTTTTTATTTCTAGAAATACCCTTAGAGGTTCTGATGACTCTGATAAGCACCCGGTAGCTGCAGATCTACGTCGATAGTAACATATGTATATAAAGCGGTATTTCCTCAAGCATATGGAGATTTTTAGTCACGTTCAAAGTAATTTTTTTACATTAATTTTAAATTTACACACCCAAAAATTCGGAGTTTATCCAAATAACCCATGACAAATCCTGTGAAAGCATTCCTACTATTTAGTTAAAGGAACAAGGAACAAATATCTATATGATATGGTAGATAATACACTACTTCTTTTTGACTGGCGTAGACACCGCTTACGCGGTCCAAAACAGCGCTCCACGTCTCCCTCCTTCTGGCAGTTTGGCGCCAATTGGTTATACCAAGCGAAGCCAGGTCCCTCTCCACCTGGTCCTTCCATCGGAGTGCAGGTCTCCCTCTTCCTCGGCTTCCACCAGCGGGTACATAATACACTAAGCGACCTAAAAATACGTCTCTTAGTTCCAGATGAAATAAAAATGTCTGTAAAGATCGTTTTCCTCATTACTAATACGACGTTCTAAGTGTTCAGATATGAAGTGTATAATCATTGGACTCTTACCATGGAACAAGAAATAGGTTTCACAAAAAATAACGATTTCTTTGGAAAAAAAAAAACAAAAATTCTTACTCTGATACCTCATACAACAGATAAAGCTTTTTGCGACTTTAATACCGAAGCTTAAATATTCTTGATTTGATTAAGGTCATGAAAAATTGTCATAGAAATGACTGCCCCTCGGACTACATATTGGCTTATGCAAATGTTGACAATTTGCAGCAAATAAAAAAATTTTGAGGAAAGAAATTGACTGCTAGCCTAAAAGTATACTTAGCGTATTATGTTTCTGAGAGTTTGCTTAAAAAATGTACCAGTGTTTTCTGACAACATGTAGAGACTAAAGAAATATTATAAATAGTACTGAACAGTTCATAAGATTTTCGAAAAAACTCAAAAAAATAGATTTCAAACAAAGAAAATAAAATAAATTAAAAAAACAGCCGAAAATTTACATAAATTGCCAAACAAATACTTCGTACAACAACAAATCTTCACTTTAATATACTAAATAATACGAACTGGCAGTGAATACTCGTACTTGTAATTCTAATTCAAATAAAAAACACCGGCGTCATCCTTTGCGCACAGAGTTGGGGTTAAAATGTTTAACATTTTCGCAGCAATGACTTTTAAGTGGTGACTTTATTGAATTCCAAGCTGTCAGGCAGCGAGACAACGAGTGCCAAACACGTCGAAGTGACAACGAAAATAAAAGTCAATACATGCATAAATAAATAAATAAATACATATGTATATATATAGATTTATATGTAAATAACAGCGCTGATGATTGGAGACAGCTCAACTGCTGCAAACCAAATTTGTATAGGCAAAGTGAAGTAAATTATTAAAATCAACAATTATCTTCATAATAAACAAAAATACACGCGCTTAGTATAAATCAGTGGTGGAAGAACAAGCGTGCATATGGATTTCAACACTTTTTTTTAATGAAAAAAACACATAGAATAATGAAAAAATATTTTTTTGCAAAAACAATAATAAATAAATTTAAATATATATATTTTTTGTTATTTATTGATAAATTGTATAATTCTTGTTTATTTATTTTTTATATGAAATAATGTGCATACATATTAATTGTGCTATATTATATAATTTTATAGGTTACTTATATTTTATAAAATGCTATATTTAACTAACATAATTTTTTTTGCGTATTTTTTTTGTTATTTTTTTTACTTAAAATTTTTGATTCGATTTATTTTTATAAAATTACATACCACAAAACTATTTTGCATATGTATATATTTGATATTTATTAACATTTCAACTTAAAAATTATTTATTAAAAATAAAATATTATTTTGGAATCAGGTTTTTAAGGCTCTCTGTGCTTGGTATTGCAACATTTTACAAGAATACTTATTTTACAAAATATTATATATTATTTAAAGATTTTTTATATATTTGTATATGTATACACATACATATTGAGTACATATACCTATATACATTAAATATATAAAAAATTGGCAATTATTTAATTTATAAACATAAAATATTTGCTTTACTTTAGCCTTAAAATAAATAAGAACAAATATACAGCTTATGTTAGGTAACAACTCACTGGCCTTCGTAAATGTAATTGATCATAATTATAGAGAAAAAAGTCCATTTTGTTTTATAGTATTACAATTACTGGAAAAAATTTAACTTTTGCAAATATTTTAATTATAATTATATATATGAAAACATGTAGTCTATATATTTAATTGCATAGATTTTAATGGATATTTTGCCATATATTTTTTGCACATACTGTAATTGTTGCAGTTAGACACAAACATGTTGCTTACAAGAGTAAAAAAGTAAAACATAAAAATAAATAAATAAAAATATGTTTGTATAAAGACTTTTGTTAGTATCAAGTAATAAAAAAAGTAGTAAAAATTTAGTTGCTACATTTTAGCATTTTTAACAAAAAATCAAATATTTAGAAAAAAGTTAATAAAAATATTTTAAATTTAATTAAAATAAAACAAATTTAATAAATATTTTAACTTTGTTCTGTTTTTCAAAAACCACGACTTTCCAAAAGCAATTTTTTAATAAACTTTATTGGTTTAAACTTTAAAAATAATTTTATTAAAAAAAAATATTTAAAAATATTATTTGCACGTTTTTTTATAAACAAAAATTTGTCAATTCTTAATTATAATAATTTCGATAAAATTATGACAAATGAAATTATTTGACTTAAGCAGTTTTTCCTCTGAGCGCATTTAATTGAAACTTTCATTGCAAAATTATATATTTTGGTAACATTTTTAGTAAATCCCTGCTTTAAAACATAGAATTGAAAATTTATTTATTTAAAAATCGCAAAATAACAACACCGTTTAGAGCTTGATAGCATAAACATGTTAAATCGAATTAAATTTATTTTAACATTTTTAATAAATTTAAATGGTTTACAACAATATTTCTGTAGTAACGAAAAAATAGTTATTTTTTAAATCATTATAAATATATATGCTGTTCATATTTAACAATAATTGTTCATAATGTTCAGTAAATATCTTTGAATAAATGATCAATTCTACGCTCAGCCACTTAATTCTTTCAACTCGGTGCTATACAACAACATTTCATTGAATTGAAATAACAAAAACAACCAAGTACATTTGTTTGCTTGTTCACACACAGTAAAACAAGCGTTTGAGCAAATTTATGTACATACATCTGTATATATAAACACAAATACATATGTAAGTAGCTATAGAAAAAGAACCGAAAAAATAACACTTGTGGACAAATTAAGATATTTTAACTATGAAAATTCACTTATCGCACTAATTTCATATCTCTGGTCAACAAACATGTGCGTACTACACCCACATACATACATATGTACATATGTACATCTCTACAGTGGCGAGCAAATAATAATTAAATCTGATAGACTTTATTGTTATTGCTGTCATTTCACTTAGTTTTATTTTCACAAAAAAATATATTTTTCAATGACTGCCTGTTATAATATATTAAAAAAGACTTTGAAGTCAAACCATTGTTAATCCACCAGTTGAAAAATACAAAACATTTTTAGTTTTTTTTCTGATTTTGGTTACTGTTGCTTCTTATTCTAAGCGAAAATACCCACAACTCAATGATCTTCGAAAAAATGTGCTTATCTTCTTCTTCTTGAAAACATCGTCCTAAGCAACAGGCCATTTTGAGACATAATGGTTACCAAGACGTCTAGTTACTCTGTGTTTTTAATACATTATCAATTATCTGATTCTGTTCACAAAGCAAATATAAAATCAACTTTTTCATTAATGAATAAAATATAATCTTATGCTGCCAAGTGTGTAGCCAAAGGCTTATCGAACTCTTTAGCAATACTCGTTTAAAGATAACCACCGGGAAAGATAAAGGGAAAAGAAAAAAACCAGCAGTAAGAATACATAATTATGTGCATACATATGTACTACATGTATGTATGAATGTAATGCTCCTTTGCTATGCAATGCTGTGACTATTTGAGAAATCATTTTAGAAATTTGTCAATTAAAATTTTCGGACAAAAATATGAAGTTCGATTTCTTAGCTCATTTTCATTATACGAATATCTAAGACCGGCTAATAACGGACTGAATTCATATACAGTATACTCTCGAAAAGTAAATTCTCAGAAAGTAAATAATCGCGGAAAAGTTAATCACCTTTAAGATTACACATGCACCTCGAAAAAGTAAATTTTTTAATTTACTTTTCAGAGAGTGTGATAAAAAATTCGAAACGAAGCAAGCAGCGTTTTTTACGATGTTGCAAAAACACTTACTCTCTTGTTTATCGCGTCTTTTTAGTAAATAAACTCTCCTACTTGATCCACTGGTTTAAAAATGAAAACGATGCAAATCAGGTGTCAGACTTTTTGAATTGTCGTACAAAAATGGTCAGCAAATATATTGCAAAAGAAAAAAACAAAAGAATATTCAAGATTTTTTCTCTTCATAGTAAATACATATGTATGTATGTAAATGTAAATATGTTTTTCATGTAAATCCATATGTTTTATTGAAGCAAATAAATGAATGAATTTTTTAAGTTTAAAAATGCATTTAATATTATAAAAACAGATAATTTATGTATATATTTGGAAAAGTAAATTATTCGAAAAAGTAAATTACCCAAAATACCAATCGATTTACTTTTCGAGAGTATACTGTACTGGAATATTCTAGCAGTTTTGAGAGCCGTAATGTAATTACTGATAACCTACTAATTTTGAAAATTATACAAAATAATCGAAGAAAGGAAAATTAAAGGTTTTTCAAATTAAAAATTAACATTCCTCTCATCAAAGCTATGCATTTGAGTGTTTAGTTTTTTTCAATTTTTCCAAAAAAAAAAATTAGTTTAAAAATTTATTGATGCCGAGACTTATGTTCTGCTGATTTTTGTAAACAACTTTATTCAACTTTCTATTATTTACAATGATTTTAAAAAATTACTCTTTATGGTTTTGCGATATTAACAAAAGTTTTCAAAGCAGATTTAGAGAACAAAGTTGAGCTAAAATTGGAGTGTCGCTAAAATTCAAAAAATTTGTTTTTGAAAAAAAAAAATTGTAACCAATATTTAACATTTTTTTTATATTAATTTCGAATTAAACCAAATAATTTAATGTGTAAACCAAAATTGCTAAATATTTTAAATCGTCCTAAACTATTGGCTTATATACGACAACTCAATTATTACACTGAGTGGAAATTATTGCTGAGAACTATAATGTACCATAGATGTAGATCATGTAGATAATTTCTAAATAAAAAAAAAAATAATAATAAAATTCAAATAAGAAAACAAAATAATGATTGAGTAAAGATAAAGCAATATTTTTATTGATTTTTAAATATAAACAAAAAATTTAAAATAATTAAATAAAATAATATAGTCATTAGCAAATGAAATTGCGAGATTTTTACATGAAATTCAAAATTTTTTTAACGAAAACAATAAAAAATTAATCAAAATACAAATAAAAATATATGAAACTGCAGCAATCAAACTCAAAACGCTCAATTTTAGAGCTTGTAATATTTTCACTGCTTTAAAACAAAAAAAAAATATATAAAATAAAATATAAATATGAAATAATAAATACATAATAAAAAAAATATTTTTATGTTTTAAATAAAAAATTAACTTAAAATAATAAAACAAATTAAAAAAAAAATACATTAATATTCCGAAATTGTATTTAATAATTCACATGTGAAAAACAAAATTGCTTTTGGAAAGTTTCAAATTATAGCTAATAAATTAAATTAGATTATAGCATAATATACAATATTTTGGTGTAAACATTTAAGTTGTTTCTGTAGCAAATATACACATGTGCATATGTATGTAACTATTGTTGCACAACAAAAACTAACTGTTCTAATAATTTCCACAGGGTGCACTTAGTTATAAATAAATTGTTACTATGAAATTAAATTGTTAAGCAAATATTTACATATATTACTATGTCGTAGCATGAGCATATACGCCAAGGCGCCAAAACACTTATGATAAACTACCCACTTACATGCAAATAAATAGTTTATTATATTATTTGTTTTGGAAAAACGTAGCGTCGACATAATTGCCGTTAAGGTTTTGCTGGAAAGTTCGCGACGATAACGCTGCTGAAGAACACGTAACGCATAATGCATACATATACATAGCTGTAGATGTAAGTACACACCTGTTAAACAGGCGCAAACGCTTGGCATTTCAAGAGCCGCAATCACCAACGCCGCGCGTTCCACCAACGCATTATAACATGGTAGATAGTAAATAATGTAGCGCCGCGTCATCCTTACGTCGTGCTATCTACTTGCCACACCTTAACTACTACTTAACACTGTACCGCCACATTAGCCACGTTTCCAGTATCCTTGCGCATGCTCACCCCATACCCAACAGCCAACAGCCCCTTTCAGTCTCTGCGCGCGCACACGCTTACGCTCAATTGCGCCGATCGCTGGCGCGCGTTGTCGCATGACGTGACTTCTCCTTCTCGCGCAGATCCTTAATGGCGCCCACAGTGCCGAACATCACTTTCGCTGTGAGTTGTGTCGTCTTGCCGGGCATGGACGATTTGCTGCTGCTCGTCTCACGATCCAGACTGGAGCTGCCGTTGGCGTAGGCGCTTGTGTAGGACACGTAATTGTTGTTGAGATCGCGTCCGCAACTGCATTGATGTGACATGTTTGTGTGTGTGTGTGTTTTTTTTTTTTGTAATATACTTTATTGTTTTTTACAAGTAGTGCGTTTGGCGTTGAGCGCACTCCTATACGTATACGCAACGGATAGTTGGCAAGTTGAGTTGAGCGACAATTGGCAGGATCTCAGTAGTGCTTCTAAGTTAAGCGCTGCTTCTACTTCCTTTTCTACTGGTTCGGTTTGTTGTTTTTTATTCTTCGCTTGTGTTCTTCGCTGTCTACTCACTGTGGTGTTTTTCTTTAGCACATTTCACAAATCAATTCAAAACACTTAAATTTCTGCTTGAGCTCACCGCTTACACACAGCAGTGTCGTGAATATCGTGAATATTTTAATAAAGTTATTTTTAAATATATGTTGTTGTTGTTTTTGTTGTTATTTTTTTGTAACTCTTTGGAATTTTATCTACTTCAGCGTATGTGTTGTGTTTTCAACAAGTTGTTTCTTTCCTCTAATCGTCGCTCATATCAGTCGTCATCCGTTGCCGTTGGCGGAGCAAACCGTTGCAGTGAAATTTTTACGCGTTACTGAACTGCACCAGTGTGTTGCGTTTATTTAGAGAAATTCTCTGATCGCTCGCGCTTGCCGCGCCGCTGACTTCGTGCGATCTGCTGCGCTGCGTCGAAAATCGCGTCGCGTCGCGTCGCCTCGCACTGATCAGCGAAACGTCGAAACGAAAAAAACGAGAAAAAATCAAGTATAGGGAAAAAAGCGAAAAGGTGCTCAACGCAAAGCGCGCAAAACAAACAACAAACAGCCGATAGCTAAACGCGCACAGCGAATGTGAAGCGAAAAATCGAAATGAAACGACAGCGTTAACGCGCCACCAAGCAATGCCACTCTCCTATATCTGCGCTATGTGCCGCGCCGCCCAAAACACCGCGAAGAAAATGAAAAACTTTCGTTTCTTTACGCGTTCAATACGGCTGGGCTGCCTTAACGCTTCGCCGCCAACAAATGTACGAAGAAGCGCTTACATACATAGACGTGCATATATATAAATGAAATACTGATATATTTACTGGTGTGTGTCTGTGTGCGGAGCGCGCTCTTACAGCGTACACACACAGCGATATATGTATGTAACTCGCTCGCTTGTGTATTTATGTGTGTGTGCGCGCGGTGGGCGGCTGTCGTGCGCTCATTCGTTTTGGTTTTGTTTTTGCACTGCTGATCAGCAGTCGATCGACAGTGTCAGTCGTCTATTCGTGCAGTCGCAGCGCGTCTTTGACGTCACTTAATTGCTAGTTTGCTTGTAGTGGAAATGCGCCGTTTCGCTAACACTTTCACAGACTCACTAGATAGAACTAATTTCCGAAAAAAACGATCTTTAATTTCATTCAAATGCTCAACAGATGACTGACTGACTGAGCGTTTGAGTGGCGCGTTTGACTCATTGTCGACGCGGCCTCTCTCTCTGCAAGTAAGTAGGCTTACGAGCGCAATGAGTGAGCCCACATAAACGTCAGCAGTATATACTATTGTTTGCATACTAAAGCACATAGTGTTTGAAAATAGTATTCGTACGAGAGAAGATAGTCATATAAAGATTAAAAAAAAAATTATGATTCAACAATATTTCAGTTCAACAAAACCCTGACAGAATTTTGCCCTTACCGAAACGAAAAAAAAAGAAGTCGAACACATACATACACCAAGTGGTCGGTGGCCATTATTTTTTCACCATCTTCTTGTTCTTGCTTGTCGTTGAAATCCCCCGTTTTGTTCTTCACTTGGTCTTTGTTGGGTATCAGCGGATAAATTTTTCTTCGTTGGAAGTTAGAAGAAAAACCCAATAATTCGTTACAACGGAACCCTGATACCATTTGCCCTTATCCAGTTAGTCGGTGACCATTATTTTTATAGTCCTTATGGTCTATAGCACAAATCTCACATTCTTCAGAACGTATTCGTTGATCTTCGGTACTCGGTGGGTACCAGTGGTTTCATTTTTCGTCGTTAGAAGTCCCACCATTAAGTTACGTCAATTTGAATGTAAAACTTTAAACCCGTTTAACTCAAAACTCCATTTTTTAAGTCGGTGGACACGATTTCTCGAAAAGTTATGAAGCGATTTTATTATAACTAATTTTTCCGAGCTAATATATGTACATATAGCGAAAATTTTATCAAAAAAGTGAGTTTTTTCGTTAAAATTCTGTCAAAAATTAAAATTTTAATATTTTTTTGCCTTCGTTCGTCAACTAGTTTTATCTATGTACTATCGAAACATTTTCGGTTTGTTGACTTTGGATGAACCAATAATGAGTTATGCTGCCTAGGGTAAGACATTTTTTTTGCACACGTCATTGGATATGAGGTACCGGTACCGGATATGAGGTTTTCGGTATTTTTAAATAAAAATTTCACAAAATACTGTTCAAATATGTATATTTGAAATGCTCAATGGTTTAAATTAAATATATGTTTGTATGTATTAAAGATACCATTTTTCAACTTCTGAGACCAACCTAACCCCTTAACTGGTCCAAACGCTTTTGAAAAGTGAACTCACTAATGCACTTGTTGTCCAGAGTGAGTTCTCGGCCGCAATATTTCAGGCTGGCTATGAACTATGCGGTCTTTTGAAATGCCAACTAACTCGCACAGCTTTAATCGACTGTCTGTTTGGCATTTTTCTGAAACCTTTCAAGGAAAAGGATTACCGTGTATAACATCCAAGTGTCAACAGTCCGCATATTTTTCATGCGCTCTATAAAACATTCGTTCACTCGTACACATAACATGCGCACGGCAGCGCATATCGAAAGCTCACTCAGCTGCAAGCGCACAAAAGCGAAAGAGCGCATTGCAGACTGCAACAGGTTGATCGTGCTTTTCTGACGAGAGTTAGAAAAATAAATTTTCCATTGCATCTTCACTTTTCTGGGACACACAAAAGCGAACGCAAACAAATGAGTAGAAACGCATATGTGTTCGTGTGCGAGCGAGAGTACGCTCACGCATAGCTTTTGCCGCTCCGCACAAGTAAACACAATACATGAAAAATATTTAACGTTTCATTGCATGCTGCCGACGAAGAAATATGCATTCGCTTGCATTATGAAACTCTCACTACAGTGAGCAAATAATAAGCGTAAAAATGCGCTTGTCTGAGTATAAATGAGTAATATGAGTATAAATAAAAATATATAAATATCTATGTATTTGGGTACAATGTAATAAACATATATATATATATAATTGCAAATATATATGGATCACTACGCCGATATGCAGATAACAATGACACATTGTCAGTCAGCGCTTCAATTATGAAGACAATCTTCTCGACGCTCCCCTTCAAGCAAACAGGTTGCTGCACTACAAGCAATGCATATACCGTTATACTTACATACGTGTATATAAACTAGGAAAATATGCCAAAAACTGTTTTGTTGTAATTAAATTGTGTAATCACCATACGAAATAACGGCTTTCTTATAAAACAAAAAACCAATTAAAGAGAGTGTAGCTTTTAGTTCCTAGACCAATATTATAGTGCGATTGCATGCCGCGAAAATGCTTGTATATGTATGTATGTATATCGGCAGTTATGCATTAATTGTCTAAGCTTTGCCTCATACATATGCAACGGACTTACACATGCATTGCTATGGGTAAATATATAAAAAGTTGGATAGTAATTATTAACCGCACGTAAACACAAACCTGCACACATACATACGTATGTACGTCGTATATGGAATGTGCACAATTTTGCCGCATAGCGCCGGCGTAACTGCCTCCGTCGTCTGCCTTAAACAGGTGTAACGGCTGGCCAAGTCGTTGGCATTCAACAAGTTTCATTCACCTTTGCTAATCGATATATTGGTAATATGAAATTCAAATGGAAATATGCAAAATTAATTAAATAAAATACAAAAAAAAAGTGGAAAATAACAAATACTCGCACGTTAAATGTTAATATGCATAGACGAAAGCGCTGCAACGGACTGAGACTGCGGTTAGCTTTTAACAAGCAGTAGTTATGTACAAATATATTATTTATATTAACTTTAATTTACATACTACTCATACATACATAGATGATAGTATTTTAATAACGTTTATGCATATATCTTGATTCCCTTTGAGCTTTTTAAGCTTATAACATGAAAGCTCAGTGAGCAGTTTGTATAGGACGAAAGTCAAAATAAATAAATAAAACTTGTAAGCGTCTACCTCTTGTTACACATTAAAAGCTTTAAAAGCACCATGAAAGCTCTGTGGGCAATTGGTTTAGGACAAAAGTCAAAATAAAAAGCTTCTAATGATCTACTTAGAAACAACTATTCTGTATTTTTTACAAATTAAAAGCTTTTTAAGCTCCATGAAAGCTCTGTGGGCAGTCGGTTAAGGACGAAAATCAAAATAAAAAAGCATCCAAGTAACATTTCTGTAATTCTGTATTTTTTTTTGCAAATTAAAAACTTTTTAAGCTCCATGGAAGTTCATGAGACAACTGATATCAACCCAATATCTATATATCAGAATAGAGTTTTCAAGATAGAATTTTCTATTTTCTAGAAAATTCTATCTTGAAAACTCTATTCTGAAAGATGAACTCCTATATTTAAATCAATCTGACCATCGTAAACCCATATGCCATTTTTCTAAATATGTATTGATATTTTTAAATTCTTCCAAAAGCTTTATTAGCACCATAAAATTCGAATGACTTGAGGTGTAGTTCTATGAAATGTATTGCATACACATCTCTCTCTCTGGTGACAATCACTCTGACCAAAAACATGCGTCGTTTATACTTTGAATATAGAATAGGCACTTCTATATGTAGAAGATCAATTGATCAATTATATAACCGGAAAAGTATTATTTTAGAAAGCAAAAAATTGCATTCAGCTGTATATACTATATTTCTCTTAAAAAAGGACTTATGAATCCTGAGAACACCTAAGAATCTGTGAAAGAGCCCCTTTTTTGGTTTATTTGACCAATGAATATAGTCCGAATTGACGTCCTAAATGTAGCTGATTTTAAGATACACCACTGAATTAGATCTTGACCGATCAATAAACTGTATTCCCAACTATATTTTGATATTTCCTGAATGCACGGTTGGGCACGGTTTCATAAATACAAGATTTCTGGAACTTCTGACTTTTTATCGACGTTACAAGAGCAATTTTAAAATTTGGGACGAAGAGCAACCTGAATGCAAGAGCTGCCATTTTATATAGAAAAAACAACAGTTTGTATGCCGGTCGGTCCATATTTCTTTAAAAATGATACAGTGAGAACGTAACCGTCAATGGCGTCCGTTACCGCGATATGATAACCGACTATTTGATCCCTGAAAATAAACCACACATAACACTTTCGGTGAGCAGATAATTTTTCGTTTTGGGCCGGTCGATTGATATAACACCGTTAGACTTTTTTGACTCTAGGCCTTGACGAAAAACATCACGAGTATTATTCGCCAGTTACCAGTCGAAAGGCTCGAACGAGTCATAGAAAATAGGACTTCACGGATGGACCATCTGAGACGTTATTAAAAAATAAATATGTACCAAATAATGTTCATTCGAATGATAATAAACATTTCCCATTAAATTTGAGTTTTCTGTGTTTTTTTTTTAAAAGAGAACATCGAAACGGATCACCCTTTAATTCTGTGTTCATAAATAAAATAACAATTATTTGAGGATTTCGTACGAAATTTCTATTTTTTCGGGATTTCTCCGTGGATAACGCGTGGGCAACATTTTTTCAATATCAAATTCAATAAAAAACTCTGTTTGGAACAGCTTTTGGATCTAAGGATAAGGTCTTTGTTTTATAGCCAGCATGTTTAAAGAGTTATGTTCGCTTTATCTGGACTTGATAAGTGAAAGAGTACCAACTAATTTATTTGGTAACTCAGTTTCGATAGGAAACTAATTAGTCTAAATTTCTTTTTCATGCGATGCTCAACGAGTTAATGCGTCATACATAAAACAAAAATAAATATTTCCATAACTTCATTAAAATATTTTTATAATATTAAGAGCACAGTACAATTTTATAATCGAGCATATATTTCGCTGCATGCATTTCTGATAACTACTTACATATACATATACATATATATTTAACCAAATACTTATGTATATATATGTACATATATAAATAAACACACTCGTTTATAAATTCAGCATTTTATTGCTGCAATTAAGATAAGAAAAAACTACGAAATGCGTTAAAAAAAAGGAACGAAAACACAATAAAAAGCGTATAAAATAGAAAAAACAGCAGAGTGCTTATTAAAAAAATATCTGGAGCAAAATTAAAATTACAAAAATATTTATGACTACAAAAATCATATGTATACACACACACACACATACAGCGAAAGAGTTTTAGAGCCACTAAGCCAAATGTGTACTTTCTTTTTTACAATTTCTTTACGCTTTTTTAACGTTTTCTTTGCTCTTTGGGTGCTAATTCTGGTTCTAATTTATTCACACGCCCAAATTTTTTCTGAGGGCCTCAAATAGGTGCACAAGCACACACAAACACACATACATATGCACGCATGGAGCAAAAAAAAAACAAAAACAAACTGAGAACTTTGAGTTAATAAATTCAAGCATAGAAACTGTGTCAGTGGTTTTTATTTCGTTTTGTTTTTTATTTTATTGTTGTTGTTATTGTTTCACTAGCATATTCTTGTTGCTGCGTCGATCTTCCCTTTCAACGAATGCTAAGGGAAAGCAAAAGCACAATCGTAATGCACATATGATAAAGCATATGTATGGCTGTATGTCCATACAGACACGTGAATGTTGTTGTTGTACGCGCTGAAGTGCAGAGAAAGGCATTGAAGAGGTGCAGAAGAACCGGGTATAGGGGGAGGCACAGTGAAATTTATGGTCAAATTCTCTGCTGCCGCCGCCAGCAAGCAGCGAGTAATAAAATAAAACGCTGAATTTCTTGTTGTTGTACACAAATGTATGTAGGTACATTATTATATGCACCACAAATAAATATGCACTGTAGGACATTTTTGGTTCGATGAAGATCAGCAGCTGAATTTGTAACACTAGATATAGATCTGATAGTATATAGTAGACCATTCTGAAATCAAAATCATATCCCAGCGAAAACAAAATTAAGATTACCTTCATAGCCGTCGTAACATAGATAAATATCTTCCATGACAAGTGGAGATATTTTCGGAGATCCATATTTTAAATATCTACAGCGCCGATAAATGGTATTAGAACTTAAAACCTCAATTTCGTAGCAGGTCTTAAGGAGGTCTTTGACGTGTAAAAATTCGTATAATCTAATAGAAAGTGTAAGTTCCTTAACTAAAAACAATCCAAGTAACTGTAAGCAATCCAAGTCAAAAAAACGTCCAGAAAGCAGAGAGTCTCCACTTTCGAACATAACCTCAATTAAGGGAACACTTCAAATAAGGCATTACATCCGATATCGAGCAAAATTTTAGAATCTGAAAAGTTTAGAGTACTTTCCAAGAGTTTAGTGTACTTTCCAAGTGAATCTGACCATTCACAAGCTGAGTTAGGTAGTTAGGTGTGTGCGGCCCGTTTCTCATACCATATCCAAGATAAAAACCATTCAATAAAATACAGTCGAACTTCCATAACTCTCCATAATTCGAACTATTGAATTGGCAATAGAAGTCAAATTTCATACAAATTACTTTCAGTAACTCGGAAGTCTCTCCAAAACGAAGACTTTTTTTGGTTTATGGTGATTCGAGTTAGGGAAGTTGAACTGTATGTGCTTTCTCTCAATTATATTTACTCATTTAAGAATTATTTTCCGCACTTCTTAAAATAATATAATTTCCCTGCAGGGTCATATTAGCATGTAATGATCAACTGGTGGCGAAGAACTAAGCTCGCATATATACACATATACTTTTCCAAATGTCTAAAGAACTACTATGTTCGTCGTCGTCACAAAGCATATCACGACAGCTTAACCACAAAGCCAGCTCGCCATTGCAATTAGCATAACGGTATGTTATATGAGAATGGTCTCGCTTTCAATCAAGTGGCAGTAAGATCACTTTCATTCACCACATTCACCTAATCGTCGAGTATAAACTATTTCGTTGAACTTCAAGTTTTCTCTTTTCTTCTTCGACTGAGTATTTATAATGTCCAATAAAGAAGTACCAATACATACATACGTACATATATTATATTACCGTAAACGTCAATATTTATAGACATAAGAATATATATATACATATATATAAATATTTGTTATAACCATGGTATAAATCAGACTGATTTAGGTCTCAGCTGTAACTACTTCGATTTGGATTAGTATTAGTTATAACCATGGTATAAATGAAAGTGATTTAGTTCGATTTGGATTAGTATTAGTCTTTTTATGAAAAGTATATTATTTTTAATATAAAATCGAATAAAAAAGTATTACAAATTTCACACAAAATATAAAAAGGATGGAGTACGTCAATATCCACGTTGATTTGATTGAAAAAAAAAATTATTTTGAAAATTCCCGAAACAAATCTGTCTTCTTGTCAATCATGGGATTCATGTAACACCTATGCCATTTTTCATTTTGTGTCAACCGAAAAATGCTTTAGCTACAGCACTGGACCACAAGTAGTCCCAAAAGTGCATAAAATGAAACTAGTGCTAATTTGTGCTGAGATACATATTTCTTTCACAACCTTTGCATACAAAAACACTTGCAATGTTTGTGTAATGCAGCCTGATTGTGTTGACCCATATTCACTGTCGCCCATTTACGAGTAAACAGCGACCGCAGCACTACTACATTACCAAATAGCCATTTTTGGATCGAAGCGGCAGTGGGCGAAACGTTTGGTTGTCCATAAATTTGTTGATCTTGTTCAAGAACAACATCTGTGAGACACACTCACTACCTCTCGCTCTCTCACACTCTTCCTCTCTCTCACATTTTAGCGCTCGCTCTCATTACGCCTTCTATTCTTAAATTGTTCAGACTCAACAACTCTCAAATGCTTTTAATAAAAGTTTGTAGGCTTCGTAAATATTGTTTACATACACACACTCGCATCGGTTGAATTTGTGTGTGGGCAGTAAGAAAATAAGAATTATTCTCACACACTGACAACCTGTTGCAACTCAATTTTCCATCTCATGACTTTTGAGTTGCGAAAAAAGCTCAAGCTTTCGAGTGTAAGCACATGAGTGAAGAAAGTGAGTATGCAACGAAGAGTAAGATGAGCGCATTGCGATGAATAAGACTTTTTGTTGAAGATTTTTTTTTATTAGACATGGAATTTTTGAGGTTAGAAATTTCTAATTAAATAGGTCATCCCAAAGTACTGTTAGCTGAATTTAGAACTGCTCGATTCCTATGTGTTTTTTTTTTTGTTTGTTTATTATTGATACGTAGTTTATAGCTATCCGTTTAATATAAATTGGGGGATAAATTTGGTATATAACAATCTTTTAAATTTCTTCTTTTTTAGGCATTCACCATGACGATCTACATACAGTTGAACTTACCTAACTCGAATCACCACAATCCACAAAAAAACTTCGAGTTAGAGAGACTTAGTTACGGAAGGTAATTTGTATGAAATTTGATTTCTATTGCCAATTCAGAAGTTTGAGTTATGGAGAACTGCGAGTTATAGAGGTTCGAGTTAAGGAAGTTCTACAGTATATGTACATTTTATATTCATTAAAGCCGAAGCAGTTCGAAGAGTTCGACGGTGGTAACTTTGCATATTATTATAGTTGAACTTCCCTAACTCGAATCACTGTAGTCCACATAAAAACCACGAGTTAGAGAGACTACTAAGTTACGGAAGCTAATTTGTATGAAATTTCACATCTATTTCGAGTTCGAGTTATGGAAGTTCAACTGTATTTTGAATAAACCGTTTTATCTGGCCATCATTGATCTATTCTTGATATGAAGGTAAGTAAATGGATGCTGACGGTGGCCAAAAAATGATTTAAGAAGACTTTTACGGCAGAAATACATTCGGACGATTTCAATTACCTGTTGTAATCCACTCTCCATTAGTTAAAACGTTTTGATAGTTAGTTTTGTTGATAGTCGGAACCGGTAGGGGCTCAAATTTTTATCCGTCCAAAAACTGTCAACTCAACAGTATTTCTCAAATTTATTCGTGGGGAATTTTCAGCCACATCATAGCTGTTATTATGAATGTCAAATGTGGCTTAACAGACTTTCATTTGGCGAAACTTCCGATGACACCTAACAACACTAAAGGTGTCAAAGACAAATATACATCTCTACTGCGATTCCCTGAAAATCGGTTCTAGCAGACACTGAAACTATATTTGGATCAACTTTTGTAATCCGCACCGAAACATATCTAACATGGGCCTGTCGATTGGATATAAACATATGTAGGTTGGTACGTGAAGGCAATGTTGATAAGTCAGCTAAGATCTATTGGTTCTTAGTGAGGAAATGACATCCGTGGTCGCGATCTTACCCATCTATAAGTATATATTTGTATTAAAAAAAACATCTAGGTACATGCATAAATGCCAATATTCTAATAGCTTTACAGCACGTGCATTTACATACATATATTCAACAAAATAAATGATTTTTTATTTCTTCACTGACGCTGATAAAGCGCCAGCGCCGCGTGTGGGCGTCGATATTTATGAAAATCATATAATTATTGCCAACTAAGCGCAGTTATAAAATTGCAACGATGACTAAATCATTAGTGACCATTTGGAAATTTTCGTATTACTATACACACACACATATGTTCATACATCTTAATGTTAACTTGGAAAAAATTACAGTAAATAATTCTCAAGCGCCGTGCAAATCGCAACAAAATCACCGTAGGTGGTCACAAAGTGTGTGTGAGTGGCAAATTTATGCTGATTTCTTGTCGCAATAAAACTAATTGATTTCGCTTTTGTGCAACGCTGTAAATGTCATTAAATTATACATACTGGGTGGCTGGTGAACAAACGTCTGCATATTAATAATGAATTAGTGACTTTTATAATTATTGGTTAGGTTTGTGGTTAGGAGGATGTTTCGTCGAAATTGGTTATTTAATGTATAGGTTTACTTATGTGTTCTCCAACAGCAAAACAGCAGTGATGGTTTTGCAGTTAATAAAACATTGCTTATTTTATCTAATTTCAGGTCGGAGTACCTCGCCATGATAGTCCCAATAGTCCCAGAAGCATCTCTAAATACCTTTTCACAAATTTAACTGATGATATCTATTACACCAGAACTCAGATAATGGCGAATCGATCAAACAGATGATTAAAATGCACTGTACAAAGGGTCCGTCATATTCAAAAAAATATCAAAGTAGCAAATAATTAACCCTTAAATGCATGGCGTACCATTTATGACACATACGATTCAAGGCAATTCATAATGCGATCAAATTAATATGTATCGCAGTTTGGTTTACTCATTGTAGGCGTCATAAATGCTAACGGTTATTTAAATATTACCGCAGCTTACAGAACTATATATCCAGTTGTCAATGACCTACCGAAGTGGTCGGAAGTCTCTATTTTGGGGCTAAATTCATGCGTTTAAGGGTTAATATATTTTAAAGAGATATCCATATACTCACTTGTACTGATTTCAAATCGTTATTGTTATTATTTTTTTTTTTTTGCACTCGCAATTATTTTTGCTTAGATGTGGTGCTTTATTTCTGGCTCATTTATTTCTTTCTTTTTCTCTTTGAACTTAGAGAAAGCTGCAGCATTGACTACTCTACAATTCCCAACTAAAAACTATTCAAAGCAAGTTATATCATATAAAAAATAACACTTTGAGAATTATTTAATTAATTTAAGGAAGTGATTCAAAATCTTATCAGAAAATTTCGCTTATCGACTAAATTAAATGAGTTTTTCCAGGTTAGTTTAGTATCAAATAGGCAAAATAAACTTAAGGGGTTAGGTTGGTTTCAAAATTTCAAAAAATTTATTGCCTTATTAATATTACAATATTTTTAAAATTTATCCAAAAATATCAAAACAATCCGAGCAAAATTCTAAAAGATATACCCTTTGGAAGTTCCGCACATTAGACCACTTCAGTTTCAATTTAAATCTTTAAACGCGTTTATCTCAAACTCAATTTTTCAAGTCGGTGGACATGATATCTCAAAAAGTGAAGTGATTTTGTTCAAATTTTGCACACATCTTGGAAAAAATAATGAACGAAGGATTTTTATACTCTCGCAACAAAGTTGCTACGAGAGTATTATAGTTTTGTCCACATAACGGTTGGTTGTAAGTCCTAAAACTAAACGAGTTAGATATAGGGTTATATATATCAAAATGATCAGGGTGTCGAGAAAAGTTCAAATCCGGAAGTCTGTCTGTCCGTCCGTCCGTGCAAGCTGTAACTTGAGTAAAAATTGAGATATTTTGATGAAACTTGGAAGACGTATTTCTTGGAACCATTAGAATGGGCGTAATCGGATCACTGCCACGCCCACAAAATGGCGAAAACCGAAAACACTTAAAGTGCCATAACTAAGCTATAAATAAAGCTATGGGATCTATGAAGGATCGCACTATGAAGGGTCATATGCGAATGTAATTTTTTTGGGGAAGTGGGCGTGGCCCGCCCCCTACTCGCAAACTACTAAAGGTATATCAAGGAAACTTTCTAGAGTTTTTTCTTTTAGGTACTACCTTATACAGTCCAAAAATGGAGGAAATCGGATTGTAACCACTCCCACCTCCCATACAAAGGTTATGTTGAAAACTACTAAAAGTGGCTTAACTCAATAACGAAAAACGCCAGAAAAACTAAATTTCACATAAGAAATGGCAGAAGGAAGCTGCACTCAGATTTTTTTACAAAATGGAAAATGGGCGTGGCATCGTCACTTATGGGTCAAAAACCATATCTCAGGAACTACTTGACCGATTTCAATGAAACTTGGTTTGTAATAGTTTCCTTACATCCCAATGATATGTTGTGAAAATAGGCCAAATAGCTTCACAACCACGCCTTCTTCCTGTATACCAGAACTTTGAAGAGGATCTGAATCGTTTACTTTACAATATATAAAGTAAGCACTAGTGAAGATATCGATGCAGAACTTTGCACAAATACTACATTGACGGAGATTAGTTGTCAACGGCTGAACTGTTTAAACATGTATCTTTGATAAGCTGAATTGTATTCTAAAACACATTCGTCTGTGTCTTTATTTATGTTTCTAACCGGGAATAGGAAATTTCTGTACATATGTATAATATGTAAATAAATTTCATTTGTAAAAACCAACAAATCGATCATAAATATCATTAACTTCTATGTAAGGTGCTAGCTATATTTGTGACGTAGTCAATTTTGTGACAACAGTGAAAAGGATACACAAAACAATCCGAAATGTTTGGTTATAAAATGACATAAAATTATAGTATTTAATTTTGAGGTTAGGTATGAGGACTTGAAGTACCGGCAATTGATTTTGATAGCTATTGAATTTGGGAACTTCTAAGCTAATAGAGTATAGAGAATACTATATTTCATATGAAGTACAGTTGAAATTACTAAGAAGAGTGCGTTTCAATGGGCTCCTCCCATACTCTCGTTAAATATTCTTTGGTTGCACCAAAGTACCGGAAATGAGAGTAAGGAAAGAAAGGTCTAAATAAATAAATGTTTTTATATTTTCTGTTCTTAAAATTTGTTATTTATTTTGAGTTATGCTATTTTCGCTTGCAGCGCATGCAGTGGATGAACATATTACTGTACATACATATGTACATTGCTCATCACTTCCACAGCACGTGAACACTTTGACATCACAACTTCTCAACATAACAGACTTAAATCCTAATACGTCATAGCGAAACTCATCAGAAGGTCAACAACAACAACAACCAAACACACTAGTTAATTCTACTGCCAACAAAATATATGATACTTACTGTAATATAATGACATAAATAGATATACATATGTATTCATATAGTGTAACAGTATATATTAACAAATCGCAATTTGCGACGGTAATTGTTGTATGCAATAAATCTCCACCTCCTCATCACCAATTGAATAACAACAACAAACATACAGATAATTCCTAAAAAACCTCGAGCGACTTCATTTTATTTGAATGCCTTTTTGTGAATATTAGTATTTTTGTTTCATTGCTTTGTATTTTGCTCTGTAATATTCTCTTATCCAATCGCAAACAAAATACAGCTGGTGTTTGACTCACCGGAACAGGTTCATAAATTTCCCAAGAGCCAACCATGAGCCCAACCAACGAACCAATCGCAATTACTCATTATATTTATTATTTAGATGTATATGTATATGTATGTGTGTCTGCTTATTACATTTGCAGCACACGAATTATGCAAAATTAATTTAGTTTTTGTTCAAAAGCTAAAGACACTTGGAATACTGTAATGATCAATCATTTCATTTTAATTTTCATTTTGTGCTGATGAGGGTACCAGCAAGATTATCTACATTATTGGGGCTTATTAAATTTTGGATTCGAGAATGTTTTGAGTGATGCCATAATATAGTGGTTAGTAGTTAGTTTTCCGCTCAGCTGCCCTGATCTGGACCACAGCACCGCGGAACTGTCTCCCAAGCGGTTTCTTCACTGCGCTATTAGAGAGCGGAGAAGCCGACGGAGAAGATGCGCAGTGTGCTTTTTTTCGAATGGACCGAAGCTCAGGGGGAAGGTGGGAGAGGAGGCTTCGGTCCGAAGCTCTCAATTAATTCCAATTTTCGGCTGCCAGACCATTGCAGCGTCTTTCAGGCAGAATTGGGTGCCATTATGGTAGACACACTGCTCCGAAGTGTGGCCTCCTTCAAAGAGGTGTGTATCCTCTCCGACAGCAGAACGGCAATACTGGCCTTGAATACGATGACAGTACACTCTAAGCTAGTTAGGGAGTGTCTAACATCTTTATCATTAGATTCGAACAACTTTGCAATCCGACTTATGTGGGTACACGGTCACCGTGAAATCGCTGGAAACTGCAAAGCGGACCAGCTTGCTAGAGACGGTACCTTAGCAACATTGGAAGCGGGTGTGTTATCCGTAGTCAACTTGCGTTAGAGCACTGGACACATTGACTTCGAGTGAGCTTGCCAAACGCTGGACAACAACCCGCGCCTGTGGAGTTACGATATCTTTCTGGCCCATAAACGGTCCTTCTAAGTGCTGTCGCTTATGAAGGCTCATCTCTCTGCAATCATTGGTGTGATCACTGGTTACTATCCAATAGGCACACATGTTGTGAGTTTAGGGGTCAAGCTAGACGCTAGTTACTTAGATAAAGGTGAAGAGGAATCATATATGTACTTCCTCATTCAATGACCAGCATTCGCTAGACTAAGGATAAAACACTTCGGTAGGCACACCTTCGGCGAACCCAGCGAAGTGACTTTAATCAACATTAGCCGACTTAAGAAATTTATAATAGAGTCCAAGCGCTTTGTCAGTTGTATTTGGGTGTCACAAAAGAAGATGGAAGATGTGGAGATCTACATACCTCTTCACCTAATCTTACCTAACCTAAAAATAGGCTAAGGATATAGTCAGCAGAACTGTTCTTTCATTATTGGCATTTTTAAACACTTATGTCTCCATACTGTTACTCCATATAACATAGAGAGGGGAATGTTGAGCACCTTGAAAATATTCTTCCTGCATCTGGTCTACTATGAATTACGAATATTGATTGAAGATTTTGGTATATAAAGACTTTTGATCCAGTAAAATTCTATGCCAATGCCTTTTTTAACTTTTAAAGAGACTTTTGTGTTTAGAGATTCGTGAAGAGATTAATAGAGATTAGAGAGTAAAATACATAGATTTACCAAAATAATTTATGTATATAGAATAGTGAACAAATTTAGTCAAAATGTCATTGACTCATCAAATCGTGTTCTTCATGCAAACACTTTAACCTGGAAATATTAAAGCACACGGAGCACCTGACAAAAATTACTGTTACACACTTCTATACATGCTATATACATAAACAGGCTGTCAGTACATCATTTACTCACATGTTGCACTCATATTTGTGGCAAAGACAAACCTAATCAATATATGAAGAATATCGATTCTGCTACTTAGGCGCCTACCTTTGTTCAGCTAACAAATACGTGAGGAATGGATTGTTTAGGCTTGTCGAAAAAGGTGTGCCAAAAAAAAAAAACGCACGTAACAAAGGACCGTACTTAGCTTAAACGCAACAAGGCTAACGTGCTTACGTGTGACGCAATGAGAGGGTTTACGATACAAGCAAATATACATACTTCTATGTACTTCTATATGTACATTGGTGGGCATGTGTGTGGCATTTGTTTGAATGCCAACTCGTAAGTATGCCATAGATCA
Organism: Zeugodacus cucurbitae; assembly: GCF_028554725.1. Classification (NCBI taxonomy): domain Eukaryota; kingdom Metazoa; phylum Arthropoda; class Insecta; order Diptera; family Tephritidae; genus Zeugodacus; species Zeugodacus cucurbitae. The sequence goes on from NC_071667.1 coordinate 72,047,231, forward strand.
ACAATTGCTGAGGCGGTGTCATTAGGCTAGCTAAGTTGACAGCAATCAAGTGTGGAATATGGTAAAGAAAAATGCGTCGAATGAACTTGCCATTTGTGGTTTGTCGTAGCAGCAACAACAACAACAGCAGCAATTGCAACAGTAGCAAAGTGAAGAAAAAGCGACTTGTTGCCGTTAGGTCAAATTGTACAAGGATGTGTGCAAAAAAAAAAGATTTTATTGATACCTTATAATATATATATATATATCTGTGTGTGTGTGTTTGTGCGCGCACATTTCATTTGTCCACATTTGTTATGCAAACGCTTAGAAGCGCATACTTGACACGCTCTCATTGCCAACATTTGTTATCAGTCGCATTAGCGTATTTGCCGCCCACTGACTGCCGTTGCATATGTCACATTTACATATTAACAAATTCTTTTCTTTGTTTTTGCAGCAATTCTTTTTGTTTTTTTTTTCTGCAAATTTTTCATTGAACATTCCGCGACATTTTCACACATGAAAAGGGTATAAAACTCTTGCTGTAAAGCGCGCTTGCCCTGACCTACAACGCTTTGTTGCTGCCGCCTGACAGTATTAAAGACACCGTTAGACTGAAGATAAATTGTTGATTTCTGCAGAATTGGTAAGCGGTCCAAGCAATAGTTGGCGAAATAAGCGGCAACATAACCAGCACTTCGTGCCACACGTACACTTAATGACGAGCATCCTCGATTAAATTTCCATCCTTCCGCCAGTGTTCTGTGCGCTTTATTTAGTTTGCTTTATGCGTTTGTCATGGCTCATGTGAGAGTTGGTGTTGGTTAGGTGAAAACAATGAGCATCGTCACGGCGTGTCTTTTTAGTAACACGCATGCAAACCAATCGGATACAGTGTTAGCCGAAATAATAGAAATACTACAGTAATGGGAATGAAGTAGGCTCCACTCTAGCGATGAGTCGAGCAGTGAGTAGAAACTCTCTCTCTTATACAATTCTCTTTATGTAGTAAAACGCAAATAAATTAGCGCTTTGCCCGCAGACTGTTCGGCAAAAATGAATCTTGGGAACCTCTGGAGACTACCAAAACGTTTTCAAAACGAAATATCAACCGTCTTAAAATATAAATATCCCTTATTACAAGAGAACTTATGTTCTCTAAATAGCAGTAAGACTTCTTCTTCTAGGATTGTGAGGGATTGTGGTCCAGTCAGTTCTATATTTTTCGAAAACGTCTAGATTAAATGATTCAAAAGAAGTATTGCTGATTATTATCTCTAAAGCTATTCACTGACATAAGTCTACAAGTCCTCAATGTAAATACTTAGAAAAAAATCCGCATCAAAGAACCCTCAAAAAATCAGTATTAAAATCTGCTTCAAAGTTTGTGTTCTTATTTTGACGCCAACATACTGTATTTGCACACCCATGCAATAGAGATCAATGACGCATTATAAAGACACCAACACGCATAATTACAAAGAACGGAACCCTTCGAATCACACAGAGATGAGGGCGGCAAACACCTCGAGCGCTTTCCTTAGCCGCGATTTCAAAACTTTTTGCTGCTGACGTCCACATTTGTAGCGCGCTTTGTGCGAGAGATTTCTAATTGAACTTGCTGCCCTGTAAATAAACCTATCTCAAACAGCACTACGCATTTTAGTCGTTCATAGTCGGTCTTGTAATCATGGAGGAAGTATGGCATTTGCATGGACATTTGTGGTGGAAATGAACCGTTTTCAGGCGCATAATTGCAATATGTGGTCTTTTGTGAGCTAGTTTCTATGAAAGCATACATTTTTATTTGTTATTGGTTTCAGTTTTATCTTTGTAATATTCCATAAGTTGTATGTTCATAGTAAAAACCGCAAATAAATAGTTTTTGAACTTTTCCACACTTCAACTTTTATTGAAATTGTTTTAAAGTAATCGTAATATTACTATTGGTTACTAAATGTTGTTGATATGCCTGAAAAATATAAGTGAGACGATTCAATTAATCAGCAATATTCTTCGCTAAAGCTTCGTCTATATTCTTGAAATTCATCTTTTAGAAAAGTGGTGAATTTTCCTTAGAATATTACATGCGGATTGCCCTACCTTTTCTCGAGGACTTTGTGGCAGTTTTGGTTAGCGCATATCCCGAAGATCGTAAAGTGCTCTCACGTCTCTGCCAAGCATTTATGGTTCATCACTCTTCACTGTTTCTTAAAAAAAGACATTGGGGGGGTCGATTTACCTCAATATACATTCTCAAAAAATTCTACATGCACATAGTAAAAATGGGGCGGTAGATACCGTTTCGAATACTTCCTTCGTTTCTCTTCGTTCAATGAAAGTGATATTTCTCTTTAACAAGCTAAGCTGAAATATCTTGTGATAGCCAATATTAAAGAGAATGTTAAGAAGGCTGTCTTTAAGAGTTGCTAGACTGTGGAAACAGTACTAGGCCTCACGTAATCTGAGAGAGCGCTGGACAAATGACGGAGGCACGAAACAAGACATGACAAGACCCGGTAAATTGTTTGATGTTTAAGGAGCTTTTTGAACTCATACAAATTTTTCTCGAACTAGTAATACTGACTTGTCACCGATTGGATTCTTATCGTGTAAGGACGGAATGATCCTTTACTCACACTTTTTCATCCATACATAAGAATACCAAAAAAAATGTTTTTTTTTTTTAATTATTTCAAATCTATAATATAAAAATGAATCGCAAAATGTGTTGCTAAGCGCACAACTCGATAACCGCTGAACCGATTTCGCAAATTCTTTGTTTAGAATGTATTTAGAGGTACCGGGATGGTTCTTACGGAGGGAAAAATTAGAAAATTTGCCTGAAAAAGTCTTAAATCCACATTTTTCTAATCACCCATACAAACAATTTGTGTCATTAGTCTCGAAAAAAGTCGAGAAGAGCCAAACTGATCTGGCTAATTTTTGTTTTGAAATATTTATGGAAGGCCAGGGAAGGATTAGAAAGTAAGTATATATCGAAAAATTGTGAGGAAGATAACAAGAAGATGATTTTATTTGAATTGACAACAAAATTATAAAAAAAAATAATAATAATTATATTTTGAAATTTGTCATTGTTGCTTTGTTAAAATATTTTTATCATTGTTCAATTGTATAAGGCTATGTCGATAGCCCAAAACAATTTGTAAGAAGTAGGGAAAGGCAACCGAACATTTTATACTCTCGCAATTTGTTGATGTAATTTTATTACACACAATTTGAAATAAAGTCCAATAGAATAACGAAAATCAGCATATATGAGGGTTGAGGTAATTCCTGAACCGATTTCACTCATTTTCAACGACCAGTTATAATGGGAATAGGGGCAACTTGGCACCTGTTAGTAGGCAGACAAACGGCAATTCGGAATTGAAAGTACTCCTAAATTGCGAATCAACGAAACACCGGTCTGAAAAATCGCCAAAAAAAAGGGCCATAAAGAAGATTTTCCAGATATTCAAGTCGCTGGAGGTACTGCACAGGACTTTAAAAGATTTACGCGACAACGAAAATATTTTTGGTTAAGCCGTGATTCTGTTGGCAGGTGATTTTCGCCAGACTATTCCTGGATCAACTGTTGCTGACGAACTAATCACATTCCTAAAATCATCTAATTTGTGGCGACACATAAAGGATCGCCAATTAACAAATAACATACGAGTGTTTTTCCAACAATATCATACTGCGATTGTAGAAACAGTTGAAAATGGTAGCGACGCAGTTGATACCTCGAGGGATTAATAACATTTTTAGCGGGTTTTTTGTCACTTCATGGCCTCGAAAGAGGAGCTTATTCATCGTGTTTTTCCTGACATGCAACCATAATATAATAAACATGAATGGCTGTTTGAATGACCTATATTGGTGGTAAAAAAAACAAGGATCTCTTTGATCTTAATGCGACAATTTAGAATTTCGTTAAAGGAGAGTTGACATAGCTACAAACCAGGATGACGTATTCAATTATCCCACAGACTATTTTAAATTGCTGGACTATCCCCACTCACTTGCAATTAAAAGTAGTGTGAGTTGTCATCATGCTGCGTAACATAAATCAACATCAAACTTTGCAAAAGACTATGAAATTTGGTCATTTGTTACTTTCTCCAATATACGATTAAAAAAATCAAAGTTTTACAAATTATGATGATTTACGCTTGACAAAGATAGATCTTATTTATCAATCATTTTAAAATTTATCGGCTATAACGTTTTCGTCTTTATGCGTAAGAATTTTTTCTCTGCATTGAAAGATTTACTAATTTAATGTATACCTTAGCCACAAAAACGTATGGCCGGGTCTGCTAGTATAATATAAAAAAATCGAATTTGGAATATATTAAACTGAACCAATAAAAACATTATCAGTAATATATAATTGACAAAATACGCCAGATTCCAAAAAAATATCATATAATCTTCAAAAAAACCTCTAGTAAAAACACAATGGTGAAATTTCTTCGAATTGCCACGAACACACTGCCAGCAGCACACGTGTATCAAAATCATACACAAAGGCAAAAATAACGGTGAAATCAAACACTGTCCCCAAATTATTGCTAAAAAAAACCTCCAAGCCAAATTAAATTATTTTCCAGTTAAGCAAAATTAGAATAAATGCGCATTTTTGGTACAATATGTTGCTACCAACCTTCGTGCGAAAATGAAAATTCGCGCGCCAAAGCTGCAAGTGAAATTCCCACCAACTACTACCAATTGCCGGCCATTTCTGTGCCAAGCAGCGCTTGCGTTGAGGCTTTCACATGAACAGCATGCCGTTTCGTTGTATTGGTGGTGAGTGTGGTGAGTTTCAAGCGAAATAAAACATCTGATGCCACACAGACGCCTGTTTGTATGCTTCTATGCAAGAGCTTCTGTGTTTATGTGATTGTGTGTGCGTGTGAAGCGACTACCAGCTGCCTTTACACCGTTATTGTCGCTGCTGTCGTCGTCGTTGGCAACGTTATCAACACATTTAGCTGCGGCCGCTGTTGAATATAAGAGGACCTGCTGCATCCGTGAAAATTCAAAAGTTACACGACTCTTGACCTGTGAACAACGCAATACAACCAGTACTCAGCCATAAGTTGTGCGTACAAAAGAAAACACTGCAGCATATTCTTATATCAACTGTGCCAGTATTCGGTGTTAATTAATATTCAGCATTAAAAAGCAACAGTTTGCCGAGCGACACTTGTGTTGGTGTGTATTCACTGTTTGTTTAAGTATTAGTGTCAAATAATTGTTAAGGATTAAGAGCGAAAGAGCTCTAAAGCACCTCGAGTGCAATGACTGTGAAATGTGCCAAGATTTGAATAAACGATTTGAAATCGTATTTTGTTTTTTTTTTGGTATTAAAAAGAAATGAAAAATGCATATAAGAGTTAACGGTTTTTTTTGTGGTACATTACTTTTGTTTTGCGTGAAACCAAGAAAGTGAAAATTAATTGCAAGGAACTATATATTTTTATGCAAAAAATCATAAAAAACATAATTAAATATTTTATTAATTATTTAATTAATTATTTAGTAAACATAATATCGAATTTTTTAATAAGACGTACTCAATATTATCATATCGCACCTAATTCACAGCGGCCTTCATCCTTTTATAGTAAAAATAATTATTTTTGAAATTTTTGTTGCCTACACTTAGGTGCATCGTATATATTATTTATTTTCCGCATTGTTTGTAAATTTATAAATTCATAAATAGAAACCGATTAAATTCGTTTAAAATAGCAATTAATTCAACAATTTAAAGTACTTATTTATTAACCCACTAATTTATTATATCAATAATTTATTAAATTAATAATTTAATTTTATTAATTTATTAAATTAATAATTTATATCAATTGCCTACATTTAGGCGGCGGCACAAAGAAATTCTGAGATGAACATATTTCCCTCAGGAGCATTTCGTATCAGTTCTCTTTAGAAAAACTTTGAAGATACTATATTAAAACTTAATCTTTCACATGATTTATGTTACAATAAATGACGAAAGAACTAAATATTTAGGTATAAATCTCCAAAGGCTGAAAACTAATTGTTAAACAAATAATTTGTATATATTTTATTGTAACTCTCCATATACAAATGTGTAGAACATATATAGTTTATAAGACTATATTCAGTCAACTCGAAAATATATTGCCTACTTTTTAGCGCCATCAAAATTGTTAATAACATTTCACAAAATGTCTTTATATATTTCATAATTCTAATATTATTTTCAATACCAATTCATCAAAAATATTCAATAATAAATATTATGAAAATTTTCAAAAAAAAATTATTTTCAAAATAATTGTGAAATACATTTGGTGTCAAAATAATGTAACGATTAAAACTCACCTCTCAATATTTTAAATTTCCACTCCTTGTGGCATTTTCACATGGTAATTCATTATCTGTAACAAATGAAAAAACATCGTTAAACATTTGAAAAAACCGTTGACTACATTTTATGACGTTTCTATTGGCCATAACTTTCAAAATCTCTCAAGTTTAGCATTAAGAACTCAACAACGGTTTTAATCATTATATATATTAAAATTATTACCTTTATAGAATATTTTTACAACATTGAAGAATCGTTTTCAATCGTATTTTCCTCACACTCGAAAGCCTATTCATTTTCATTGATTCTCAAAAATACCTTCTTGTGATTATAAAAATTATAATTCTATTACCGGAAGAAACTTCTATAATAGTTTTAACGGGTTTCGAATAAAAAGGTCCAATATTGGAGATTTTTTTATCAGTCATAATTTGTATTCACTTAACTAATATCTATTGACGAAGAGTTTTCAAAAACTTTTTTTTTTTGGAATATCCAGGAAAATTAACTTTTTAATACTGGAAATCTATCTGTACGTTTTTATGTCACGGAACTCCTCCTGAACGGCTGGACCGATTTTACTGAAATTTTTGTGTATCTTCAGTTGGAGGTTTGGGAATGGTTTATAGTCACCATTCGTTCCCATTTAAATAGTACATTTTATTAATTTTTATTTCATAAATTTTTTTTGATGTTTTACATTAGCCAAAAATAGATGGCACCATTGTTACTGTATAGAAACATTCTAAAGATATATCAAATTGTTTTTGGAAAATGTTTTACAATGCCGCCACTGTCGGCGTATCAAATATTCAATATAAGATGTGTTTCATTTCATACTTTGCTTAATATCCTAATAGCTTGAAAAATCATGCAGGAGAACGTCTTTCGGGTCGGCTAGTAAATTATATAGATATTATGAAGGGAATCTATGCATGATTTTTTTTTTTTTTAATTTTTTGATCAAGCATTTAATATTATTTATGTATTTATATGATGTATTCAGATTACTGCCATTATATCTGCAACTTTTAACAACACACTTTGGAAGATGTAATATAATAATTTTCTAATTGCATTTAACATGGGAAATGTAGTCATTAACTCGAAATTTTCGAAAATTTTTACCAGAGCATCAGCAGCTCTATAGTTCTTCTTAAATAATGAACTATCTTACCAGTAGGATATTCGTGAAATTTTCCCGAATATTTTTATCAATTAAATATATTTTCGAATAGTAAGCTTTTTCTAATATAAAATAGAGCTGAAAATTCAATAACACATAATTTTGATTTTCAAAGTATACACTTATAATATAAATGGACTTAAAAAAAAATTTCTACAATATGTGTGAATATTTTCCAAAAAAAAAAAAATTCCGGCTTAAAAAAGTTCACCTTAAAGAACCAACCATTCGAGAATCAACGCGTATTCTATGAATATGTGTGGCGAATATTTTCGTCTTTCTACCGATTAACTCAAAAAAACAAAAAAAACTACAAATCATTTGAGAACAAGGAAATGTCTCTGTCGTCAAATGATGTGCTATTAATGTACACAGACATACATACAAACAAACAAATATTCATTTGATGGCTCTCTTTTTGGTTGGCCTAATGATTGACATTTGAGAACATTGCCCATGCACATACCATACATAGAAACATTCATTGGATAGGTCGAAGGTCGCACATCGGATGAGACAATTAAATTCACCTACGGCAAAACAACTGCCCACAAGCAAAGCAATTACACGCAATTTCGCGCCCCACCCACGCACACCCGCACATACCACATCCGGCTGCTATTAGAGCAATAATAGTGAAAGCTTTTAGGCATAAGCAACGGTATAAAAAAAAAAAAAGTGCAGTTATTTTGTAGTAATTTCGGTATTACACTATTGAGTAATAAAAACAAAAAACGACAGCAGCGGCGAAGAAATGCCGCAAGCGTGCCGAAATTATGACAAATCAATTGACAAAATATAATTTGTTTTCGCACAATGTGTAAGCAATAAATGCAAAAAGTTATTAAATTGATATTAAATATTTTTAGGAGATCACACGTGCGCTTGGAGAGCCAAGTAAAGCCAATTTGATATAATATATAGAGTGCGCTAACATGTAAAAGTGGCTAAGTGCATTTTCCAAAAGTTAAGTTTTATGATTTTTTTTTTATTTTTAATATCAAAATTTAAGTAGTAAGGTTTTTAAATTTCTAATCTCCTTCTCAAGTAGAATTTTGTTGTACAAATTTCCGATAAAAATTAAAAAAAAAACTGTTTTTAATTCCAAAAAATATTTTTCCCAAAACCGCACCTAATTGGTTTTTCTTGCCAACTTGCGTCGCCCACTTTAAACCAAATTCTGCTGAAATGAGTAATTTTCACTTTTTTTTTAACATTATTGCCTATTTGCTACCACCTTTTGAAAGGATAAAAAAATTAAACCAAACCAATTTTAAAGTGATGCACACGCAAATTGGTCAAAGCACTTACAAAGATGAAATAGAAATTCTCTTTGGCGCACAAAGTGGAATTCACACATGTGCAGGCAAAAGTTCACTATTACTTAGAATTTGCATGCATGTATGTATACATAACAGGTACATATGTATGTGGTGGAGAAAAAGAAATGTCTTTACTCATTACCGTCACGCCTCAAGGGTTCGTGCATATGAAGAAACTGTGAACATGCTTGACACATGGAGATATGTATGTATGTAGTACTAGATATGTCGAGTGTTCGTAGAAAATGCATATGTGTACTTGTATTCTAATAAGAAAGTTGATTTCTTAAAGTCAAAAACGCTTTTTGTGCCTTTTTTTAATTCATTCAAAGAAGTAATTTTGTAATTCTCAACTGGTTAATGAAAATAAGTGAGCCTTCAGACATGGCTCGTCTGACTTTTTCTTACATATTTGCAAAAATAAAGAGAACCTTAAAACGTCGAAGTTTTACAAGCATGGGAGAAATCGCTGCAAGACCCAAGAATTGAGCCTAAGAATTGAGTTCGAGAAGTGCTTCGACGTTTGTAAGAAGCGCTGGCATAAGAGCATATTATCGAATGGGGACTATTTTAAAGATGACAACGTCAATGTAGACTAATAAATAAATACTTTTTTTAACCGAAAATTACCGTTATTTTTTGAACACATGTCGTAAAATAAAAATTTTAAGTTTTCTGATACTGCTCGTAAAAATATTAAACTAAGAATCATAAGAAACAATAGTAACAAAATATCGTAAGAATAATTCAGTCAGTATTATCCTTCAGCAATCTTTAAATTTTTCATCTTCGTTTCGCCACTTTTCTGCTCGCTGTGTTAAGGGGTTATATACAGTTAGACGGCCGAAAAAAAGTGAATTTTCCAGAATTTTTTCTGAGAAAACTTTTTAATTTATTGATCCAAAAATTTATACACATATTATGGTATCTTTTAACTGTATTTTAAGACTTAGTACTAGTAAAAATATTTATTTGAAAATGAGCTACAGCTGATCTCCAGGAGCTCCTCTCAAAAAAGACGTTTTGCGGTGACCACTATATCTCGGAACTGGATCATCCGAAATTATAAAACCAAACAGATTTCGTTAAAATAATGTTAAATCTAGTAATTATTCGAAGGAATAAGCAAAATAAAATTTTTTGACAAAATGGCGGTTTTTCAAAAAAAAAAATCGATTTTTCACCGAAATTTCGGCCTTAAATTGTTTATAAAAATAAAATATTTATCGGAGAGAAAAAATCTTCGATTAATTACTAAAAAATATATTTAAGAAGGTCGTGTTAAAATTTGAGACTAATCGGACTAGACTAGCCGTTTCGAGTAATGTTGGTCACCGACTTTGAAAACACCATTTTGAGAAAAACGCGTTTAAAGTTTGGACCTTGTACTGAAAAGCACTCTGAAACGCCTTTTCAAATTTTTCATTTGCTTGTAACTTTGAAAATATTCACCGGAACGATATGAAATTTTCTGTGTGTATTCTTAAATATATGTACATTAAGAAAATGAAATAAAAAAAAATCGATTTTTTGAAAATTCTAACTGTATATAACCCCTTAAAGCTCTTAAGCTCTGTTCTAAAAATTGTGTGCGGAAGCAACAACGATAGTTCAAGAGAGTATATAACTCTTTAAAATAGTAAATCATCATCCCATTATATTTGTGTAGGTCGTTCTACTGCATTTCAGTTAAGCGAGTTGTTTTCACCAAAATAAACGACCTCACGTTTGCTCAAGTTTCTTTCTTTAAAAGCATAAAATTTCAAAGAATTCTCCTTCATCAACTCAAATTCCATAAAAGAAGTCAACAAAATTTAACGCAACTGAAAACTGAAAACTTCATTACCAATAAATTTCGATTCCAACTAATAGTTATACAGACGACCAAAAAAATCCTATTTATGCAAACAGGCGAATAATTAGGAAGCAATGCTTTCGCTAACATCAAATGCATAAGAGTCATTCACGTCACACATTTACGTGCTTTCGAGTTATCTTCTTGGTTGGAGTTGTCTCTCTTTTTTCTGCACAACACCTTCCGCACGCTCTTCGTATTTCACTTTGCTTTTTATGGCAGCCGAGAACGAAATGCGAATACGGTTGCTGTAGCAATTCTGTAATTTGCACCAAAGTCGTTCATTAACCGGATGCCGACAGACGGACGGACGAACGGACAAATAGACAGACAGAGCGCAGCAATATTGTAATGCTGCAGCAAAGCACGATGCGCGACCATGTCACAACCGCTCACACCAACTACCACACAAACTTCATCATCAGCAGCAGCTCGAATTGCGCAAAAAAGACAGTCTTTGCTGCTGGTACTAAACTTCCGTAAAAGACGATTTCGCTTTACGGCGCATAGCGGCATGCAACACGATCACAACTACAGCAAGTGTTGACAACAAAAACTCATTGCCACAACGGATATGAGAAAGATCAGCCAGGAATTACTAGCCAATTCCCAGTCAACAGTTGCGCTACTTATGCGCTTAGAAGTGTGTGCAACATTTGCTTGCATATTTGCCACGTTTCTTTTCGCATAGCTGGACTTTCTACTTGTTGCATGCCAAACTGCTTACTGTTACTTTTGCTCGCGATTGCCCTGCTGTTCGCTTGCAAATTAATAAATAGATAATGTCCTTGTTAAAGTCTCATTTATGGCTTTCCGGCCAATGTCACAATTACTTTTCGCACTTTTTTCTGCTTCAATTATTCTTTCGCACTTTACAAAGCACCTACGCAATGGCTAATAGTTGAGGAATTCTTTTTGCTTTTGTTGTCCTTAAGCACTTACATATAGATGAGTACGAGAGTATTGGCATAAGTCCATGATATGTTGGCGACCAATATTTCAGTAAGGGTTCCTAACTCTCCGAACAATCGAGTTATAGTTGAACATGTCACATGTCTTCGTTGAATTTGCCACTCGTTTGAACTTTTATTCGAGACAACTCAGTTGAGATTTCGCTTAGTTGATCTGAATTCGAAAAATTTAGTTGAAGACCAATTTTCGAATCTTTTCTATATAAGAACAAAGCTTTGGGAGTTCGCTGGTTTCATCATCCAGCCGACCCAAGTCTTAGATTATAAAAAAATTGATTCTTACCCGCGGTCGTCTCTACCCAAGAAGTTTCAAACCTTCAAAAATTTTTGGGACATTGAAAAATTGCGTAAAAAGTCAAAAGTATCGATGTAGTCAGCTAAAAAACCTTGTAAACTCTACTTTTTCCCGATTTCATCCGAAGCTCGAAACAAATGGAAGAAGAAGCGCGACAAAATTTAAGAGTATAAGAACCAGCAAACAATAAAAGTGTATAGTTACAGAAAAATCTTTGCCGAATTTCTGGCTCAGAAGACCTTATATAGTACTTCTCTCAGCCACTGGAAACTCAAATTCCAAGCAAATCATTCTCTTACCTCATACATTACCGCCATCTCTTATGCTTCTTTCAAAAGGGAGATTTCAAAAAATAATAACACTTTCTAAATTCACTGTCTTATCTTACTGCCCTCGTTATTACAGTAATGGCAAAACTTCTTCGGAGTTACTTCCACACATTGTTGTTATTGTTGTTGCTTTGTACGCGTGTTTGCCTGAAGCCGCATTTCTTTTGGTCGCCACCATTTTGCTGGAAGACATCCGCCGCTGCCGCTGTACACGCTGCCGCCACGAAAATGGATTAAACTTTATTGTCGTCCATATTGTTTTAGTGTTTACGCAGGCGTTGTTGTTGTTGTTGTTGACTTAACTTACATTCCCTGGCGGTGTTGTTTTCGGTAAAGTGAAATAATGTCTGCATTTGAACTTCGATGACGTTGTAAAAGTGTTAATTAATTATTTTGGTTAATTATGTCACAGCTAATTGGCTGAGAATATTTGCATTAGGGTTGGGAAAAGTACCGGTGCTAAAAGGTAATTTGTTCGCGAGTACAGTAAATATGTGCAATAAAGTGTCGCGACTTGGAAGTTGGTTTACGGAATTTGCATTTTCGCGTTTTGTTTTTCTCCTGCAAAGTTTTATGGCTCGCAAGTGTCAGCTAATTGTGATAAAAACTTCTTATTTGTAACAAGCAAGGATACCTAGTACTACATACAATTGTATTTATTAAATAGTTTAAATCACAACTTTTTTGGATTTGTCATATATTGCAGACAAGAACTCCTTGAGTACAATTTATTAAACTACGGTTTTCTTTCGTTAGTATATTATTTTGTTTATAACGATAAATAGATTTTTCTTCTGAATATCATCCTAAAAGTAGGCAACGTTTTTTATATTTTTGTATATTGCCTACATTTTGGCAAAACTGTAAATAATACAAACAGACGGCCTTTCAATTGTCTTTATTTGGCATTCTTATACGCTTATTCTTTCTCGAATTATAGCTCTGTGATATATAGTTCAAGCATTAACATTACCATTTAAACTTAGAGCTCATAGAGCGAAATTATCACGTCCGAAAGCAAGATCATAAAATAATATAAATTAGCATTAAATAAGAAAGAATTGACCTTACATGCATGATGAGCACGATGATTTTTATTGTGATTTAAACTGTCTTCTGCATCATGCTTGTTTGTGAATTCTTGGCCAAAAATAAATCAGTAACGATGTCTCAGGCTCCATATTCGCCAAACATGACTCCGACTTTGAATTTTTCTTATTTTCAAAAATAAAAACAACCTTAAGGGGTTATATACAGTTAGACGGTCGAAAAAAAAAGTGAATTTTCTAGAATTTTTTCTGAGAAAACTTTTTAATTTATTGATCCAAAAATTTATACACATATTATGGTATCTTTTAACTGTATTTTAAAACTTAGTACTAGTAAAAATATTTATTTGAAAAAGAGCTACAGCTGATCTCCAGGAGCTCCTCTCAAAAAAGACGTTTTGCGGTGACCACTATATCTCGGAACTGGATCATAAGAAATTAAAAATCCAAACAGATTTCGTTAAAATAATGTTAAATCTAGTAATTAATCGAAGGAATAAGCAAAATAAAATTTTTTGACAAAATGGCGGTTTCTCAAAAAAAAAAAATCGATTTTTCACCGAAATTTCGGCCTTAAATTGTTTATAAAATAAAAAATATTTATCGGAGAGAAAAAAATCTACGATTAATTACTAAAAAATATATTTAAGAAGGTCGTGTTAAAATTTGAGACTAATCGGTCTAGCCGTTTTCGAGTAATGTTGGTCACCGACTTTGAAAATACCATTTTGAGAAAAACGCGCTGCCTTGTACTTCCAAGCACTCTGAAACGCCTTTTCAAATTTGCTTGTAACTTTGAAAATATTCACCGGAACGATATGTGTATTCTTAAATATATGTACATTAAGAAAATGAAATAAAAAAAATCGATTTTTTGAAAATTCTAACTGTATATAACCCCTTAAATGGCCGTCATTTTACAAGCAGATATCTCTCTGAAAGAGCTAAAGGTTATCACAAAACTCGAGTTTGAAAAGTATTTCGTCGATTGGCAGAAGTGCTGGCATAAGTACATAATATCGAATGGTGACTGTTTTAAAGGCGTCAATATTAATGTAGACGTATAAAAAATATATATTTTTTAAACGAAAAGTACCGTTATTCGTTGAACACACATCCTAGTTAAAATTTAATTTCCGGTTTTTTCTGTCACCCAACTTTATATCAGTCGTATATCAGGACCAATCAATTGAAAGCCACATTGAAATACATTATTTGAGAAAAGTCTTTTTTAAGAACTACTTGGTCAAAAAAGTGACGTATTTAAGCTCGCAGAGGCAGCTCAAAAAGTTTCTTCTTCGTAACCCCACTCACTTGTTTTCTCTGTTACCATATTTGTTTGTGATTTCCTCGCATTTTAGCATAACCATTATTGTTTACATTAATTAATATAAAGCCTTCGCCAATAACTGGGCGAGTCAACAGCTCCGGCTATCGTAAATCTCCCCGTCGCCAGTGAGAAAAGCACCAACTGCCTGCCCAACAACAAAGCATTGCAGAGACACAACAAAATGATTGCTGACATATGACAGGCATAATAGTAAATAAATATCATCAACCAGTTGTACTGACAAATTTATGACGGCATGTCTATGCTAACACACACACAAACGAAAATACAAACGTACAAGCATGCGTTAAGAATAACTGTTTAATAACGCACGCTGCTATGGATAATAAAATGATTGTAGCAACATCAAATGCGGCGGCAAAAATAACCGATTATCACGTGTCTAATATGAGTGCATTTGCATATATGTTTATGTGTGTGTATGTTCGTTTATGTGCCCGAGAACTGACTTTAACGCTTCGCTTGTTTGCCATTTCACGCTTGCCAACGATGGCGGCAGCAAATCACTGATAGCCATGTTGACGCCAACAAAATGAATGAAAGAAAGAAAGCCGCGCATAAACACAGAAAGGGTTATAAACCGTACCCACAGGCAGAAATAAATACATACTGGCCCTTCCGTGTATGTATGTGCATAAACATGTTATGTTCGCTTTGTTGTTGTGTTTATATTACCGACAACTTTTTTATTGTAGCTAAAGCTGTCCTGCATATGATTTGTGTGTTATTAAAATATATGTGTATGTGTGTATCTGTGTATGTGAGACTGCCACACCTGTTGCATGCGAATGTAATTCACCACAGTTAGAACTTATTTTCCTAATTGTATATGCATATAAGCAAGCAAGTGTGAGGAAACTGTTTTCAAAATACTAACTTTTAACATCTAAATATTTTACAATTAAATTTATTTTTTATTAATTATTTTCATACATTCTTTTAATTTTTTATATAATTTTTAATACTTTTTTCTATATATTTTTTCAATATAATTTTCAATATTTTGTTTTAATACATTTTACATATAATTTTTTTTTAATATAAATTTTTAATAATTTTTTAATATTTCTTTTAAATTCTTTAACAATTTTTTATATAATTTTTTAATAATTTTTTTTTTATTTTTTTATTTATTAATTTTTTTATAAATTCTTTTATAATTTATTTAATTTCATATTTAAAAAATTTTTCAACTTCTCAGCTACCACAATTTAACCAACAGTTTTAGTCTAAATATTTATAATTAAATTTATTTTTTATTATATATTTTCATTAATTTTTTTTTATTTTTTTTATATAATTTTTTAAATTTATTTTTTAAATTCTCTTCTATAATCTTTCTATACATTTTTTAATACAATTTTCAATATTTTGTTTTAATACATTTTATATATAATTTTGTTTTTTTTTTATAGTTTTATAATATTTTTTTATCTATTTTTTATTTTTGAGTTATTAATTTTTTTTATATTTATAATATAAATTTTTAATAATTTTTTTCATATTTCTTTTAAATTCTTTAACAATTTTTTATATGATTTTTTAATAATTATTTTTTATTATTTATTGATATTTTTATAATTTGTTTATACATCTTTTGATACATTTTTTTATAAATTTTTTTATAATTAATTTATTTGAATATTTAAAAATTTTTTTCTTATAATTTTTCAACTTCCCAGCTATCACAATTTGACCAACAGTTTTAATCAACATTAACCTTCTTTATCAGATAATTTCTTAAATATGCAAATATTTCTTTATATGCAAGTGCATATGTATATGTGTGTATGTGTTGTTTGTGTTGTTTACGCGTACAGCACTCGACACCGTCGCATATAAATTATCACACTCGCCTATAATAAATACACAAAGTGACACGAGTCGCTGACTTATGAGTGCACGCTGCACTGAAGAAGGATATGCGCACGTTTGCGCCTAGAAATATGCAAAATGCAGGCATTAAACTCAACTGGCAGTATATGAATGTGTGTTTGTTTGTTGTTGCAGCCAGAGAATGTAGAAAGTTGAAAGTCTTAAAGCAAAGATGGTTCAACAATTTCCAGGCAGGCAAAACAACAACTAAAGGCGTGAAATATTTAAAGAATTAGGTAAAAGCTAACAATAAGCTTTGTATTTGATTCAAAAATTTTAAACAGAGTTATATAAGAAATAGTATAAACATGTTTAAAAATGAACAAGAATGCTTAAAACCCCAAAGCCCAGAAAATATTGAAATTTTACACAACCGGCTCATCTTTTTGTACCAACACTGGTATGCATATTTCATTACGTTCTTTCCCATTTTGCGCGTGTCGACGACAATTTGTGTGCGTCGCTGACATTTATTGAGAATTATGACACAGTTATGCGGTTGGTGGAATTTAAAGCGATAAATTGAGGTAGGCCAAAAGCAGTTGAAGATTGAAACTGTATAAAAATAGAAATTATTAAATTTAAACTGAATAAAAATTTACAGTTGAAAGCAGAGATAATAGATAAAAAGAGTATAGAGTTTGAGTTCTTTCTCTATTTGACTATGTCTTTGATTATACCATTCGCTAGTTCGATTCATCAATGACAAGTGATAGCGAAACCAAGGTATAAATGGAACAGCTCAGCAACCCTCTAATCAATACCGAACCGCTTAGCACACATCAGAAAGTCCATAACTGAAATACTCATGACATGATCATAAATTATACGCGGACGACAGTATTACCCCGATTCTTTAAGAATACCCTAACCAACAAAATGCCAAAAAATTTACATAAACTCAAAGTTATGAATTTCTGGTAGAAATCATTGGATTAACTCGGAACGTATACGCCGAAGCAGACAAATGTACAGCACGCACGTACGCCAATTTCGTTAACACACCAGAAGCCACGTCGCAAGAGAGGCAAATCTGTCAACACCGTCTACCACGACTAACCCCTTCGACTATTTGACCAGCCGCCAGCGCACTTTAAACACCCACCAACCCATTTATTAGCACCAGTAATACCGCTAGTTGTTGTGGTTCGTGTGTGCTCAAGCGCTGAGAAATCCTTGCTGACTCAGCAATCTTCAAATACTCACTGAGACACGAGAAGGCCACTTTGCGCCGTCACTTTGTTTTGTTATCATTTGAAATTTATACTTTCTTAGTTTGCTGTTTTGGAATAATCATAATCAGCAGTAGTGCGCCAGTGTGCAGTGTAAGGACAAGTGGGTTGTGCTTGTGACTGTGCATTTTTTGTTGTTGTGTCTAATAGAAAAACTTTGCACTAAAATCAATTAAAAGATAATAAGTGTTGGAAGTTTAAATTATTTAAATATCTTTGTCGGAGTTTAACATGGAAAAGCACAAGTTTTTATTGTTAGCGCGATACGCTTGTAAGCCTATTAGATGTATACTAGTTATGTGTTCGTTTCGCCCCAACTTGTTGAGTGTATATTGAAAATTGCTAGAATTTCTTGAAAACAAAGTTGAATTGTTTTCAAAGTCAAAAGTCAAATCATTCAGCAAATTTTGGAATAAATAAAAGCTCTTATAAAACAATAAAAAGGTCTACAACTTTGCTTCCGCCGTTTTCCAATAGATGTCTCTAACGTCAAGCACTGGTCAATTAAATCGATTAAATCGTTTTATATCGATTTTGGACATTTGTGTCAACATTAACCCAACAAAATATTTGTAGAGATCTGTTTGCATCCCAAACTTATTCTCAACTGAAAATGTCACTTTTGGAGACGAATTCTCGACATTTGTACGGAATACGCATGCTGCCAGAGAGATGGTCAAAAGCAGTAGCTAATATTTGGATAACATTTTTGTAACCGTTTTTATACAAAAAAAACCTTAAATTTGCATTAACATTATTCTTATTGCTTACTAAAAGGAAACTCCAACTGAAAACGGTTCTGTTTATAAATAAATTCATTAAGAATTCTACGAAGACCAATGTATTCACGCTATTTCTTGACTTGTTAGTCAATCAATTAATTTTGACTGCATAATCCTTTGTTGACACAAGAGTATCATAGGAAAACAAGCGAAAATGTCGCGTTGCAAAGTGCGCATAAATAAGAAAAATTATGCGACAGCAAGACAAGGCAAGCTTTGTTGTTATTACTTGAGTTGACTAACGGAATTTCAAACTCAATATTGAGTAGACGAACAAGTGCAAGCTGTCTGACACAAGTTCAGCTGTCTGGCATTAATTACTATAATATTCGAATGAAATCGGTTGTATTCAAGTTAATATTTTAGAAAATTATAGATTTTTAACTGAAAAATAAAACCAAATTTGTATATGTTCATAATAGGGCTCTTAAAATTATTCGATTAACTTGAAAACCGATTATTCGAATATCCGGTTTGTAACCGTTCGTACGAATATTAACCGGTTTCGATTAGTCGCAATGTTACGACTATTCGAATAGTCGTTCTACTGCGATTATTCGAATAGTTGTACTGTCACTATTCGAATAAATGAAATTTGTTTGAAATCCAAGCAGCCTTTGATTTTTGTTTGTTTTTATTTGTGAAAATGTCAATTGTGCGCATTTTTCCTGTGTTTCACTTTTTTCAATAAAAAGAGAAATTTAATGAACTTACACTATTCGAATAGTCGACAACGAACGGTTAACCGGATAGTCGGACGTGAGCGGTTAATCGAATAGTCGATGACTGACGACTATCCGAATAGTGCAAACCGATTATTATTATTCGAATAATGCCATATTCAGTTAATTCGGTTAGTCGATTAGTCGAATACCAAGAACTCTAGTTCATAACTATCAGTTATTTATAACACCCAAACCTAAATGAGACGACGAGACCGGTTGTCTCTCTGTACGTTCAAGTAAAACATAACCCGAATGGAAATATCTTGATAAAACTTGGGGCCTTGGCAATCTGAGAACAAAACTTGTAACAAATAGCGCTTCTAATGTGTTTCTTAACGATTTCATACCTACACACTCAGATACCGAATAAACCAAAATGATCGAAAATCGGTCTCCTTTCCTAATAATGATGTAACTTGGTACTAAAAACGGGTTCATTACTTTCCATATGAGTTTTGAACTACCGATTTATTTTATTTGGTATACGAGGTTTGTTAAAAAAATAACGGGAATTTTTATAAAAAAAAAATATTTATTCGTCTACATTATTGTTGTCGCCTTTCGTTGTTATGCACTAATGTCAACGCAGCAGCCAATCCTCGAAACACTTCTCGAACTCGATTTTTAGCAAAGCTTTTGGTTCTTTCGATTTCTCGTATAATTGTAGAAAGACGATACTTTAAGGTGCTCTTTAATTTCGGAAATATGAAAATGTCACACGCAGTCATGTCTGACGGATTTGGAGGGTGAGGCATGGTTACAGTTCTGTTTTCTAACCAAGAACTCACTAACAAGCAACGAAGTGTGAGCTTTTAACAAAAGAAAATCGCCAAGCCCATAAAGGCACGTCTAATCTTAGCGACTGCTACATCCAAAGTAAAATTTTCAATCTCGCGAAATTTAAAAATTCCCGTTATTTTTTGAACACACCTTGTATATCGGTCTTTGTGAGAATTATTTGAATGAAATTGCATGAAAATATTTTCAAAGGTAAAGCATACATAGATTTTTGATTTCTACAAATTTCGATTTTTTAAATAATGATGGCGGAACTTAACTCTTCTTTCTAATCATACCACTGCTGTTGCATGCCATTTCACATAATTTTTGAAAAATTTCACTTATTGCCATTAACCTGAAATGTTTCTTCGCTAAAATAATGCTCGAAAACACTTATTTTTGAATTTCATAAAAATTAACCAAAATTTTCATGGGCATCTAAAATTTATTAAGCACGCTTTTGGCGCACGTTTTGCATATAAACAGTATTGCCAGTTAAAATCTGCTGCTCATAATGTCGCGCACTTACTTAAAAAGCGCATAAAAAATAAACTTTACACAGCAAATTTGTGTAGCGTGTGTTTGTTGTTGTTGTAGTTGAAGGACACGCGTTCAATGCTAAGCAAAGGATTAAGGGGTCAATAAAATCAAGTGACGCGCTCTGATTCATGTTAACTGTCAACAGCAATGAAGAGGTGAAAAGGCTGTAAAATGAACTAGTGGAATTTCAATGCGCATACAAACTGCAAGGCAATTGAATTGGAGTAGATAACGGTAGTTTGTTTTAATTCGAAAAATATGAAACATTGTAGGAAGATGAGAAATAATTAAAGAAATACAAATTTTGTTTTTTTTTTAATATAGTTTCCGCATGCTTTTTCAGGTGTTGCATCACATCAAACAAACCATTTGACCTCTAATGGCTTTCAAGACACCAGCTTTCACCTCAAAGCATTTACAGCTGCTGTTGCGCTTTATGCATTCACTCATGTGGCAAATTAATTTGTTTTTCGCATCTTTGTGTCAACAGTAACAGCAACAAACAAACATATTGCAACTAATGGTATTTTAAATTTTACACGCTTTCACCACTTTTTCTGCTCAGTCTTCAGCGCCAACCGCTTGACTCCCCTTGCATCATTATTTTCCCGTTAAACACTGTGCGCGTGGCGTTTGTGCTCAAATGCACGTAAGAAAATTCGCATTCACATTTTCGTTTACGCCAAAGCAATAATAACTTCCGCTCTCCTTGGAAGATACAATATTTCGTGCTTTGTCGTTGCCGTTGCGCCAACATGCTTTCAGTATTTATTTATTCATTGTTTTTTGTTGTTGTTGTTGTTGGTTTTCTGTTGCAATGTCTCTGGTTTTTACAACTACCAAGCGTTTTTGCTCATCACCAAAAAAAAAAAAAAAACAAAAATAAGCACAAAAACTTTAGCGGCCACATAAAAAGCGCGTAAAGTATGCGGGCTAACGCCTAGCGGTATGCAACGTATTTTGTGTGAAAATCACAAATATAAACATTTATGGAGATAATTGTGTGTTTTTGTGTTGTGAAAGTTGTGCAGGTGTGAAGAAAGCAACTGTTGGTTGTGACGTGTCAACGTTCTTCAAGTGGTGCAATGTCGTCTTGCAATGAAATCTTTAGTACAAGGAATGAAAGCCTGATTACTCAAAAAGTTAAAAAATATAAAAATTTAAAAATGATGAGCAGTCTACTAGTTTCATTATTCATTCCAATTCATTAACGAACTTTTTTTATATATACTGGATACATCGATGATGCCTAAGATCAGGATTTATATACAAGTGTGAAACTTAGTATATTTTCATTAGTAAAAATCTTACAAAAATTGTAAAGTTAATAAAAAACTTACAGCAATAAAATTAAGTAGAGGTCACGTGACGGAGGAGAAACTATTATCCATACCCCATATCAAAATATGAACTTTCATTTTTTGAAAATTGAACTTAAACCAAACGCTGCCTGCCACAACCTACTTGAAATAAGAGGAGGAGATAAAGAACGGTTTCAAATAATATCCAACCTTCATGCCTAAATATGTATATAATCAGCAAATTGACTATCAAAAGAACTCTGGAAGATGGACCCACCAAACATTTATTATTAAATGCCAATGCGATTAAATGTTTGATTTATCAAGATTGAACAACCGCAATACTGTTCCGATTCATCAAATCGTTATTTTTTTGGTCGATTGTGAACTAGAGTTGCTAGATTTAGTTCTATTGTTGATCCCACTTTCAAATGTTAGCTTCGGCTGGCACAAATCCCCCCGTAAGACACTCATCGTGCATTATTATTCGAACTTTTGTAGTCTGCCGGGCATCTTATGACTCGTATACGAGTATATAGTCGGTGTTCAAGGGAAGACATTGTTGGAAAGTAAATTCCCTCAGGCATTTAATGATTTCAACCCTCAAAACTACCTTTTCACTGGGTTCTCTACGACTGAAAGAATAATTTAAATAAAACCTTTTGAGATTTCATTGTTTACGAATAAACGGTTTTGATTTTATTCGAGTAAACTCTACCTAGATTCTATCAAATATAAAGATTAATAGCCTTAATCTTTGTTGTGATAATAAGACTACGTGGTCGCTTTAAAAAATAACTAAGTGAAAATCACTATTCTAACTTCGAAAACAACCGCTATGTAACTGAAGTCGAACCTAGAAATTAATCACTAAATTCGAAATTTTCGCCCATGCCAGCCAGCTCTTGAAACCTGAAATTTAATCATGTACTCATTAAATATATTAAAGTATGAAAGCTTATTAATCACTTAAGAGATTCAATGCCTTCAGCAACGGATAGTTTATGCGCTTACACGTTCAGGCAAAATCTGCTCAAGCACCCTGTGACATGGATAACCGTTTAACTAGGTTTTATCTTACAACAACAGACCATAGCAGATTTCTCGCATTTTACTACATTAAAGGGACCGCCAACGCTGTGATGTAATACTTATGCAGCCCTTATCACGAGAATTGCTTTGCAATTTAAAAGCGCTGTGTCCTTTATACGACGCGTGCGAATGGCAAACGCGTTAATTCTTTGAAAATATTTACCCACTTTGGAGTAACAAGTTAACGCGACTAAATGTTGCAGACATTAATATGCATACTATGCACACTCCGCGTGGCGCATTTGTTCACAGCTCCGCTCCGCTGCGATGATGCTCAATCAGCGGTGGCAGCGATGTGCACGCAAATGGTGACAATGAAGTGAAATGGCAGTTAGTGCCAGTTAATAAGGCGCTAGTCAGTCAACATTCCACATTCAACAGTCAGCAGTCAAGAGTCAAGAGACAGCTATGCTGTACAACAATAGCAACACAAATTGAATTTGCTCATAGTCATGCGAGTTGAAGTAAAAGAAATTTCATTTTGATTGATTTGTGCTGCAACAACACTCACATGTACTAAATGCTCCCCCGATTCATATTAACTCATGCAGGAGCACTCAAGACTGTGCACGAGCGGTGTGATAACTCGTAGATTTAATTTTTACTTAACAATTCAATTCTTTGTTATTTTGTAATTTATGCGGAGGGTTGAAAGAGAAGGCGCCAATTGGAGATCCCAAGTGTAACCAGGTCGCTCTCCACCTGGTCCCTCCAACGGAGTGGAGGCCTTCCCCTTCCTCAGCTTCCTCCGGCGGGTACTGCATCGAACACATTCAGAGCTAGAGTATTTTCGTCCATTGGAACAACATGACCTAGCCAGTGTAGCCGCTGTCTTTTTATTCGCTGAACTATGTCAATGTCGTCGTATAACTCGTACAGCTCATCGTTCCATCGTCTGCGGTATTCGCCGTTGCCAATGTTCTCAGGACCATAAATCTTGCACAAAATTTTCCTCTCCAAAACTCCTAGTGTCGTCTCATCTGATGTTGACATCGTCCGAGCTTCTGCACCATAATGCAGGACGGGAATGA
Organism: Zeugodacus cucurbitae; assembly: GCF_028554725.1. Classification (NCBI taxonomy): domain Eukaryota; kingdom Metazoa; phylum Arthropoda; class Insecta; order Diptera; family Tephritidae; genus Zeugodacus; species Zeugodacus cucurbitae. The sequence goes on from NC_071667.1 coordinate 72,071,299, forward strand.
TAAGCGACTTGTAGAGTTTGATTTTGGTTCGTCGAGGGAGGACTTTACTTTCCAATTGCCTACTCAGTCCAAAGTAGCATATGTTGGCAAGAGTGATTCTGCGCTGGATTTCGAGGCTAACATTGTTCGTGTTGTTGATGCTGGTTCCCTGGCACAGCCATATTAATTTTGCGGGTATACCAAATTCAGACATCGCGGCACAAAGACAGCTCCTTTTCGTGCTGTCGAAAGCAGCTTTATAAATTACAATTATTGTTCACTTTAAATTCGAGCATTTAAGGGGTTATATACAGTTAGACGGCCGAAAAAAGTGAATTTTCCTGATTTTTTCTGAGAAAACTTTTTAATTTATTGATCCAAAAATTTATACACATATTATGGTATCTTTTAACTGTATTTTAAGACTTAGTACTAGTAAAAATATTTATTTGAAAAAGAGCTACAGCTGATCTCCAGGAGCTCCTCTCAAAAAAGACGTTTTGCGGTGACCACTATATCTCGGAACTGGATCACCCGAAATTAAAAAACCAAACAGATTTCGTTAAAATAATGTTAAATCTAGTAATTAATCGAAGGAATAAGCAAAAATTTTTTTGACAAAATGGTGGTTTCTCAAAAAAAAAAAATCGATTCTTCACCGAAATTTCGGCCTTAAATTGTTTATAAAAAAATATTTATCGGAGAGAAAAATCGTCGATTAATTACTAAAAAATTTATTTAAGAAGGTCGTGGTGAAATTTTAGACTAATCGGTCTAGCCGTTTTCGAGTAATGTTGGTCACCGACTTTGAAAACACCATTTTGAGAAAAACGCGTTTAAAGTTTGGACCTTGTACTTCCAAGCACTCTGAAGCGTCTTTTCAAATTTTTCATTTGCTTGTAACTTTGAAAATATTCACCGGAACGATATGAAATTTTCTGTGTGAATTTTTAAATATATGTACATTAAGAAAATGAAATAAAAAAAAATCGATTTTTTGAACTGTATATAACCCCTTAATAATCTTACAAATTCCTCCATACCACTGGGTTCCCTGAGCTTAAAAGAAGCAGTTAAATGAAATATTTTGAAATTTGATTGAATTGGATATGAAAGGTATTTATTTTGTCGAACAACATTGTCTCCAGATACTGCAGTCAGTATAGAGTTTTAGATGTGATCCTTTATATTATAATTACCCTCTTCTTTTTAATATAATTAAATATTTTTTTTAGTTAAATCCGAGACCATATTTTTAAGATAATTCTGTGCTCATATGAATATGCAACCATATGAACAATATTACTCATACGACATGTCAAACACTATTTGGGCGATTGCACCCACATAAAATAGTTTATTATCTTTCATCAGATTCGGTTTCTACGCCAGTTAAGAAGAAGATCTTTCATCAGAACCAACCATTTTCGATAATAAATTTATATACAGCGTTGCATTTGCTTCTAGTAAAATAAGGTTCACTCACATTTTCACACTCTCTCTCCGCTCTCAATATTTCAGCTTAAATAGTCACCCTCCTACACAAGCACACACACATAGAGCCAACCATCTCTGTGCTTGCAAGATGTCCACCCACCATCAGCACGCCATTCAACGCACCCTGTTTGCGCCCACACTGCTACTCGCCACTTCTGCGGCTTTGTTAGCGCTCATCGCCTATGCTGATGCCAAATCGACGGGCATTGTTTTACCACAACAACAACAGCAGCAGCAGCAACCGAATACACTACTCGCCGACATTGATAATGACGATATGCGAGACAATGATTTGAGCAGCAACGATGCAGCGAACTACGACAAACGCATGGAACGCTACGCATTCGGTTTGGGACGACGCGCCTACACATACACCAACGGCGGCAATGGGATGAAACGCCTGCCCGTCTACAATTTCGGTTTGGGCAAACGCGCACGTCCCTACTCATTTGGCTTGGGCAAGCGTGGTGAATACGATGAAGATCAGTACATTGATGAGCTGTTGAATGGCAACTCCTATGGCAACTCTTATGGCAATGGTTACGATGCGGCATTTTTTGGTGAGCGTGGAATGGGGGTGGGGGGAGTGGAGTGAGGGACTGCTACAATGCTATAATTGTTTGATTTTATTTTCGCTTTTCAGATGAAAAACGCAACCGACCCTACAGCTTTGGTTTAGGCAAACGCTCACTACAGGAGCCACCACCACACCGTTACGGTTTCGGACTGGGACGACGTTAAGCGATGTACATGCACATGCAGACACCCCCTCCATCTCAAAAGACAACAGTAAAACCCCCTTAACTAATGCAAACCTAAATAAATGAAGAAGCGCACGAACTGAAAGTTGAATTCAAATGCGGGCATCATTTGACTTTCGAGTGGCCGAAGCTGAAAATATTTACGAAATATCAACTGAAAACAAATAATACACACATACATATATATTACGAATAGCATTTACTTCTAGTCAGCGATGTTTCTAGTCGACAGTTGGACAGTTGGCCAGATTTGAGAGCCAAATTGGTTGGGTGCAGGGCAGAGTTTCCATACCATTTGGCTTTCAAATGCGCCGCTGCGAACATAATATGTCTAATTTTATTGTTATTAAATGTTAGCAAACACTAAGCTGAATTTTAAGTTGGGGAGCATACACACGCACACATACATACATACACTACATACTAACTGAAATGTCAAAAAATAAACAAAATCGATTGCCAATTACATGTGAATATATATATAATTTTAGAAAATCATCATATTGAAAACAAAAAAAATATATTTTACAACAAACATACATACATACATACAAACAAGCATATACTAATACTTATATACTATACTGAAAACATGTATGTATGTAATATTTATCTTATATATGTATGTATATTATATAATAATGTGTGTACAGTTATGTATAATAGTGGACACTGAATTGTTGTTGCTGCAGATATATGAACATAATGTTAGCTTATACTTATGTATGTATTTAACGGTTATTTATATATATATATATATAAATATAACATAACGGCAATTCAAAAATGGATTGAAGCAAAAAAATTAAAAATAAAAAGAAATCACAAAAATAAAAACAAAAAGAAATCACAAAAAATACAAAAGCAAAAAGCAAGTATTAAAGCAAATTAAGCACATATTTTGAAAAAATATAATATATCTGTATAAAAATCTGTATGTATGTATATGTAGAGAGAGGTAACCTGATCTGTAGAAATGAGTAACTAAAATATAAAAGTGCTAATCAGAGTTAAAAAAAAAAATATTAAACAAATATAATTATAAAATATTATATAAATTGAGTGTTCAATTTTTTCTCCTTTCAACGGCAGTAATTTTACACTAAAAGTATGCTACAAAAGACGGAGTATCAAATCAGGTTATGACGTCACTTATGCGCCGAAAGCAACAGATCAGCTGGCATACAGTTAGAATTCGTATTTTATGCCCAAAAGCTGCTCATCATAATAAAAAAATCACGAAACTAAATGGTCAATACTAAATCGGCGCTAAAATGTATGCTACAAAAAGAGTATGAGTATGCGGTTAGGTTATGTAAGCAGCTGATCAGTGTTGGATTATTTCACAACTGAATGCTGCTCGACGCACTCGATATCGCGTCGATCCAAGTGCTCAAACTAAATAGACGCCAAAATGTATGCTACCAAAGACTGAGTAAAAATTAGGTTATGACATCACTTACGATGTTAAACGTTAGAATATTTTAAAGTTGTTCGGATGATCAATACTGATGAAATCGATCAACATTTCCGATACAAAAACCACAAACGAAGATCAGCAGAAATGTGCAACAAGAAGACAAGTGATGGAATGAAAGTTTAAAATTCCATAACTGATTAAGCATCGCTTGAACCAAAAAAAAAAAAAGAAACGAAGAAATAAACTTGTTTAGGTCATACTTAAGCACAGAGATATTGGCGTAATCACTTCTGACCTGGGAAATCAAGAGATGATCAATTTCGTAGTGATCAAATGTGAGGAAACATTTTTTCACAAACGAATAAATTTCTGATTATTCGGGTTGAGTATCCCATTTTTAAGTAGGTGGGCGTGGCCCAGCCCTCAAATAGTTTTTTGTACATATCTCGGAAACCAATAGAGCTTTCAAAACTTTCTGCAGTCGTTCTATTTAGCCACTTCTTAATACAGTCCGAAAATGAAAGAAATCGGATAATAACCACGCCCACCTCCCATACAAAAGTTAGGTTGAAAAATACTAAAAGTGGGTTAACTCACTAACGAAACACTAAATTTCACATAAGAAATGGCAGATGGAAGCTGCACTCAGATTTTTTTACAAAATGGAAAATGGGCGTGGCGTCGCCCACTTATGGGTCAAAAACCATATCTCAGGAACTAATCGACCGATTTCAATGAAACTTGGTTTGTAATAGTTTCCTTACATCCCAATGTTATGTTGTGAAAATAGGCCAAATCGCTACACAACCACGCCTACTTCCTATATACCAGAACTTTGAAGACGATCTGAATCGTTAACTTTACAATATATAAAGTAAGTACTAGTGAAGATATCGGTGCAGACCTTTGCACAAATACTATGTTTATAATGTGGCAGCCCCATTCTAAAAATAGCCGAAATCGGACCATAGGTTTTAAGGCCCCATATATCGAACACGAGAACCTCGGTGCTTCTAACCTAATATTAGGGTTTTCAACTTTCAATGGACTTTATACAATATATATGACGAATATGTGGGTCAAATTGTGTATTATATAATATAAATAAAGTTAAATAAATAAATTGCGAGAGTATAAAATGTTCGGTTACACCCGAACTTAGTCCTTCCTTACTTGTTATAAATAAAACGCTAGCGCTTATTTGCTGGAACTCAAAAGCATTGAGATCATTCATAATCGAAATTGGATAAGTGTAGTTTAATGAAACTGGAGTTTTAAACTATTTTTACATATTTTATATCAAAAAACGATTAACAGACCCTAGAAGTCAGCTACATAATGAGAAGACTTCCGCAATTTAAAATGCAATTCAATATTAAATTTATTAACTAAAATTTTTCGAATAACTGTACAATATAATAATTTGGAAGAAAAACGAACAAAGTTTTCGAATGTAATACGAGTAGTTTCAGTAAAGCACACGCACCATAGCTTAGCCCGATGAGGTAGAGTTCTGTTGGGATAGCAATTGCAGCAGACGTAGTATAAGGAACAAGGTACGTCCTTCAGGCTTTACGTCCTCATTTTCTTCCGATGACGAAACGCTTCTGCTACTAGACGACGAATCACTGTTTGACTCGCTATTTGACTCGCTGATGCTTACGGACTCATCCTCAAAATTGGCCAATAGTTTTAAAACTCTTGCTGTTAAGAACAAACAAAAACAATTTGTAATAGCACGAGTACGAAAGTAAGAAAGCACTTTTCATCAACTTACTAGGGTTGATGCTATAATCTGGGAAGGTTAACTCAGGCTCTGGCTCTGACTCTGGCTCTGGCTCCGTCTCCGTCTGTGGCTCGTTATTTATATTACCGCCGGGTGCAGCCAATACAGCGCAGAATGCTCCAACAAGAAGGACGCTACAAATCAGTACTAAGTAGGACTTCATTTTCGGAGTTTTCAATACTCTTCAATCACTGATATTTCACAAAATATTGTTGACATTTCGGTGCAATGAGCGCTACTTATATAGCTAGTCACAGTAATTAGCCCACTGCAGGGCAAGCTGGTAATCAATCATTTCTAGTGATAAGCATGTTGGTGGACTTCCACTTCTAAGAAACTTAGTTAAAAATACATATATTTGCTTAAAGTATTTCGCTACGTTTACTAATGAAAACATGGTTAGCTAAGACAAATTAGTTTATGCAAATTTATTTGTTTTGGAATAATTGCATAAGCGTGAAAATAATATTGTGTTCTAATGTAGTGCTCTGTGAGCTAATACAATTTGCAAGTTTTAGTCTTGAAAGAAAGAGATAGCATTAGACTATCTTGAAAGACAGCAAAGGTCAAAAGAAACTGTATAATAATTATTGTAGAATCATGCTTTACTGGAAGTTTAGCTCTTCTGAACTCTGTTCGAACTGAGAAACTTCCGAGACATCTATGATATAGTGCTATAAACATTATTCTAAATATTTTGTCTCTGGTCGCTGCGGTAACTTTACTAGATCCACGTAAATTTAACCGATAATGTCTTCTGAAGTCTGAGAACGACGTGGGCGACAAAAAATATTTCATATGAGATCTGCATATAGTTCATGGACACATTTCTTCTTCTTAACTGGCGTAGACACCACTTACGCGGTTATAGCGGAGTTAACAACGAAGCGCCATTAATTTTTCCTCTTAGCTGTTGGCGCCCATTGGCAGCCAGTTCTTTCTGCACCTGGTCTTTCCAACGGAGTTGAGGTCTTCCTCATTCTCTGCTTCCACCATCGCATACATCATCAAACACTTTCAAAGTTGGAGTGTTTTCGTCCATTCGAACAACATGACCTATCCAGCACAGCCGCTGTCTTTTTATTCGCTGAACTATGTCAATGTTGTCGAATGTCTAAAGGACCATAAATCTTCCGCAAAAAGTTCTCTCGAAACTACAAGTACCGTCTCATCGGAAGTTGCCATCATCCACGCTTCTGCCCCATAAAGCTGGACGGGAATAATGAGCGACTTGTAGCGTTTGGTTTTTGTTCGTAGAAAGTACTTTACTTTTCCATTGTCTACTCAGTTCAAAATAGCACCTGTTGGTAATAACGATTCTGACAAGATAGACGAAATTATCTACAATTTCAATGCTATGACAGTCAACAGTAAGTGGAAACCAAGACGCGAATGTGATGACGATTTGTTTAATGACTGGAGATATTTCGTCTGATGATCTACCTGAGTTCGACAGATCCGATCTCTTAATATATTACCTTTGGCTGATTTGGAAACATTTTAATGCATTTTGGTCACCATGGTATGGGAAGGAAAGCTGACTGAATTCAAGGAATTAAAAGTGAGCGACGTGTTCTAGTCGGTACAGAGCCCTCAGATTATTCAACTCATAATAAAGGAATGATGGTAGAAGATAAAATTTGACTCCAATACACATAAGATAGGAATTGAGAAGAACTTAAAAACATTTGTTTCATCGAATTTACAAAGAATTTAAATAAGTTAAAGGTGTAGTGAACCGCATCAAAACCATTTAGTCGATTAGGGAGCCAAATAAATATGAAAAATTATATCTTCGAAGTCTACATACAAGAATCAAAATAAATAAATATAAATTTAAAATAAGTACTTAAAATAAATTATATTATGTAACTCGTTCCGTCAGGATCGGGAAGGTCGTTTCCGAGCCGTTCGATACCAAAGGACGTTCGATCTGAAGACAGACAGGGTGACTCTCTATCGTGTGACTTCTTCAATTAATTGCTGGAGAAAATAATACGAGCTGCAGAGCTAAATAGAGATGGTACAACCTTCTATAAGAGAGTAGTTAGTTCTACTTTTTTTAGACTGGGTATGGAAGCGAAGCGAATAACGATGGAACGATACATAGTTCAGCGAATAAAAAGCTAGATCATGTTGTTCGAGTGGAACAATAATAATTGAATGAGCTGAATGAAAACTCCATATGATTATGCTTATTTATTTTTATTTTATTTATAATTTTTTTAAATTTAAAATTTTATTTTAATATAAAGGAATAAAGCAAACCAATTGATAGAAGAAACTATTAAATTAAGAAGAATTTTGTTTGAGTTGACATCAGAATGACAGGGAAGCATCACGTGGCTCTCTTACAAATGGCGTCTTGGCAACTGCATCCTGCACACGAGCGCTGGCATTGTCATCAAAGTCAACAGCTGAAATCGATGAGATTTAAATAAACGGTTTTTAAGATAAAAATATTTAGTTATAAGGAAAAAAGAATCGAACTTACAAGGAATGGCGGGAAAGGAACTATGTGATATTAGTGTTTTAGTTTCGTTTTGGTTTTCAACGGAATCGGTTGGAATAGCTGTTGGGCATAAGAACTCTGCAGTATAAAATAACGTATTAACAGTAAAAGAAAGGCAAACTCATAAGAAATGAAAACGTTAGAATTCGATTTACTTACAATTTAAATTGACAGTTGAGTTGCGTGGAGGGAAGGGGTGACGGCCAGTAAAATTTCCAGTTACGTTGAATGGGTTAGCTAAAGATTTAATAATAAGTATTTAAAAGAAAAAAAATGATTAGGTAAATTGGAATAGTAACGCACGACGGAAAACTCTTGGTATAGGAAATGGTCTGAAAGCTCCAGGTCCAGGTCTGAATGGTCCCGGTCCAGGTCTGAAAGGTCCCGGTCCAGGTCTGAATGGTCCAGGTCCTGGTCCTGGACTCGGAGGTTCTGGTATCGATGGCTGCTCGGTAGTAGTAGTAGTATTCTCAGCTGTGAATTTAATATACAAATACATATATGCATTTTTATTGAATATTAATATTAATTTACCTTCTTGTGCATTTGTCGGCGGTGCAACAGCCAACAGGACCAAAACGGTCAATATTGCAAAAATTGTTAGCATATACAGTTTCATTTTTTTAAAACAGTGTTATTCGTTGTATTAACTTGAAAGTTTTGAAAAACATTCGCCAAGCACGACAATTTATACAACTTTCCATTGCAATTTTCACCTTATGAGTCACTCAATACCGTTACTATAATCAATCATTCGAAAGATAAATATGACATTTCATAAACAAAAGTCATAAAAATATGGAATTTCTCAAATAAGCAATGGAAAATTTCTTTCAGCACTACCCCAAGGTAAAAATATTATTTATCCGGAAGAATTTTAATATCATTAAAAAATTATTTATTTTCCTGCATATAAACTGAAATTAGTAATGCATAATTCACAAATAATAAAATCTATTTAATGCTTAATCAAAAATATATATTATATATACCCTCGTTATATACATAAATATATATTTAATTTTAGTAATCACGTTACATACGAATTCCAACTGGATTAACACTTGCCATAACGTAACTTTACTTATAAATTTGTGTCGCTTATTTCAATTACTAAAGTTAATTCAAAAATATCCAAGTTTTATTTTTGCAACAAATATTGAAATTACTAAGCAACATTTCTCCCGGGCAAATGTTGCAAATTACCATGCAACATTTATTCTAGACAAATGTTGCCGTGCAGCAATCAGCTGGCTTGACTATTGTAACTGCACCTACAGTCAAGAAGAAGCAATTTGTAAATAATTTGTAGTTACTGTGGCTTCTTCATATGTTAATATTTTTTTACAAAAATAATATACAATGCAAGACGGCGATGAACTTGCCAATAACACTAATTTAGTTTGTAAAGTTTGCGGGGAGCGCCAATTTACATTACGTGAAGGTTTCTACTACTGCCAGGAATGCGGTACGAAGCAAGAACAAGTGCGTGCTGTGGAAATCGAGCAAGAGGAAGATTTTATAGAAGGAAAAAATAAGAAAAGGATTAAAATAAAAACGCTCAAAGCAGAGAAACGTAAATATTTTCTTAAACCGAACTATACTGTTTTTTTAATATTTTTCCTTTTCATCTAACAGCAAATCTCACATCATGGGAATGTTATAATTACATTTTACGCGGTCTTGTCAACGATCTGCTATCGTTCGGTGCTAAAGAAGAGCTAAAATTAATGACACTTCAACTGTGGACAGCTTATTTGCGACGAAATGAAGTGGCATTCTTTAGTAGAAAACGTGTTGAGTTGCCGAAGTTGGGCGTACGCTATTTACAGAGGTTGGTTACATTATATACATATGATTCAAGTTAGTTCCACTCAAAATAATTGTTTGAACTTGAACTTGTATTTATGTTAGATTTACTTGCTTGCAAAACTAACGAAAATCAAACTCATATACCACATTCAGAGACGCATCTGCACTTTATAACCATGCACTACAGAGACGTGCACTCAAACGAAAACGGCGAAGAACTGACGATTCGGGCACATCCGCAATCAGCAGTGGTGACTCGGCAAGTACACGTGAATTCCGCAGAAACCGTCGAAAATTAGATGTGTCTACTTATAGTCTGCATTCGTCGATTAATTCCACCGATGTCTCACAAACTTCACGCTCTTCGGCAAATACTTCCAGCACCGGCACCACAGGTCGTGCTATCAAATTACAATTTTCGGCACGTGCACGCAAACAACTTAAGAAAATGATGCCAGCGAAACACATTGAAAAGCATGCTTTAGATTCTGAGGGCAATTTGAAATGTCACAATGTACGACCGTTGGCCAGATCAATGAGTCGTGCAGATCACGCGTTACTCACAATGAATACACGACAAATCTTTACCATATTGGCCATAGCATTGAATTTGATCGGCGATGACATACAATTGTGTGATTTGGTACGTTTCATTGACGAAGAGCATGTAAGCACAAAAAATGTGCTACCCTACTTTCCTGAGAACATTGCGCCGCATAGCAAGAAAATGTTGCAGGAAATACAATTTTATAAATACCCTACGAAATACAGTGATAAGGTTGTACAATTTAGTATTTATTGTGAAGGGAATAATATATGAATTTATTATTATTTTTACAGGCGTTACGTGATCATATCGAGTTATTTTCAAAATTTATCAACATAAAATCATTTAATCAGCCAGATTTAATAAAACTCACCGAACGCTATGTAACTGAACTAAATCTACCAGCAGACATAACAACCTACGTCGAACGTTTGATCAACTTACTGCCACCACAAATGCGTACGCGCGTTCCTTATGTTTATCCAGCTTACGAAGCACGCGCTATGGCTTACATAATATTGGTGTTGAAATTACTATTCGGTCTCGATGGTCATACAGAGAAATTAATAACGCATGCCGCTAGAAAAACCAATCAGTGTTTGCAAAATCTAACTGAAAAAGGGCGTAGCGCAAATGCCAATCTCACACCACCGCCACCACTATTTATTTGGGAGGATTGGGTGGAGTTCATCGAAATGCGCAAAGTTATAGTTTCACATTATAACTCCAATTTTTGCCAACAATTCAAGCAGTGTCAGAGCACTGCACAACTGTTGGAGGAAATGGAAGAGGAGCAGCGTACAAAATTGGAAGAAGCAGCGCTTACCAATGAAGGCGCCACAGCTGAAAATAGCTCTAGAGTCACCACCATGCATCGCATATTCCAACAATTCTTGGATGAACTGAATAGCACCAATCCAGAAGAACGCAGTGGCACTATTATATTTCCACCCAGTCTAACACCTGCACATTCATATTTCAAACGCATTTTACTATATTGTTCGAATGCTGGCGCTAACGCGGCCTACAAAATACCGGAATTCATGCGTATCGATCACATGCAACGCACTGCCGCACCATACGTGCACGCGAAGGACTTGCAGGAATATTTCACAGAGCACAACTGGCAGTTGCTGGTACGACACTTGCCGTGCACTAAAGAACGCAACTGTGTTGGCATATTTCGGCCGTCAAACGACAATAAAGATCGTGTAAAGCATGATATCTGCAATAAGAAAGCTGACTTCAATATAAGCGAAGACAAATGGCTGGCAGAAATTGAGGAAGAGGAACTCATTGAGGAGTTGGAATTTAAAACAGAATACGATAGATACGAGAAGAGTTATGTGAAGAAGATGCAGACAGATACAATAAAACGGCTGCAAGCTATGCAAATAGCTGCCGTCAGCACACAATTTGATAATGTAGTAGCTGCCACAAATCAAAATCAGGTACACACGACACACGATATAAAATATTCTAATTAAATATAATAAAAATTATTTGTAATAAAATTAATGTTATTTTAGGTGCCGCGTATTGTGGATGCTGCCGATGAGTGCTCTATACCAGCACCACCAGACGAAACTTTAGTGGCAAACGATGAAACTGACGTATCAGCGCTGCATTCAATCAATGCTTTCAGTGAATGTGATATGGAACCGATTAAAAAATCAGATGTACCATTAATTTTACAACCACGTAGAGGCCTCAATCAAATACGGCTCTTCGATGGGCTCAGCGACGATGAAGCTGACATTGTAGATGCCAATGAAATCGATTGCAATACAATTGTCAATGAAGCAGAAAGTACATGCACCTTTCTCACCACCAATATGGATTGTTGGACTCTGCTGGGCTATTCACATAACCTCAATAGTTGTCAGAAGAAAATACTTCAAAGCAAGTTTTCACGTTCATTTTTCTGGTTGCTCGAAACATGTGCACAATCCATCAATGTCGATTGGTGCATATTATACGAGGAACTGCTGACACTTGAGCTAATGTTTGCCTATGGTATTGAAGATTTGACATTTTTTCAAGATTGTATACGTTTTAAGTACAATAATCCAATCAAAGATTTCAATATGATGATCAATTCATACAGAGAATTGTGGTGATAATGAATTTTATTATCGTGTATTCCGAGTATTACAGTTTGATGCAGTAAGTCAATTGTGTAAAGCTGATTTTCAAAGGTTGCAAAGTACGTAAACTTGACGAAAGAGAAATTGTGTAAAGAAAGAAATATATATTTTAATTTGTGCGAAAAATATTGTTATTGTAATTTTCAATTGTGTCATTTCTAATATGACTACTAGTTTTCCGTGTGTATCACTGTATTAAAACATAGTTGCTGATAAATTTGCTAGACATAAGTATAAAGCATACATTTATACAAAAAACATAATTCTTTGTCTATTACTAAGCTGCAGAAATCAACGCTTTTAAGTCTTAAGTATTTATTAATTGAATTAATTAATGGCTATCATAATTTATTTTGTGTATCTTCAAATTTGTTTTTCTACGTATGCGTGTAAGTGACACTATTTGTATGATAATTCACACTTGAGCTCTGATATACCAACTGGCTGCTGTTTAGCATTTCCTTAATGAAGTACACTTGCCGACACATATGTATAAATTAATAAATATATATATATGTACATATATAAGCATTTATGTATGAATGTGTGTGTGGCGAAAAAACCACAACAAACCACATATGTAGTAATTAAAACAGATATTATTTTATAAATAACGTTGCGTAGAGCGACGCAACAGTTGCTTTTATTGACAAGAGAGCGCATGTGAGAGTAAATAAAAAAAAAAAAACGAAGAGCCAACGACTTACAACAAGTGTAAAAGCCAATGCATAAAGGATTTGTGTGTGTTTTGTGCTCTATTTTTTTTTTGTTGTAACAGTGACAAGTAGGTGACGATGGAGCTGTGTATGGACGCCCAGTGTGAGCGTATTTATATATATGTATATATGTATGGATAAAAGTGACCAACCGTTCATTAACAAAAATAGAGTAGAAAACGCTGGGATTACACTCTGTAACAAAATTATTGTTATCTTTGGACTAAGGGACTATATATGTTGAGGTGCGTGAAAATGGGGAACATTTTGATTTTCTGTAGAGGTATGTATGTAGCTATAATTTGATTGAATACTTGGTATACGTCTTGCTTAGTACAATGTATAATCTGTAAAATGTGCTCAAGAACATACAAAATTCTAATATTTGTCAAAGTTGTGACATTTTACGCAAAACGAGTTTTTTTTTTTTCAAAGACGCTTGCCGTGACTACGATTCATTTGATGAAATGTATTGAAAAATCCATCACATTGATATGAAAATTTCAACGAAAAAAATGAAATCGTTCAAGGACATGGCAAATAAATTACGAATAATATGAAAAAAAATTGAAATCGGTTAAAAACTCTTTCGGTAATCCAAGTCACAGCAACGACGTTTTCTGAAAAACATAATTTCGAAATAATCGCGTTTAAATTTTCAAGTACATTTTTGTCTAGTGTAGCGTAGTAAGATGTTAAACGCTATTCGCTTTTACAGCTTAAATCTTTATACAAATTTGAGATAACATTCTTAAGAATCTTTAAGATTAAAGAATTAAAAAATCGATTTTTTGACCCCCTTTATGACCGATATTATAACCAAATCTAGTTATCCAAACTGATAGGAGCATATTTTACTTATTTGCTGCTGTAGAGCTATAACAAAAGACAGTGTAAATTGGTGGCGTATTGTTCAGCAGGCTAAAGCTTACAAAGAGCTTTGGAGCCAAAAGATAAGGAAGTTGATGGTGTAAAAAAATATTGTTAAAATTACATCAGGGAAAATTCCCCAAGAAGTTTATACAATCATACCGACTTGAAACATACATACATACATACATTTATGCAAATGAGCTTCAACTTTATATTCTCCACAAAGATTAGCCTTTCATAATGATTACGAATTTTAAACGTAAACGTAATTATTGAAATATTTAAAAAAAAAGTAATATTTGCTTGTGGAAAATTTCTTAATTTAGAATTATATATGTCTACAGTTTAACTCGATTTACAATAATCCACACAAAAACTTCGGGTTAGAGAGACCTATGACTGAGACGAGTTATGGAAAATAATTTGTATGAAATTTGACTTCTATTGCCAATTCAAGAGTTTGAGTTATGGAAGTTCAACTATGTGCTAGCTGATTAATTGATATTCAAAATTATTATTAAATTTTATTTTTTTATTCGTTTCCTTTTTGCAAAAACTAATGCAACATAGTGTAGTATGAGTATTACTACTACACGTATGTGATATACTCGTACATATGTACATATGAGTATATGTATGATGTGAGTAACGGGCAGTGACAGGCTGAACTGAAACGCTCACCATGCATACCGTACAAATGCGCTAAAGAGCATCGTCGAATACAAACTGTTAAAATAAAATATGTTTTTTATTTTTATTGTTGTTGCAGTATTGGTATTGGTATTGGTATTAAAGCACATTCGGACGTTTTGTGTATTTTTACAATTTCAAAAAAATCAGTTTCGTTGGCAATGCGACTCGCGAAACAACAAAACCGCAAAACGTTTTGAAGCAATCAGGCAAGCAAAGGAAGTATGCACATACATATGTACATACATACAACAAAAGTGCGTATGAGTAAAGGAAGGAAGAAATTTGAAAGCATAGACAAATGTACTTGTGTATATGTATGGAGCAACGCAAAATAACTTGGAGGCCGAAAATGATTTCACAGACAAAGTAAACTCGCGAGGCAGCGATATGTTAGAGGCCGAAAAAAGTGCATAGTGAAAAGAAATAGCGCCGACATGACGGCAGCAACAGGCGGAAAGGAAGTGAATCGACGGTGTGCATTATAGTGCAGTGACAATAGTGTTTTTGAACGAACCAGAAAACAATGTAAAAATTATGCAAATTAAAAAGTGGTTAATATATATATTTTTAATATTATTGCAATGAAGGACTATTGGAATTAAAAAAAAAACAAAAACAATAAAATAATACAAATGCATCAAACTATATATACACAACTATAATTAAATAAAAAAATGTTGAACTTATGAATGTCATGAGCAAATATATTTCCGTTATAAAGATGTGAAGAAAAAGTTTTGAAAAATAATAAAACAATATTTTTGTGTGACAATTAGCGCAAAAAAATCGTTTTTGAGCTTCATAGAATATTTGAGGTTAAAAAGTCTCACTAATTAGTGTAAAACTAACACTACTGATTTTAATGATTTTGTGCTGATGATGAATGATTCGGTTGGTAGCCATTAAATTAGAAACAATAAATAAGATTTTGACGTTTTTGAATATTGGCAAATAGTTTACAGTGATTTAAAAAAATTATGTTACCTTAAAACAATTAATTAAATAATTTTAAAAATTATCTAACCATTGTTAAATTTTAGTACAAGTAGATAGTTTTACTGATAAGGTGGCCATTGGTCAACAAAAACTTAATTTGTACACCGCTAAATTTGTAAAATTCAAACAGAAACAGATTTAAAAAACAAAGAATATTCGAATATTATTTTAAAATAAATAAAATTATTGGATTATATTTAAATTAATTTATTGCTTTCTAACGTGAAGAATTTTATAACAAATTATTTTCTAACAATTTAAATAAAACGAGCTTAAATTCTGTATCCGAATAATTTTAATAACATTAAATAAATACCACAAATAATATATTAACAGAAATTATATATTTTTAAGTGTATTTTTAAAAAATGAGTTGAGCTTGAAAAAAAAATTTGCTGAGTTTCGTTTAGACTTGAAATCAAAAATATCACAACGAAGCCATTCAACTTCAGAAATTAAAAAAAAAAAACAAAAATAATAACAAAAAGCAACGAAAACGAAGAAAAAACTAAGAGTGTTTCAAATTAATATCCAATTTATATAATATATAAACAAAAAGATTTAAAAATATGAAAAAAATATTTTAATAAAGTAAACTAAATAAAAAAATGTCTTCATTAGCAAATAAACACAGTTAGTGTGGAACTTAAACGCAGAAAGAGTGTAATAAAAGCGTGAAACCGATATAAATACGCACGAAAGGAAGAAGCCGAGACCGAGAACAAAAAAAAAACGAAAAACCAGTAACACAAGAACTAACATTAAACTTAAAATTACACACAAATATATTTATATGCTGTAAATTTCGTATATGCACGACTCCACGTGCTGTGTGTGTTTTTTCAATTGTCGAATTGTGTGTTAATTTGCAAATCGCTTAAAACTAAATGAAATTAAGTGTGACCGCAAATCACAGAATTTGAATGCCAGCTCTAATACACTGAGACATTACTTGGTAAAAAGCGTCAAAAAATTGAAATAAAATTGTTATTCAGCAGGCATAGCAGCGCTTTTGCCGCAAGGCTTTGCTTCTCACAACTCCAATCAGGCAGCTGCTGCAAGGGATAATTAGCGTCGGTAAGTTAAAAATACTTTGTACGGATATATTACGTTATTTTATGTGTATTTATATTTGGTGCCATCACAATTAATTGGTTAAATGAAGAAAAGAAGAAAAGAAAAAACAGAAACAAAGTGATCATTAAACAATATAAAGTGACTCAGGCTGGAAACCTGGAAGTGACTCTCTGGTTAGCGTTAGAGCGGTCTACAAACTTGAGGGACATATTTGGATGATATTTTTTTTTTGGGGAAAGTGGGCGTGGTCCTGCTTACTATTAAGGTTTCTGTATAACTTTATATATAAAATTCTTTTATCATATGCATGTCACTGAACTACTCCTAAACGGCTGGACCGATTTGAATGAAATTTCTTGTGTGTATTCAGTTGGATTCGAGAATGATCCAATTTAAATAGTGAAATTAATTAATTTTAAAATTTTGAATGTTGTACATTGGTCAAAAATAACTGGCGCCATTGTTATTGTAGAGAAACCGCCTAAAGGCATATAAAATTGGTTTTTATTGGAAAATGTTTTCTAATTGGATGTCGCTACTATTAGGTCTACAACTTTGCTTCCGCCGTTTTCCACTAAATGTCTCTAGGATCAAGCACTGATCGATTAAATCGATTAAATCGTTTTATATCGATCTTGGACATTTGCGTCAACATTAACCCAACAAAATATTTGTAGAGATCTGTTTGCATCCCAAACTTATTCTCAACTGAAAATGTCACTTTTTGAACCGAATTCTCGACATTTGCGAGAAATTTAGCTTTTCTTTTTTAATTCCAAGACAAGTGCGGCTGAGGCTCACCGACATTTGTAACCGTTTTTATACAAAAAAAAAACTTAAATTTACACAAAAACGGCGAAAGCAAAGTAGTAGACCAATATATCAAACTTTATAGAGTGTTTTTCCTTTAAACACCAGAATGCACCATGATGGACCCACTTATTGTTGTAAAACCATATCTCGGGAATTATTTGAGCATTTCAACGAAATTAGGTACGTAACAGTTTTTTGGCATCCAATTGGTATAGTTGAAGAATTGGTGGAATCGGTTCACAAACACGCCTGCTTTCCTTATGTCACAATTTTGAAGTCCATCTGATGCGTTCACTTTACAAAATTTAAATTAAGCACCAGTGAAGATATCGGAACAAAACTTTGGCTAAATTGGACTTCAACTTTTCAAGTACCCAAATGGCGAACGTGCGGACCTCAGTGCTTGTGACCTATTTTTTACCGAAAATATTGCCAAAAATATGCAAAATCAGATTAATATTTCTTCAAGACCCCATATACCTCATATGATATTTTCAAACTTCGTGAGTTATCTTAGCAAAACTAAGCATATAAGCAAAACCATATACCATATATATTATTTTAGGGGACTTTATGCCGAATATACGGGACGAAATGTTTGTTATCTTAGTAATATTAAAAAATAAATAAATTGCGAGAGTTTATGCACAATTCAACGCGTAATCAATCCAAAACCACAAATATATGTACTCGTAAAAGTGATCTCAATATATCAAATTCTCAGGTGAGAGAGTACTAAGAGAGTGCAATACAATACCAATTTTTTCCAATAATGTCTAGTGTGCCAGCGCTTTTGAACAACCCTTGTAAATGTTCTCTGAGTTTTACTACAACCCTTCTTTTAATCAGCTGATCGTTTTTGGGTTTTGAACAGCTGATCAGATAAGCTACTAATATTGAAGAATAACCGAGAGAAATGGAAGCTACATACAGTTGAACTCGAACTTCCCGAAGTTGTTTTGAGGATTATGGGGATTCGAGTTAGGGAAGTTCAACTGTATATGTATTAAAGCATTTTAGCGAGTTCTAACTGTATTTTATTATAAAACCACGATAGCAACAATAAAATTTCGTTCCTAAAAAATAAAAAAGGTTAAAGCAAAGTCGAAATCTAAAGACAACTGTGTTTACATGGAATTTTCTAAACGTAGAAAGAAGAAAAAAATAATAATAAATCAAACAAATAAAATTAATTTTATAGCATTAATGTGGCGAAAGCACCAACCCCCACCAGCAATATCAGCAGTTCACCAAATCGAATTCAATAGACGCGTAGCGTTGATCATGTGCAATTTGAGGTTAACAGCTTTGCGTGGCATTGCTGTGCATGTTGTTGTTGCTAATTTTATTGTAGCTGAAGTTGTTGTTAAAATTGTTTGCCTGTCAGCTTGTTAGCTGATTTTGTATGCAAACATTAACCGATATAGTAAACAAAAACAAATAGAGGTGTGTGTGTGTGTGTGTATATATGTTAATATGTAAATATTAAGCTTAACTTATATTGCATACAAATCGATTGTGATTTAATAAACACTTACTCGTACTTAGTGCGACAAAATGTCGAATTTTTTAAGCTCAGTTTAACTGCTTATATACCAACACATATGTAAATATACTAACACACATAAATCACCGATTATTTTGTTCACCTTTTTGGAGGTTAGAATTAATCCATATATAATATTTAAGAAAAATAAATCGGCTAGTTTAAATAATTGTAGTCCTAAGGCAATGATTTCGTTTAACAATTCGTTGAGGAGCTAATTGATTTGTGTAACCATTATTTAGCTGTTGTTTGTTGGTATAAGCTTTAGGTGTTGCTACAACCCTGCTTGATCTTATGAGGTTTAAGGGGTTACATAGATTTCGTCGGTTTAAAAAATCCTAAATAATAATATTATCCCGAATAATAATTTAATAATAATTAACTTTAAACGCGTTTTTCTCGGAACCGTGTTGTCAAAGTCGGTTGTCAAATTTTCTCGAAAACTACTCAACCGATCTTAATGAAATTTTGCACAGGTGTTCGAGATACAATTTAGTCGTGCTTGGGCGAAGAATTTTATTTATTTTTTCAATTACAACTATTTAAAAAAAAAAAACAAAATGTCAAGCAAATTTGACCGAAATTCTCATTTTTTTTTTGGAAAAATGTCTGCCAAAATTCCAAATAATATTTTTTTTTGTTTCCTTTTTTTTAATTTTTTTTTTATTTCAGAAATTATTCTTTAAATATGTATAAGACAGAAAAAAGTTTGAATTAATTAAATAAATTTTTAATAGAAGAAAATATTGAAAATAAGCCATTTTTACGCGTCGAAACCCCTTAAGCACGTATATAGATTTCGCAGTGGAGAGAATTCTTAAAAAAAATGCTTTATGAACCTTAAAGTGTTGAAAAAACTGTTTCAAGTCAAGTTCAAATAACTGAGTGATTAACACTGACTTTTGATTACTTTGATAAAAATAATAATAATTTCACTCAAAATACTTGACAATAAAAGCTAATAATAGTTCACAATTATACAAGCATTGTCAAGAAAAGCCAAAAATTGCATAATATTATCTAAATTTCCATCAACAATAAGTGCCAAATTTGATGCCGTTGGCCCATTAAACCATTTTATCACCGAAATTGCTATAATATAAAAGCTGATAAGCGTTTGGCATAGTAGACAAATTGGAGAGTATTTGTCAATTAGTGTTATCAAACTTATCCTTAGCAATAATGTATCAGATGTTGAGTGAGGTATATAGATATAAAAAAGTGATTGGCAGAAAGTGTCAAACACCTAACTGATCAGCAGAAAGGGAAATGATTTATAAAGAGTGACTTAGTTGACAGTTTTACCAACAGATTTGTTAGCCGGTTGCATGTTTTTTTACTGCTACAATCACTGAAGTAATTAATAATAAATAATCTGTTGCCTACATTTCGGCGCAAAGTTAAATAACAATATATAACACATATTCTGCCGAAGACACAATCCATTAACGTTCAAAATCAAATTTAGAAACTTTCCGATAGATACTTGTATATACATTTATTTTATTAAGAAATTTTATTTATTAAAAGCACATGCACATTAGCAATATGAAATGATATATTGTCACCAACAACTACTCAAAACTTTTTTGCCATAAATTTGTGTATACGAACTCTAGCACAATAGCTGTCAAAAATTTGGCTCGAACTCTTCATAATTGGCGTGTCGCAAATTATGATGGACAGGAGTAAAGCTCTTTAGGCAAAGCGTAAAGCGAAAAATAGTTTTTTATTTGTATTTAGCAATAAATTTATCGATACACTAATGCTTTATATGTAATACACCTATATACAAACATACGAACAGCTCTCAAGGTGTTCTTAAAAAAAATAAATAAATAAAACCGCAAGAATAATAATTTAGTGAATTGATTAAGAAAAATGCTCAAAATGACAAAAAGTGATGTCAACCAAATATTTAATATGCACACAGTATTTTTTGCCAATTCTCAATATGCACTGCTTCTTTGTTTACCAGCTGTCTTATTAGACAGCAATATATATCTACATATACACATATCAATTGTGTGTGGGTTTGCCATTGCAGAGTTGAGGTCAGTGTGTGTTTGAGGCGCAGGTCTCAGCAATATTTTTATTTTATTTTGTTTTACTTTATTTTATTTTATTTTATTTTATTTTATTTTATTTTATTTTATTTTATTTTATTTTATTTTATTTTATTTTATTTTATTTTATTTTACTTTATTTTATTTTATTTTATTTTATTTTATTTTATTTTATTTTATTTTATTTTATTTTATTTTATTTTATTTTATTTTACTTTATTTTATTTTTATTTTATTTTTTATTTTATTTTATTTTATTTTATTTTATTTTATTTTATTTTATTTTATTTTATTTTATTTTATTTTATTTTATTTTATTTTATTTTATTTTATTTTATTTTATTTTACTTTATTTTATTTTATTTTATTTTATTTTATTTTATTTTACTTTATTTTATTTTATTTTATTTTATTTTATTTTATTTTATTTTATTTTATTTTATTTTATTTTATTTTATTTTATTTTATTTTATTTTATTTTATTTTATTTCATTTCATTTCATTTCATTTTATTGTATTTATCTTATTTTATTTTTTATGTTATTTTATTTTATTTTATTTTATTTTACTTTATTTTATTTTTATTTTATTTTTTATTTTATTTTATTTATCTTATTTTATTTAATTTTATTTTTTATTTTATTTTACTTTATTTTTTATTTTATTTTATTTCATTTTTTTATTTTATTTTACTTTATTTTATTTTTTATTTTATTTTATTTTACTTTACTTTATTTTATTTTATTTTATTTTGGTTTATTTTATTTTATTTTGTTTTATTTTCTATTTCTTTTATTGTTGTTTGTCATTTGTTTATTTATTTCCTCAGCTCTCTTTGCTCTTTGCAAATATGTATTTCTTGTTTTAATTTTGCTTTTTGCCCAATTAGATGTATTTCTATGGTTTCGAACATAATTTCTCAGTTTTCGTTGCTTTTCTTGTCCATTTACTTGTATGTATGTATTTATTGGTGTATGTGTGTGTGTGTGTATCGTTATGATGACTATTGTTATTTGTTTTGCTTTGCAAATTTAGAGGCCACAATCGCACCAGCGAGCCAAGTTCTGGTTCACAGTGTCAACGTCCCTTGGTCGCAGTTTTCTATGAGCAAATATTTCGTCAAATATTATTATGGTATTGCGATTGCTGTTGTTGTTTGATAATATCCGATTAATTGATTAAGCATTCAACTGTCGTAGTTCATGCAGCTCAACACTGGTTTCGTCTAGGGGTTAATAAGCAAATTGTGAAGGTTTTAATGAGATGAGTACCGTTACTATTTAAAGTCCGCTCGTAGCACTCTCCGAAGCTGGATAAATTGCTGGATAATAATTGTAAGCACACCAGTTGGCTCATTTCTCTGCTAGGTCATCGGCTAGTCAGCCGTCTGCTTTCGCCCACACATCCGCTCCAGCAAGTATTTACGTGCTTAAGCGCACTCAAAGTGGCTGCTTCATGCGATCCATTATTGGCGACCATCTTCTACGCACGACTGCACGACGAATTGGTCGTCGTTAGACGGGTGCGGCAAAAAAATACGTCAGACGCTGTCAGTTACCAACTGACCGACTGCGAAGCCTTACTTGGCTTGCACTTGATATTATTTTGTTGTGTGTTTTTGCGTCTTTACGGTCATTAGCGCCACGTTGGGCACAGCATTCACAAGTGTGGCTATGCAAATACTTAGATATATACATATATATATATACATATATATATATACATATATATATATAATATACATATATGTACATGTGTGTGTGTGTGTCTACACATTTGTAAACATTGCACCAGAATAGGGCGCAAAAAACGAAAACAAAAACAAATGTGCAAACAATTGTTCAAATAACAACAACAACAAACTGTTATATATATTTATATGTATGTATATATCTCCCTCGCCCCGTAGTAAGTCTTTACGTATTAATATCCAAAGACATTGTAAATCATAAATGTCTAACTCGTTGGTTGCACGTACACAGCGAATTCGTTATTAACTGCTATGCTGACGTCACTGTAGCGACTATTTGACATTTGATATGACAATCGTATGTCAGTTGAGATCGTTTGACAATCATTATTGGTTGGTTAATATGGCAATTTGTCAAACATACTGACAGCACTGAAAAAGAATGCTCGACAATCACATATATTTGGTGGCACCGAATGGTTTTTTAGAGAGAAAATTCAAGTATTTTTTTATACTCTCGCAAAAAAGTTGCTAAGAGAGTATAATAGAGTCAATATAGGGTTATATATTGTATACCAAAGTGATCAGGGTGACGAGTAGAGTTGAATTCTGAATGTCTGAGATATCTTGATGACCTGGTACACGTATTTATTGGCACCAAAAGAAGGATAAGTTCGTAGATGGTCGAAATCGCACCACTGCCACGCCCACAAAACTACTAAAGCTATATCAAGGAAACTTTCTAGAGTCGTTTCTTTTAGGTACTACCTTATACAGACCAAAAATGGAGGAAATCGGATTATAACCACGCCCACCTCCCACACAAAGGTTATGTTGAAAACTACTAAAAATTCTTTAATTCAGTAAGGAAAACTACCTGAAGCCTTAAATTTCCTTATAACGATGGTACAGAAAAGCTGCACTCAAATTGGTAGAGAAAATTTAAAATTGTCGTGGCTCCGCTCACTTATGGGTCAATGACCATATTTCCGAAACTAATCGACCAATTTCAATGAAATTCGGTTCATAATATCTATCAATGATATGTTAGGTCAAATCGGTTCACAACCACGCCTACTTCCCATATACCAGCACATTGAAGTCGATCTGAATCGTTTACTTAACACTAGTATATAAAGTAAGCACTAGTGAAGATATCGCCCTTCTAAAAAACGCCGAAATCGGATCATAAGTATTCAAGGCCCCGTATGCCTCAGAGCTACGAATAATTTTTTTACCGACAATATTGGTAAGGAGGGAATTTTTTTCTTCTAATAATATAACTCCCTCCATACGGAAGACAGCGAAATGGCATATAGGGAATATGAAAATGAAAATACTGGCAAGCTAAAATCGGAAAGAGAGAGAGAGATAGTTCCTCTTAACTAATATTAAAGAAACAATTCGATAATTGATATTTCGTTTACTTCGCACTCTGTATCTACGAGTATGTACATATATATATGTATGTATATAAATTTATATGCAACTAACCAGCTGACTGACAGACAGTTCAGCTAAGCCAGTAAACATTTGTATGTATCTATTGCATTATTGCTAAGCAAATAATTTGCTTAATTTTTTCTATAAACAAAATAAAATAATCTGGCTCAATTTATTTTATGTTTTTTGTTGTTGTTGTTTTTTTTTTTTTTGCTTGAATTTCTCATTTGTTATTGACACAACGTGATAATATATTTACGAAAATGCAAATTGTTATAAACAACATCAAATTCCAGCAAATGAAGCGTGCTAAAAGATGAAATCTTCAAAATGTCGAAATGGCCAGCGCAAATATTACTTGTTTAAACAATTGTGGCAGATTGGGATTATGTAATTTATTTTTTTTTTTATTTAAATATTTTATTGCCTTTATGCAAAAAGTTAGTCTCTAGATGATTAAAACTGAATTTTCTCAATTTAGGTAAGTAAAATTTTGAGCAGATTTTTTTTTCATACAAAATTTTTTAGTTTCAACACAAACAGCTTCTTGCTACTGATTATATATGCATATATGTAGATATGTATGTATTTATGTATGTAATTTATCTACAGCAGCATTACAATGAAAATGTGCTAATTACTGGACAAATCGAGTGACAATTCAGTCGCTTGTATGATCTGTTAATTCTACAACAACTACATATACACAACAGTACTCTTAATAAACATACCTATATGCGTAGGAATATGCAGTTATACAACTACAAAACACCAAAAACAACCGCATGCATACATATCTACAAGACTATTGTTGTTTTATTGCTTGAGAAGAGTGTGGCTACACTCACATATAGCAAGGTGGTATAAACAGCTTGACGAAGCGGAGTAATGAAAAGTTAATATGTGACAAATATTGCAAATACTCTGAATACTCTGATCTTTACCAACACAAATTGGGATATGCATATTCAAACTATGTCTGTATGTAAGTAGGAATAGTTGTACATCGCGTATGCGCGACATTTATCACTTGTCAACTAATGAAAATCACGCATACGCCGTGTGTGCCAAGCAAATATTTGCATGCCGTACACAAATTATTAAATGAAAAAAAATAAAATTGAAACGCCTTGTACAGCAGACAACCAGAGGCATAGTAGTATGTGTAATAGTATATTGGAATATTGATATTTGAGATGAAAAATTACCAGCGAAATCGTACAGAAAATCTCTATATTATATATAGACAGCAACGTATAAAATATATATTTACAATAAAACAGACACATAAAAGCAAAAGTTGTATGTTTTAAGTATTATTATACTAATTAACTTAATATCTTTATATACAGATAATTTCGATTATGGTTCTCTAATTTATGTATATTTTAAAATTTTTAAGCAATTTCATATAAAAAGCATATTTAGTATAAAAATTAATAATTATTACTAATCAATTGAAGTAACAAAATACTCTGAATTAAATTTATATGTGATTTGAATTAAGATTTCAGATTAATTTCAATTATCTTAATAATTTTTCAGTGAAGTTGCATTCAAATGGATTGGAAAACTTTATCAAGCAGTGAGAAGAGCCCGAAAATGGAGCGTTGGAAACCAAATCCGATATTGGAACCAGAACCACCACCACCCATACCGCCACGCACCTTTATGCGCCAATCGAGTTTCACCAAAATTGGAAATATGCTCAATACGGCCATAAATATTAATGGCACTAAAAAAGTACAGAGTAAGTTTACTGAAAATACAGTAGAACTTCTATAACTCGAACGTCTATAACACGAACTTCTCCATAACTCGCTCGAGCTCTTGAATTGGCATAGAAATCAAATTTCATATAAATTACCGGAAGTCTCTCTAACTCGCAAGTTTTTTTGTGAATAAGTTCGTGTTAGGGAAGTTCAACTGTATATGCATGCGTAAGAAAATAGAAATAAAATGCGTTAGCGCATTATTTAGAATTTACTTTTTGTTAACAACCGTTAATAAAACAAAATTTCTCAAAAAATTGCATGTAAATGCGAAGGTACCCAAATTAAAAGAAAAAATATATATGAAGCACCCTGTTGTACACAGTTTAAGATACCATAAATACATCAATCAAGCTGCTCTTAATTATTCAGATATTTCCCTAATAAAATAAAATAGCTGCTCACAATGAAGGCATTAATTTTTATGAATATCTAGTACAATAACTATAATTAACGCAATGTAT
Source organism: Zeugodacus cucurbitae (assembly GCF_028554725.1). NCBI lineage: Eukaryota > Metazoa > Arthropoda > Insecta > Diptera > Tephritidae > Zeugodacus > Zeugodacus cucurbitae. The sequence continues at coordinate 72,097,909 of NC_071667.1, forward strand.
TAATTTCATTAAACTTCACGCCACGACTGTTGTTTGCGCTCATTATCGATTACGCTCAAAACATTAACTGGCAAAGCCATTCAGCATTTGAATTAATATCGTAAAACAAACTAAACATAGCCCGCAACAGTGTTGCAAACGCACACATTTATTTCGCCTTAGTTATTTGTATATACATACGAATACCGGTATTTCTTTAAATATTCATATATTTAGTACGTATATTCATAAATAGACTTAATTAATACAAATATGTAGATTTCTGATTTTATTCGAAGATATTTTTTCTTAATTTATTAATATGCGTAAAAATGGGAAAACATTTAACAATATAGTACTAAAAAACACTTGGCAACACTGAATTGTTGCCATTCTAAATTCGTAATTTGTTTTAAGCAGTCGCGAAGTTATTTGCGGTGTTTCTCCTCAAATTTTTCGGCGTTTCATTGCCAATTTAAAGTGTTTAAAAGGTGTGCACGTTTAGCAAAAATGCCATAAGTTAGGATTTGTTGAAATTCAACGATATTGTGACGAACTTATTGGGAAAAAGTGGTATGAAAAACTAGGTAAATTTGCAAGTCGCCATGAAGGTACGACAAATGCAACAACAGCAATTGTGATTTTGTGCGAACTTCGTCGGCATTGTTTCGCGGCAGCAGCAGCAGCAGCTGCCGTCGCCGCAAATTGCGAAGCAACGAGCATACTTTTGACTAGCAAACGACATGCAAACTCGTAAACGAATAAAGCGCATAAAAAATAAATGAATAAAAATCGTCATAAAAGCAATTGAGTAAAATGTTAAAAAGAATTTAGAAGAGAAACGAACAAGAGCAAAATCTACGCGAAATAAAACCGAGTTGGTGGAATTTCAGTTGTGTTAACTTATTTATTCCAAATTTGTCATATGAATGCGAAACGTTATACATGTGAAGTGCAATTTTTATTTACACTCATATTAGCATTATTAAAATATGATTGCTTATTAAACAGTTCAATGCAAATATAAGTTTCTACCGTAAAGTAATCCACCGACACGAAAGTGTGTAGATATTGATGTTACATGTTAAATAAACATCGATTGTTGATTGTCGTAGTTTGTAGAAATTTTAATTCCTAGCACATAAGTTAGTTAGTTAATACGTCACATTCGAAAACATAAAATAAGAAAAACTAGTCACGCGGTGTGTATAAAATAAAAAAAAAACTGCCAAGGATGAATGCGAATTTTTTTATAGTAATATGTGCAATTAACAGCCGGTATAAATATAATCATACGAGCGCTATTTGCAATAAAACTATTAAAGGTTATGCGTTGCATTTAATAAATCCAGATAGACGACTTAAAAATTTAAGTACATTTTCAGTAAAGCGTCGGTAATGGAAAATAATTACTAAAAATATAAGAAATATGCTTTAAAGAAGGGGAGGGGGAAAAGCAATGAAGCTAACATAATCAACATTGTATAAAAGAAAAACAAACAGAATAAAACGAAAATTGCACTTTCTACTGTCATTCGGTATGTGTTTGGGAATTTCCGCCCGCTATTGCACGTTTTCGTGAGCATAAAGCAAAGCAGACACCGTATAGTAATATGGCGCGTTACACTTCTTTTGTGCTTTTGCACAATATGTATTTTTGACGTTTTTGTATGTTTTTTTTTAGCACCGCAACCACCGGTCGCTGTAGTTTTCGACAACGCCATAGCCTGCATTTTTTTTCTTCACAAACAACAAATACCATACAAAGTGAACGAACGAGTGTAAAGAAAAATTGTGCAAATTCGTTATTCGTCGGCTAATTTTTTTTTTATTGTTTTCTTTGTTTTTTTTTCTACTATAGTGTGCGAATTGAATATGCGTAAAGAGAATATATGATAGAATACGTGAAAAATCAAGTCAAAGCACTTTTTTCTTGAAACCACAAAATAAAAATAAATTTAATGTAGAGGCAAGTACAAAAAAAAAGACATAAGTTTAAAATATAAAAGAGAAGACAAAAGTGCTATAATAATAATAAGTGAAATTGTGCAAAGTTATTGTTGTTTTCAATATTTTTATTGAACACTTTGGCACCAAGTCGTCCTAATATATTCGAGAACTATAACACAAAGATAAAATTGTCATCACTGTCGCCATAAGTAGCTGCTGCATCCAGCACATTGCTAAGTTGTCATGGCCGGTAAGTTCCCCCTTTAGTATACATACTGGTATGTGTGCATGTATGGATGCATATTTTTTTTACTGCCTTCGACATGTATTTTGTATGTTTTACACGATCTTATTTATTCTAATATTATTCAATACAACACTTTTGTAAATTTGGAATAACACTTTATAAGTAGAGGTTTAACAATTTGTTGTCAAACCTAACTTAACAGCCGTGACAAATGGTCTTTTGGAGTATATTTCTTTAAAAATACTGGCCGGTTCCAAATTCAAATTTTTTTTAGAAATGTATTTAAAGTTTAATTATTTACTATATAAAAAACTATACACGTTGAGGTTTTTACAGAAAAAAGCAGTTTGAAAAAAGGGGTCTTTTGGACTTACATATCTGTTTAAGAAATGCAGGTTATAAAAAATATTGTTGCTATGCCTGCCAGAAGCAGCGCAAATAACAAAAAAAAGTGTTTGTTTGACATCCACTTACATGTGTAATTCCTTGACCTGGAAAGTCCTCGTAAATGCTTATATGCTCAACTCATTGTATCCGTTAAAGCTGTAAGAAAACAAATTGATTTTGATGTATTAATGCATTTTTACATTACTGATGTCGTCAGCTATTTAGTAAATACAAATAAGTATACAATAAAATATATGTATATATTTGTGTGGCACAAACATTTGGACACAAATAAATGTGGCAGCCTATAAAAATTCAGTAAAAAATACCACCACAGTCAATTCACTAGAAACATCAAACTTGCTACGTTCATGCCCACTTGTTATCCCTCAATATTCATTAGTTCAGTTATACACGACCTTGCCACAAATCAAACCCTAAAACTAAAAATAGAAATTTATTTATTATCTATCGTGCGTACGCCTTTGATGAGCCCATTATGAAAACATGCCACAAGCGAGCAACAATTCTCTAAGTCGATGCAAATATTTATTGTAGTTTGTCATTGTAGTTTTTCGCATGCTACATCCTATTTATACAAAAGTATATGCTAAATTTTCAAATGTTTTCCATTTCTGCTCTCATTTATGACGTAATTATTGCACATATTCAAATCAATAAGAATTTAAACCATGACGTCGACTCGCGAACATTTTTTTTTTCACTTCTGTTGCCGGCACATGCTATCATACACACACGGGTTATTGGAAGTCACACACTCATGCACCTACATATGTCTTTTGTTTGTATGCAAACACTTGCACATGTTTGGATACAGTTGGATGTTTGAATGAGGTCAGGAAGTGTTTAGTTAGTAACAAAAGTAATCAGAGACCAGTAAAACAACATAGAAAGCATAGATGTACATATATAGATATAGTAGTTGTGTGTGAATGAAATCAAATTTAAGTTAAAAATGAAAGAAAACATAAAGTTCACTATTATTTTTATAAATGTTATATATTATTTATACACTTAAAAATCAATTAAAATCTCAATGTGGATAAGTTAGTTCACGTAAAGTGTTTGATGACGCAATTAAGGCCTTAGGCAACCAGCGATAATGGAATCAATTTGTTATTAGTATGTACATAAATATGTACACACACGTATTTACTTTTATAATTTCATAAAGCAATCATTTATTGCTTTAAAGGGTGTTTTATATATTAATGCCATTTTTTTTATTATTTATTTTATTCAGAATTTAGTGACCGCGTTTTAAAATTTTAATATCTAAATTAAAATGTGTTAAGTTGAGACATATAAATATATATTGAAAAGTCCGAAGCAACAGGTTTTTGAATTTCAAAATTTTCTTATAAGTTCAAAAAATGTCATTACAATATAACCCCTAAATAAAGTATTTTGTTGCAATGCAGAGGTGCTTTGTTCAAAATCAAATTAATTTGTATAATTTTCTATTCGTCGCTTTAGTTTTTACCAGTAGTATTCGTATTAGTTGATGTGTATGTATGTAGCAAATATTTTTGGGTAAACAACGATAAGTTAAATATTAATCGTTATTCTTCCGTTGGCGAGTTGAGTCTGCAACTGCTATTTCATTAAGCGTAAATTAAGTATTTTGTCAGTTCAAAAAAAAAAAAAGAAAAAAAAAATAAAAATAAATTGTTCAAGCAGGTAATATGTAATCTCATAATAAAATATGTTATAAACATACATTTGCATAATACTAGATCTTCACGAATTGAATCGAAAATGTCTGTCAAATACATACATACATTTCCAGAATTGTATTTTCTTAATTGTTTAAATAATTTAGTTTTTTTAACTAATTTAATTTATTTATTTTTTATTTTTGCTTTCAGGTAATGGAGAAGCTTCGTGGTGCTTCTCACAGATAAAAGGCGCCTTAGACGATGACGTCACCGATGCTGATATTATATCCTGTGTGGAATTCAATCATGATGGTGAATTGCTGGCAACAGGTGATAAAGGCGGACGTGTTGTCATCTTTCAGGTATGAGAAATATTTTCCAAAATATAAACAAATTAATATTTTAAAATTACAAAAATTTTACAAAGCAATTTTCACTAAACGATTTTATGTTTTTACAGCGCGATCCAATGTCGAAAACGGCAATACCTCGTCGGGGTGAATATAATGTTTACTCAACCTTTCAATCGCATGAACCCGAGTTCGATTACCTAAAGTCATTGGAAATTGAGGAGAAAATCAATAAGATACGATGGCTGCGACGAAAGAATCCTGCGCACTTTTTACTGTCAACCAACGATAAGACAGTTAAATTATGGAAGGTCAGTGAACGTGATAAATCGTTTGAGGGCTATAATACAAAGGAGGAGAGCGGTCTGGCGAAGGATCCGCAAAATATAACTGGCTTAAAAGTTCCTTCAGTTAAGCAAATTCCCCTTATGGTGGAAGCGTCACCACGTCGCAACTACGCCAATGCACACACCTATCACATCAATTCAATTAGCGTTAATTCTGACCAAGAGACCTATCTGTCCGCCGATGATTTACGAATCAATCTGTGGCATCTTGAGGTGACCGATCAAAGTTTCAATATCGTCGATATTAAGCCAGCTAATATGGAAGAGTTAACGGAGGTCATAACCGCTGCCGAATTCCATCCAACCGAGTGCAATGTGTTCGTGTACTCGAGTTCGAAGGGCACAATACGTCTATGTGATATGCGTTCGGCTGCGCTGTGCGATCGACATAGCAAACAGTTCGAGGAGCCGGAAAATCCAACGAATCGCAGCTTCTTCAGTGAAATTATAAGCTCGATAAGCGATGTAAAGCTCAGCAATTCGGGTCGTTATATGATCTCTAGGGACTATTTAAGTATTAAAGTGTGGGATTTACACATGGAAACGAAACCCATTGAAACCTATCCGGTTAGTTGATGAAAAACACATTTTGTTTTTTCTATTTTCAAACAAATGAGTGCAACTAAACAGTTAACGGAATCTATTTAAAATGCTGAATATAATTTGGTTTTTCTTTTTAATTCAGGTTCACGAATACTTACGCATTAAACTCTGTTCACTGTATGAGAATGACTGTATTTTCGACAAATTCGAATGTTGTTGGAATGGCAAGGACAGTTCCATAATGACGGGCAGCTATAATAATTTCTTTAGAGTGTTTGATCGCAATTCGAAAAAGGATGTCACATTGGAGGCGTCGCGCGACATTATCAAACCAAAAACGGTGCTTAAACCACGTAAAGTTTGCACCGGTGGCAAACGAAAAAAAGACGAGATTAGTGTCGATTGTCTCGACTTCAATAAGAAGATACTGCACACCGCTTGGCATCCGCAAGAGAATATAATCGCTGTGGCGGCAACAAATAATCTGTTTATATTTCAGGATAAGTTTTAGCTAAAACTCCCACATCTACTTCAGTTCTACATCATCACCACCATTATGGCGTCGTTAAGGATAATTATTATGCTTAATTCTAAATTTTATACTTATCGCTGCTGCAAATGCTATCACTCACTACTTGCTATCACTACTGTGTAATCAGGGCAAACAAAAACAAACAAATTATACGATCAAGTTTTGACCGTAATATTAAGCGAAATACAAGGACGTACGTATGACATGGAGACGAATGCGTAGGCGTAGGCGATGTTACAACTCATAGCATCATACATACATATTATATACACATATAGTTAGATATAACTCACGATTAGTGCTAATAATTAACAAAACCAAACCTCGATTGGCAGTTGATTATAGAAACAGCAATAAAACACGTTGTTGTGTGTAAGTCTTTAGTCAAAACAACAAAAAACTTAATGTTTTTAGTTTTAAATTTGGCCTCAAGGCATACATGCTCACGACATTCTTGTAACGTTCATAGCATAAGCAAAGTGGAGAGAAAAAAGTGTGTGAGAAGTAGAGTGAAAGCGCGGAAAAGGAAGAGTACAGCTGGCTGCGCCAGTATAACCAAACAAACTAAATCGTCTACTATATTGCGCACAAAGAAATAAAAACAAAAAATAAATAAAATAAAATTGAAAACAATAAACGCCTTAAACCAAAACTTTGTACAGTACTCTGATTACGATTCTGTTAAATTCCTTAAAACATTGTTGCCTCGGCTATATACTTTCAGCTACTTTTAGAGGGGAGTGTGTTTTTTTTATACAATATTTATGCGAAATCAGTAAGAATAACAACTATTTATGCAGTAATATGTTTGCTTAATTTGTAATAAAACCAAAATTGTTATTAATAATAACTGATTTTTTTTCTTTTTGTTCATACGAACTTTGATATGAAATAAGTTGGAAATTCACAGTAGAAAGAGAAACATAACAAAAATATGAAAACTTCAATAATTTTACTTTCCACGTAGGAAACTATAATTTTTAAGTGAGAAAGAGAGGGCGGCAAAGTTAATAAAACATTATTACAACATTACCATGTTTCAAAAAGCAAAAAACTAAAATTACATATTTAAGAAATAAAAAAGACAAACATCGCGCTATAAATGTCCAACTACAATGCGTAGCAGAGGTTGTTCTTGAAAGAATAGTATATACTACTAAAAACGACGCAACATTTGCGTGTTAAGTGAAAAACATGCTATTGGTTAAATAAAAAAAAAAAAATTACAACAAACACACACAAAATTGTGTAAATTTATTATTTTTCTTTAAGTATTCTTTTTGCACTCTACGTATTATTTCATTTTGATAAATGGTTCAATTTAAGACTCAATAACCTAAAAATTTTTGGATACAATAAATTAAATATTCCGAAATTATATACAAGAATTGTACGGTAGTGCGACCAATACTGCGGGCGTAATCATAGGCTTCGATTGGTTATAAATTTACGTGTGATTGCATAACTTTCATTTTTTTTTTTGCGTTATCTGGTAGTAAAAGCCATGGAACTTGACGAATAAAATCTTGTTTGTAATAAATGAAGAAAGATGATGTTATTTGAATAAAGTAGTCATATTAATAAGGGCAGGCGTACGTACGTATATTATAAGCAGCATTAAAAACAATCTTACAGCAAACCAATTAAACTAAACATTCAATGACGCATTCATTTCGTACTTATTACAATTAAATAATTATTTTCGCTTATATAAAATAAATGCAATCGGTTTCAATATCTAGCTTCGTAAAAAGATTTGTAAAGTTCTAATAATTTTTAATTGGCAAGATTTTCTTCTGTCGATTAATATACTTTTTTACAGCGGAATGCAAATATATATTTTGTGCTAAATGTGTATTTGTTCATAAAATAACATTGAGATGTTTGTAATATAGACCCTCTTACTAGTTTGCTATATTGAAATATGTGTTGTTACGCCTAGTTTAATATTTTAGTTATTCTGCTGCCATTTTGTATTTCATTCCACACAAATCTGCCAAAGCAATGCAAAACATAAAGAAATAGTTAAACTATTTTTCTTTGACATAATATGGAAATTATTTCCACAGCAGAAGAAGAGAAAAGGCAAGAGATAGAAATAATTGGTTACTCGTATTTTTATTCAATAACGGTGCAGAGGAGCGAGTTAATTAAAACAGTCTACATAAAAGAAAAACGAAGGGAAAGTACATACATTTTTTTTTCATTATTTCATTAAATTCATACTTTTTTCTTTTTCAACGTCGAGTGTGCTCACGCAATTAACTAGAACAGCAACTTTTTTAAATAATAAATAATGATCATTATGTCGAGACGCTTAAATAATCAAATACTTATTGAAACAAAAGAAACTAAATTTAAAATAAACGAAAATAAGCATATTAAAAAAAAAATAACACGAACAAAAAATAAAACATTTTTGATTTAAATCAAAAGCTAAATTTAATATATAAAAAATATATGCAAAAACAAGTTGCAATTGTCACAATAAGCTAAAAAAAAAATATTAAAAACTTGTGAAAAAAAAAATTATAGAAGTAAACGAAATGGCATTATATGTCATTAATAGTAACTTAAGTTGTATGAAAGTGAATGGTTAACATTATATTTGAAACATTTAAGTTAAATATTTGTTTATAATAGTAACTTACATACTTTATTAAGTATATATGTACATGCATATTTAATTAATGTTGGCGAGCTGTTTGTATTTGTTTTCCACAAAATCACTAAACTATAAATGAAATATTATAACACAAGTACATACATATAGAATGTCCGCAAACATGAATTACTAACGGAAGCCACTGGAGTGAGCAATAGAAATTATTTGCAAGCCAAATGAAGAGATTTATTTTCTAAATGTTGAAAACAGAACTTCAGACATTTATCTTATTTATGGAATTTGAACAGTTGTTGTGTGCTTAATGTGAAAGCAATAAGCACCGCTAACTACTATGGTAGCATGTTATAAAAAAAACTGGTATTTACATGCAGTCAAATATTAATTTCAGCAGTAAGTTAGCTATGGACATTTTATGTTTTTTAAGCACCACAACAACATTTTTGTACATGAATTTCAGTCACTAGAGGTTTTCAGAATTTCTAAGGAGTATAGGCAATGAATCTATTACTAAACTCTGGCCTTAAGTAAAGGAACAACACTTCTAAATTATTACAAACATTAATGTTTAAAAATATATGTATTTCAATTGTATATAAAAATATACTTAATTGATTTGTTTATATTTTACATTTTTTTTCACTTTGTGCCGAAATGTTATGCCACAAACAATAAAATGGAAGTAGCGAAAATTATAAGGTTATAAGTTGGCAAATGTGTAAAGTGTTTAGAAATATAGTTTATCAATATTTCTTATATTATTTAAGATGTGTTTTCTTATTGTTAATCAGTTTCGCTAGCTACACATTGTTGAGAAATGTAATTTCGGTTTTTTTAAGTACTCTGCAACAGCATTTAATATTGTGCACCTTTGTCCCTCAAAATTGTGAGCGTTTTTTTTTTTTGTAAACAAGCAACTTTATGAAATCTTTTAAATCTTATGTTTTACTTATTAAAATAGCAGCAGCAATGCTAATTATGCATGTACATCCATAAACCATAATATACAAAATATTTAGCTATAGTATGTATATGTATTATTCTAAATATTAAATTATCATGTTATATACATACACATGTATGTATAGGTGTATACATTATTGTATGTATAAACGAAAAAAAGCAAATATATGGTATAATTAGACACATATACATTATATAATTTACTCAAAAACGCAGTGCTTCTCAATTTATAAGGTATGTGTATGTATGTATGTAAGTATAACATTAATGAAAGAATGCAGTAAAGTTATCAGTTTATACAAAATGAAAATATTAAAAAAAAACTATAATAGAATAATTAATTGACAACTATTGCATCTGCACACAACAACAAGCATAATAATATTAAACAAGACTTGTTAGATAAGTCATAAGGCCATGAACAAGAAACATTGAAGATATTTTTGCAGCACCAAAACATTTAAACGCGCTAAAAAACAGAGCCAGCATTATTATAATTAAGTATTTAGAAAACAAGAAATAAAAATAATTGCAAATAAAATTTATATTATAATTCATAAAATGTTATGATGCTGAAAATCACAATAAAGTGCGAATGTTATTAACATTAATATTATTGCCATTTTAAATTATACAATGGGGATATTTGGATAAGACAGTCAAGCATGCAATATTAATATCTGGATAATTATGCAAATATATAATTTTAATTTTTACAACATCTTCGTCTAGGAGAATCACTTTTTCAATTTAAATAATAAGTTGAATAGCAATTATACACTGAGTGAGTTTAAAAAATCTATTTAAAAATAATCATTTTTAGTTAATCAATAGTCGACAGTTCTTGGCCGGATAAAATTCCATGTCCGTTCCGTATACGTAGACCCGACTAACGAGGGAACGGTCACATAAATTTGCAGATGTTAAATAAACATCAGCGGTCACGTTTTTAATTTAAAATTTAGTAAAAATGTACCCAGTCGTAAAATAACTTTGGAATCTTGGCGTGTTGTATGCACACACATCAGCTTTAAGGTAGGTTAGGTTATAGGTTTACAATGTTTTGTGTTCAATTTTAACTCTTTTAAATAGTAAATGGGATTTTTAACTCTATTCAATAGTTTATGGGTTTTTACCAAATTACAAATTTGGATAGGGATTAAATTTTGGTAAAGCTTTATGTTGCTTTTGAATTATTATAATTTTATAAATAAGTGAAAATGTCATCATAAAGTTCAGATATTTCTTAATATTCTCATATTAATGTACTTACATGTGCCCTCTCACAATATCGGAAATCTGTTCACTTGAAGATAGTTGACACTTATCTTTTCACTAAATACAACACACGTATACATTTATTTATACACTTATTTTCGCACATTTTCACTTCGTATAACTTTAAATAAGCACAATATGATCTTAGAAATGCTTTAAAAAGAGGAAAAAAGTATCGACTAATAAGAAACTACCGACTCGTAATTTTACAACTCGTTACAAATTCACATTGCTTTTACGACCGCATAGAAAAATTTTCCAGAACCGCATAAATTTCATTTACACTAGAATTTAATTGAATTACTACACGCACCGAATAATATATTGCATTTTTTACATAAAATATCACTTTAAAACCGATTTACTTAAAAATATAATGATTTTACTTAGCAGCTACTATGCACACAGTTAAACGAACGGAACTGAAAAGAACACAAGAAACGGAAATAGGGTTGCAGGTGCACAAAAAAGTTTTATTTTTAGGAATGTATTATAGAAGAATGTATTATAGAAGTGCAACCCTGTATTTGTAACCAATAAGCTTTTCGTTAATTTCCGCTATTATCAACGAATTATTACGGCAATTTAAGCGTGTTACTAATAGATATATGGGAAGATACGCATTTATTAAAAAAATTTTATTCTATATAGCTTTATCGTCATAAAGTTATTTACATTGTGTTAAATAAATATTTTTTACAGCGTTACCAATATCATTTTACCGCTCACATGTGAGCAACCCTGGTCAAGTGTTCGCAACTTTCCGCTTTCTCGTTACTTTCCGCTACTACAAAAGAGTTTGACCGTCCGTTAAAGCGCGCGAAGACGGAGTATCAAATTGGATTGATTTCATTGGTAATAAAATCACTATTAAATTTACACAAATCAGTTTATCGCGTAAAATATATATATGTATTGATTAAAAGTGTTATTCTTGAAATTGATTGTTTAATAAATTAGTGAGTAAATGACATAAATGTGAATTGTGCATATAAATGATCGAGAAATGTGAATGCTCGACTGCATTACTGCTAGATTTTACAATTCTTTGGTAGAATATATATTTCTGGTAAGTTACTTTTATTTTTCGAGAAGAGAAAAACATATTTCTATATATATAGTTATCAATAGTTCTTTTATTTGCATATAAATGCGCTAAACTACAATACATTGTGACTTTTACAATAAGACCCTGCGAAATTGTTGTTAAGGATTTATACAAAGTTAACATGAATATCGTATATTCCCTAGTTGTATGAATAAACACAGAAATATGCATATGTAATCACACAAATATGTATATATCGCTGTCTAGTTTTATGCATAATGAGTGAAATTATTAAATACATTGAAATCAGTCAGTCATTTAGTGTGAAAAGGCCTTTAATATTTATGTAGCACGAACGCACGGCTCGTTTAAAAACTGCCCTTATCGGGGTATCTCACACAGAGCGTTCGATATTTATGCTCTTTTAGTATTGATCGTATATTAATTGGATGCCAAATTTCAAACACAATAGTGTTAACACCAATTTAGTGGGCAGCATAACGGCATTTGAAAGTGCACCATTTCGGATATTTGTAAAACTATCAATAATATGAATTTTCCAACCCATGTTGGCGTGTGTGAAACTGTTATAGTATACAGTATCTGGCCATGTAATATTCGGTGTGATTTCCAAAGTAGCTGGCTCTTCATTAGGGCAAATACTTAGCAGTGAACGATTGAATTTCTTGAAACTTGGAAAATTATCATCCAAACGACGATCATAACTGAGCGGGTATTTGGAGAGGCATAACGGGCCGGCTGCAGTAGGTTTGGGGCGACCGCGTCGTGTGAATTCAACACCGGCAAGTACACGAATTTCACTTTGTTTCGCATCGCTCAGACGATCGTAACCACCATGAGGTTCATCAGTTATAACCATTGGATGATAATGTTCTGGCGAATGTGGATTGTTGCCACCGCGTACCTGTTGAACATGAGAATTGTTATAGTGTTTAAATTCTTAAAGAACTAAATAGTCGATAATATAATAATTCAATTTGAAAGGGAATATACCTTGAAGGCGTAAGTAAGTCCACGCTTCAAATACAGCTCAGGCGTCATATATCCGTTAATGTACCAAGCTAGGCCACTAGAAACGTGTCCAGTAATCCCTTGGTAACCACGTAAACCTCCCGAAGGTCCAAGATACGCATTAAATGTACGCAAAGTGCTGAAAATACACAAAGAATATATTAACAAAACTTTTTTTTTCTTAAAGCAAGATATTTTACATAATTGCAATTTACTCACGGATCATGTAAGCGTACACGCTCCCATATTTGTATAGGTGTCTCGGGAAGTTTTGTAAAGCTGAAGCAATCATTTACCGGCTCAGTTGTATTGAAATCGATGAGTATATCACTTTTGGGATATACAAAATGAAATGCCGGTTCTGAATTTGAATCCAACTGTCCTAAGGCCCATACCACATAATTACTTTTGTCCAGTCGTATTTCTTTATCACCCGGATCCGCTAAAAATTAATTGTAAATTAAAAATTTTATCATTCTGTACAAAAAATACAACAATTCAAAAATACTCACATGATATCAGCGTTCGTCGAAAAGTGATTGTATTTATACCATCCTTACGGCTATAAGTATTAAGTTGAAAACTGTCCAAACCGCCGACTACATCATCGCGACAAACACCCTTATTTTGACCCAACACTTGAACGCACTAAGATATCAGATTATGTGTATGTAATTTTTTTTTTTAATATTTTCATATGTTACTCAATTACCGGCGCCAAAGAAGTAATATTGTAATCTACCGAATAGCCGCGTATATCATCGATATATGCTACAACCACATCGGCGCCAATCATTTGGCTTGATGTCTCCGAACCGGATAAACCAAAGGACATGTAGTCATTCTTTTCCACCTGACCGGATAGCTGTAAGGTTATTTGTGGGCCGAACACCTCCCATGATACTTGCAAATTCTTATGCAATTGTCGACAATTTGGCAGCGAGAATTCATATGGCGTTATCTTCACTAACGATGGTGGCACATTGAGATTGTCGGCTATTAAAACATGTCCAAAATTCTCATTATCAGCTAAATCGTAAATACTAATCCAATCGATGTCAAAAATCGTCTTATCACCGGGTAACTCTAATGTGATAGTCTCTTTATCATATTTCCGTATGGGATCCAAGCTATATAAAATACATATATGTAGAGTAAAGTTTTCTAAGAATTTAGTTGCACAACACTTACTATCCCATTTCGTCGGGTATCTTACTGCCGCGACTGGACGGTTGGGCGCCCACACCGGTCCAAAAGAATGTACGCTTACCCAAACCATCGTAGGTGAAATCTTTAATGCGTATCGTCTTCGAGTCGAGCATCTCGATCGCACTGCTACTGACATTGTGACTGCGACGAGAGAATGTACCGCCCGCCTGTGCACGTGGCGGTTCAAATTCTTCCGGTATATAAACATCGCCGAAATTATTCTGATTGTTCAGATCGTAAACGGCTAACCATTTGATTTCGGTTATCTTCTTTCGATCGGGCAGTGTTAGCGTGAAATCTTTGTTGTGATAACGATCCAGTATATTAGTTCTATAAATATTTAACAATTAAGCAATTAATTGAAATAGTCTTGGTGCAAATTAATTCATTAATATGTACATACTTGCCGTATTCATCTGGCACAATGAAACCCTGCGGACCGGGGCGATTGGAAGCGCCAGCCCAAAAGAATGTGTCCGCACCATTACCGTCATAATTAAAACCGATTATCAGAAAGGTATACTCATTTACAGCATACACATCGCCGGATACCTAAAATTTTTGGAATTTACGCAGAAATTTTAAGAGAAACATTGCTTATTTTTATTTCACTCACCTGGTGATGATATGAATTGATTTTGCCTAAATATCTTCCACGGTACGGACCATCTTCTTCATCGTCAATGGCCACTGGAAATTTAATAATTTATATTAAATAGTAACCACTTTAATTGAATATCTGTTGCAATATCAGCCTAAATGTAGGCAACTATTTTTATCACTGTGTTCAAAATTACACCAAATCGCTTGCAAAAATCATGCAAAGGCATATATATTTTTAACATACGCCAAAGTTCAAAGTTCTTATTCATAAACTTGCCTGCTTGATTGTGTTGCACTTTTTTCTCTAATTTTATAATTCTAATTTTTATCGCCAATACTTTTTAGAAGTTAGTAGTTTAAAATTCTCTTCGATAGTGCTAAATTAAATATTTGTAGCGTCGTTTAAGACAAGATGATTCTTTTGTAATAGAGTAGAAACTCTTTCTTCATTTAAATAATAACAAACTGACTAAATAATAAACAAAATATCGCGACTGACAACGCTGTGGCCTGTAATTGGTGACCGAGGTGTGTTCAAAAAATAACGGGAATTATCCAAAAAATATAGATATGTATGTTTTTTTTTGTTTTTATGGTGTTGATATGCTCCTGTAGTACGATACAATTTCAACTGTATTCATAGCTTATTTTGTCTGTAGCAGCCGCTAAGGTTAGACGTGTGATTTATGAGCTTAGCGAATTAGCTAGAAATAAAGAAAATCTTAACGGGCCGTTGAGATGTGTTTCGATTGGAAGAAGCGCTGTCATAAGTGTATAATAACAAGTGGAGAAATATTTTGAAGGCGACCATAATAATTTTTTCTTTTTTCCAAAAACGAAAATTCCCGTTATTTTTCGAACACACCTCGTAGATTTTGTTATCGAATACTATTAGACTTACATATTTTTGAGTGTTGGGCAAATTCTATGAAAACGCAGTAACACTAGCTAAAGTCGTTATTTAGGAAGACAATGGCCGAAAACAGTTTGTATGTACATATGTACTTTTGGTGTAAATAAAACTGCATTCGGTTTAACACAGACTGTATGCAAGTGAGGAAAAACCAAGTTGCGTGGCCTTTACGTGGTTAAAAGACCATACAAGTAGTACACATACATATGTACATATGTATAACTGCACAAAATACACCATTCTTCAGCATGACTCATTTTGGGTTTCTTTCTTTTTTTGTTTTTTTTTTTTTGTTTTTTTTTTTGGAAATACGTAATAATTTCCGTGTGTTCTTTGGTCTCACATTTTCAATACAAATTGAAGTAGCGCTCATACGAAATTAGACAGTAAATGCTAGCGGCGCACACGCATTGCTTACATGAGGAGTTGCAATGAAAAGAGTTAAGACACAAACTTGCTAAATGCTTATTGTTGTTGCACAGAGCACGGAAATGAATAATTAAAGATTGTAAAAATGCCTTGAATTTATAAATATAACAACAAATGTATTTATGTATAAACACACACATATACATATGTGTACATTAGGTGTGCAGTTTTCAGTTTGTTTGTAAAATTCTTATTCTTTTTATTATTATTTATAAATCATTGCTGTTGGCTGGCACACTGCTTAAACAGCTTGTGTTTTTTCTTTTCATTTCATAATTCGCATAACTAACTATAAACAGTTGAAGGTAAGAGTGTGTCACATTGTGTTGTATGTATGTATGTACAACAACACATATACATGTGTGTGTGTATGTATAGCGTTCCACGCCAGCAGTTTCACAGGTTTTACTTTGAAAGTGAATTGGAATTTCGCTATTATTACAGTTAACACACTTTCTTAGCTCAAGCGCGCTCTAGCTCTATTGGCGAAAATTAACTGAAACACTAACAAATGAAACTTGAAGTCAAAAACCATAATCAAGTATAAGCCATAATAAATGCACAGAAATACACACAGTCGCATTGGCACCCATACACACACACATATATGTTTTTTTTTGTATTTTTTTTTTTTTTTTTTTGAATTCATTTATTATAATCATCATTGCACGCTTTGCATACTTACAATTGGTTTGTAGCCAACACGCTGCCAGCAGCAGGATTGTCAGCCAAATTTTCTCATTTATTTGCAAATTTCCGCGAGCAATTTTCACTTTGTCACTGCAAGTTTTATGACTGCGTGGCCGCACAGGCTTGCAGTCGTCACAATTTCCGCTTTTGCGCGCCGCCAATGAACACATATCGGCAAATCGGCGTTAATGATTAGCGTATGAATTTTTTTTTATATATATTTTGGAAATTATTTTACAATAAAAAAAAACAAACAAAAAATAGAATCGAAAACAAAATTAATTGAATTCTTTAACAACACACATACTTTGAAGAAATGATTCACTTTCACATACAAATACACGCGTATGTGTGTGTGTGTACAAACTGCATGGGCGAACAACGAGCAAAACAATGAAAACGAACGAACGCTATGGTCGTTGGCAACACCAACACTCCAACATTGCCGCAGTCCACGCACATAAACTAACAAACTAACGCTTAGCCGCCCAAGCGCAGCGCAAAACCAAGCTTAATGTCTTAGCAATGTCAGCGACGCATGCGCGCTCTGCTTGCCACTGCTCTGTATATTATACGATATTATATATGTATGTATGTATGTATAGACGCGTTTACAGTATAAACGCTTGTGTGTGTATGTGTGTTTGTGTAGATTTCAACGCGGTTTGCCGTAACAGCGTCAATGCTTTTGACTCACAACCTCCTCGTCAGTGTTTCCGCAACGGACTGATTGTCCAACAATTGGGCTTTCTCACTTCAACCTGTTGAGTGCGTTGCTGCTGCGCATACAGACAGACATACATACATCTGTACATATGGCTGTAGGTTCGGTGAGAGCTTTCATAAAATGAATGAGTTTAAGAAAAGCGCTGCAGTTTACACAGCATAATTCATAAAAGTGTGCGTTGTACAACTAAGCGTTGCGCTCAAGCAAAACTAAAAGAGTTGTTAAAATGACTTTTTCGTATGAGTATCAATATTAAACTATTAGATTATATATGTACATATATACAGTTGTGCACAAAATAATAGGAGTGTCAATATGAAAAATGTATTTGGCTGCAGAACTTATTAGGATCACAAGAAAATTATGGCATAAAAAACGGTTTATATAACCGGATACTGGCTTTATCATACCAATTCAATTTTTCTTGTATTGACCGTTATTTAGGTACAGCTTTGCAAGTTATCGGCAATACTTGGTTTTGTTTTCCACAAAAAAAATAGGAGTGTTAGACATTTCCTTCAAAAAATAAACTATAACCTAAAAAATTTTATCAAAATTAGATTAGGTAAGTAGAGTTCCATAATCTAGAAGCAATATTAATTAATTAAAATTAATTTAAGCAATGTGTTTTTCTACTGTGATAGAGCATAGCATTATATAGAGAACAAGTAAGGAAAGGCTAAGTTCGAGTGCAACCGAACATTTTATACTTATACGCAATTTATTGAAGAAATTTTATTAAGATAACATACAAATTAACCCATAAATTCAGTTTAAAGTTTAATAGAATAACGAAAATCGTCATATATAGTATATGAACCGATTTCATTAATTTTCACCAGCAAGTTAACCAATACATATATGCGAAATAAAGCCCACCGTATTTTTGAAAAACCTATAATTAGGTATATGGGAGCTATGAGAAGATACTTTTGAAAAACCTACAATGAGGTATATGGAGATGTTATGACCCGATTTTAATAATTTTTGGAATATAGACACACTATTGGACAATTTTCAATTTCTTTTGAATAACATTATATTAGCTGAGAGATTTACCCATATTTTCGTTTAAAATTTATCCTTAGGCGCTGAGTTCAACATGTTCGATATCTGGGGCCTTGAAAAGTTATAGTACGTTTTCGACAATTTTTTCACAAATGAAGCCAGAGAATATGCAATATTTGTGTACAGTTTTATTCCGCTAACTTCATTGGTTTCTTATATAAATCTTATAAAGTGAAGGAATAAGATGGAATTCAAAATTGAGTTAAACGGAAAGTAGTCGTGGTTGCGAACCGATTTCGCCCATTTTTTATGCGTGTTATCAGGGTGCCAAGAAAATATTATATACCGAATTTCATTCGAATCGGTCGAGTAGTTCCTGAGATATGGTTTTTGACCCATAAGTGGGCGATGCCACGCCCATTTTCCATTTGTAAAAAGATCTGAGTGCAGCTTCCTTCTGCTATTTCTTCTGTAACTTAATGTTTCTGGCGATTTTCGTTAGTGAGTTAACCCACTTTTAGTTATTTTCAACATAACCTTTGTATGGGAGGTGGGCGTGGTTATTATCCGATTTCAATTATTTGTGCCAAGTTTTGTCAAGATATCTTAAATTTTACTCAAGTTACAGCTTGCACAGACGGACGGACGGACAGACATCCTGATTTCAAATCTACTCGTCACCCTGATCACTTTGGTATATATGAAGTCTATATCTAACTCTTTTAGTTTAAGGTTTTACAAACAACCGTTATGTGAACAAATCTATAATACTCTCTTTGCAACTGTTGTTGCGACGGTATAAACACGGAAAATTATCAATTAAAAAAATTAGAACAAACGTGTAAAGAGTTTCAAGAAAATGAAGAATGATCTGTTCAAATTATAGCAAATAGCTTAAATTATAGTAAAAATAATGAAACACATGGACAAAAGTCTGAAAAAGGCATTGTAGACACTATAGTACGAAATGCATTCCTTTGTATCTACAATATAGGATCAGCCAAGACGAACTAAATTTGTCAATTATTACTTATTGGGCCTAATCAATGAATCCGAAAATAAGATTTACGATCACATTGAACTCACTTACCGACTCGAAAAAATACATTCCGCGGCTAATAGAAGTCGCTAATTACGAAATCACTGAATCCGCAAAATCGAAAATTTTGATCGAAATCTAACCGTTGGTGAATGAGTTGCGGAAATGTTAATGATATAATTAAATAATTACTGATGGCGGGCTAAATTATGTTTTAAATGGGTATTTCAGAGACAAGAGAAAAAACGGACTAACAAATATAAATTAAAGATGTTTAAAAGCGATATAAAGTTGCCCCCACGAAATAGCGAAAGAATTTTCTCAAAGAGCCTCAGGCAAATTAAATATTTTTTTGGAAGAAATTTCACAACAGCTAAAGGTCAGTTTTATTTATTTATTTTTTTTTTATCAAAACAAAAAGCACAGAAACTTTATCAAATTTGTCGCATTATTCGATAAAGGTCGATAAAACAGTTTTACGTTTTCACTTTATGATAAAGCAGTTTATCAACGGAATCAATGATTGCATGAAAATTTTCGATCGAAAATCTTTATTCGCTGCGGATTCAATGATTAGGTCCATTAATTATTTTATTATTTTATAAATATTTGAAAATATTTCAACTTTAAATTTTAAAACTATCTCATATTATAACGAATACTCTTATAATATTATTTTATGGAACTAGTTTCTGAGTTAATTTAAAATAAACCGCGATATATAAAAATATGAAATATTTATCCAACATTAGTGATAATATTCTGTAAAAATTTTGAATAAAAAAAACATTTTTGTTATTGATTCGTTTTGTTGTGTATAAAACTATAAAATATGAGCTGAAAAATTTTATATTAAAACTTCAATAACTATATATATTTAAAGACACAAATGCAGCAGCAGTACAACTCACAACTCATTCGGACTTTGATGCTGATTGTGTGCTACACATTGCTTTGTGTCAAAATAATTGTAAAGAAATTATTTGTTCTTCAATTTTTATATTTATTTTTAGTTTATAAATGTATATGTATGCGTGTATTTCGTTTATTAAAAGATATATATCATGTTGTATGTACGTATGTATGTTTCGTATATTAAAAGATACTGTATATAGTACGCATGTCTGTATGTATGTATTTAAGTATTTAATGCAGTATTTTAGACTATTTACGCAACTACTGTTTATAAGCTCATAAGAGTAAAATATCGTTCACAACATGTACTCGTATACATATTTATATTTATATATATATTTATATATATATTTATATATATAGATATATGTATGTGTATATATGTACTTACATATGTTTTGTATAATATAACAGATTCGTTTTTTTTTCTTTCAAATTTTATACATATGCTAAGTTTGATCGTTGAAATCATCAGTTGAAACGTAAACAAATTGTTTGTCATAAATATTTTAGTACACGTAGTAGTAGTAGTATGTAAATACTAGCGTGGGGAAACTCCACTACTTTATGCTTATTACACTATTTATTATTAAAATGTTTAAATTTACAACTTAGTGGCAATTTCTTGTATGATAATTTAAGAATACGTATGTATATATCCTTGTATATGTATGTATGATCATCCTATTTCTAATACATTATGACTGTGTTCGAAAACAATAGCCACCAATTAAAGCACAATTTGTGTAGTTGACTGCAACTGAAAGTTACGCACATATGTAGTTGTTTGTGTAAATCTTGTTTTTGTGTGCTTTATTGTTGTTAAATTATTTATAATGAACTGTACATTAATTTTATGAACTGTTAATGAATGTGTAAGAAAAATCGTCGCTTTTTCAAATGTCATGCAACCATTTGTCGAGCTTATTGTGCTTATTGTTTTCGAACACTGACAGTCTGATTTGGTATGCACTTTTTCGTTTGTTTCATTCTAATTTAATTACTTATATTTGCATTTTATTTATGTATGTATGTTTATCTGCATGATTATGCTTTATTAATTTTAGGTATGCAGTATGTTTATTTATTAAATACGATTGAAAAATGTTTGCATTCAGACATTACGTTTTGGCATTTACGTATTTTTTCAAGGTTCATGTTGACTGACAAATTTCTCCAGCAATTTCGGTAATTGATTGCGGTAAGGAATTTTATATTTACTGATTACAGTTGCAGCCATACACCTGAGATTCATATAATTTATTAACGGTATTGTATTGATGGGATTACTAGCGATTAAGTTAAATGGACGCTCATCAGATTTATTCGGTTGATCCAAATCCGCACCATTTTCCAATAACAAATGTATTATCTAACGTAAAAAAAAAAACACAAAAAAAAAAAAAAATCAATGAGTATTTTTATGCCTCCCTCATGTAAATAGTGGAAATTGTCATTTTACTTACTCGATTGCTATAATTATAGGGTTGTACAGCAACATGTAATGCCGTTGATTTGGCCTCATTTTTAGCATTCACATTCATACCGCAATCAAGCAATAGTTTAACAACCAGCTCATTTGGAAACACAATCTGTATTAGAGTAAAATATAAATGTATTAATTATAGTATGCATATATTAAATTGTAGTATTCATATACTAACGTTTAAGTGGTTCTCATCGCTTAAATAACCGCTCTTGATAACATTCAAACGCGAAACGCACAAATGCAGCAACGTATCGTAAGTACATGCGCTACGCACTCTTGTATGCACCAAATCGTACACAGCATAGTAAACCGACTTTCGTTTTTCAATCGTATCAGCAGTGCCTATTAATAGGTAAATTAAATGCGCTATGCATTTTAATATGCGATCGAAATTTTCTTGCTGTTTACGATAAACAGGTCGCACCTGCAACAATTGTTGCGCCTCTGCAACGGTACCACTTAGTAGGCGAAATACGCCCATTACATCTTCAAAAACTGGCAGATGTTCATCTTTGCCCACATCATCTTCAAATTCTTCGCCAAAGAATTCACGAAGGTCGAATTGGCGATTAAGTAGATCAAGACTACGCAAATAACGTTCATGTAAATCGATCATTAAACGTACCAATGTTTGGGCGGCATAACAAGTATCGAAATGTAGTATAGAGTAATGTTGTACACGCACTTCCAACAATAGACGCCATAAATCGATGCAGCGTTGTAGTTGTAGTGAGTCGGCATACGAAGCGCCACGAAAAGTTAAACGAAATAGCATATCTTTGTGCGTTAAACCAAGTATACGTTCGCAAATCAATAAACTTTGTATACGCATTGCATCCACATCGGTGGCGATATTGTCCAGCTCCTCAAGTGTTGTAAATTCAATGGCATTACCATAGGCAGGACGTAGTGGCACCATTGGTAATTTTTCTATAAATATATCATTATTGTGAATTTCAATTAATGAATTAATGTAGAGACACATGGCACTGCATACTTACGAAGGTAGGGTGTGTGTGAAGCGCGTATGTGATGTGCCAAACGCCAATGAAGTATTGCTACTCTAGTTTCATTATGCTCGTCCAAATATGTGGAGCCTAAAATCAGTAAAATAAACAAAAACAAAAACAAAAATTAAAAATAAATAAATGAAATTCACTTCCACAAAGAATGTGTAAACTAAATATCATTTCGCCTACCGATCAACTCGTGCGCTTCGGCCATGCGTTCAGGCGAATACTCTAGATGTGTTTTCAAATAATCGAATATTTGATTTGCTCCTTTTATGCAAGCAGTGCGCATCGCATCATCACCGTAGCGACTCTTGACATATGGATCGGCACCATGGTCCAATAATAACTTGGTAGTTTCTAATCTATTTATTTTATTCAAAAAAATATATATCAGCATCTATTCTCTTTCTATTTAATCGACTTTACAAACCTATGTTCCTGTATGGCATAATGTAGGGCAGTCTTCTCTTGTATATCTTTGGCGTTGACATCAGCGCCTTTTTTTATTAAATATAAACATAATTGTGGTGATTGCACAGAATTGATCAGGCATGTGCCGCCATTTATGTTGGGTTTTTTAATATTGGCACCAGCTTCAACCAAATATTGCACTGCAAAAAACATAAATTGCATTTTAAAATATGTTCAAATGTAATTAAGCTCTCTAAAAAATTATCAGTTATATTATGCGAATAAATAATTTTTAATACACTACCGATTTCGACATGTGTCATAAAACAGGCGCTGCGCACGGGCGTTGAACCTGAATCGGAGGTTGCATTTATATCACAGCCTATGCGTATCAAATATTTGACCATCGGCAATTTTCCAGACACTACAGCGCACCATAGCGGTGTAACATAATGGAAGGTATGATCTTCAGGTACCTCATATAAGCCTCGTTGTTCAACATCGGCCTCACATACAGTGACCAAGTATTCCGCAATAGGCACACAACCCCGTTTGCAGGCAATAAAGAGTGGAGCGCAACCATTTCGCATTTTCTTAACGATTTCTCTACGTATGTCACGGCAATAACTGTAAATGAGTAAAAATATAAATAATTTGGAGTTAAAACTTTGTGGTGTAATCATAAAAAAATGAGCAATAAATAAGCTGTAACAAAACTATGCTTCCATACTTTTCAGAACCTTTATCGGTGAAGTAGGTAAACGGATTGCTGTTCCTTCACACACGTAAATTAATGGATTATAAAACTCATTTTTATTTTATCTCTAAATATTTTACAATATTGATATTCACTTTTAAATATCAAGAAAACAGTATTTTGTAGCAGTCGATCATATGCATATATGTATGTATGTATATATACCATAAAAATTATAGCATTAGCAGTTAGGTACACATATGTACATAAATATAACGTGTTCTTGGCACGTCTTAAGACAAAATGGTTGTTTAAATCAATTATTGCAACTACTATCAGCTGAAAATATAAATTCCACGCAAATATTAAAAAGTAGTTACGAAAAATATTGAAATTTTTATATCAATCAATAATGTGGTAATTTTTATTTAATTATTTAGTAACTATTTCAAATATATTAAAACTATGTGATATATAATTACATACCTTTCAAGTTCATCGCGTATACTTTTTGTTAAATTCGAGTCTTCCTTACACCGTTTACATTCCTCAATTAAGTCATAGTTTAATTTTGTGATTTTCCTTTGCATGCTGGGCACTATATATGATAGCCATCCATTAGCTCGGTCCACAGTATTTCCATCAGTCTTTGAATTTTGTCCCGTGGTGGCGCGTTCCGAATTCGCATTACCACCACTCATTACTGCGCCTAGTTTAAGGCCTCCAGTTGGTTTGTCTTTAAATAATCTATATTTTTGTATAAGTTATCGTAAGAATAATATTTTTTTAACATACAAAAATAACAAAAAGTACCTGTATATTTTTGACTCGCTCTCCAATAAAATCAATTTTTAGTCTTTTCAATATTTTCGTTCTCTCTACTTTAACATGAAATTTTATGTTTCTATTGGTTAATGCTTCTTTTTTGTCTCGTATGCTTTCAAACTATTGCGCACTTTTTATGTTTAGGTTGCAAAACACTCTTCAATACTTTTTAATTTATGGTGAAATAAAAATAGAATTGTTAAAATGTTCAAGAGAAAAAAATAGTTTGTTTTGCTTCTGCCTCGCAATGAATACCAGCAAACTGAAAGTGCTGCCAGTAAACCTTGTTCATTACAAGTATGTAGGAGGATGCCACATGAAATACAAATACACATAAATAACAAATACAGGGTTGCTACAACTGTGAATTATTATATTGACACTCACGTCATCTTCGATTTGCTATTTCTCTACTCGATACCCATTGAGCGATGTTTTCTTGTTAAAATTGTACAAGTGAAAGCAACAAAAATGTTAATGAGTTGGTTTCGATGCAGTGAAATATGTTGACCCAGACAACGACAAAGTACCCAGCATTCTGCGACTACCCGAAACTGCAACACATTGAAAAAATTAGGCTCGATTCCAGTAACGTAGACACAACTGTAATGGGAACGGATCTTTTCCCCTTTAAGGGGCAATTAACTTAAAATTAAAACTTCGAAAAGTATTAAAATGTATGCCAAGCATTTTTATTTATGTATATATAGGAGAAATAGGAGGTACATGAGACTAATTAAATATTCATTTATAATACAATACATTTCACTTTCATAAAAAGAAATCAGAAATCTATTCGATTATATACATTTTTTATAAAATAATACATTTGACTTCCATCAAAAAATGGAATAAATTCATACATAAATTTTCTGAAACAAAAAAATAGATTTTATAACTTTCTTTACCAAAATAATACATTTTCACTGGATAAAAATTAACTTAAGAAATTCACATTGCTTATAGATTATACCAGAAATAAAGATTATACTTATATGTACATATGTATGTACTAAACTTCATTGCTAATATACTTAACAAGATCAAATTTGTGTAGCAGTTGTTCGGCCTTTTCAGGCCAATTCTGATTATTCAATGAACGAGGACTAGGATGATGGAGTTTATAAATCTTAAGAGAATTTACATGTCGAGAACGTTTAATTATTCCATTTATATACTCTCCTACCGGCACTAATATCTCCGGCTGCAATAAATCCAACTCCTTATCAAGTGCGTCTAAACATAACTTTCCAATAATTGCTTTATAATCACCCTATGTTAGAATTATTTTTAGTATTTACAAAATTGTGATTAGATATATTATTTTACCTTCAATTCACTGGGTGTGATATTTCTTCCGGCCTTATCGTAAAAAATTAACGGACAAAAATTATGCACAAAGCAATTTTTGCCAAAAGTCGTCAAAGATCCACCCGCCAGTTTTTTTAATAAACCCCATATTCTCACGCCACTTGGTTCTTCTATAGTACACTCCAAACCATAAATGGGGCGCTTTACATGTACCGAAGGCGGTTGACGAACCGAGCCAGACAAACCCATTTCATTACGTACAGTTAAGACGTTTCCAAAAGGTACCTACATATAACATAAAGAAACAGTTTAAATGAGTTCTCTACAACTGAATTTAATTGCTATACCCCAGTTTGGCCCATTCCATTCGGGCCAGGATTCATGCCCACGAAAATAACTTTCTTTGGCCCGTCTAAGAATTTTTCCAAGTATGCACAGTGTAAATTTGTGGCATAATCCAAAGGATTGTAAACATGTGTTATATTAGAAGGTGTTTCAATATTTTGCAAATCAACGTTGAGCTGACATTCTAATTTATAAAAACGATTCCAAAATGTTTGGCTTATGTCTGGCGTTTTCGAGTCACATATCTTAGGTGCAATTTCTTGTGACATGCTTGCATCTGAAGATTTTACTGTCGTTTGTGACGAAAGGCATCGTTTTTTAGTTGCAGCAAATTTTTGTAAGCTATTCAATGGCAATACGGTGTCTCTAGTTGATGCGCTGGCTGCGGCGGAAAATATTTCCTTTATTAATTTCTCCCGCGACATAATTAAGAAGATTGGTAATGTCGATTGATTAAAAACTTTATATTTGAAACCTAACGGATAAAGTACATTTGTAAATAATATAATAATACTGATGCACCACAAAATACAGCTCGAAATTTCAGTTAATTTTCAATGCAAAACTTGGAATGAAGAATCTATTTTAGAAAGGCTTTTCAATTTGTCAGGGATTTTATCCTGAAATGCTTATTCTTAATAAAATAATTCACAATAGCCATATTCGATTAGTCACTTCTCTGATCAGCATCTTTGGGGCGACCGTTTGTCTAAAATTTTAAATTTGAAAGCAACAACAAAGTTATCCTGTTGAATTCGCTCAAGAGAGTTGCGGATACCTCACTCAAAATTCTATCACCGCTTTGGTTAGTGCTACCAAGTTCATTTTTACACATTTAGACCATTCGCAATCGTAAAAAACTACTTTAAAGACAAAATATATACACGGACAAAATAAATATGTTTTTGATATTAAAAAAAAATATAATTATTTAATTGATTAAAGAAGACGTAAATTGTAAAAAAAATATTGCCCATATTTAAATATTTCTCCAAGCAAATCGCGTAAACAGTGTGTCGAAAGAAGAAGATTTGTACGCATAGAAGAAGAACGTTTTATTTGTGAATCGAATTTAATAAGAAGAAGAATACACTATTTTGGTTGTTTTTATTTCTTTTGATTCCACATTACTGCAAAGAATTTTGATTCTTTATAATATGGCGGGCGAAGTAACTGTAGATGCTTTACCATACATTGATCAAGGCTATGATGATGCAGGAGTTCGAGAATCGGTATAGATCAATATGCTAAATTGTAAACGACAATATTAAGACTAATTTAATTTCAGGCACTTGCTATGGTGGAGGAAGAATGCCGGCGTTATAGGCCCACAAAAAACTATCTTGATCATTTATCACCTTTAAGTGCAAATGCTTTTGAAACCGAATTAATGGCCAATGAATTTGAGCGTATACAAAATCGTCAACCAATGGAAACTCTAAGCATGAAACGGTACGAATTGCCACCACCACCGTCGGGCAAACTATCGGAAGTAAGCGCTTGGCAAGAATCTATAGAAAATTCAATGGCACAATTAGAACATCAATGGGTGCGTGCAATGAACTTGGAATTAATGCTTGTTTATGGGATAGAGTCGTGGAAAGCGTATTTAGAAGTTATAGCCGCCTTACAGGCTAAAACGTTGGCACAATTGCAGGAATCAAAGAAGCAAATACAAGACATTAACTGGCATCGTAAGCAGGCACAAACACAAGCCGGAGAAAAGTTAAAGTCATTAGAGGCGAATTGGGTATTGTTGGTATCTAAAAATTACGAAATTGAGCAAAAGTGTGCAGAGTTAGAAGAACAATTGCAAAAAGCACACATGGAAATTGAGAGGCTGAAAACACAAAAGAACAACACCCTTACCAATGGAGATACTTAAATGGGATAAATAATATTTATATAACGTAACTAGACATAATAAATAAAATAAAAGGGATTTGTTCGTATAAAATATATAAAAGTGAACAATCTTCAAACGCTCCTCTTGTTAGTGTAATTTGCAAATTTTTACATCGGTAGCAACCAGAAGAAGGAAATTTACCTTCTTCGGAATCATAGTTAGGGGCATATTTTCGAGACAAGTTAGTGTTTAAGCAAAATTTCTGTCAATCAGTAATCTTTCATATTTCCTTGAAATATTATTTTAAATAACTTGTTAACATGGTAGAATTTTTAAAACTAACTGGCGAATGAGAATAGTATGATAAACTCAAAACCACTGAGCTTAAAACTGATCGATACAGATGTATGGTCATAGAAAATTGATATGTATGTATATAGTCCACTTTGCGGTATGGATTATGCGGAGTGGTCAGTACCGGAAGCATTCTGTATTATTAATTATTTTTTGTGTGGTGCATGCTTATTTATTGAGATTTATTTTTACGGCACTTACGTATTACAATATGAAAATAATATTCGTATTTAGGTCTGTTGGTAGAAATATATTATATTTCTCGACCGAATCCTTAATATCTGGTACCATTGTGAATGTAAATACAAAAGAAATTCGCTATTTTGTAATATTCACTATAGCAATAATAATAATTGGGAAATCACCGAATAAATAAACTGCATTTACAGTGTTGGAAAAATAATAGATATAACATTCACACTTGCACTTAAAAGTAAATTGTTAATTGCTTATAAAAATTATATATATATATAATTTTATATAATATAATATATCCAATATAATGTAGAGCACTAGCGTTGTTACTTTAATGTCCTTTCCTTTTTAGTCGATTTCTCATTTTATATATACCATAACCTGCGATCTTTTGAGTGAATGTGGGAGTATAACATTTTGAGGAAATATGTTTATAAATTCGGCTTGCAAATTCAGAAGTGATCGCAGAAGTGTGGTAAATAATAAGTACCAAAGTATTTGAGTAACAACCAAACGCACAAAATGAAAATTATTACATTTTCTTAGCAAAACATTGGGAAAAAACGTTTGTCTCTTGTAATGAAATATAATCATATACAAATGTATGTTTATGTTAAAAAAAAACAAATATTACTTTTGTTCTGTACTAAATACATCGGGTGCAATTCAAGTGTTTCCATTACTTTTCCCAACACTGTAAATGAAGACGGGAATTGGGGAAATCCCCAAATTAGATAAGGTGCATATTTACATTTTAATTTCCAACGACTGCACAAAAGGTATAAATTGTGGTGCGAATGCAATCTTCTCAGTTTGTTTTCAACGTTCAATTTGAGCAGTTAATTCATCAGGTCATTGAAAAGATATCAACATAAAATTAAGTGAAGTGTTATTTTGAACTGACATTGTAAATTCCTTTAGTACACTCATACACTTATACATACATATATATGTAAGTATATAATTGGTATTTTTTAAGCTAAATTCAGTGCTATAATTCAGTGTTTAATTAAGCCGCAAATGGCATATGTACATTCATATGTACATATACACACTTGATAACTGTTGTGAAATTACTGCACAATACAAACAGATTTATTAAACACATAGGAGAGAGAGCAGAGGAACAGGCACTTTTTATTCAAATATTCAACGTTAAAAATTACAATGAACAAAGTGATTTAGATAAGGTGTAGAGATAAGCAGCCTCTATGATGTAAAATTGGGTACATTTGGGTTCATTATGTTCACTTTTTTGTTTCGTAGATATTTTATTATATTGTATATTACATAAACTTTTATTGATAACTGAACATGAATTCGGACGCAACATTATTAATTTATTTTTCTTTAGTACTTTTCTCTTTAAGAATTAAAATGTAAATTAACTTAAATGCGTTATTAGCTCTAGACTTTATTTGTAAAATCACTTATGTATGTACATACATATGTATATTTGCATACTCAAAATTCAATATGTTAAAGCTAATTACTGATTATGATTTGGCATTGCATTATGTGATGAAATGCCGGAACATTGAATTTCCAATTATTCTTATCAAAAACAAAGAAGATATTGATTTCTTATGTATTAAAGTATTCTGCTGAGTAATCAGGAATACTGTTGCATATAGCCAACTGCGTGCTGTGTGCGCGCCGGGGTTTTCCCCTTTTTATATGTGCGAAAGATATATGTATATACAATATGATATGAATATTGCTGTTATTTATGTATTTTCAGCGTTCAAAATGCAAGGAAAACCAATCCAAATTATAAGCATTGGCAATGAAGATGATACGTCTGGTTCACGTTGCATTCTGGAATTAAATGAAGCTGAATTAATTCCTTTGTTAATGGATGAAAAAGTGAAAGATCGAGATGTGTGTGTAATTTCGGTAGCAGGAGCTTTTCGAAAAGGGAAAAGCTTTCTTCTTGATTTCTTTTTACGATACATGTATGCCCGTGTAAGTGTGATCATTCATCTAAAATACAGTTTAGTAAAGAATTAATTTTGTTTTTTTCTCTCAATGTGTAATGCAATATACGTTCTATATTTTTTAACTCTTTAATTGAGTAAATTAGTGCTTAATTGCTTTCGCAAAGAATAATAAAATGAGACTGAACCCAGAGTAATAGCGGAAGTATCTATCATTTGACTTGGATAGAGACTTCTACATATACAGTGGAACTTATCTAATACCTGAGACAGACATGTAGTACCTATTGTAGTATGCTTCAGAAACCATATGTGTATCACCGGTTTTCCGAATTTTGTTTAAAAGCAAATGGTGTTCCGTACTACAATAAAGTTCTAGAAACCGTTGAAATTTTGTGGTGTTGTGAAATGTACTACAATGGATTGCAATGAATACACCGAAAGCTTTAAGCTCTTCTGCCACAATCATATGTTTTCTGACATTTTGACATACAGAAAATAAATTAAATTCAAAATTAATTGAAATCAAAAAACAAAATTTTAAAAAGATATCTGAAAAATATGTAATGTGTATGTAATAATTATAATGGACAATAATATTTTAAGATTGCTTGAAGTTATAACTAAAAGTCTTGATCAATTTTCCTGCCTGATATTCATAATTATATTTTACTGAATTTATTTGTATCAGCTGTGTGTCACTATGATGATATATGGTTTCTTGAGCTTTTAATGTAGTACACATCGTAGTACAGAAACCATATGTCTGTCTTAGCCATTAGGCATAACTCGAATCACCACAATCCACAAAAAAAATCGAGTTAGAGAGACTTTCAGTTACAAAAATTTTCAATAAAACAAAAATTTTTCAAGAAGCTGTAAAATATAGGGTTATGCACAGTTTTAATTATTTACTTCGCTTTACGTTTTTTTTTTAAATACGTTAAAACATGTATTCCGTAATTTTGTTTGTTGCTCTTTGCTTTTGTTTGGCTCTTGACGTCTGTATCCCTTACTTTTGTTACATAATTTATGAAATCCATTAGTGATATATCAAATGTTTTATTCTCCTCCATGCGATATAGAGTGACTCTTTTCAAATCCTGCCTCGATAGTAAAATTTTAAATTTTGTATTATGCCCTGATCAAAAAGTTCGATTTGTGGAAGAAAATTTGTATGAAAATTGCCTTCTTAGCCACTTCAAGAGTTCGAGTTATGGAGAACTTCGAGTTAGGGAAGGAAATTTGTATGAAATTTGGCTTCTAAACGCTATTGCCAATTAAAGTGTTCGAGTTATGGAGATCTTCAAGTTATAGAAGTTCGAGTTATCGAAGTTCCACTGTATATCATTCTTAGACTGTACGCAATTTCATTTAATTGTACCTGCATATTGCTAAGAATATAAATTCTAAACTATATATGCGCATTTCCGTCATGTCGAACGTGACAATCGCACACATTCCACGTCGCATGGTCGCATGGGACATTTTTTTTAAATTTTAGTTAAGACATTTATCAAGAAAATTGAACCTGAAACACGGAAAAATCCTGGAATAAGCAGGTACTCTTAACCAGTTTTTAGAACTTTTTCATTATTGTAGATTACATTAAATTCAGTGAAGATTTTAATAATTCATCTACAAAAATGTATAGAACAATAATTGATATAAACCTTTTATTGCTTTCGAACCTCACCACAGTACGTTGATGGTAATGTGAGTGATAATGATTGGCTCGGTGGCGATGAGGAACCTCTGAAAGGATTTTCGTGGCGAGGCGGTTCGAAACGCGACACAACTGGGATTTTATTGTGGTCTGACATCTTCCTATACGACTATCCTACTGGAGAAAAAGTAGCCATAATTTTAATGGACACACAGGGCACTTTCGATTGCGAGAGTACTATGAAGGATTGTGCCAATGTTTTTGCATTAAGCACAATGATATCTTCAGTTCAGATATTCAACATTCAATCGAATATACAAAAAGACGATCTACAACATTTACAGCTATTCACCGAGTACGCACGAATAGCAATGGAAGATACGGGAAAGAAACCTTTTCAAAAGTTACAATTTTTAATACGCGATTGGCCCAATGAATTTGAGACCCCATACGGTGCTATCGGTGGTAAACTTTTACTTGAAACAATTTTAAATTCCAAAGAAAAGAGGCACGAGGAGAATGAACAACTTTGTGAGAATTTGAAAACTAGTTTCGACGAAATTAACTGCTATTTAATGCCACATCCTGGTTTAACTGTTCAAAAGCCCGATTTTCAGGGTTGTTTAAAAGACCTGCAAGACGATTTTAAGAAACATTTACTCGACCTGATTCCCTTAATTTTGGCACCGGAAAATTTAATTATCAAAGAAATAAACGGAGAGAAACTTAAAGTCGCTCATCTTCTAGAGTACATACAGTTATATTTTGAATCATTCAACAGCAAAGACTTCCCAGAGCCTACGACAATTTTTAAGGTATATATAAACGTGCATATTTATTTACAATAAATAAATCTAATTGTGTTTATATATGCATATTAAGGCTACTGCAGAGGCCAACAATCAAATTCACGCCACAAACGCTGAAGAATTATATAACATAAAAATGAAGCAATTAACTGCTCCAGATCAACCATATATTGATGAAGCCGAACTGAAGAAAAAGCATGAGGAATATATGTCTCAATCGATTTCGGATTTTGAAAATAAGCCCATAATGGGTAGAGCAAAGTTTATCCAGAAATATTACAATAAAATAAAGAACTATGCCTCGTCGCATTTTACACAATTCGCCAAGATCAACGAAGCTAAATTGGTAAAATTCATTTGCGATTTGTTAATTCGTTTCCTAAGTTATTATTATTTTAATACTTTTAGGCTCTTGCTGAACTAAATTATTTGAACGATAAGAATAGTTGTATTAGAAGTTTTGAGAAGGCTATGGATGATTTCTTTATTGGGGAGGCATATACTCCTCTAGATGAGTTCAAGAAGATCATGGAAAATGTCAAATCAAAAATTCTTCAAAAGGTACATTCTAATTTAGATAAGATAATTAACACTTCAAATTTCTTTTTCAATGTATTTTACAGTTTGATTCGAAACGAACAAATAGTACAGAGAAAATACATACACGGATTCGTAAAGAACTGGTAGAGGATCTCGATAAACTTTACACCAAATACAATCACCAAAATGAAATGAAGTTGGTAGGTAGATCAAGCGCGAGTATTATAATGATGATGAATATTATTGTGACGAACTTCGTACTCAACCACTTGTTTTGTTTGTGTACATTTCCCAAAGATATTTGGACAAAATAGTATCGACAAAATTCTGTTTTGAACCACTTATTTATCGTTCCAAATGAATGTTTATATATGCTATAGAATTAGTCTTTCAGCGGGTCCAGTCTGTTAAAATGTTTATGAAAATTGCATGGTTTGGTTTGAAAAAATACAAAAAGCCTTCTTTTTTACATATATTTCCTATTTCTTATCTGCAGGCTTCTATCAAATCTTACATTAATATGGAGTGTGCGGAAGCAAAGAAATTATACGATAAACTCATGAACAATTCGGAACAATCCATTGAAGCCTTGACTAAGGCACATGCAGGCGCAAAGAAGCAAGCTTTGGAAATGGTAGAATAAATAAAATATATTAAATAATTTTTATACTCTCGCAACCTGTTGCACAGAGTATAATAGTTTTGTTCACATAACGGTTGTTTGTGTCACCAAGAAATATAAGAGTTAGATATGGGGTTATATATGTATACATAAATGATCAGGATGACGAGTGGATTTGAAATCCGGATGTCTGTCCGTCCGTCTGTTCGTCCGTCCGTCTGTCCGTCTGTCCGTGCAAGCGATAACTTGAGTAAAAATTAAGATATCTTATGAAACTTGGAACACATGTTTCTTGGCACCCTGAGGAGGTTGCTTTCGAAAATGGGCAAAATCGGTCCACTGCCACGCCCACAAAATGGCGGAAACCGAAAACCTATACAGTGTCATAACTAAGCCAGAAATAAAGTTATGAAAATGAAATTTGGAACATAGGATCCCATTAGGGAGGGGCACATTTGGATGCAATTTTTTTGGGGAGCTGGGCGTGGTCCCGCCCTCAAATTGGTTTTTTGTACATATATCGGAAACTAATAAAGCTATATAAACCAAACTTTCTGCAGTCGTTTTGTTTAGCCACTTCTTAGTACAGTCCAAAAATGAAAGAAATCGGATAATATCCACGCCCACCTCCCATACAAAGGTTAGGTTGAAAATTACTAAAAGTGGGTTAACTCACTAACGAAAAACGGCAGAAACACTAAATTTCACATAAGAAATGACAGATGGAAGCTGCACTCAGATTTTTTTTACAAAATGGGCGTGGCGTCGCCCACTTATGGGTCAAAAACCATATCTCAGGAACTACTCGACCGATTTCAATGAAACTTGGTTTTTAATAGTTTCCTTACATCTCAATAATATGTTGTGAAAATAGGCCAAATCGGTTCACAACCACGCCTACTTCCTATATACCAGAACTTTGAAGTGATTCTGAATCGTTTACATTACAATATATAAAATAAGCACTAGTGAAGATATCGGTGCAGAGCTTTGCACAAATACTATGTTTATAGTGTGGCAGCCCCATTCTAAAAATCGGCGAAATCGGACCATAGGTTTTTAAGGCCCCATATATCGAACACGAGGACCTCGGTGCTTCTAACCTAATATTAGGGTTTCCAACTTTCAATGGGCTTTATACAATATATATGACGAATATGTGGGTCAAATTGTGTATTATATAATATAAATAAAGTTAAATAAATAAATTGCGAGAGTATAAAATGTTCGGTTACACCCGAACTTAGCCCTTCCTTACTTGTTAATAATAAATATTGTTCACTTTCAGTTTCGCAAAGTACCGCATGTTGGTGCAGAAGATTTTTTTAAGGATTGTGAAAATCAGCTAATTGAAAAAACTGACAAAAAGTTTAATTCTATTAAAGAGTGCATCGTAAATAAGCAGGTAAGGTATTATATATTTATTTATACCATTAACAACAGAATGAGTCGGAATAAATTTTATAATAAATTCCAGTAAAACGAAGTAAAGTATTTAATTCCAAATTCAAAAAAGTATTTAAAGAATAGATATAGCCATACATAAAGTATATTGTGGTATACGATTGTCGAGGGGCTACTATACTCGCAGTAGTATAATAATATATAAATAAAGTAATCCGTCTGTAATCCCTTACCTTTATTGATCTTTAACACGATATTGTTTATAATAAATCATTATATCATACTTTTTGTATTATTTTATAGCAATATTTACAACTACAATTCTCACAGTTGAAAATGAATTATGAAAACCTAATGAAGGAGGTTTGTAAAAAAGTATTAACAAATGATAATCTATTATCTAAACACGAAGAGTTCAAGGGGAAAGTTCTTGAAGAGGTACTGATACTTGATTTATTTAATTTGTTTAACTTAAATTTACTTAAATTTTTAACAACTTGCTACAGTTTGATGACTTAACAAATAATGGCAAATCGGTAAATTATATGGTTGAAAGACGTCAAAAACTTGATGAAGATATTGAAGAGATTTTCGATTATTATAAATCAAAAAATGACAAGAGTTTGGTATGTATTTCAAATTTATGCACCCACAACTGTACAACTAAATGTTTATCGAGTGAACATATACACCTTTTTTCAGAATGAGTTCGTACAAAAATGCATTTCTACGAAGAGACAAGCGAAAAATGTACTAATGGAACCTCTTGAAAACCTCAGCATGTTTGATTCAGTTGATGACGTTAACAGCACTTACAATAGAGCTTTCAATGAGGCGCTTGACTTGGTGGGTTCTCCTCTGATAAGTTGTTTTATATTTTGATTTCATGTTTTAATATTTGTAAGTACGTATGTCTTTCTTTTTTTAACATATAGTATATGGAATTACAAGACTTAATATCTTTTAACCAAGAAACATTTGATGAATATCTGTCGGAATTGAGAGAGGAATTTGAAGCAGAGCTCCAAATGTTCACACGCAGAGCAGAGGTCGGGGAAAGAGTAAAAAATGCAGCCAAAACTGTACTTCTAACAGTGGTTATTGTTGGTTTTGTTGCTATATTTAAAGTTCCTCCTCCAATATAGATTTGAAAAAGAAGTTGAAAGATATATTACCTGCATATGCATTTATATACTATTGTACATTTTTTTCCATTGAAATAAAGCATTTTTCTAAACTTTATTGTATATGTAAGACTAGGTCCAGCCGCAGTGGATACATTCGCAACTGCAATTAAGAACGTTTGAAATATTTTAAGATATCTGCAAGAATTCAACGTAAGTACTATTTATTAGACTATTCAATAGGTAGCAGGTTCTCATAGCTTTTGCATTACATTCGCCTCTAATATTGGAATTGTAAATAGTTATTCAAAACATTTATTTAAAACCAAAACGAAAAGTTGAAGTCAAGGCTAGTTCTTAATTATTAGTTAAAATTCTAAGTGAAAAATTTATTAACTTGAAAAAGAAGTCCGCAATGGCGGAATCAAACAACAATAGTACAAACAAGTCGTATATAAAGATATGTTTTCACATATAATTTTAATTATAAATATGAATTATTATATTGAATCATTTTATAAATGACGATTTTAAGAATTACGTTCATTGTGATATTTTATCTGCACATTATTCAATTTGGTTCAGTATGTTTAAAATTTCCGTTTTCGATTGGACAATTATTCTTCAATGTTGCCAACGAAAATCTCACTAATCCCACTAACTCTCTAAAATTGTGAGGATTAAATCAGAGTTAACTGAGAAAACTCTCCAATTAAAGCAGTTAATCCGCATTAACTCCATCATCTGTCGGGGATATTACATTTCTCGATTGGACCCTAAATATCTGACATCATTGTGAATGTAAATACAAAAGAAATTCGCTATTTTGTAATATTCACAATAGCAATAATAATAATTGGGAAATCACCGAATAAATAAACTGTATATACAGTGTTGGAAGAATAATAGTAACATTCACTCCTGAACTTAAAAGTAAATTGTTAATTGTTTATAAGAAGTATATACATAAAGACGATGTAATATAGAGCACTCATGTTGGTACTTTATTGACCTATCCTTTTTTCGATTTCTCCTTTTATACATATATACCATAATCTACGATCCTTTGAGTAAATGGGTCAATATGACACCCATGAATTCCGCGAATATTTTTCCTGTTTCATCAAAAGAGTTATAATATATATAAGAGTTTATATTATACCCCTCACAGACGGCGGCGTTAATCTAGAATAACTGCTTTAGTCATTAATTCCGGAGTTATCTCTGTTAACTCCGTTTAATCTTCTAACTCCCATTTAATCCTCAAAATTTTAGAGATTTGGTGGAGTTTTCGTTGGCAACATTGTGAATGAAAATAAGCAATACTGACAGCTGTTTTTCAATTAAATGTAACAAAAACATACGCTTGCAATGAAATAGCTAAATATTTGCTTTCTATCTTATTTTATTTTACCAAACTGAAAATAATATTGGCAAACAGCTGTTTATGGAAGTTTATAACTCCCTTAGCTGCCGTCTGTCACCTACAA
Organism: Zeugodacus cucurbitae; assembly: GCF_028554725.1. Classification (NCBI taxonomy): domain Eukaryota; kingdom Metazoa; phylum Arthropoda; class Insecta; order Diptera; family Tephritidae; genus Zeugodacus; species Zeugodacus cucurbitae. The sequence continues at coordinate 72,136,478 of NC_071667.1, forward strand.
ATTTGGAACTGATTAAAAGCGCAGTTAATCGGGATTAGCTGTCTTCGATTGGATAAGCGTTATAGAGAAGCCAAAAGAACGCACTTTCCTGTAATTCAAACAGACATAGAGCACTTATGGTGGAAGCCTGTGCTAAAATGTCCTCTTAAACATACGCAATAGTGCTGAACAATTTTCTTAGGTGGAGAAATACTTAAATATGCAAAATACTTAAATAAATACAAACATATTTTTGTATCCCTTTGTGCGTCTATGCTTTACGTGTTATTTAATAAATTAAAAAATATTTCAAAGTAAAAACAACAAACTGTATTCATAACTATATGTCATTTTTGTCTAAAATTTGTCATTTGATTCGTTTTTACCATTGTGAATGGTATACATATGTAAAACAAAATTTGACAGCACTCAGCAAGCGGCGATAGCATTTTTAATGAGCTATCCGCGTACTCTCCTGTACGAATTCAACTAGATAACTTTGTTGTTGCCTTCACTTGTAAATTTTTTGACAGACGAGCAGCGCCCAAGGATAGCGAGCAGAAAGTGACCAATCGATGACAGCTATTAAATACTTTGCTTGGAGTTTCGCTCGGCTTTTATATTCAGAGCGCGAACTCTCAAGTGAAATTTAAATTATTATTCTATAATATTCTGACATTTTGAGGAATCTACAATCACTATTTGAATCGTGATGGACCAAATAAATATAGAAAATTTTTCATTTGCCATTTTGCACCTTTAACAGAATTTATAATTTTGGTTTGTCAAACTAGGGTTTCTTGTTATTGCCGACTACGTTTTTTGGAAATAACTTGCTATTGTGAATGAAAAATAGTTGAACTGGCAATGCCTCTAAAAACGTGTGAGTGTGTGGCAACTGGAAAGCAATTTCTAGAACGTGTAACGTCCAGATAATGACAAGATAACATAATTATCAGACATAAAGAGATATTCAACTCAATTTTCATTGGAAGTGAGAACGCAATGAGAAACATCAAAACCTACCAATCTTTAACAGTTCATTGGAATAAGTAGGCTTTGACGTTTCGCAATTGGGAAACCCCTGTGGTCGGGCGATACGCCGCTCTTTTATAAATCTTCAAAATTTCACCACTTTAGCTTTACCACAGTCGTCAGCTGATTATGTGAACATTGTGAATGGCTGTGGTGTAATTAAAATGTTGGGTTGTGAACAGAGCAATAAATTAATTGTAAACAAAAAGGTAATCAATTATTTAGTTGGTAAATATTGGATTAGAGTTATATTAATGTAACGTTTTACTTTTGAATTAGTTGATGGAGCAGTTTATGAGCGAAGCATTCTTAGAGGCTAAAAGTGTGCTGGAGGCTGGAGAAGTACCCGTCGGCTGCATTTTCCTATATCACGACAACGAGAAGATTGAAGTTATAGCGCGCTCGGGAAACAATGTAAATGCAACCAAAAATGCTACACGCCATGCGGAGTTTCTTTGTATAGACAAAACTTTAGAGTTTTGTAAACAAAACGGCTTGTGTCATTATGATGTTTTTCGAAAAATTAGTGTTATAGTCACTGTAGAGCCATGTATTATGTGTTCAGCAGCATTGCATGATTTGGGAGTAAGAGAGATTTTATATGGTTGTGCTAATGATCGTTTTGGTGGCAAAACACTTGTGGATGTGCCATTTGTTACGAACAAAACGGACGGAGAAACTAAAGTAAATGGTGGAGTTTATGCTGACGAAGCTATGAGTTTACTGAAAGAATTTTATAAAGGTCATAATCCCTCAGCCCCATTAATTAAAACGAAAAGATGATCAATGCATTATACTGTTGGGATATCGGATATTAGATACCAGAACGTGGTACAGGTCCATGGTCACGTATATAAATGTATAATTTATTTATATTGTTAGATGTATGTAGCAAGTGCAGATTTATACATTAACAAACTAAACATAATTTATAATAAACTATAATAACTATTGAAATTAAATTAAACATTATATTATTACAACGGTCCAATATTCGCCGAATAAAATTCACATTTTTTTTTTTAGATATTTTGACAGCTCCGTCCTAATAAATTGAAGGCCTGTGGAGTGTACGAGAACGAATGATTCTCGATTTGTGAATCTCTGTACTTCACATAAGATGGAAGAAAAATACCAAATGGAGAAGAACTTCGGAAATAAAGGGTTTTTCAATAAGAGCCCTACAATGAAATTCTTTATTCGTGTGAAAGTACATTCGATGCCATTGTGTATGGAACTCGATTTCTTTTCCAAATCCAGACGCTGAACGCAATTTTCTTGAGATAACACGTTCACCAAACTTGGTTTTCAATAAATCGATTGTGACATTCGCTGCTTGGCTTGTTTCGCCATTCTGTTGGAACCACATTTTGTCCAAGTGCATATCATCCAATTCGGGCCAAAAAAAAAAATCAGATCGGACGATTTTGACGACCATAATCCACTTTTGTAGCGTCCCTTTTGAAAAACCCTTTATATATGTATATATGTACATACATAAAAGTAAATAACATTGCATTTTTTATTTAATTTTTTTTATCATTGGCCTCTGAAGAATGCGCAACACCATAAAATTCAGACGGCTTGTTAAAATTCTTCAACTTGACGATTCTTTGTGATCGTAATAATTATAAGCGCAGAGAAGCAGACAAACTCTTGCAAACAACTACATGTATGAACAAAGCCAAAAACAAAATGAGAATCTGAAGAAACGTCATAACGAGACAGTTATAAAAGCTGGACGGAAGAGATAGCGCTAGCTAAGATGTGGTGACTTGACATTTCCGCGGTTTTTTTTTTGTTTGATTGGTAATCATTGAAATGCAAGGATTGATGACCAACGCCTGCCGCCAATTAAAGAAATGACAAATTATGGCATAAGCGAAGGGCACATCTTCGCGGAATGAATATGTTTCTTATGGGCTGAAAAGTGGTTGGCCTAACAATGAAAACATTTTTTTTTTGTTAAGGGGCACACCTAGTGTAATGGCCTAAAAAAAGGTGATTTTTGGGAAGTTTTATAAAAAAAAATACTTTATCAATTATTTCAAAATTTTAAGAATAAAATTTCAAGAATATACATTGAAATTTTTGAAAAAAAAAAATTAAATATTTTTTAAGTTATAGTCGATCTCCAAGGGCGCGAAAAAAAGGCCCTTCACTGCTGCAGTGATTCCGGCCTTCTCCGTGGATGAGATCTAAAAAAAAGTCTCATTAAACTAGATAATATTGTCGAATTTTACCCAAAATTTCGGTCGTTTTTGGCCTGCCAAAATTCGATTCTTTGATCAGATCAAAAATTGATACATCATTGTACGTAGAACTATATATAGAACATTTAAAAAAAATTCGATAGTGATCGGATCATTTGTTTTTGAGTAATCACTGCAGCAAATTCGGAAAATGCTGTTTCGAGAAAAACGCGTCACAATGAGACTAAATGTGTCTGGCTCCGAAAATATTTTACGTGGCAGTAAACGAAAAATTTCTAGAAATAATTATAATGATATATTTTAGTATAGCTGAGAGCCAACAAAAGAAACCGGAATCGTTTTATAGGGGCAGTAGACTCTGAACTATATCTCAGGTACGTCTCGTAGCTAATGAGACTTTCTAGCTGCCGAGCGGCTGCTATAACTCAAAAACTATTAAGATATCGATTTGAAATTTTAATATGTTATTTTTCAAGGTTTAATCTACCGCAAAATCGATTGATTTTTGAAATTTCACACTAGGTGTGCCCCTTCAACATCGACGTAAACATCATTTGGAATAAAGAATTGTTATAAGAGTCCTTGGCAGGTCGTACATATACCTAGGCAAGGCTACAAAGGGAAGAACGAAAACTAACGCATGAAAATCATGAAATAACTAGTTAGTTATTACAACAATAACAATAACAACAAGTAAGGAAAGGCTAAGTTCGGGTCCAACCGACCATTTTATACACTCGCAATTTATTGCTATAGTTTTATTAAGATAACTCACAATTTGTTCCATATATTCGACATAAAGTCCAATGGAATAACGAAAGTCATCATATATAGTATATGAGGACTGAGGTAATCCTTGAACCGATTTCACTAATTTTCCTCACCAACATACATACATTATATACAAGATTATATGCCCACTTCAGTTTGCTAGGATATCTCACATAATAACCGATATGTGCGGAATAAAGCCCGCCGTATTTTTGAAAAACCTATAATTAGGTATATAGGAGCTAGGCTAAGTTATGACCTGATTTTAATAATTTTTAGAAGACACACTATTAGAAGCAAAAATTCTATGCATTACATTATCTGAAAGATTTACCGATATTTTCGGTTAAGAATTACCCCAAGGCACTGAGTTCTTCATGTACGATATCCGGGGCATTAAAAAGTTATAGTCCGGTTTCGACAATTTTCTCACAAGGGAAGTCACATATGATTTACAGTATTTACATAAATTTTTATTCCGCTATCTTCAACGTTTCTTTATCTATACCTTAAAAGTGAAGGAATCAGATGGGATTCAAAACTTAGTTATATGGAAATTAGTCGTGGTTTTGAACCGATTTCACCCCATCCTTGTCATCGTGGTGTCAAGAAAGTATTATGTACCGAATTTCATTGAAATCGGTCAAGTAGTTCCGAGTAGTTATGGGTGTAATGAGGTACGTAAGAGAAACGACTACAGTTTGGTTTATATAGCTTAATTGGTTTGTGGGATATTCACAAAAAACTTATATAACTTATAGTGGGGCCACGCCCACGTAACAAACATGCATCCAAATATGGCCCTTCTTAGTGCAATCCTTTATACCAAGTTTTACTTTTATGGCTTAGTTATGACACTTTATAGGTTTTCGGTTTTCGCCATTTTGTGGGCGTGGCAGTGGTTCGATTATGCCTATTTTCAATAGCAACCTTCCTACGGTCCCAAGGAATATGTGTACCAAGCTTCAACTTAATTTTTACTCAAGTTGTCAGCTGCACGGACAGACGGACGCATGGACAGGCAGACATCCGGATTTCAACTCGTCTCGTCATCCTGATCATTTTGTTATATGTATGTATATAACCCTATATCTAACTCGTTTATTTTTATGACTTACAAACAACCGTTATGTGAACCACACTATAATAGTCTCTTGGCAACTTTTGTCGGGAGCGTATAACAACAAAGTCGCATTGTCTTGAAGTCTGAGGAATATTGCAAAAAAAATTAAGACCAATAATACAATGCATTGACAATAAGTGTAGACAATACATACATATAAAGGCAATTTGATAACAAATCAGCAAGAAATTACCGCAATTGGTTGTTTTGATCGAATATCGGCGACAATCAATCGATCAATCAAAGAAATGCTGAGCCAAGCTTGAAACAGGTATGTATGTTTCTGTCTTTCGACGGCTTAACAAATAAAAGGAAAGCCACCGAAGCTTTTTAATTTCTATTTGTTTTTGCTTTTTTTCTTTTCCCTGTACTGTGCTGCTACTGTCGCCGCAGAACACCACTGCTGTGCTACTCGTTTGGCCATGTTGCTGCTTTGCTGCCATGAATAGCAAGCGTCGATGTGGATAGGCGGATGATGACCGCGCAGGGGAGTGAAGGTGCAAAGGATGTGCGTTTGCTGGTGCTGTCGTTCAGGTTGGTGAAGTTGTTGATTATTGCTGCTGCTGCATTCTGATATGACAAAACAGTTAAAAAATAATTAATTGCATTGCCATTTATGGCTTGGACTTCGTTGTCTTTTTTATATATATATTTTTTTTTGCTTTCTTATATACTCGTATTTGCTCGTAGTTGTTGTTGCTCAGTCCTTTAATGCCGCGAGAGTTCGTCTCCAATATAATCGATACAACAATTTGCTCATTGACATGTGTGTGCGACCATTTTTGCCATTGTCGCAGGTTTTTCATTTACTACTACTTTTAGTGCATTTCATTCTACACTACATACTTACACTTTCGCTACACAACTGTGTAGAAACATATACATACATATGTATGTATGTATGTAGGTATAGCTGTATTATTGGTCCCGCTGGGAATGTGGCCTCACATTGGTGTTACCTTTACTAATGGCACAATTTCGCCTTAGTACTATTATTGTTTTTGCTGACTTCTTCCAACGTGTCCATTTAATCCATTTAACACTTGCTGACGACGGTAATCGGCCATCGGTAGTACAGTGTTTCAAAATGTTGGCGTAAATAATACTAGAGAGAAATTAGAGATTTAAAAGATTCGCGATTTTATGCCGCATTTCGAGTCATTCTGTTTGGCAAGTGGCAAATTAATTTATGGTTTCGACTTCTCCATCTTCTTTGATATTGCGAATAATTGCAGCCAGTTGCAATTAAGCATTCCCAACATTCCATTGTTGTTTTTTGTATCCAACATTTTTTTCGTTGTCAGCTTATTATACCCTGAACAGGGTATATTAAGTTTGTCACGAAGTTTGTGACACCCAGAAGGAAGCGTCGGGGGCCCTATAAAGTATATATATAAATGATCAGTATGATGAGCTGAGTCGATTTAGCCACGTCCGTCTGTCTGTCCGTTTGTATATATACGAACTAGTCCTTCAGTTTTTAAGATATCCTTTTGAAATTTTGCAGATGTTATTTTCTCTTCAAGAAGCTGCTCATTTGTCGGAACTGCTGATATCGGACCACTATATCATATAGCTGCCATACAAATTGAACGATCGGAATCAAGGGCTTGTATGGAAAATTTTCGCATTTGACGTGGTATCTTCATGAAAGTTGACATGGATTACTCCTTAAGGTAACAATATAATCTCCGAAGAAATTGTTCAGATCGGTTAACTATATATCCTTAATGTTTCTAGCAAACAACCCGGCTAAAAAGAATTAGTAAAATGTTTCCTTTTTTTATACTCTTGCAACAAAAGTTGCTAAGAGAGTATTATAGTTTTGTCCACATAACGGTTGTTTGTAAGTCGCAAAACTAAACGAGTTAGATATAGGGTTATATATACCAAAGTGATCAGGGTGACGAGTTAAATTCAAATCCGGATGTCTGTCTGTCCGTCCGTCCGTCCGTCCGTCTGTCCGTCTGTCCGTCTGTCCGTCTGTCCGTCCGTCCGTCTGTCCGTCTGTCCGTCCGTGCAAGCTGTAACTTGAGTAAAAATTGAGATATCTTAATGAAACTTGGAACACGTGTTCCTTGGCACCATAAGAAGGTTAAGTTCGGAGATGGGCGGAATCGGACCACTGCCACTCCCACAAAATGGCGATAACCAAAAACACATAAAGAGTTATAACTAAGCAATAAATAAAGTTCTGAAAATAAAATTTGGAACATAGGCTCGCATTAGGGAGGGGCACATTTTAATGTAATTTTTTTGGAAAAGTGGGCGTGACCCCGTCCCCAAATAGGTTTTTTGTATATAACTCGCAAACCAATAAAGCTATATAAACCAAACTTTCTGCAGTCGTTTCTTTTAGCCGTTTCCTTATACAGTCCAAAAATGAAATGAAAAAAAAAAAATGGAAATCGGATAATAACCACGCCCTCCTCCCATACAAAGGTTAGGTTGAAAATGACTAAAAGTGCGTTAACTCACTAACGAGAAACGTCAGAAACACTGAATTTTACATAAGAAATGGCAGAAGGAAGCTGCACTGAGATTTTTTTACAAAATGGAAAATGGGAGTGGCGTCGCCCACTTATGGGTCAAAACCCATATCTCAAGAACTACTCGACAGATTTCAATGAAATTCGGTATATAATATTTTCTTGACACCCTGATGACACTGGTGGAATATGGGCGAAATCGGTTCACAACTACGCCTACTTCCCACATAACTCAATTTTGAATCCTTCTGATTCGTTCACTTTATAATGTATACATAAGGAACCGATAAAGATAGCGAAATAAAACTTTACACAAATACTGTACTTGAGCTGTGACATCACTTGTGGAAAAATTGTCAAAATCGAACCATGAATTTTCAAGGCCCCTGATATCAAACATGAAGAACTCAGTGCCTAAGGGTAATTTTTCACCGAAAATATAGGTAAATCTCTAAATAAATTGCGAGAGTATAAAATGTTCGGTTGCACCCGAACTTAGCCTTTCCTTACTTGTTTTACTTACGTTTTCTTACGTCTTTAGATTTGTATAAACACATAGTTACTAAAAGAAATGCACCTGTGAAGGGTATATTAGCTTCGGTACAGCCGAAGTTAACGGTTTTTCTTGTTTTTTAGTTATTTTCTGCCAAATATATACATATAATAAATATAATACATATGTATGTGAAGAGTTGGGCAATTATCTCTAGAATTTTATTCGACTGGCTTGTCAAATTGACAGCTGTCAATAATTTCGCGAGTAGTTTTAATTGCGATCGAATGTTTTTCCAGTATAACATTTATAGATAGTGGTGAAAAGCAAGAATTGTTTGCTTCTTTGTAATACCAGCTGGTGGTCTGACAGTCATTCCCGTTAAAATTATTTATATTTTAAAAGGTCTAGTCCATTATGTTTGCATTAAATTGAAAATTTTATTAACAAAGTTAGAATGATCCGGTTTATGCTATACCGCTTTGTTCGATAACTTGTTGCTATTTTGAAGGTAATCTAAGAGAAACTCTTCTCCATATTGAGAAAAATATATCTAAGGCAGTCGATTTAGCCAGCTAATTGCTTGAGGACAGCCCCCACACTATAAGTGGGATATATAAAAACCATAAAAATCACCCAAAATCAAAATCTCCTGAAGTGTCTGGCGAGTCACTATCTGCTCATTGCTTGGTTTGGAGTTGTCCTGATGGAACACAGCTACCTTCAGACGGTCAAATTGTTGACAGTACAGAAACGAATTAAGAGCTGATTCCCCATTAATCCCAACTATAATCCAGGCAATTGTCATTTGTTTTTTAATTTAAAAAAAATTGGCTTGTCGATTTTAAAAAGCATAAAATAAAAAAAATCCCGTTATTTTTTGAACACATTACGTATGTTGTATACAGTGGAACTTCTCTAACTCGAATCACCATAATCCACAAAAAAACTTCGATTTCATGCCTTTGTTACGCGATTTATGAAATCTATAAGTGTAATATCATATTTTTTGTTCGCCTCCATACGAATATAGGGACTCCTTTAAAACTCTGCCTCGATAGTAAAATTTTATGTTTTGTATTATATTATGCCCTGGTCGAAAAGTTCGATTTATGGAAGGAAATTTCTATGAAATTTGACTTCTATTGCCAATTTAAGAGTTCGAGTTATGGAGATCTTCGACTTATAGAAGTTCGAGCTATGGAAGTTTTACTGTATTTTAATAAAATTAAGTGGATAAGCAATTTTTTTACTCAAATTGTCCACGATTACTAAAGACAGTTTACAAACGAGCTTTTTTTTCAGTTTAATTTAGAATTACGCCTTGCTGTATAGCTAATTAAACAACAATTACCAGGTAATCGCGTTTCGTGCTTGCAAAAGCATTAATTGTTAGCGTTTCCCTTTCAGCTTGTCACCCAACACATCAATACAAACATCATATCACCGCCATTTTGTTGTTGGTCATTGAGTCAATGCAAATGCAGCTACAAATATTTATGTATATGTACATACTTCAGCCACGATCAAGCAATTGACGATGCTTGCACTGTGATTAGTTTCAGCTTGTTACACCCACTATTGCTGTTATTGTTGTTGCTTGGTAGCTGGATTTACCATATACATACATGAGTCCTTTAGACGACGCTCGTTCTAGGAATTATGTTGTTCCTCTTGAGTTGAAAAAATGCATGTATGTATGTATAACCTAAAAGCTCAACAACAACAAGTTCAATTAAAATAAAAATAAAAAAAGATTCCGAAAATTTAAATAAAAAACGAAATTTTAGTGCAACAAGCAGCTGTTAACTAACTATCGGACATCATTGGGGTCTGGTAATGTTGTAGAGATTTGTGAAATGGCCTTTGTATTGGTCAACGATATATATGAAATATACGATATACTATAAGAACATGTCTGTATATACGAGGTTTGTTAAAAAAATAGCGGGAATTTTAAATTTTCCAATTTTCCAAAGGAGGAGCTAAAAGGCTATCCCACAAATTGTGTTTGAGAATTGTTTCGACTATTTGAAAAAGCGTTGGCATAAAAGGCATAATATCGAATGGCAACCATTTTCTGGGCGAAAACATTAATCTAGATGAAGGAATAAATAATTTTTTCAAAAATTGAAAATTCCCGTTATTTTTTGAACACAGAGTTTTTTTTTTTTGTTTGAGTGCAATGTCAATGGCATTTCAGTGTCGTTGTTGTTCCTCTTTTCCTCGTTATCCGGCCATTTCGTTGCCCACAGCACCCATGCGCAATGGTTGCTTGGTTTCCTGTTTTGTTTATTTTTTGTGTTATTTTGTTGTTTTTGTATGCGCTGTGAATGGATCAATGATTTCCATATAAATTCAATGTAATCCACTGTGGTTACAATCGTAGCGCGATCGTTCCTGAAACGGCTTTAATATGTAAATTTCGATTTCGGTAGCTAAAGTAATTAATACTAGAATGTAACAAGTATAAAAACAATAAGCAAAAGGAATTATACAAAAGACGCAATAATGTTCGTACAATGCATAACAATAAACAAGCAGCAATAACAACAACAACAACAATCTAGTAGTTGCATATAGAATTAATTCAATCAAATACATACGCGGTTCCACTGCATGTTGATACATGCCCTGTAGGAAAAAATTCTAGTTGCATCGATATTCGAGAGTAGCCGTCTTCGTTTCGTCAAGCGTGAGAGAGTTGAAAAGTCGATGCATCATAAAAGACCAAAGACACAGTAGTAGTAAAGTAAAATAGTTGAAATTTTTGCCGAATAAAATTAATGTTTATAAAAAAAGTAAGACCTCACAGAAATGTCTCTTAATATTGTATTGTAAATATATTAAACCAGTTTTTCCTGCAAGGTACTTGTTTCCATGTGGTGGCCTCTTCTGCCGACTCTACTAATTAATGTACGCCGGACAGTAGCTGCGTTAAAAGGTGAGAATGTTTCGACTCGATGTTCAGAATTTATTGAGCCGATATCGACATTTGGTTTCCCTTAGGTTTCATTAATTTAGTTGGTCCTCGTTAGTTGCAGTTTAAATTTACTTGTTTTTTTTAATGCTACAAATATTGTTTTTTTTATGAGAAATCAGCATGAGAAATAATCTGAGTGGTTCTTGGGAGAAAGTGTGCATTATAGCCGCCATAGCTGAGAGTGTACACGAAGACCGTGGAGATTCGATTTTGCGCCGTACGCAGCAACTCGGACTGACGCATGGAGTGATGTATGGAACGACTTGGCGCATTTTACGTCGAGGTCTTAAATGGAAAGCATACAAACTACAGATTGTGCAAGAACTGAAGCCGTTCGGCCTACCCAAGTGATATCTTTTCGCTCTATGGGCTCTTGAAAAGTTCCAAGATGCAACGTTTTCAAAACAAATTCTGTTCAGCGATGAGGCTCATTTCTGGCTCAATTGGTATGTAAACAAACAAAATTGTCGCTTTTGGAACGAAGAGCAAACTGAAGAGATTCAAGAGCTGCCATTTCATCTAAAAGAAATTAACGGTTTGGTGTGGTTTGTGGGCCTGTGGAATCATCCGTCCACATTTCTTCAAAAATGATGCCGGTGAGAACATAACTGTCAATGGTGATCGTTATCGCGCCATAATAAACAACTACAGGAGAGCTTCGAGTTATAGAAGTTCAACTGTATTTGATGTCTGAAGTTGAAGCTCGTGATCTCGGCGACATTTGGTTTCAACAAGTCAGCGCCGCTTCACACACATCGTATCAACCAATGGATTTATTGAGAGAACACTTCGGTGAGCAGATAAAAATTTCACGTTTTGGGCCGGTCGATTGGCCACCGATCGTGTGATATCACATCGTTAGACTTTTTTCTGTGCGGATATGTAAAGTCCAAAGTATATGTGGACAATCCAGCTTCGATTCAGTCCTTGGAACAAAACATCACGCATGTCATTCACCAGTTACAAGTCGAATCCTCGAATGAGTCATCGAGAATTGGACTCAACGGATATACTATTTGAGACGTTGCCGCAGCTAATATTTGATAGAGATTGAGAGATAATCTTTCAAAAATAAATACCAAAACATGTTCTTTCAAATGATAAAAAAATTCCTCATTACATTTGAATTTTTTCTTTAAAGAAGTAGGTAACCTCGAAATGGATTACAGTTTATAAAAAGTGTTCTAACAGCCTACTGAAATCTTCTGCTGAGCACGTGAAGTCTTGGCTGTCCAGTTATCCAACAAAAGACTTTAAACATTTTGCTTCAAGTTTCTTCAACTAAAGTGTAGAATTATTTTTATACTCTCGCAACAAAAGTTGCTAAAGAGAGTATTATAGTTTTGTTCACCTAACGGTTGTTTGTAACACCTAAAACTAAAAAGTTAGATATAGAGTCATATATACCAAAGTGTCTGTCCGTCTGTGCGTGGCCTCGCCCACAAATCGGTTATTTATATTTAACTTGCAAACCAATAAAGCTATATAAACAAAACTTCCTGCAGTCAGTTCTCTTACGTACCCCACCACACACCATGATAATAGTTGAAATCGGATAATAACCACGCCCACCTCCCATACAAAGGTTAGGTTGAAAATTACTAAAAGTGGGTTAACTAACTAACGAAAAACGTCAGAAACACTAAATTTTGCAGAAGAAATAGCAGAAGGGAGCTGTACTCAGATTTTTTTACAAAATGGAAAATGGGCGGGGCATCGCCCACTTATGGGTCAAAAACAATATCTCAGGAACTACTCGACCGATTCGAATGAAATTCGGTATATAATATTTTCTTGACACCCTGATAACACGGACAAAAAATGGGCGAAATCGGTTCACAACCACGACAACTTCCCATATAACTCAATTTCGAATTCCATCTCATTCCTTCACTTTATAATATGTACATAAGGAACCAATGAAGATAGCAGAATAAAACTTTACACAAATAGTGCATATAATCTCTGGCTTCACTACTGAAAAAATTGTCGAAAACGGACCATAACTTTTCAAGGCCCCAGATATCGAACATGTTGAACTCAGCGCATAAGGATAAATTTTAACCGAAAATATGGGTAAATCTCTCAGATAATTTAATGTAATTCAGAGGAAATTGTTTTCTTCTAATAGTGAGTCTCTGTTCCAAAAATTATTAAAATCGGGTCATAACATCTCCATATACCTCATTGTAGGTTTTTCAAAAATATCTTCTCATAGCTCCCATATACCTAATTATAGGTTTTCCAAAACTCCGTTGAGCTTTATTCCGCAAATATGTATTGGTGAGCATATAGTCTTGGTTATAGTGTACCTTGCTGATGAAAATGAATGAAATCGGTTCAGGAATTACCTCAGCCCTCATATACTATATATGACGATTTTCGTTATTCTATTAAACTTTATGCCGAATTTATGGGTTAATTTGTATGTTATCTTAATAAAATTTCTTCAATAAATTGCGAGAGTATAAAATGTTCGGTTGCACCCGAACTTAGGCCTTTCCTTACTTGTTTTCTATATTTTTGTAAAATTTTGTTATTATTAAATTAACAACAATTACGAAAAGTTTTATTTGTAATGATCATAGACTATCCAATTAATGTGTTGCCATTTACATAGGCATGTACAGATGTAGATATATACATACATACATATATGTACATCTACTATAAACCCATAGTTGGAAGCTCTGTTTTACATAAATTCATATCTTTAAAATCAATATCAACGCAATTTGAAATTCGATCCGGATATTTTTAGTATAGTAGGTGCTCAATAATCACACACAGGTCTACCTGCATACCCTGTAGGAAATGAAACTAACTGAATGCTTATTTCCCAGTTCTAACTATTCTAAAATGAATTAGCATGAAATAAACTCGTTTTTTTAAGGATTTTTAATGGCATTAGTTGTAGTTTAGTTTGAGATTAAATTTTTCTGCAATCTAAATGCTTCGGCATATGTACTACGGTAGCAATGCTTAATACCGTTAAACAACTTGCATTACATAAAAACTTTCCATCAGGGCATTCAAGCATTTACTTAGAAGTTTTAGTGGCTAGTCAATTGCGTGCCTGCTGTGAAATCAGAGCTCATCAGCAGCAATGAATGTCACCTGTACGACATGCCACCAGATGATATTATACGATACAAGTGGGTAACCGCTCAAACAAACCTACATTCATACATATCTACGATAATATGCAGTTCCAACGGCACAGTTGACACACAAACTCCACTTATTGAGTATCGAATGAGCAAAAAAAAAATGCTCATAAATTTATCTAGAGATCCCTAGCTATGGTCGCTGCAATACCGAGATAACGATCTACCATCAACCGCATATCAAATGTTGTGGAACTCGTTGATGTAGGTAAATTATCACTATGATTATTTTCTAGTTGGTTGTTGTTTTTGTTGGCATTGTAGTAGGGCAATAGTGTTTTGTACCTCGTTTTGTTTCTTTTTAATGTTTACACGGATTCTTTTTCACTAATTTGATGTGTTTTCTTTTTTTATTTCTTGAATGTTCTTTTAATGGGAGTTGAGAAATTTAAAAAAAATGCTAATTACTTCGATATTGTTATTTTCATTTGATTTCTCATTTCATGAGAGTTTTGTATTGCTTGAGGTGAACTCAAAGGTTGACTACTTCGCAACCATATGTCTAAGTAACGGTTTATCGATGCAGTACGAGAAAGTTCGTTGATAATTCATAGGTAGTCCGTGATACCTTATGGACTTGAAAGTTTTAGTCTTTCCCCAGTTTCCATAGAACCGCAAATTCCGAGCTTAATTTCGAGAAATTCGGAAACAAGAACGGCACCTAACGCCTCTGAGAGCAGGTGAAAATTAAACTTGTTGGGAAACAGTAGCGTTATTTGTTTTCTAGAGTGGTGGATATTGGGCCAAAGTCTGGGCCCTAGCAATCCTTATGCCATAGTCATCAACAGTTACAAATATAATGTTTATTATTCTAACTTTCATTTGACATGACGTGAAATAACTGAAATATTCATAAGCTTTCTGTTAGAAAAGTCTGTTAAAGAACAATTAAGCCGTTCAAGCTGAGAGCTGTGTTTCTGGCGTTCTCATGGAAATTGGACTATGGCGATAAAGCAAAATTAAAGTCCTCTTAAAGTCCCATGATTTATGGCCTTATAAATTTCATTTCAACTTATCTACTGCCCTTTTCAGCCCATTCTACTAGTTCAATCCAATAACTGGATTCAATTTGTAGCTAATGTTGAAAAACCTGCATTGCCTTTTAAAACAGTTACTATTTTTTAATATGCATGATTTGTAGTATCACAATACGTTTGTTACAAATTGTCTCAAAGCGAAAATGCATTTCAAAACGTTAATTTATCAAGTTGCCAAATTGATATTAAGTCGTAATCACGGTAAAATTTAAATCATTGTACCCAAAAGTTTATTGATCTCTATTTCTTCATTCTCTAAACTTTCAGCTACCACAGTGCTAGTAAGACTTCCCTCATTTCTATGCTCCACTACCGTTGCGATGGTTGTCAACTGTTCGGCCTCTTCTTCGACCACATGTGCCATGGGTAAGCGGCAATCATCAAATTCTCCAGGTAAACCATGGCCAGATATGTTGCATTGCATTGATGTTGTGGCTTCAATGGAGAACTGTTCCTCCTCTTCAACTTTATCTTCGACAGCCTCAGCTTCATCATAGTCCGATGATTGCTCCGGTTGACATTCGCAACTCTCACAATCACATTCACATTCCGGATCACATATAGCGCTCTCGCCGTCACAATCGATGGGACATTCATGCTCTTCGGGTAATTCCAAACATGTCTTCTTCAGTTCTTCATCATTCTCATCCATGCGTACCCATTGACATTTGTAGGGGCCCTGTCCACAATCGGCATTTACCACACCCGTATCCGGTTGAACATCACAATCGCAAATCAAACGTGGACAATTGCAGCGATAACAACGTGGTAAATTTAACGATGTACTCGATGCGGTGTCATCTTCGGCTCTGAAGCCCTTGGCGGGGATAAATCCCTTCAAATTGCAAGTCTGATCAGCATCACTATCACTGACTATGGGTAATACTCGTAAATCCGTGGAATCAACTTCATTTATGGGACCATGTATGCTGTACATACTTTTCGATGGTTTCGGCAATTCCACAACGGTACGCTGTACACAGCCCGTACACGAGCAATCGCTCAATACAAGCGGACTGGAACGACTTTGCATGCGATCGTAGAGCTTCTTGTAGACGCATTTAATCAATGTTTCATAATTCTTTTGTGCCGTAAAGAACATGCCTTCGTAACTGGCGAAGATTTGTGCTGTACGCTTGGCAGCGTGCACCCATAGACACTCCTGTGAATGCACCAATTGTGCCTCCAACATCGGGTTGCGTATGCCACCCTCACTGGTGCCATGATAGAAAGCCTTTAGAGTAAAATACCCAAAAATACATATGTAGCTTTTTTTTGGGGGGAGGGAGGGGGATGGGTTTCGCTTACCTTGAAAGCACGCTTGATGATCGAGTAAGTAAGCTGCGCCTCCATGCGACTCATCAAACACTTGCGTCCGAGATCATGTATGAGATCCTCCTTACAGAGACGTTTACGCGGCACTGTATCGATGCGATGCCGTATTTCATCGTAATGTATGAACGAGTATATTATCACATCGACGGCCGCCTTTGCCTTGGCCTGATGTATACCACAAATGACCATTATCTGTGCCAAGGTCTCGGCGACATCGTAAACGTTCTCCATGAAAATCGAACTCTGCGGCGTCTTGTCGGGACAATTGCAAAATGTATGGCCATAACATTCGCACTTGTAATTTGACAGAAATCTTTGGGACTTCATATTCGTACGTTCTCTTATTATAATTTCTTTTTTCAAATAAAATTCTATACGCTGGACATGCAAATGTGTGAAAATACTATTATTTACGATTTTTTCCGTTTTTTTCGTTTTACTTGTATTTCAGTTTACTGGTAATTTTATTTTTAAAAATTTTTAACTCATTTGAAGTTAGAACTTCGAACACAATGAAGTTTTTTTCAAATTTATGAAGACATAAAACATGCGTCAATGCTTCGGGGTAGTTGTGGAGAGTTTAGTTTTGGCAATTTACAAGCTCAATGGAATGAATGCATGCATAATGTCTCATTTAGACTGCGGGAAATTTTCACACTTTTGATGAAAACAATTTGTCCAATGTTTGTAAGAACTATGCAGATGAAATAGGCGCTTCAAATCTCGCAACTTCCATTCCAGTGACAACTGTGAAGTTATGCCGCTGAGCTGTTGTTTGCTTTAATAGTAAATTATGTTAAGTAAATAGTTTAATCCATTAGATCCAAGATCTAATCTGGATCTAATTTACATACTAAACATTTTTTAAATATCTAAAATTTTTGTTAGATCGATACGCAAGAAAAACTAACCCTTCGTTGAATATTTAATTCTTGTGTACTCTATTAATTGACATTATTACTTCCTGTAGCCTTTTTTATACTCTCGCAACAAAGTTGCTAGAGAGTATTATAGTTTTGTTCAAACAACGGTTGTTTGTAACACTCAAAACTAAACGAGTTAGATATACGGTTATATATACCAAAGTGATCAGGGTGAAGAGTGGAGTTCAAATCCGAATGTCTGTCTGTCTGTCCGTCCGTCCGTCCGTCTGTGCAAGCTGTAACTTGAGTAAAAATTAAGATATGTTGATGAAACTTGACACACTTATTTCTTGACACCATAGGAAGGTTGCTTTCGAAAATGAGCAAAATGCCACGCTCACAAAATGGCGAAAACGGAAAACACATAAAGTGTCATAACTAAGCCATAAATAACGCTATGGAAATAAAATTTGGTATGAAGGATCGCACTATGAAGGTGCATATTTGGATGTAATTTTTTTGGGGAGATGGGCGTGGCCCCGCCCTCAAATAGTTTTTTGTACATATCTCGGAAACCAATAGAGCTATATAAACCAAACTTTCTGCAGTCGTTTCTTTAGCCACTTCTTAATACAGTTCAAAATGAAAAAATGAAATGAAAGAAATCGGATAACAACCACGTCCACCTCCCATACAAAGGTTAGGTTGAAAATTACTAAAAGTGGGTTAACTCTCTAATGAAAAACGTCAGAAACACTAAATTTCACATAAGAAATGGCAGATGTAAGCTGCACTCAGATTTCTTTACAAAATGGAAAATGGGCGTAGTGTCGCCCACTTATGGGTCAAAAACCATATCTCAGGAACTACTCGACCGATTTCAATGAAACTTGGATTGTAATAGTTTCCTTACATCCCAATGATATGTTGTGAAAATAGGACAAATCGCTTCACAACCACGCCTACTTCCTATATACCAGAACTTTGAAGTCGATCTGAGTCGTTTACTTTACAATATATAAAGTAAGCACTAGTGAAGATATCGGTGCAGAACTTTGCACAAATACTATGTTTATAGTGTGCCACCCCCATTCTAAAAATCGCCGAAATCGGACCATAGGTTTTTAAGGTCCCATATATCGAACACGAGGACCTCGGTGCTTCTAACCTAATATTATGGTTTCCAACTTTCAATGGACTTTATACAATATATATGACTAATATGTGGGTCAACTAGTGTATTATATAATATTAAATAAATAAATTGCGAGAGTATAAAATGTTCGGTTACACCCGAACTTAGCCCTTCCTTACTTGTTTAATATTTGTTCTCTTCGCTACAGATCTGCTCTTTTTGTTGACTCTTAGTAAAAAAAAATTTCATCTATTGTCCCAAACCGGTAGCGGAAATAGCAATTATTTATCGGTATTTGTTGTGCGCGTTGACCTTCAGTTAAACCTCCCTGCATATTTTTGATTCTGTCTTTGGAGAGATCATGAACTTCATGCAATAATACTGTTAGCCTTGCTAGATCGTAATACTTATGCGCATAAATACATAAATATTTAGTTACTGTTAAATAAACCGTTACCGTCCTCTAGAACTGCGTACACATTTACTTTTTTATACTCTCGCAACAAAAGTTGCTAAAGAGAGTATTATAGTTTTGTTCACCTAACGGTTGTTTGTAACACCTAAAACTAAAAGAGTTAGATATAGAGTCATATATACCAAAGTGATCAGGGTGACGAGTAGATTTGAAATCCGGATGTCTGTCCGTCCGTCCGTCTATCCGTCTGTGCAAGCTGTAACTTGAGTAAAAATTAAGATATCTTGACGAAACTTGGCACAAATATTCCTTGTCACCATAAGAAGATCAAGTTCGAAAATGGGCGGAATCGGACCATTGCCACGCCCACAAGATGGCGAAAACCAAAAACACATAAAGTGTCATAACTAAGCCATAAATGAAGATATAAAAGCAAAATTTGGAATAAAGAATCGCACTAGGGGGGGGGGGGGTATATTTGGATGTAATTTCTTTGGGGTAGTGGGCGTGGCCCTGCCCACAAATCGGTTATTTGTATTTAACTCGCAAACTAATAAAGCTATATAAACCAAACTTTCTGCAGTCGGTTCTCTTACATACCCCACCACACACCATGAAAATAGTTGAAATCGGATAATAACCACGCCCACCTCCCATACAAAGGTTAGGTTGAAAATGACTAAAAGTGGGTTAACTAACTAACGAAAAACGGCAGAAACACTAAATTTTGCAGAAGAAATAGCAGAAGGGAGCTGTACTCAGATTTTTTTACAAAATGGAAAATGGGCGTGGCATCGCCCACTTATGGGTCAAAAACCATATCTCGGGAACTACTCGACCAATTCGAATGAAATTCTGTATTTTGACACGTGTGGAAAATAGATGAAATCGGTTCACAACCACGACAACTTCCCATGTAACTCAATTTTGAAATCCATCTTATTCCTTCACTTTATTATGTAAACATAAGGAACCAATTAAGATAACGGAATAAAACTTTACACAATTAGTGCATATCATCTCTGGCTTCACTTGTGAAAAAATTGTAGAAAACGGACCATAACTTTTCAAGGCCCCAGATATCGAACATGTTGAACTCAGCGCCTAAGGATAAATTTTAACCCAAAATATGGGTAAATCTCTCAGATATCTCAATTTAATTCAGAGGAAATTGTTTTCTTCTAATAGTGTGTCTCTGTCCCAAAAATTATTAAAATCGGGTCATAACATTTCCATATACCTCATTGTAGGTTTTTCAAAAGTATCTTCTCCTAGCTCCCATATACCTCATTGTAGATTTTTCAAAAATACGGTGAGCTTTATTCCGCATATATGTATTGGTTAAATTTCTTCAATAAATTGCGAGAGTATAAAATGTTCGGTTGCACCCGAACTTAGCCTTTCCTTACTTGTTTTAGTTAGTTTCATTTTCTCTATTTTTCGCTTAAATTTACTAACTGCGCAACATTCCCACAGCATCAACAATCGATGCATAAATATTCAACAACTAATTATGTGGCAGCGTCATGATATGGCAAATGATGGTGCAACTAGTGAACGTAGGTAATGCCAACCAAATATGGTGCATGCCACATACCACTTGCGATAGCAAAAATTAACACAAAACCATGGCCGCGTTTCAGCTGATCAACGCCCGATTATCTGTTGATCAGTTGTTGAGCGTTTGCTCCAGTGATTACCGATGCTTTGCTATATATGTATGTATGTATTTACATGGCGCTAGAATTTATATTTCAAATTTATTTATATTTCCATATATAAAGCTTTAAATTGTCGTGCTCAGTGATCACACATCGGAATCAAATCGATCACTTGTGAAAATTTTAGTGAGTACAAGTAATCGTCACTTCTACATAAATACAAGGTCGACTACTTTTTTCTATGACTTTCTCACTCGGCCACCTTCAACTGTTACGAGTACGAAACAGATGCAGATCTAGAAGGTCTGCAGTTTTAAAGTGATCGCTTTAAATAAATTTATGATCTTATTTGAGGTTTATAATAGAGATGAATAATCCATTATATATATTATATTTTTTACTTACAAGAGTACAGACATTTATATTGCGAGTAAGACGGACTGCTTTCATCACGATTTCAAAAAATTAGGCGAAGAGTTAGAAATTAAGAACAATTTTAGAGAGACTCTCCAGTACGTTCAGTGGAGGTGTTATTTGTTAGAGATTTGGGCCTATGATTATATATTCAAGAAGTGGAAATGTCTTGAAAGCGATTATCAATTGATCAAAAATGAAGAAAAGGAAGACTTTCTAGTGAGGTCTTCTTCTTCTTGACTGGCGTAGAAACCGCTTACGCGGTTATAGCCGAGTCCACAACAGCGCGCCACGCATCTCTCCTTTTGGCAGTTTGGCGCTAATTGGTAATACCAAGTGAAGACAGGCCTTTCTCCACCTGGACCTTCCATCGGAGTGGAGGTCTTCCTCTTTTTCGGCTTCCACCAGCGGGTACTGCATCGAAAACTTTCAGAGCTGGGGCACTTTCGTCCATTCGAACAACATGACCCAGCCAGCGTAGCCGCTGTCCTTTTATTCGCTGGACTATGTCTATGTCGTCGAACAACACATACAGCTCATCATTCCATCTTCTGCGGTATTCGCCGTTGCCAATGTTTAAATCTTCCGCAAATCCTTTCTCTCGAAAACTCCTAGTGCCGTCTCATCGGATTTTGACACCGTCCACGCTTCTGCACCATAAAGTAGGACGGGAATGATGAGGGACTTGTAGAGTTTAGTTTTTGTTCGCCGAGAGAGGACTTTACTTTTCAATTGCCTACTCAGTCCATAGTAGCACCTGTTGGCAAGAGTGATTCTGCGTTGGATTTCCAGGCTGACATTGTTATTGCTGTTAATGCTGGTTCCCAGGTAGACGAAATTATCTACAACTTCAAAGTTATGACTGTCAACAGTGAGGTGGGAGCCAAGACGCAAATGCGCTGACTGTTTGTTTGATGACAGGAGATATTTCGTCTTGTCCTCGTTCACCATCAGACCCATTCGTTTCGCTTCTCGGAGATAATTTATTTCTGATCAATCTCACGTAAAAGCTCTGATTCAGATACTAATGTGAGTCTGCGCCGGTTACGAAGACAACACACGACGTCAATTTCGAGACGGTTAGCGATGTACTTGGGTAGTCGGTAGTCTAATAAAAGAAACAACGACGTTATAAGCTTTACATTGAACACTTGATCCGGTTGGAGCTTGCGGCCAAAAGAAGTATGTACGAAGTATGTCTTCGTCAAAGTATGTATATCGGCATCTCACACTTCATCAATCTATGTGAATAATTCGCAATAAAATTTGGGTGTTGAGTTTAACGGCCAAAAGTTGAGTTTGCCAAAACTAACGTTCTTACTCTCACATAATTGTTGTCACTACAACACTAACAGCTGATTATTGCGCATGGATAAAGATCAAGATAGAACATAGCCAACAATAAAACGCATGCGAAAAGTTGCGCTCGTTGCTGTTGCCGTTGTTGTTGTTGTACACATTGTACATAGATAGCACAGGCCAGTGGCTATTGTGCGAGCGTCTATATTTACGTTTTCCGACAAATTTCCACTAGATAAACTGCAAACGCACAGATTGCTGGCATCCACCGACGATCACTGTTGGGGCATCCGAGTCCCGCTGCGCCCAGCCATGAAGGTGTAAGCTAGAGTTGTATTGTGTCTTTAGAGTCAAGGTTTTTTTTAGCAAAGCGCGGTGTTGTAACTGTTACAACTGTGCGCGTGTGTATGTGTGAATGTGTGCGGTGCGGTGAGACAATGAATTTGCTCACATTGACGCTGTTTGCCTTTTTATGGAGTTAATTGGATTGCACTCGCTAGTCGCCATTTGTCCGTTCGCTCATTCGGCCATCACCTATGTACATACTATGGAACAACAACAACAAGTAGTTGGTATAAATATAACTGTGTGTGTGTGTGTGTGTGTGTATGTGTGCGTTTCGCAACTCGTTGATTTCAAAATTATCCACAATTTGATGGAAAGAATCGTTAAACAGTTGTTAGTCAACCTAGTCCATCGCTGGGTTTGTTTACTCGTAAATGCCATTAAGTGCAACAACAACAACAACGATAAAAACACCATAAAACGAATGATAAAAGCACACGAAAATCATTTGACGTGATGGTGTCATGAAAAATTTGTTGTTTGTGTTGTGAAATGTGGATAATGTCTCAATTTGGGCTTCCTGCTTCGGTCCATATGTGGCGTTGTGGCATAAATTGCTTTCATGCTGCTGCTGTTGTTGGCAATAAATTGTGCTAATCGGTTTTGATTTTTTAATTGTCGTCGATGTTCGGCACTGTGGGAACACAAAGCTCATAATATTATACTTTTGGCTTTCTAAGCTATTTCAGCACATGTGCTTTCTTACTCTTCTGAGTTGTCTCGGAATTGTCGGCTGAAGAATATTTCTGAGAAGCTTTCGTGAAGAAGCAATGCACGAATGTATCCGATGAACTATTTTCAACTCACATTATTGGTACTCATCGAGTTCTCTTCAAGCTTTGAGAACATCTTAGGCTTATTACTTTCAAGCTTTGGCTTACGTAAGAGATTTGCAGTGAAAGTCAAGAAATCCATATTGATGTTTGTTTTGGAGGAAGCCGCTTTTAATTTAAAAGAGTTGAGAAGCCAGTATTTACGTCAAATACTGCTGGCAACTCTTCACTATGTACTCTAGCATATTGTACATTTTTCGATGATCGTCTAAAGAGGATTTCAAAATGTCTTTGTCTATGACTTTGGACTGGCTAAATTTCAAATTGGTCTCTCTTACTTTCTCCATCAGCGACTATACGACAAATACCTCTGGTACCTCTACGACTATGTACCCCAGTATGTTATAAATTTTCGGATGGTCGACTAAAAATGATTTCGAAACCTTTTTGGAGAGATGCTTGAATGAAACAGTCTCAATCACGCGAAATAACTATGATCAAAAGAATCTTTATGGTATTGTATTTAAATCGAAATTGATATGCTTTCAATGGGCCATCCAATTATGTGCAGAATTCCGAATGTGCCAAAATATTTCGTACATAATGTACATACCCAGTGAGACAGCTAAGGATCAACGTTCTTCACAACAAACGAGCTAAAAGTACAAATAAACAAACTTACATACAGACATATATGGCATATATGGCGGGGCGATAGGGTACCCGTAAGAATAATTAGGCACTTGATTGACATGTGGGATAAGGAGACATACGCTTGGAATGCAGCAGCAAATTATCGAAACGGCTACTGGGCGACTTGCTGTAGCCGCCATCATTGCCATTTGTATCAACCTGCTGCCGCGCTAACGTTGTGCCTTTCGCGCACAATTGTTTTACCGTTGTGTGATGGCAAGTGGAGATATGGCAACATTACCACCGCCAACACAATGACACATACACAGTGGTGCAGACAAGGTAGCCGCCATCATCATCATCATCAGCAGCAGCAGCATCATTATACGAGATCGTTACCAACGCCATTTCCCCTTACCACATCTTCCTCTGCACCTGCGATCTTCCGGCATCGCCTACCATTCTGTGCTACTTCACAATGGTGCTGCTGCTACATCGCAACATTGCAAACATCTTGCGACCTGTGCTATCAACGCTATCGCCATCACACAATTTAGTCAAGCGGCTAATCCAATCTCAATTTAATGCAATGTCACGCCACCTTACAACTCTCCGCACAATCCCTCTCGCCAAATTGCTACCATTTCTTATTGGCGTTCTTTAAGTGATAGCGTGCCAGAGCTTTCAATCGACAACGCATCAGTCTCGAAGCCATGCAGTCAATGTGGAGCAGGGCTTGTTGCGTCTGAGGGGTTGCAGTGCTGTGCGGTTTATATGACCGCAATATATTGCAATTTCGATATCTTTTGCAGTTTAACACACGGAGAGATGCACAGATAGCTCGCCATCGACGTCGTCCCACTCGTCGTCGTCGGTCGTCGTTTTGAATGCAAAGGGAACAACAAAATACAAGTATTTTGAAAAAAAAAATGAGAACAATAACAACTGAGGTAGCGAACAGTAAATTAGGTTAGGATTTGGTGTAGCATGAATAAAATGAATAAATAAATCCTCGTATGGCCACAACTCGGTTAGTTCAGTTAATTAATGTTTCTTCCGGAATGTAGATGATACCCAAAACTAGTTAATTTACTGACTGCTGTTCAGAATCTTTCATCCCAACCCTAAGTATCATAATGAGTCTATATTCATATAGGGATTCATTTGAAGTTGCATCGGAACCACAAGCTCAATATGGCGACCAATGAAATCGGACACATCTGAGACAGCTTCTTAATTCGATCTAAATGAAGCTCCAGCTCTTCCACAAGTTCAAGAATTAAATGAACTTATTTGAACCTGAAAACCTGAGAAATATTATGGAGGTATGTAAAACAGGCCTCCGTTGCTATATTAGCCTGATTCGACGCAAATATCAATTTTGGAATTTTTAAAAGAAGAAGTATCGCATATCTGGAGAATACGCTTGGCAGCCATTCGTGTCTTTACAAGACCTATTTAACCGTGACGAGAACCGAGGTGTGAGCATCAAATTGGCCCAATAATTTGAGCTGAGAATTTTTAACTGTTTCCAGTGGATCAAACCTGCCTGCCCGGTGGTCATCACCTCTGATAGCAACTTCACCTTCCTCGGAGCATATTCTTGGGTCTCTGCGTTGTACCAGTGGGTCCATGTTGGGTCGACGTTGATGAAACGGTGATCCTGAGTGGAAGTATTGCACGTTGCTAGTAACAGTACAAAGCTCACATAAACGAGTAGTAAGTTTGTATCCCTAAAAGAAACCATGCAATTCTTCAATCAATTGGGTTGTTTGCCATACGCTCTTCCACCGATTTCCCAAACTTGATGAAACGTTTCGATTAAGTTCTTACTGCTGTGCAACACCATGCGCAACAATGTAAGCGCTAAATGGCTAACAACCACTGCAACGGCAACAACAACAACTGCGACTGTTCTTTGTTTTTATTTTTTGATTGTATTCTACACCGAACTGCATCATTTGGTCTGATCTTTATTGTCCGATTGGTTTATTTATAATAATTAGATGTCCCACCTCGAAAAGAGTTTGTCATTGTTGTTATTTCGTTTAACCTTCTTTGGAATCGCTCCGCATTCGACGGGCTTTATTAAAACCACTTTGAGTAGCAAGCAATTCCAGAAGCTTATCAAAATCTTCAGCTTACAAGGCAACCGGGCAGCCAAAGAGCACCCAAAATGCTACTATGCTACCTGCATGACCAACCAACTGAACGCATTCACATATATTTGTTGCGACACACACTTCTGTCGGTCGACGGGCGACTCGTACACCACGTGACTCGACGACACCACCACTGACTGCGATCGCAATTCCACTTAATTTGGCCCAACGTCTCTGCGTTGCACATCGAACGGCTAATCCGTTCGAGCAATCGCTCAGTCTCAACCTCGCCTTGGTCTTGGGCAACATCTAGGCAAGTTCATTCTCCAGCGGTCTCACACACACATATACTCTACAAATGCACTTGCAGTTTAAGGTAAGAATAAACTTGCCATTTAGGAGTCGTCCAATATCACCTGATGATCGCAACTTGCCGGTCGCCTGGCTCAGCGCACAATTTGGCAAACCGCAGTGGTCGCGCGAACCAAGGTAGTCGCACACACACACAGAGGTTACTTCAGCCTTGCATCCTGCGTAGTTAGTCAAGTCGTTTGCCATATCTATGTATGTATGCATGTAGGAGCGCGTATGGCTCGTAAATTCTGGAAGGTCTCACCTTCAGCGCTGCGTCTGTCTGTGCCAGCCGCAGCCACATCAGCGTGCGATTGCAATCGAGAGTGATTTTATGTGGTGGCACTGTGTGCCATGCCTTCCAGCCTGCCAGCCGGCTGCTGCCGATCATTGATCGTCGATCGCGGTGTCGATCGTTGTGCGCTGCTTGGGCGTTTTTTGTAAATTGGCCACATTAACATGGTTGTTCGATTTATTAAGCGACTTCAATTTGCGTTCCCATTACAAGCGGCCGCAAGTGAGTGCCAAGTGGTTGGCAGGTGGCAGTCTGCAGAAGCAAACAACCAACGGCTACTGCCAGCAGTGTGCCACTTGCCCCACCAAAACAAAAAAAACGCTCGAAATAAAAGAACGAGTAATCCAAAGTAACTGGCCGGAACAGTGCAACCAGCATTAAATCCCGCATTGCTTTCGCTACCGTTGGTGCAGTTAACGCCCGATTGTTGTTGTTGCGTTCGCTGGCGCTTTGATTGTTTTATAATTATAATTGCATTTGAAGATGAGTGACGTGGCGGCGGTGAGAGGAGCAACAACGTGCGATAATAATTCAAGACAATTTATTAGTGCCGACCAAATTGGTTGCAATCGAATGTGACAGGTCGGGTTGGGTCGGCTACCAGCCTAACTGCCCGAGTATCGGCGTGCTGCAGTGGCTGTCGGTCTCGGTCACTAGACTGCAAACACGTCCGGTGTTGTTGCGCCGCGCATTATTGGCGGGGCGTTGCGTGAAATTGGCAATTCATTTAAATGAGAAATTGCTCAATTATTGCAACGAATTGAATTGAGATACGCGTTGAAATTAACAAAAACGCAAATTAAGTTGTTCCCAAGCGCAGCGGCCGGTTTAGGCATGCATGTGGTTCAAGCGTGGCGCTAGCACTGTGAGATTTTGATAGAGGTGGAAGGAGAAATGGAATTCGTGTGAGCATTTGCTGCATATTACTTAATAAGCTGCGAAGAGAAACAGATAAACTGGCGGTAATTTGTAAGTAATGATGGATGGACCTAGCATTTTACTGAGCGCTCAAGTCAGTACTTTTCAGCCGAATAGACGAAATAAATAAGGTTTCTTAATACATAAACACGAACTAAAAATCTTTATCCTTGATTTGAGTATCCTATTCGTGAGTGTTATCTTTAACTGAAATAGTGGTGATAGAAGTAAATCATATCATTCATGAAGTTTGAAAAGGTAATTCATTTCGAGTTTCCCTACTTCAAACAAAAACACAGGAAATTAAAATTTAATGGGGAATTTTTTTTTTGAAGATTATCTCTTTCAAATGTTGGCCGGGGCTACGTCTCAGATGGTCTATCCGTTGAGTCTAATTTTCGATGATGTTTTGCTCCAAGGCCTGCATCGAAGCGGGTTTGGCCGCATAGACTTTAGACTTTACATATCCCCACAGGAAAAAGTTTAACGGTGTGATATCACACGAATTTGGTGGCCAATCGACCGGCCCAAAATGTGAAATTATCTGCGCACCGCGTTCTCTCAGTAAATCCATTGTTTGATGCGATGTGTGGGAAGTAGCGTCGTCTTGTTGAAAAGAAATGTCGCCGATATCACGAGCTTCAATTTAGGACAATAAATAGACGCTATTGACAGTTACGTTCTCACCGGCATCATTTTTGAAGAAGTATGGACCGATGATTCCACCGGATCACAAACCACATCAAACCGTTGTTTTTCAGGATGAAAAACTAGCTCTTGAATCTCTTCGTCCCAAATGCGACAATTTTGCTTGTTCACATACCCATTGAGACAGAAATGGGACTCATGCTGCACAGAATATGGCTCGAAAACTTCGGATCTTCTTGGATCTTTTCAAGAGCTCATAGAGCGAATCGATAGCAATTGGGAAGGTCGAACGGCTTTACTTCTTTTACAATATGTATTTTGTTAAGGTCTTGATGCACAATGCGCCAAATCGCTCCATACGTCAGTCCGAGTTGCTGCGAACGGCGTCAAATCGTCTCTCCACGGTCCTCGCGTACACTATCAGCTCCGGCTGGATCTCAAGATGGGTGATGGTATTGCGAATGGTACGCTCAGTAGGCCGATTATTTTGACCATATGTTGAGCGTAACGCGCGAAATATATTCTTTACAGAACGTAATGAGTCGAACAATTTGTAGACGTTGTTCAGGCGTAAGTCTTTCCATGATGAAATGCAAAACAATACTGAACAAAAATAGCATGACAGCGTGACACGACTCATGCGTGATTTTAATGGACTAACTGTAACTGCACATCCGGGAAGAGATTATATCCCAATGTACGTTATAGACGTATTAGTAATGAAATAGGTCTAGGAAAGCTTAACCGAATATCAGTTTCTAAAAGCATTAACCAAAGCAGTAAAGCACTATCAGTTATCTCTGTGGTCTCTACATGACTCCAATTGAAAACATCATATGAAGACCTTCATTATATTGTTTTTATGGCTTTATTTCACCGAGGTATCGTTAACAGTGCAGTTGTTAGACTTAGTTCTCGTGGATTTGCTGATCTTTTAAGCATGATCTTTCTCATTGTATCTTCTAAGCCCGACTCTCGTCGGATTATCTAATATAAAATACAGAAATCAAAAATCAATGTTTCCATTTCATTTGCGGTTTCCTTCCCTTGACATTCATTTAACTCACTTATTTCCGTATTTTGCACACATGCCATATTATCTATCTATACTATCTATACTATATACATATATCTAATATACTTGTATGTGTTCGTGTGTGTCTGCTTGTACTTGGAGCAAAGTGAATTGTTCGATTAATTGGATTATTGCGCGACAATGCAGCAACAATCAAAAAACATCTGAGATGACGACGCTGATGATGACGACTGCAGCCATTTACAAGAGCAATTGCGACAACAGCAACAACAAGAATAATATTAGCAATGCAGTCGTATTAGTATGGGAGAACTGTTGTAAAAACTGTCAGGCGCTGATAACAGCAAAAAAAGCCTTTACAACCAAATATATTATGGCAGCAAACAAGCCAACAAATAAGTCAACAGCAACAACAATAACAACAACAATGTTGACAACAACAACAGTTGCGTACGCACATTCCCAAACGAAATTTATATGCTGAAAAAATTATTGCAACAGATGATGTTGGCAGACGTTTGGTGACTAGCGACTAGCTGCTAGCGGTTAGCGGGTTCCACGCATCACCGCTGAATGTCACCGCGTGTGCGCTCACATGTTGGCGTTGAATTTACAGCTACAAATCGTTTGATCAGCTTTAACTTAATTGTCGTCCATGCGCGGCCAATGTCCACTGACTAAAGCGCATGTTGGTGGGAGGAGGGGAGTTGGGCTGCAGGCAGCGGGCAATAGATCAGTCGATCGTCGTCAATCGTCGACAACGAGTTGATGGGCGACCGTTGTTGGCAGCAAAAAGTTGCATTTTTATTGTTGTCACAGCAATTTCAATTGGTCCGATGAACATTCCATCAACGAGTTCCGCCGTCGAGCAGCGCAGTCACCGACCAAACGCAGCAAAAAACTTGCATGTGTTAAACGATGCTGGAGGTGGTGGTGGTGGTGGTGTTGCGCGGACGTATCCATGCGCTAGGTGCTGCTGCTGTTGCTATTGCTAACAAGTGACCAGCAGCAGTGCAACAACAATAGCAGCAACAGGCCCTCATCAATATTATGTCGAGGCAAAACGATTAATGATTTCCAAGGTGAAGATCTCATCGTCTTTGCGCTGACTGCTGCTGGCTCCTCGGCAGCTTATTTTTTTATTTTCATTTCTTGGTTTTTTTTTGTATTTTTTCTTTATTTTTTTCCGTTGTTGTCCACCATAAACTATTCCCTTGGTGGTGCTATTGCCATTACGCCAATAACATTTGTTATTGTTTCTTATTGTCGTTTCTTGTGATCGTCTGTTTATTGGCTTTGTTTGACTTGTCTCTCGTTGTACGTTGACGACCGCGCCTTTTGTTTGCTAGTTGTTGGTCGCCTGTTGTTGTTGTTGCTTTTGGTTGCTTGCTGTTCGGCTACTGTGCGTCACTTGGTATTTATGCCAATTAGTATGAAATTTCTTGCGTCCGCGTGCGCGACAGGCATGGCTTCCGTTTAAACTGGTTACTGCTGCTGCATTCCCCCTGGACCAATGTATCCGCGCCGCGCGCTGCCACTCCACTACCGCGCGGTGGTATTGCGCGTCCTGCGACATTCCGCTACATTTTGTCGCAGAAAATCATTCGACTAAATAAGGCGTGCAAATCACCTTTTAGCGCCATTTATTGTTTAGCCACGTTTTCGACTGTCGACCGCAAACTAAGTGTCTCCATTTATTTGGTCTGTTTTTTTTCGTTGCACGCTTTCAATTCTTCGGGTCATTTCTTCTTTGATTTTTTGTTTGTTTTTTTTTTGTTCGTTTGGCACATACCCAATGCTTTTGGGTGTTTTATCGTGAAATAATTCGCCAAATAAAATTTCGAAATTTAATTAGCTCTCGTGCGCTTTGAACGGTGCTTCTCACATTGGGTTTCAGGTAACGTCTTGTGAGTTCACCGCTAGGCATGCAAATTTTCTAGGAATCTGTTGAGTGTGGTAATGCAATCCACTTTTTGTTGAGGTCCATACATATTTCGGGGAAGATGATCTAATTCCTTGTTCTTCATGAGATCTGAAAGATTTTAATTGGTTGAATTTTTGGCTTTGCTTTTGTTGCTTTTGTAAAATCATTTTGGAAATGTTGTTATTAGTAGCCCAATCTACCTAAAGAACTGTGCCGAAGATCTAATTTAGTTGCGATTATTAATTGGTTCTGTTACACGCGCAAGGTTTGGAATGATTTGCTATAGTTTTTTTTTCGTTTTCCTCTTAAAAATTGAAGAAAACATTTTAACCAAAATTATAAACGTACAATTATTTACCTCTCATTTCCCTAATTGAATAAGTGCGTCATTAACTCCGACGTTGATAATAAAACTCCATGCACATTCCATTAAGGCAGCAGAATATGTTGTGACATTCTCTGATGAGCTTTTTAAAATTATGTCATTGCATTTGGTTTCACGTTCTAATTATTGATTCATATGATATTTACATACCTTTAAAGTGTCGTCTGCTACTGTAGAACTCAAAATCTCAATGTAGTCGCCGCTCAGCAATTATTTATGTTAATGTACAGAGCGCCTCAATGTCTCGAAATAAATTATGTTGTTAGCATTCTTCTGGTAATATTGTTGTTGCATATTCAAATTGTTCCTCGGAAGTTGGATTGTAAACATTAATTAAACATTTTCAGTATTTTGTTATTTATAGATTTTTATTGTTTGAGGTGTAAATGAGTACTAAGAATTATGGAGTGGCAATTGGCGATTTTGGGTACTTTATTCATAAACCATGTGGATCGAAGGACATAAGGACATATAAAACATAAATGTAGGTAGATAGGTAGGTAAAGTGGATGTCGTACGACGCACTTAGGCCACTCTGAACTATCCTGTGGCCTTGATAAAGTTGTTCAATTCAACAAGTTTCATAAATGCAACTTCAGAGACATCGTCAAGAAATTCGTGACCGATCGTTTTCTTTATTTTCCTGTGCAAATAGAGGATGTGCTACTGTCTCCTTTTCTTCTACCTCTTTGACAGCTTCTGCAATAGTCATTGTATGATGGCCCCAGTTAACTGGCTTGCCTACCAATCAGACAGTGAGCTGTTATCACTACTACTAAAATTCTTAAGTCGTTTCTTTTAAATTTCAATAAGCGGCATATGCGGCCCTTAGTCCATTCAAGCCACGTTTGTCTTCTTGTTGAGCAAGTCAGGGATTGTTACCAACGAGTCTCGGCTATGCTTATGACGTATTTGTCGATTAAATAGTTGCAAGTGGCCAGAAGCATGTACATTATTCCCTCTTTATCGGCCTTCATTTGTAAGATGGTACCTGGTCTGGCTAGTTCATCCGCTTCAAAGATTCACTGGAATATCACTGTGTCCTGGAACCCATTTCAGGTTTATCGTGCAATAGTCAGATAGTTCCATTAATAGCTCAAGGCATTATTTCGCTATCTTCGTTGAGACTCTAAGAGATAGTCTCTTGATTGATTTCATGGCCGCTTGGCTGTCAAGAGTTGAGAGTAGGCCTTCTTTTATTGGAGTAATCTCTGCTTGAAAGACACTACAGTGATCTGGAAGTCGGAATGCCATTTTGATATCTAATTTTTCTTTCCTATAGTTTGGATTTATCTGTATGAATACTTATTGTGGAGCAAATTAATATTTACTTCTAACGGAACTTGCGAAGTATATTAGAGTATCCTTTATAATAGGTGACTAGAGGGAGAATTTCCTTAGTCTAAGAGTAGAAGAAATCTATTGGCAGTAGGTAAAGAATAACGTTGATTGCCTGACTTGGCATTGTTTTAAGAGCTCCACTGAGGCATACATATATTGGCCATCAGACCAATATACCGTATGTCATAATTGGCCTTACCATTTCCATATAGAGCCATTGGGTTACATGAGACATGCACATGACTATCGAGTGCTATAGATGCTTTCCTTCATCTGGCGTTCAGGTTTGGTGTATATAGAGGGACCCGAGATAAAGTTAGTTTCAATTCCAGTTCTGTTTTTCTCACAATTTCTTAAATCTCTTAAAATTTATCCGCGAAATTTGGGAGGACTACTTTGTTGTTGTTCTAGGAGTACTTTGAACCGTTTATGACGGACATTAACTTTCTCAATTCGTTTCAATAACTTTGTTAGTACTCCTTGGGTTAACTTTTTCAAGTAAAAGAAGGGAATGAACTCAAAACGTCGTTCTAGTGAGAATGGATGTGGTTGTAGCTCAATTTGGCATATTTTTAAAAATCTCCAAGAGTGAAAACTGACAATGTTTGATATCGAATTAGATGTTTTGAGATATGGAATTTTACATAAACCTCTATGGCACATCCACCACGAATTCGATTAAAAAGGGGCACACCTAGTGTGATGGCCTAAAAAAAAGGTGATTTTTGGGAATTTTTATTAAAAAAAATACTTTATCAATTATTTAAAAATTTTAAGAATATATTATGTTTCAAGAATACACAGTGATATTTTTGAAGAAAAAATTTTTTTTAAATTATTTTTTAAGTTATAGTCGATCTCCAACGGCTCGAAAAAAAGGACCTTCACTGTTGCAGTGATTCCGGCCTTCTCCGTGGATGAAATCTAAAAAAACAAAATTCCCGTTAAACTAGATGATATTGTCTGTACAATGACCTACGATAAAAAAAATAAAAAATTGACAATATGGCGGCGTTTAAAAAAAAATAGTCGAATTTTACACAAAATTTTGGTCATTTTTGGCCTGCCAAAATTCGATTTTTTGATCAGATCCAAAATGGATAGGTCATTGTACGGAGAACTATATATAGAGCATGTAAAAAAAAATCGATTGTGATCGGATCATTTGTTATTGAGTAATCACTGCAGCAAATTCGGAAAATGCTGTTTCGAGAAAAACGCGTTTAAAAATAAAATAATCGTTTTCACTGTTACCGAGCGGCTGCTCTTTAAATTGCTATAACTCAAAAACTATTTGAAAAAAAAAAGATTTTTTTGAAATTTCACACTAGGTGTGCCCCTTAAAGAATAAGTGTAGTTCGAATGTTCAGCGTGATGTTCAACTGGATATATAAATGAAAATTATCTGTAACTCCATATGAAAAAAATCAAAAATTAGAATATCAAGTTTTAAGACTATCCATTAGCTAACTTAATGTTCTCACTGTAGCTTATAAGTCAAGTAGATTTTAATTTAATTTAAGAATATCATAAATCAAAATCATAAGGTCCTTTTTTTACTTTACGCCAGCTGTTTGTGCGACTCGCCAATTTTCGAGTCTTGTCTATTCGAAAGCAGTTAGCAAGTACCAAAGTATGTCAAGTGCATAAATTCAAATGCGAACATAATTATAACAATATTTGTACTAATACTTAATAAAATTTCCGATTACTTGCGATCGAACCATTCAAACGCTTTTACAAACCATTTATTTTGTCATCATCTTACTAAATAAATATTTCGGTATTTGTTTTCATCTTTTAAATGCCACTTTAAATATTTTATTATCCACGCGCAGCCCACAGACACTAAACGGAGGTGTTGCATGGCGACCCTACATATGTATGTGTATTTCAAAAACACTTCACTCGTATGAGTGCATTAATGCATAGCTTCATAGCATCCCTGGTGCATGCAGACATAATACATATCCATTTAGTGCGTTAATTCATGAGCCGCATTTAATTTCGCTGCCACTTTGGCTGCTGCTGCAACCGCCCCTCTATGGCAAGCGCGAAGAAAAACGATCGCGATTGTAGTGATCATTTACTCATTTGCTTGCAGTTGTATACTCAGCGCGCAGTTTCCGTGCTGCATAAGTGTGTGTGCGCGTTGCCACTTGGTTAATAGAGTGGCAATCTGTAATTGCGTTGTTTCATTAACAACATTAGCGCTCGCCATATATCATTGATGCTTTGTAGTGCTCTTTAGATGTATGTACATATGGAAGTATATGCAATTGAGTTATATACACATGGGAAGATATATGTATGTATGCAGTCTTGAATGTCCCCAATAGGCAGCAGTGGCTCTTGAGTTGCTCTGATTTATGCTCACTTGTAGGCTGTCAATTTAACAACGCCACCGTGTCATATACATACATACCTACAAACATATGTACAGATTTATGCATATTACATTCGTGTGTATTTTTCTATTACGAGATCATTACAAATACTGTTGGTGGGTGGCACGCAGGCGCTGAAGCATCGCTCTTTTATTTCGGCCGCCGCGCAGTGGATACGTACATATGAAATTTGTTTAGAATAATTTAATAATAAAATAAATAATTTTTTTACAAATATAAAAATACTAGCTTTTTACCCGCGGCTTCGCCCGCAGTGGAGTCATTAAATAAGTATGAGAGATAAAGGGTAAGGGTATAATAATAGAAATGAGTCAATATGATAACTAAATTTGATTGTTTTGCTGAGATCAATAATTTTAAAAAATTACTACAGACAGAAGTTTCAACACTTTAATATATGCTTATTGAAATGCAACAACAAATGTTAAAATATATTTCACCGTAACACAAATAAATAGTTCTGAATTCTAACAATTTAAAAAAATAAAATACAAAGTATTAATTTAAGATATTTTTGTAGACAATGTTATAAGTTTTCCTGTCGCGTGCAAATTTGTGTAAATTCCTGGCATTGGATACACGTGAACAGGCTACATAAAGATGACCATGAGAGAAGCATGGGTTTTCTAAATGCACTCCTGCTACCTGTAATGTTTTTCCTTGTGCCTTGTTTATAGTAACAGCAAAGCTAAGCTTGACGGGAAACTGATTCCTTTTAAATTGGAATGGAAGGTCAGTGGGAATAATTGGTATCCGAGGTATTATAACACTATTTCCCTTACCGACACCTGTTAAAATAGTAGCCAAGTATGTTTTGTCCCAATTTTGTTATCCGAAGCTTTGTTCCATTACATAGCCGAGGAGCATCTAGATTTCGCATAAGCATTACTGGTACATTTAGTTTCAATTGAAGTTTATGTGACGGGGTGTACCGATAGTTCAAGTGAATTTAAAAACTCCACAGGATATGAAGTACTTAGTTCCGTATCCATAATTGTATCCATTGACAAGTATTCCTTCATTTCTCCCTGAACCTCGTTTGGTGCTAATATTGCTCTTGCACACAACCACTGATCACTACACAAATTTTGTTGTAATTCCGGAAAAACATTAGCAATGAGATCCACATCACTTTCTACTAAATTACAAAATTCTCTTGACAGTGATATGTAGCCTTCAGCGTCAACGTCTAAACAACCATCATCAATTTTCAACAACATTTCTGCGTAAAGTCCTGAATCCACGTCATTATGAAGATGCACCCTCATATTCGTTTTCAGGCGGAGTTTTTAACTGTCGACCATAAGCTTGACGATTTAATGCACGCTTGAATTTCATCTGCTGGTGTCCCCCTCTGAATCACTGGGAGGGTTTGACGGAAATCACCAGCCAATAAAACTACCATGCCTCCCATTATATCTGTACTATCTCGCAAGTCCTGGAGGGTCCGGTTTAAAGCTTCTATAGCCTTCTTGTGAGACATTGTACTTTCATCCCACACTAAAAGATTGAATTCTACCTCGTGAACTATTTTTACTAAAATTACAGGTGTGCGAATCTTCCTGTGCCAAATTCAATGGTAATTTTAAAACGGAATGTGCCGTACGACCGCCGTTTAATAGCGTCGCGGCAATACCTGACGAAGCTACGGCAACTGCTATTTTTTGGTCTTTTCTGACGGACATTAATAATAAGTTAAGTAAAAACGTTTTTCCAGTTCCTCCTGGTGCATCGAGAAAGAAGAGTCCACCACTACCGGAGTCTATTTTACGTAAAACTTGATGGAAAACACGATTTTGCTCTGGAAGTAATTGAGGAACTAATTCTGTCACTTGATGTTGCAGTGCTATGAAATCATAATCTAGCTCTCGTACAATTCCATTATCAAAATCATCCATATTGTCTCGTCGAGGGCTCGACATTCAAAAATCATCTAATTTTTTTTATTTTTTTTTTTTTAATATAAATTACCCTATGTTGCTTCTAGTACCTTCAAGAGTATACGTACAATGTTTCATGATGATTTTTGGTTTCATAGAAAATTATTCGCGCTGATACAACGGTATCTTCGGATGAGTGTGAAACAGAATACTCGTTTGATGTTTGGGACCAGAATAAACATTTGGTCAACCAAAAGGTAAAATGTAAGCTGCCAAATTTATCTACAATTACAGGGACGGAAGGTTGAAGAGAAAGTGTATCTCGGCTGTTACCCCTACCAATCAGAAGCCTATAGAGTTTGGGTTGTCATGAATACTGTGTTTCCGGAGTCGTATAAATAGGCTTATTAATATTTACACATTGTAGCCGCTTCAGTGCCGAGTAAACGACTGTTTTCTCAACCCAGGGCATCTATCACGCAGAAGTAAAATCGAAAAGAAATGACAGTAAAAAAATTTTCCATATCGTTGTTTTGAAATTCTGTTATTTATTGAGAAAAAACTTTAACGGACATACAGCCTTTGCCAAAAGTATTAGGCACCCCATTAAAATACATGTATTCTCAAATGTGGCTATCAAAGTTACCACTTCTTTTTGTAAATGTCTTACATGGGTGTTTAACTGTAGATTAAACGAATAACGAATTAAATCGAAACGAATTAAAAAAAAAAAAAAATTTAGCTAAAACTAAAGATTGTCATTTTTAAGAAGATCAAAAAATATTTTATAAAAATTATTATTATTTTTTTTTTTAATTTTTTTTTTAATGTTATTATCACAAATTCATTGTATTTTTACTGTTTTACTAATAAAACTTCATTATTTCACTTGTTAAAACAAAAAATTCAGTAATTAATGGGGTGCCTAATACTTTTGGCCAAGGCTGTATAATGCTAAGTGAAATAAAATGTATCAACTTAAGGCATACTACATTTCATTTATTTATGTTTCTGCTTCTGTATTCCTTAGCTTTTCGCACTAAATTTAAAATAAGTTAAAAAAGTTCAAAAATATATCGATGCTTCGATGTTTGCATCCCTAATAGTAGAGCATTGGTCGCAGTGCACTCCTCATAATATTATTATCTATCAGGACCAGAACTACCATTCAGATTCACAGCCATCTCTCTTTTTCCATTGAGTATTGCTCCACTGTACATATGCCCGACTTCAGCTTGAGAATATTAATGTAACGGGTTGCATATAGGCCACATCCTACAACATTGATCATTTGTTAAACGCCGGTCCCACTTTGGCACCCCTTCTTCAACTTATCCGCATATTTTCCATTTTGAGCTGTTTGGGGGGGGGGGGGGGAGAGAAGTATTTAATAGCTATCGTTGGACTTCCAGCTTGTTGCTTTTGTTGTCGTGGTTGTTGTACTCACCTCAACATATGCGCCTACATAAGTGGCATACTGTGCTGTCACATTTTACATGCCAAAAATTTCCCTAATGTGATCTCAAGTGTGTGGCAGTGATCCGCTATGAATGCTTGGCGCAGCGTGATCCATGGCTCGATCGCTAGTTTGTACGTTCATATGTATTCCTCTACGCTATGCATGTCGTTTACTTGGCGGTTTGGCTGTTCGCTTCGCTGCCACTTGGTGACACATGTGACAACGTCATCATCATCATTACTGTCGACAGCAACACACACACACACGCACACATAAAGTTGTTGTCATACGCCAATAAAGTGTTGCACTTGAAAATTAATGGACTGCACAAACGCTCCAACAACAACTACCAATTCTAAATGCTAATGTACATACTGACATACATATTTACTTTTGTATGTACATATATATAGCATGGAAAGAACTCTTTGTTGCCACCGCTTGGCCATCGTTGCACTTCATCGCTTAATCACTGCGAGTCAAAGCACACTTATGTCTATGTATATAAGTATGTGTATAAGTATCTCCCCAATTGGCAGCACTTATGCACATATGTATGTACATATGCACATGATTCTCAATCTGCTTGTGCCGCTGTTGATGAAGTTGTTTGCTGTGATTTAGGCGCAGTAATAAATTTTGTGGTTTAATGGGGCGGTCGACTCTTCGTACCGTGCAGACTGCCACAATTGCTCCCAGCTCCCCCATTCATTGTGCCATTCAGTTGTTCATTGAGTAGGTTTTCCTTTGATTTTCTTCCGCCCATTAGCAGTCATTGGCAGTTAAATGCACTAAATGCCATTGCAAGTTTTGAGTGCTAGTTGGAGATAAATTATATATATATGCCATACAGATGGATAAACATACTTAGATATGTATAAAGCCATAAATATGCATTTTTGGTGTAAAATCTGAAAGTAGACATAGTAAAAGTGACACTTCATTAACTTAAGTCAAAAAAAAATTATTTAAAAAAATTAAAATTATTAAAAATTATTATTATTAAATTTACAAAAATAGTATGATAAGATTTTTATCGAATAATATAACACTGTAAAATACTAGTCTGGGTCATAAGTAAAAATTTGCATTCTCGGATTTTCGACGTTAGCTTCCAAAACTGAGATATTTTGATTCGAACTTCGAAAAAAGGACTTAAAAAAAAATTATTATTATTAATTACAGGATATAGTTATTAAAAAAATTCAAAATATGGATGTAAACAACATTTTCCTCTTAATTCCATGGTATATAAAACTTTTCGCCAAGTTTATATGTTAGATGTGGGCCCAACAAATGTTGCTAAAGAGAGTATTATAGTTTTGTTCACATAACGGTTGTTTGTAACACCCAAAACTAAACGAGTTAGATACCGATATATATAGTGATCAGGGTGAAGAGTGGAGTTCAAATCCGAATGTCTGTCTGTCCGTCCGTCCGTCCGTCTGTGCAAGCTGTAACTTGAGTAAAAATTAAGATATCTTGATGAAACTTGACACACTTATTTCTTGGCACCATAGGAAGGTTGCAAAATCGGACCACTGCCACGCCCACAAAATGGCGAAAACCGAAAACACATAAAGTGCCATAACTAAGCCATAAATAAAGCTATGAAAATAAATTTTGGTATGAAGGATCGCACTATGAAGGGGCATATTTGGATGTAATTTTTTTGGGGAAGTGGGCGTGGCCCCGCCCCCTACTAAGTTTTTTGTACATATCTCGCAAACCAATAGAGCTATATAAACCAAACTTTCTGCAGTCGTTTTTTTAGCCACTTCCTTCCTAATACAGTCCAAAAATGAAAGAAATCGGATCAAAACCACGCCCACCTCCCATACAAAAGTTAGGTTGAAAAATACTAAAAGTGGGTTAACTCAGTAAAGAAAAACGTCAGAAACACTAAATTTTACATAAGAAATGGCAGATGAAAGCTGCACTCAGATTTTTTTACAAAATGGAAAATGGGCGTGGCGTCGCCCACTTATGGGTCAAAAACCATATCTCAGGAACTACTCGACCGATTTCAATGAAACTTGGTTTATAATAGTTTCCTCAATGATATGTTTTGAAAATAGGCCAAATCGCTTCACAACCACGCCTACTTCCTATATACCAGAACTTTAGAGACGATCTGAATCGTTTGCTTTACAATATATAAAGTAAGTACTAGTGAAGATATCGGTGCAGAACTTTGCACAAATACTATGTTAATAGGTTTTTAAGGCCCCATATATCGAACACGAGGACGTCGGTGTTTCTAACCTAATATTATGTTTTCCAACTTTCAATGGACTTTATACAATATATATGACAAATATGTGGGTCAAATTGTGTATTATATAATATAAATAAAGTTAAATAAATAAATTGCGAGAGTATAAAATGTTCGGTTACACCGGTGTTCGGTGTTCGATTTAAAATTGTTTTCGAAGATCAAACTTCGTAGTAAATACTATATATGACTACTTATAAACTAATTTGCCTTTTTCAAAAATTATGTCAAATTTAATGACGTCAGAATAATCAACGAAAAGGATTGCTGATTTGGTTTAAAAGGGTGATGGACTTTTTACAAAAATATTGTAAAATAACGGAGTTATTGTTTTCGGACCAAAAAAAAGTTCCCCAACAGCTGACATCATTCCGGCCAAATGAGTAGCTTAAACAAAAAAACTATTATTAAAATTGGAAATTCTATAAAATGACTTACGACTTTTGAAAAAATTAAGAAAATGGCATAGTTCTGTCGTTGTTTTAATGCCAAATTGACAATTTTCATCACTTCAAAAAGATCGTAGGTCATTGTATAGTAAATACATAAATGTATATTCAATAATACTCAGTTTAAATTTGAAGCCATCGGTCAATTTCTCGTTAAGTTATGATGTCAGCAATTTTGAGAAATGTCGTTTCGAGAAAAACACATTTAAAGTTTCGACTTATACCTACGAGCGGTCACTCTTTGGAAGGCTGCCATTCAAATATTATTCAAGGTACGACCTTACCGATTTCACAAGATATTTTTAAAGGTATGTATAAACTATCGAATAAGCAAAAAATAAAAAATAAATAAATTTTTTGAAAATGTCACACTGGTATAGCCCCTTAAGGACAATTAGTCAATTATTTTGACATATCGAAAAATCACACATAATGTACACTTGAGTACACATGAAAAAAGAAAATTACGACAATTTTTTATTCACTTATCACCATTTTCAAAATTGTAGCAAATTTAACGGTAATCACGAAAGAATTATGACATGATTGCAACAAAGTTGCCGACAAAACAATATTGAAGACACTTTGAATAGAGAAAAATATAATTAAATAAATTAATCGAATAGACAAGAATCAAAATTCGTTTTAGATTATGGTTTGGAGAAACAAGAATGAACCGATTTCATATTATTTCGGATTTCTGTAGAGAAAAATGTCGCATCCTAAATCTTATTCTTATTATTTTAGAATATTAAACCTTTATGATTGCGATAAATCATGTATATATGTATATATGAAGTTTAATTTATTTATATAGAGGGGTAGTCAGCTTATTCTTTACAGGGACAGATTCTATTTGTTTATACCAGTTTATTGTAATATTACCAGTTGCTTGTTTTATTCACTACTCTCTAAGACAGCGCGAATGACAGACAGCTACTATTATATTATACCAGTTTCTTGGATTTATACCAGTTGTTTGATTGATATTTTAGTCTTCAAGTTTTGGTATAAAGAAATTTGTTTATCGACAAGATACAAAAATTGCTTATATAAACGACGCTCTCGTTAAATACACTTTATGAAATAGAGAGAGGGGTAGAGAGAAATGGATAGAGTTCCCGAGAGCATAACTTTTTAAAATCTCTCAATTAATTAAAATTGGTGTATTTTCATGAAATAAAAATTATTTAATAATTCGCCTAATTTTTGCACGAATATAGTTTACCTCAACCCTCTTTTGCTTCTCCTCGGCAATATTTTTCTTGAAAGGTGAAGAACACATCCCGAGAACAATGCTGTAACAACAATTTATTGAATCAAAACTGTGAAAGGATATGTACACATATGCCACTGTTATCCTTATCGCGCAGCGCAATGACAATAACAATCAACTTAATAAGAGTAAAATAATACAATAACAACAAGCGAACATGTGCACTAAACAACGAAGACACTTGGACGCCTTAAGTGGACATTTAAGACAACGCTGTCAAGCAGCAAGCAAACAAGCACAAACACTCAAATTTTACTACGCTCCTGCTACGGCTACTATACATATATACCTATGTACATACTCTTCTGCAAGTGCAACATTGCGCTGGAATGCAATTTGCGCCTGCGCAATAAATACAATATGGCAGTGAGTGCCAATGCAGGCTGCCGCGTTGGCGTACCGTATTTTGAGTAGTTGTTTTCAGTGTGGCGAAGTGTCGCTCTGCTTGTTAGCCAACAATTTATGCCATTTTTGAACAATTGCCGTACATTTTGCACAGGTTGATGGTGTAAATTTTAATTTGGCCACTGTCATTCGAGACAATGGAGTCTGTATATAATGCTATTGTAGACAATGGGGGTGGAAGGGAGGCAACTGATAATGGTATTGGTAATAGAGGTATGACTGCACTAAGGAATGTTGTGATACGGAAATATGTTCATGGAGCAGCGTGACGTTAACTGTGTGTAAACTATGAATTTTTATGTCGGAAAGTACATTATTATTATGCAAGGCATATGATTGGATTATTGAGTAAATCTAGTACTGTATGTATTAAATATATTTTTTTACATTTGAACGGTGAAGTAATCTTTTTTTAATCAAGTGCCTAATTTCTTTTCGGAAGCTAACGTTTGGCACTCTCTTTTGATAGAACGCGAGAACGTGTCAGAGGATAGAACTGTAAGGGGATCCAATAAGGTGGTCTTGATATTGGATTAAATATGACCTTGCAGAAAAATTTGTGATATGTGAACTGTAAACCTGTCCTTGCTGTGTAATGGTCTTCTCTTATCAGTTTCTACGATCGTCGGTACCTAAACTTATTTACCTAAAAGAAACGAACACA
This sequence comes from Zeugodacus cucurbitae, assembly GCF_028554725.1. Taxonomy (NCBI): domain Eukaryota; kingdom Metazoa; phylum Arthropoda; class Insecta; order Diptera; family Tephritidae; genus Zeugodacus; species Zeugodacus cucurbitae. The sequence goes on from NC_071667.1 coordinate 72,180,457, forward strand.
GATGTGAATCTGTCTAAGGACTGTCAAATCAGTAGCATTAAAAATTATTTAATGAATGTTTTCTGTCGCTACAACAACAATAAGAATGTGTTAAAGCCATGTCTAAAACTTGTAAATCCCCGAAAGGAACCTACATAAATTTCTTTGATAAATCTTCGATGTAACTTCTGATAAGTGAAAAATTCGAAAACCGTTCGTTCGTTTTTTGAGTATTACATACCATAATACAGAGTGTTTCAATGAAATTATAATTCGATGTGACCACGAAAATAGTTCTCATGACAAATTATAAGAATCGATGTTTTCTATGATATTTTATGAAGTCACTTGGTACAAAAGAACTAAAACCTTTTAGAAAGCCAAGTTCAAGCTCACTGTCATAGAATAAAAATTAAAAAAATGCCGATTATGCTCTCAAAATACATTTGTTATTTGGACATCTACTTTGAGATATTCTCTTTAAAACAAGTGGTAACCCTAATCAATAACAGTGCAAAACATTCTGAAATCATTTTAATTTTAACTTTATATTTTGATAACGCATATATCTTATCAATAGAGTATATTTTCGTGACCAATTTTTTTTAAACAGGTGGCAACATTATATCATTCGTTGTAAGTGCCATGAGTTTTGTGCTGAGCAAACCGCAGAAAATATACGTATTGGTTGGGACTTTACTGTGACGGCACGTAGTACTGTTACTGAAAATGTGACTCAATTTGGACAACAACATTTCGTTGCACATCCATTAAATATCTTAACTTAAGCAGTCCTTAAACTATATAGTTCAATGTAATGCACAAATTTCTCAAGTATTGCCATTAAGTAAGTATACATAACCTTACTATTCTACTTTCTGCTCCTACTGCAGCCCTTTCTCCTTCGCTGCCACCTCCGCCACAGTGCAATCACTATTCTAAAAGGCATTCAATCGATTATGCGAGCATTAACAATGCCTATACTATATTTGTTGTTGTTGTTGTTGTTGTTGTTGTATTTCATTTAAATATGTTTGCGCACAAAAGGGCAACGCAAAATAATTGTCTGTGTCACCATTTGGTCAACGATTTTACCAAAAACAGTAGTCACTTGCAGCCATTGTTCTACAGAGATCACATTTATGTACGTGGAGTGGATGCAGAGCAGCTCACTGGATCGCTGGTACGCTGGTAGAAGAGTTGTTTCGCTGATAAACGTTTACTTATACATATATTATACTCGTATGTATGTCTGCATATGCTTGTGTTGGCGAGGTTGGTTCATCAACAACTTCCACACGTCTTAAACCATTTTGACTGGCGACAACACACTTCTAAGGCCATTAAGCTTATGCATGTGTTTATGTGTGCAACTCGTTAAGGATTTACGAGCAATTTTTATCACTTTAAGGATCACTGACAAATCCGACAACAACAATGCAATGCGAAGTCAACTATATTGTAAGTATTATTGGAATTACATATATGTATGTATGTGCTCGTATAAGGCGGTTAACGATGTCCCACATGACCAATGGGGCCCTGAGCACTGCTGGTAATGTGACCAATAAAAATTCACAAACACACACACCCAGGCATTTGTGATATTGCAATTTCTTTGCATTGTGTCACACGAGCGTTTGACCAAAATGAGCTTTACACAGACCCACACACACACATGTATATATGCATCATTATGTTGGTGCGTTTGTCTGCGCTGCCAACTGATAAGATCACGCTGCGTGCCAGTAGCAACTCCACTTTGTTCCATCGCAGCCACACACATACATACAAATATATATAAATGCATTGGAGCAGCCAACCAACCAACAACAACAACAATGGCTCATGTCATTTTTATATGGCGCGCCATACAGCAAACAACGCGATGATTTCTTTCCAATTTATGTGACATATTGATTTTAAATTGATAGTCCAGTTTGCAATTATATATATGTACATATATATATGTATGTAAGTATAAATAAGTTTCTGTGTCTGTTTGTTCGCTTCCAATTGTTGCGCCGCTTCACTCCTTCGTTGTTGTAATATTGCGGTGCAGTGTAGGTAGCGGTGAGTATCGGGACCACCTAGTACACAACAGACAGAGTGTCTTCGCTTGCAGCACTCAACATATAGAATTATTGTTGCATTCATACGTATATGTACAAACATATTAACATTAAGTTGCACAGATTCGGAAATGGAAGAGTTAAAGACTGACTTTTATTTGTGTTGGTTCCTTTGAAACTTAAAAGACACGCTGAAAAGTTAATACGTTTTAAAACAACGTTCTTTTAGTTTAATTTTATTACTCAATATTGCTACTACATATAACAATTTTGTTTCGATCAACCATTTTATTAAGGTCTGATAACAGGGAAATGTTTCTGGAGACCAGATCGAGGAAGCGTTAAATATTCGAAACCCAATTCATGCAATTTCTCCATCGTTTTCATTAATTTTTGACTTTAAGTATCGATGAGCTTATGTTTCCCATTTTTCATAGACCTACATTTCTTGATTGATATCTCCATTGCACCATGTGTGATAAACCTCAGGAACCAATTATCGTCTGTGGTGTGACAACTATCTTTTGAATATTAGATCTTGGTAAAAAAAACAATTCGAAGTAATAATAGCGAATTTCTCTCAAAGAAAAATACAAACTTTTGGTATATAATTCAACAATCAAACGCGGTTCTAATACAATTCCTACCATATCGTTTAAGGAGCTATATCAGTGTGACCCATGAAAATTTAGGCGATTTTTGTAATTTTTTTAAAAGACAGTACTCGATCGAAATGGAAGTTTTTTTTTGACATATTAAGGAATATTTTTAGCTATATTTTAAGATTTCGAGCCGCTGCACTCCTCTCAAGCGCGTACTTAGGAGGCTCTGGAAGTTTGTTCAGCAGTTGCGAGCGCTCGTTACTCGACTCTCTGACACTCGATTGCGATGCGAAGAGAATGACTTGCAAGACGATTTTCAGTTTTAGATTAAGATTCTCCATCACGGAGTCTTTTGGATACCCTCACCTGGGAACTATTTCCAGAAGGTTGAGATTCTAGCAATAAATACATATAGTCTATGTTACTCGGGGTGAATGTAACTTTCCAATGGTGAAATAATTTTCGAAATCGGCGCAGTAGTTTTCGAGCTTATTCATTACAAATATATATACAAAGTTTTCCTCTTTATAATAGTAGTATAGATAACGAAGTTAAGTGAGGTCTTCGGAGGTGCCAAAAAAAAGTTCTCCAACTGCTGACATGATTCCAGCCGAAAGAGTAGCTCCAACAAAAATACTCAAAAATGTTATTAAAGTTGAAGATATTTATTATCTATACAATGGCCTATGATTTTTGAAAAATATCAAAAATTAACAAAATGGCTTAGTTCTGAAGAAAATGTCGTTTTTTAAGTAAAAAATTGTCGTTTTTTTAATGCCAAATTGAATCGAATAAGCAACATACAAAAAGATCGATTTTTTGAAAGTGTCACACTGGTATAGCACCTTAAAGCTACGTCCTTTAACATACAACGTTGGTGTTGTATTTCGCGTTGTATTTTGCTATTGACAAAAAATTAGTTCTGATAAGCAGTTATATAAAATTTCAATTATACATACATATATGATAATTGATATTGAACGGAGTCTTCAATCTGATCTGATTTATTCATACAAACTGTGCTCTCCCATTAAATATTGGCCAACCCTTTCGCATAGAGGTTAGATGTACGACTTATCAATGCTCAAGACATGGGCCTTTCCGATTAACATAATGATACCAGACAATCACACAATAAGGTTCCTCATGTTGTGTTTAAATACTTAGTCGTGTTTTGAACCTTAATCCACATGTTGAGCGTAATATTAAAGTAACACGCTATGAGTCGTAAATACGATTAAATGGAACTGAAGCATCCTCACTTCAACTCTCTTAATCTCACATTTGAATTTATTTTCCTTTTATTCGTTAAAAAACATCAATATCTTGTTGAAAATCTTCAGACCTCCCAGCACAACTACCAGAGACAAAAATCAACTAGATTCCTATTTTCTGAAAACATCCAAAGGAGCTTACTATAAAACATATCCACCATTAGATCAATTCAATTGGTAACAATCAAGCTCGATTCCCATTCTGTAAATAGTGTCATGATAGTGTCTTTTGTCGACCAAGATCGATACAAGTGTGTTGTTTTTGGTATAAAGTGTTATAATTTTATTTATGAAGAATCGATGCTGTTGCAATGAGACTGTATGAAAGGTTCTCCACTTCTTCGAATGGCTCTTCAACCTACTTATAGTACTATATAAAACATATAAACAAACAAACTACATATGTCAGTCATGGGGTTCTATCCGAGCCTTGTTTTATAGTCGCAAAGTTTTTAAATAGGAAGAAACTAACCGTCACAACTACAAACACATACCGAACCTTCCATGGATTTGTTAGATATCAAGAATACTCCACAAACCATAGAAATAATTCTCTTCTATATCTCAATAAAGTCAGATTTTACAAATGAACTGACAATAGTAAGCCATTGAAAGCATTTATTGAGTGTCGCACAGCATATAAGAGCAACGAATTGACTACTTGAAGAGGCAATAAGATATTCTCGACAAATTTTATTATGTGTGAACAATTCTTTGATTGAGTTGTGATTTTCGGCGAAATTATATCACGAATAAAAATTCAATATTATCAATGACTTTTCTATGCAACAACAGTAATGAGAATAACAATAATCTGAGTATTTATAAATCAATATTTCGGCGTTCTTAGAAATGCACTTGACCGTGCAAATGCAACGTTAATTAATTTGAAAAGGACACGATTTTTGAAAAATGAAAATAATTCTCAGAAAACTAATTGCCGAAACACACGACGACGACGAGGAATGTGACACGCCATTCATGCGCTTGGCAAATCCAATTGTAACGAGAGCATGAGAGCGAAAATGAATGAATGAAATGAAGTCAATAAATGAGATATTAAAGGACAATCAATGAAAAGGACTTTATAAGCGTTCCAAATTAGTGCACGAATGGGGGAAAATTACAATTTGTTATTTGAAAAAAAAGTACAACAATAATTATATAAAAAGACAAACGAACGAACGAATGAGTGAGCGAGGGAACGTTGTAATGCGATTATGGCCAGCAAAATGACAATTTCCCAGGAATCATACAGGTTGCGACACCCGCAGCGCTTTTGTGAGCCTTCAGCTAACAAAGGTACGAATGTCTTCAGCGCAAAAAAAATGCGTTATAGAATGTCTCTATGAGCCAAGTACGCACTCAGAACTATTGATAGGGCCGCGCGTCGGCTCGTTTGTTCTTGACTACACTAGTGCAGCTCATTCATGCCAAATCGGTGAATGGCTGGTGGAACAATGAACGCTCATTGAAATTTGCTGCGAAAATTCCTTCATTCATACAACTCGAGACTCCCACATTCATTCATGCATCGTGTTTTCTTTGAGAAACAATAAGAAATTGTTTTGAGTTGAGGTGGGTGTAGTCGCATGTAGTCGAGCACTCAGGTGCGTGTTTAGACACTCACATTGAGTCTTCAACCGCTGTGCCATTGTCAAAGAGCACAAGCTGTATGTGATTTTGTGTGTTTGGCCACTCATCATCTCACCGTTATGGATCATGGAATTAAGGCATTGGCTCTCACTTACAAACCGTTGAGGTGACATTTTAATTTACTAACCGTAAAAAGTGTTTAATGAAGTTCCCACAGACTGATCTTTACCGCTCTTCGGCGCTCTTTCACCTTTCTAATTTATTTTGCTGGTGTTGTTGTTTTTTTTTGTATTTTGCACATTATCCTTTTTTTCTCATTTGAGCCTGGACACTTGAAGTGATTCCCCGTGGTGGAACCAAACACAAATCCTTTTCAGCAATCACAAATGCCCCACTCACATGCGTATTGTCCGCTGAAGAGCTGGAGAGCCCGAGAGATTAGTGCTTTTTGTTTGCTTTGTTTTTGTGATGATCGGATTCAAGTGGCTCTTTGAGTGTCGAATGACGGATGGCTGTCGGTCGGTGTTTGGATTTTTTTTGGTTGCCTGTTCGTGACAGGTGTGGCACTCGGCCAGTTCCCATGACTGTGCGGTTTTCAATATTTCGATGCATCAAAATGTTTTTCAGCACAACAATTGTTGGTAATCGATTTGACTTGGCTTTTGCCAATTTCCAGAAAATTGCAATAATGAGTTAATGCGATTTTCATTCAACGCTTTGTCCGTGCGTATTGTAGTCAGCGAGTTTGCTTGTAATAATGTGAAAATGTGAAGTGACTTCGAAAAATTTAGTTTATTATTATTTAAAAAAAAAACTTGCTAGTTTGGCTCTTTCAGTAATGACAAGTGAGAGTTTCAGTGCGATTTTGAAGACCTGTTGCGGCCATGTTGTCTTACGATCACTCATTATTCAGTCACAAAGCCCGTGGTGTTCCAAAGTTGAAGCCTCAAGTTCTGGCAAAAAATTTCGAGATCATTGTTTAGGCAAGTACTTCGCCAAAAACGTTTAAATGGAAACAAAGATAACGGTAAAATCTTTCAAGTTCTGTATGTAGATGTAACTGACTTCCACAAGATTTTTACAGTTTCTTTATTCTATTATGTAACTGGGCTTTACACAATTAAGAATCAGACGTCATCCAGACGTTTTTTTTTTGTTATTGTAGCGGTAACCCAGATCAGCCTCAACTGGCAAACATAAGTCAATTATTATCGAAGTCATCTAACGGGAGACTCAGGAAACGAGTTGACGACTGAGTCGGGATAATTGAGCATGCAAAGAGGGGGTTAATGCCATGCGGAGACTCTTTACATATAGTACATATGTGCTGTATGTCGTGGCTCAGTCTGGATAAGTAGGAGTGTAACCAGCTACAGCATCGAAGACGAAGTTGCGGGAAGGTTACTCTAGTTTCTCGACGTTACAACTGTCGGTTCTAGAATGCCGATTTTGACCCGGCCAAGGGCGATCGAAACCTGTTTGAATCGGTAAGTTATAAGTCATTGGCTACTATGAATAAAGACGAAGGATGTTAGCGGAATGGGAAATAGGAATATTACTTTTAATTCTCATTGAGTTTTTTAGACGAAATAACCAGCATTGACGCGAATTCAATATTCTACTGACACAGTGTAGAAATCGAATGAACGAACTACTTGCTCTCAGAAAGGGTTGTCTTGCAGGTATTTTAACGGTGCGAGCCTAAAAACGTACGGTGAGGTGAGGTTGAAACAGCTCGACACAGTATCTTCGTCCGTTCAGCTTGAGCTATACTTGAATGTCATACTTTGCCCGGAATCATGGACATCTCTTTAGATTCGTGATGGGTTCAAAGCCCATCAAAACTTTTCATCGATATTTAAGGGATCTAAATTCGATTAATAGTTTTACTTGGCTGGTGAGTGAATTTTTAAAATCGGGATTCTCGATTTTCACTCATTTTCCCACTTTCTTCAAATAGAGTTAACTGGTTCTTCAAGAACTGCAGACCGTTTGCATTTATGTCAATAGTAAATAGTACTAAACTAAACCCAGAATCCAAGCCAAATGTAGGTTTCTTAATTTCTATCTATTATTGCTGTTGCCACAAATATAGCTAAATACTTCGCTTTTAATTGTGTGCATAATTGAGTTTTTCATTGGAAAATCAAACAAAACAACAACAACGACTGCAACGTGCGTCATGGCGCTCACACTCAACCGCGAGTCCTTCGCATGCGCTGCACGTGCGCACGATCGTCCAATCAAGCCAACAACCAGCCGATGCAACTGACTGTCATCATTAGCCAATTATCAAATGCATTTATTAACTGTTGCTGTCGTGTCAGTTAGAAAAATGAAATTATAATTCCGAACAATAGCAACACTTGACATTGAGTAGACTGTGAGGCGCATGCGGGAGGCAGCAACCGTTATTGCGGTAATAATAACGTTAACAACAACAGTAACCAGACAGAAGCTGCACTTTCTGACAAACGTCGGTGCAATGACCTTCGCTTAGCTGTCACATGAGAGCTCCACCATTTGCAGCGACTAATCAAATACAATTTTTATAATGAGTCTCTGTGTGTATGTGTGTGTTTTCACTGCACCGCATTGCATCGCCTCGACCGTTTGCAGCGTTCGTCTATTTGGTATTGTAATGGCAAACGTCAGCGCGACTGGTAATTTTTAATTAACGCATATAATCACTTAATGAGCGCGTTGCAGCACTGTTGCAACAAAAAAAAAAGCGGTGCATCAGCAGCACCTAAACGGTGTTGGCGGTGGATGGTCGAACGTCGAACGTCGAAGGCTCCTGCGGCAGCAAAGTGCCTGCCACAGCAAAGCAAATTTCTTGTCGCAATGCGAAGCTGTTGTGCGAAGCGTTGCATTCATCGCCTCAACGCCTTGGGGCTTCATCAGTGCCGCGGCACCTCTTTGCCTAATCGCTCGCAGCTTCAACGGCAGCCGCAGTGCACTGGGTTGTGGTATTGTCTATCGGCCGTGTCACCACATGCGCTACATTGTAAATGCTAGCTGGTTGCTGGTGTCATCTGCGAATTGCAGCGCCTAACCGCTATGGCAGCATTGATTACTGATGCAATGCGCAACGATGAGGCATGCAATTAGGTTGCTGATTTGTCATTAATTGGATAAATTTGCACTTTAAATGTGCGCAGATAACGTGCACATGGCTGCATAATGATGATGTGTGTGTGTGTGTGTGAGTGTGCTGTAGCAGCTACAACAACAACAACCATAACAATTTCAATTGCAACAACTAGCAGAAACACCTATTTGTTGGTTGTTGTTGCTGCATCAACAAACACGAAAGCGGACTGTCGACTGCAGCTGTTGCATGTGCATGCCAACAAATCAACAATAAAGTACATATATACATATAGTATATGTAGCCCTAGCGATGTCCCATAAAGAAATTGACTCAGCTGGAACCAACGATCTTGTGATCCAATCTCTACAAAGAGACAAAAAATTTATTAGAGATTATCTAAAACTATCTAATAAATTCGTGACCCTTTTAGGTGGCCATCTAGAGGTTAGGTTATGTTATGTTTCGGGTGAAAATCGCTGGAATTCCACTAGATCTGTTAAAACACTGGTTAATTGTGTTGCAAAAAACTTCTGCGTATGAAATATTCAGAAATATTTAAGTATCGACGCTTTGAGCCCAACTTCAATCTGTTGAGGTGGATGTTATCTGTTTCAGCTGGCCAAAGGTATGACAAACAAGATATTTAAACTTCTATCTAGCGACAGCTCAACATTTTAGTAGAAAGGGTCGTGAGATTTATAACTGAACTTCCTCTAAACAACTATGATAACTGCAATCTGTCTAAGGATTTAGCCTCAATATATGATTGTGTACTCGACAATGTCTGATTAAAACCACTTGAACTGGCGCAATTGAGGCTTGGATCTCTTGCATTCTACTCTAGACCAGCAGTAGAAGCTCTCAGGTGCTGATTGTTGTTCATCGCTAAAAGAGCTCACACTCAGAAGATCGCAGACCTTCGACACTTTGACAGTTAAATGATATTGGCGCGAGTGTATGTGCTCTTGAAAACTTTACAGTTTTCCAGTTATTCTGACCTCAGCCAGATCATGCAATAGCATTGCTATAATGTAGATATACATCATTTTCACCTCTCGAAACAACATTCTAAAAGATTTTCCAGTGTAAAATGCGTGGTACATTCATCTATGTATATTCAATATGCTGAGTCCATTCCGTTCTCGACTAACATTGATCATTCCTCGACTTTGAAACAAAATAATTTAAAATGAGCACATTTCTCTCTATATAAGTCCGTCATAAACATATTTCAGTAGGTCGCAAGCGGTGGAAGTGCTTAAAATGATTAGATCACTCAGTTTTTGGATATCGACATTCATATGCCAGAATAACGTTTTCTGGAGAATATTACTGGAATCGAAATGGTACATAAAAATTTAATGGAAAGATATGAGAGAAAGTTTACTAAAACGCTTTAGTAGGGAGCGGTAGATAGAGATGGAGAAAACGGCAGAGCTTATGAGAGTGGGAGAGCACCTCACAGTTTTACACTCTATTAGCAATTTTTAGTGGTTAGGAGACAATCTAGCATTTACTAGTATTTAGAACATGTTTTAAAATCTAGTCTTAGTTCTAAAGAACTGTTCCAAAGTTGGAAGCTCGAGCTCGAGGCAAACAATTTGGAGATTATTGTACGGGAAAGTACTTCGCCAAAAATGTTTAAAAGGAAAGAAAGATAACGGTAAAATCTTTCAAGTTTTATGTGTAGATGTAACTGACTTTCACAAGATTTTTACAGTTTCTTAATTATATTGTGTAAGAATCAGAACCTATTGGAACCCTTGGAATTCACTATATCTTCATGTATCAATCTAGCATTTACTAATATTTAGACCATATTTTAAAATCAACTCTTAGTTCTAAAGAAGATCAAGAAGGCTTTCCTTTCTACGGCTTCAATTTCGACCACAAGTTGGCGGCGCTGCCATTAAACTTTTACTACGTACTCGTATAGTGGCGCTAATTTTAATGAAACATAAAAGCTAATTATGCACCAGTTAATTACGAGCAACAACAACACACGCAGTGGAATAAAATTGAGAACGAACCTTTCGTGTCGCGCGACATGCTTCAAAAGAGAACGCTTTGATTACCAAATGAAATAAAACTTTTTGATGGAGAACAAAAGAAGCATTTAAAAACAAAATCGTACAACAACAAACAGTTTTTTGTAATTCTAAATAAAGCAAATTTCGAAACGCCTACAGGCGCAGGCGGGCAGCCAGCACGTCAACAGCGCCAGAGAGTTGACATTTTAATTGCTAGCGCTGGGCCGCGGACACAGTGGCGATGTAAAGAAAAATGCAACAACAACAATCAACATGAACAGCGCCGCCACCGACGCCGCAGGAGCAATAAATTTCAGTCGCGCGCGACATTTGGCGGTTGGATGTCGAAATCTTTCGGATTTTCAGCAGTAGCCGTTACATAGCTGCACAGTTGTATATAAGTATGTATATATTGGATTGCAACGAAAATGGAAAATGAACTAACTCACAACCTTTGGGGTCGTCTCCCCAGTCTTTTTGTTGTTGTTGCTTTTATTATTGCTTTCTTTCTTAAATTCATTCACTTGACTTGGTGGCGCGTCGCGCACTTTTGCCACACTCGTCCCAAATACTTAGTACTTGGCAAAATTAATTGTCGACTGCAGACGCTGTCAACGCGTTCAAAGTGCCAACAAAAGAAAGCCAACCAGCCAGCAAGTCAGCCAGCAATAAACGCTGCCGGTGTTGGTGGTGGCGTTGTTGGTGGCTGGCTTATAGCCATTCCGTTAACCACAGGTACAATTTCGTACTTTCATGCCACCAACGTGGTCTACGTCTTGGCTGGCGTTGTGATATACGAGTATTTGCTGTGGCATACAAATCTAGGAATGTATGTGATTGTATATACATATATGTATATAGTAGATAAGCAGCGATTTTCCTGCTTGAGCAACTGAGAGAGTACAGTGACAACAGCGTGCGAGGCGAATCAGTGAGTTAGATGTTAGATGCTTAGCGTTAGATACCGTTTGATTTGCAGGTGCTTGTTGTTGCTGGCTATTCGATCAATAGACTATAACTACAGTTTAGATATAGATATGTATATATGAATATCGATGTGTGTATGTATGTACCCGTGTTATCAGCACAATGTTGACCTTTCAACTTTCAAATAACTTTGTTGTTGTTGACTCTCTGTCTTTTATTGACCTTTTTAAATCTATTTGTTTTGTTTTTAATTTTTTTTATTTTTCAAATTTTCTTCTTCTCATTTTTTTCTTATGCACCGCTATGGGAGGGGCTTGCTACATGTTCGTACGGCTATAAATGTCCAAACGAAAATTTTATGGTCATTCACTTGTACATTTTCCTCGGCATGAATGATATTGCAACTCTATTAAGTACACTTAATACAGATAATAGCCAAGTAGGTATGTATGTATGAAAAATCAGCAATAAATATTGTCAAAAAATTGAGGTAATAAACGGCGAAAAAACGGCAGCAGACAATAAAATTATTGTTGTTGCACATTTCTAAGCGATTAACGCATTAACAACGTTCGGTCAAGTTAAAGGCAAACGTTTTAATTGTTGATTTGAGTATCTTGCTTTGTTGTTGTTTTTTGTAAATTTTTCCCATTTTTTCGTTTTTCATATCTTTAGAAAACTGCTTGCTCGCGTCCATTCATTAACGCTTAACGCCGATTATGTTTATATACTCAAATATTTGTTGTAATATTGTTGCGTTGCTTGTATTTTTGTGGCAGCTTAGTTCATAATGAAGTCTTCATACTTCTATTGCACCTTTGTATAAATACATAACACGCACACACACACACCCATTCATATCATTTTTATTCACATTTGTTCCTTATGTTCGTATGTATAATACTTGTATAAGATTTATGTTGTCTGCTTCGATTGTATGTCGCGTAGATTTTCTTGATTTGTTGCCCGCTTTTGTTTGTCAAGCGTTATTATTTCATTCTATTCGAAAATTATTATCACACTTAAGTATTTGAATCTTTTATTTTGTATCGCATTCAATACGACAGGCTTACGTGTTGGTTGTATTGTTGGTGATCACATGTTTATTTGGACCAACTCAGTTGCACTGTGAAAAAAAAATGTTCGAGTGATCCTCATTTGTTGTATAAAAAACGCATCACAATATGTATGTAACTTACATAATACCATTCATAATATCATCATTGCTAGTGTTCATTCGTGAATATCATGTGGAGACCGCCGGGAAGTCTTTCTTCGAGAGATAGATGTAACCCCAACAAGCAGTCGCATCAACTAAATGTCGCTTTTAACTTTCTTAACTAAGCTTCTTATAAAGTGTTCTCAAGAGCCCATTCATCAAATAGGATATTTAACTGCATATACTCTACTCTTGGTCGGCAAAAATCCCCCGCTGAATCCTCCGCGACTGGTAATAATACCACAGTGTTGCAACTATGGAAGGAACTGTCCGGTAATGGTCTGTCCCCTCCACAGTCGTGAGGTATCTAGCTAAGGTACGACTCCATTTTTGAGTGTTTGTTGCTCCTCAATAGCACAGCATTCGGTGACGCAGTCGTATCATGGTAGGGGGTGCCACAAAGGGCTGGATTAAGGTGTCATGCGATCCGTGCCGAGGATCAACCTGGCTGGGGGCCCTTAAAAAGCCCAGTCTTGAACGTAGCTTACGGATATCTGGCGCGCTCCGTAATATGATAGCCTTGCTTGCGTAACGGAAGCTATGCTATGGGTCCAGATATGAGCACAACTAAATATAAAATAGAAAAATTAGGGGAGTCCAGCCCTCCCTTAATAAAGCCGTAAGGAACGGATTGTTCTGAGAAAAGAGCAGCGTTTGCAACGAGCTCCAAGAAAGTCAGCACGAAAACAGTGGCTAAGTCTGGCCAAGTTCCAGCAAGATAACAACAACAATCATCATAACATTCTGTATATAGATTTTATGGCCCGAGTAATACGATAATAGCGAAGAGATTTATAAAACTTTAAACGATTTTTCCATTTCATTCTCATTTATTTCATCTCGTCTAGGATGAGAACCCATCAACTGTCTTCCAGCTGAGTTTTTTCCCGTCACTGATATCACCGATTTCGGCTTTCATATAAAATATAATCTTTCAAGTAACTATAAGTATGCAATATCTTCTTGATTTAATTAACCACGTTAAATGACTGAGTGTTCTTCAGTTTTAATGAGTTGTCTTATACTCGTGATAATAAGTGATCTGTTCTCTTCTACACTCGCAACAAATCGAAGTGGCATTGAATTTCACCAAACTGTATATATTTGTAGATCATTTTGAAACTCGTTTAAAGGTCTCGCAAAAGCTCTGCAGTTATTCTGGAATAACGAAGCTTATTATCGAAACATTTTAAGCGGTTACTTTGTTAGTGATCATTAAAGACTTTCTCGATTCACAACTGAGTGTTTTGACGTCTCAAAGTACAGGTGTGTTCCTCGTGGGATCCGCGTGGTTTTTGTCACGACTATCAGTTCCGGAATATCAGCATAAAGGGAATGTTTATGATTAAAATAATATTGGGTAGTGTGAGTTCTTGATCTTATTCGAGAGAGAAAGTATATCTGTAACAAGATATTTTTAGAATTTTAACACAATGAAGGAAACTATACGAGTCTTGTTATGACGCTAGATTATGTCAGTAGATTTTGGAATCGGGTCATATATTTGCTCGCATCAGTTAATTTGGAATATGTTAAAAAAAATATGTTATGGATATATTAAAAATATTTAACTGATCTTCCTCGGCAACATTCGTTTTTCTTTGCTACGAACGGAAAATTATATTCAGATTAATCGAAACTCAAATATTTATTTCAAAACAAAATCGTTTAGGACGAATTCAAATAGAATTCTTACTGGAAGACTTTTTGATACTTGTCGAACAATTCTATTCTATGACGAACGAGAAAAAAGTCGTTTATCGACGATGAATAGTCGACTTTAGAATCGGAAATCTGAAAGTCAACTTTGTTGTCGAGAATGGTATATGTTTAGTACTACAATAACTTTCTCAGTGTAGCAGTAACACATACTACTCCCTCTAAATACAAACACACTCATTTTCCAATTTGCATTTTCTTCACGTTCATTTAATGTAATTCCCATCTTTGTACCAACTTTAGTTGCTGGCGATCGCTGTTTGGTGATCGAGCGCAATAAAATACTTTTAAGCTGATTTTAATTGAGAACCCCTCGTGTGTTTCGGCCTCGAATGATCGACGATCAGTAAATCTAATTTAGTGGCTTCGCCTATTGTCCGACTGCACCGCAACTAATCCGGTCAACTGATCTTTTTACCATCGTGTAAGTATGTCGATAGGTAATTAAGTCCATGCGCTTGTAAAATGTGCAGCATCTGCAGGCGATCAGCGCAGCGACGAGCTAAAATTTCACATTTACATTTATAGAGTTGTTTGTTTGGGCGAACGGCAACGGAATTGTCTCGTTCAAAGTGCCATGGGGACAGGCAGTGTCACAAAAGCTGTGTGTGTGTGTGTGTTGGTGTTTAAGGCAGCAAGTGTATGGTCGTGTGTGTGTGTGTGCTCGAGACAAGTCTACAACTTGTGGCAGTTGCCTATCAGCGCTATCGTGTTCACGAGCACACCAAACTGGGCGAAGGCAGCTACTAAGGTGCACGCTTGTATATATGTATGTGTGTATATACTAATTGTAAATATGTAAGTCAATGCAGTTGCATCGCAAGCAAATCGAATTGAATCGCTGCTGTTACACGGTGTTCGTGCCATCCATTCGGCGGCTGTGCCATGCCATTTGGGAGCCCTTTTGACACACACACGCATACACACACTCCAACTCCAACTCCAGCCTAACACGATACTAACGAGGCTATTAATTTTTATTGAAATTACAAATTTAAATACAGACGCTGTGGCAGCCTAGGCGGGCCAAATGCACACACACACACACATGACCATTTACATACATATATGTATGTATGGCGGCAGAGGTGCTAGGCTTCAAATGGCAGTTGGCGGACAGGTCGCACGGCTTGACCTGCCGCAGCGTCTGTGATGCTCATAAACTATTAGTAAATTGATACGAAACGTTTTGTATTGCTTTGTCAGCCTTCTTCAATAGCTGGTTTTACGTACATATATGTCTAGTTGAGTGTGCTCCGTGTAACTGCTTTGTAATTCAACTCATTTGCTTATCTCTGCGCCTATTTTTGGTGGCAATTATTTGGCTTTGACAACCACTTGATTTGTTTAATGAATTGTTTTTGGAATTTCGAAGTGGTAATCTTTGAATATTTATGCACAACTCTATACTCTATATGAGGTGTGTTCAAAAAATAACGGGAATTTTCGTTTTTTTGAAAAAACAATAAAATTATTTCGTACATTTACATTAACATTGTCGTCTTCAAAATAGTTCCCATTAGTTTTTATACATTTATGCCAGCGCCTCTTCTCGATTTTTTTGGGCTAGCCTTTGTACTTTTAGAGATTTCTCAGTGGCTTGACTGGAATATTTTGGGCGATGAATTTTATCAGCGGCATGTATATCAACATAATAAAAAAAATTCACAATTGTACTCTCCAAAATTAATTTTTTAAAAATTCCCGTTATTTTTTGAAGACACTCTGTATATGTGTATGTGTGTATATGAGTACCTTAGAAACCAATAATTTTGTAGTAGGTCGTCGGTTGATTTGTGTCTTGTACTGATATCACACCATGGCGCTATGTAGTTTTCCTGTATCGATTTCCAATGGTATCTCGTTCAGCAACGGCAATTTGTTGACCTCACCAATTGAGGAGGTGTTTGACCCAGATCTCAGGCATTTTTTACTTCTTTTTAATGCGACATATTCACATGCATGCATACATAGACGTAATTTACTCCCCAATTCGAATAACTTTGTACT
Source organism: Zeugodacus cucurbitae (assembly GCF_028554725.1). NCBI lineage: Eukaryota > Metazoa > Arthropoda > Insecta > Diptera > Tephritidae > Zeugodacus > Zeugodacus cucurbitae. The sequence continues at coordinate 72,196,979 of NC_071667.1, forward strand.
AACAAGTAATGAAAATTTCAAATTTGCGCATGCGCACATCCAATTAGGTAAAATACTACAGGAAAACTTTACAAATTTTATGCATTAATAAATTGCATAATGTGGCAATTAGAGGCGATAATGAGTTGTAAAATTATTTGCTTGCTTATCAACCCTTCATTTAATCACTCGACCAACAGTCACCGGTATTTAGGGTTAAATAGTGATCCTTGCAGCTGTTCTGTCGTTTATTGCATGTTTTCACTTCACAAAAGTTGCGCTGTAATTGGCTGAAACCAGTTTGTGGTAATGAAAAGCTTACGGTAAACATATAGCGCACTTGTTGGTAATCGATTTACGGCCGGAATATATTACGACCAGAATATCTCGGAACGAATATTAAAAGTCTGATAATACGATTTCATTTGATAAATTTAAAACCTAACCTAACCTAAGTTTCAAGATTTTCGAGCCTGATTGAGTTGAGTTAATAACTAACGCTGATTCGAGGTGATTTAGCATTCTTGAGATTCTTGATGAAAATATTGAATGAAAATGAGTCGGCCTTACAATATAATAAAATACATAACATGAGTCTTATATGTATATCAAAAGAATAAGGTCAAAAGAGGTTTTCTTCTTCTTCTTGACTGGCGTAGACAACGTTTACGCGAGTCCACAACAGCGCGCCACGCATCTCTAATTTTGGCAGTTTGGTGCCAATTGTTAAGTGTGAAGACAGGTCCTTCTCCACCTGGTCCTTCCATCGGGAAGAGGTTTTACTATAAGATATTAATTGTTGACTAAGTGGATCTTTAAATCCTTCGTAACTGTCAATTTATTGGTACGTCGTCCGGTAAACGTAGTTGTTGTTATTTTTGTACCGAATATTTAGTTCATATTTGAAGAAGAGAGTGTAAAGTTAATTGTCATAGAGATCATCTAACAGGACGAGTTTTTTTCGAGACGGACCATAGTGAGAAAGGTGTTAGATGAGTCGAGTTTTTTGGACATGTAATGGGTGGGAAGCTGGGACTCATTGCATGCAAAACATGTATTTGATATATCGGGTTAGGAGTTTGGATTAGTAGGAGTTTGGATTAGTAGGAGTTCAATCTGCTAAGGTATCCAAAAAGAAGATGCGTGAGGGTAGCAAACAAAAGTCGTCATAGTTAGTCAATCTAAAGGCTTCAGCGAATGAGCTGGCGCAATTTTGCGATGTAACTGTGAGGCAGTGTTGGTGCCAAATTTGGTTGGAAAGGTTGTTTGAAGTCCAGACTGTGTACTCTCCATGTAAATTAAAAAAAAATCCCATATTCTTATGGAAAAATTTGAACACAGGGATCACGGTAATCTGCTTGCCTTCTTGATTGGCCCAGTAACGATTTCTATCAATTGTTTCATTTTTAAACTCTTTAAAACTCTCATATGCAGAAGTTCAAATTTACTTGGAACAAATAGTGAATATTGAAATTTTCTTGAAGAGCACATTACGAGAATTTTTAACGAATAAGTTTCGAAATCATCTTCTAGTGGAGCTAATTTTGAAAACTTCATAAAAAAGTGATGATCTGTGACTCAAAGCAACACCTTTGCTATATACTATATATTTATCAAGCTTCTAGTATCTAATGGAGGGACTCAACAAGTCAATCTCCGAATGATAAATGGCTTCATAGAAAATATTTTTCTTAGCAGTTCGTGGCGCAAAATTTTCTCAAGAACATCTGAAGTTTTAAATTACTGAATGAAGAAATCGTAAAATTTCGATTGTTCTAATCAAGATTTTCACTTCGTGCAAGCAGCATAGAATAAGTATTTATTTTTTTGAATTCATGTAAAACAAACAAGGAGCACATAAATTAATTTGCAAGCACAAATGAATTTGTAATTGCCGGCTGCCACCTTTTTCACCTTAGTCAACAAGCGGCCAGAGCGCTGCCGCTCACTAGGACTAAGTTAACATAAAGTCACACATTTTAACATTTTATATTTAGAATGCAAAAGTCATACATAAGCTCATACATAGAGGGATTATACGCGAAAGCAGTATTTAAATATGTACCTAGCTAAATGCAATTCACATTACTAGGGTGATCGCGCTCAAAATATTTTTTTGATTTTATTGCAAATAAATTTTATATAAATTAAAGATTATTTAAAAATTAAAAAATAAAAATTTAGATTGTTTTTTTTTTTTATAGAAAATCCACCAGCCTAATGTTATACACATCCATTTGCATTGCTGCCTATTTATATACGAGTTGCATGTATTATTTAAATGCGACACGAGTGTTAAACGACTAAAGGACAATAAGCTGCTTAGTTGCATAAATGCATACACACACTCACACACGCAGTCAGTGTGGAAGCTTGCCTATTTGACTTATGCGCACGCAAACCGACCATTTGGCGCTGCACTTTGTTGCATGCCCCGCATGGTTGCATTCGTGCACTCTTTGGCCACTGGCGAATTCTCTGGCGATTCGCGCGTGCATTTTAAGCTTGTCCAGCGTAATCGCTTGTGCCACAGTGGACGCCGAAAACCAACCGACAACCATTTGCTGTGGCGTAATTAAGAGTTGCCTATTGTATAAATTACGCGAAACAAATTTTTCAACAACCGAGCACTTAGAAGCCGTAAAATACATATATATCGGCGAAACAATGGAATAAGAAGAAGACGAAGACGAACGATGGTGAGGCAGTTCATGGAGTTAAATACATATTTACATATGGTTGTGTGTGTGTGCTGGTGCAGGTGAAAAGGTGGAGTTGGCAGAGTTTTCCATAGCGTATGCCCGCTGAAGAGAGTGCAATGAACTGCAGTTATTTGTATGAAATAATATAAGAATATTTCAATTTGTATTTTCTAGGAAGTAGTCAGAATTTTATAGTTTATAATGTTTTTGTAAAAAGATAGTAGTCACTTGGTGGCAGATATGGACTATAAATCGAAAGCATATGAATTTCACAACCAACCTCTCGGATATTCAGGCGACCCATTTTTATAATTAAACGGAAATTAATTGATTCCCTCTCAATCCCACTTGTCTCCGCCTCGCGGACAGTATTAAATATCCAGATCTCATCCTGCACATAAAGCTCTCACGGAAACCTATCTTCGAGGAGAGAGCAAAGAAGGTTTCGGTTGCTTCGTATTGTTGCAGAGGATCCATCGGAAAAAGTTGGGGTTTTTAACCAAAAGTAGTTCTCTGGTTATATGAAGTAATAGTCAAGCCTATAGGTATGTTCTACGGGATTCTCGCAAGGTGGTGGTTAGGTAGTTACTTGAAAAGCGAAAAAGCTAGTAAGCGTTCAACGAGTGGTTTTTATAAGTACATATGTGCGGTGCGTTCCGGACCACATCGTTGGCACATAACGCTTCCCCAACTGCATATAGCACACGTGGGCGAAGTCGGCAGGTTTATCGCACCGACAAATGATGTCAGGCTCAGTGAGCTCTTCGCCCTTATCAAAGTTCTTCTCTCCTTAGTTGTAGTGGAGAAACCCCTGGAAATTGTCCTATCGGGATTCACTTTGGTAGAATAAAAATCTTAGCGTATGCTAGCTGTTGAAGTTGCCTGGATGAGAATGAGGTGGAATCATCTCATGACTTTCACTGGATTGTCCCCATCAATCCTGGCTGGTTTACGCCGATCCTTCGCCGCTATTCGACCACGAACGTTTTCACTTGACGTTCCAGAAATTTATCGATTTTTTTTCGATTCAGCAGCAGCTCGTAGATTGGAATTCGGTCCATCCATATTTTTGAGTTAACTCGTGTGGCACTGATACGATCGTACATCGCGCTTCTTTTTGTATCCAGCCTTATTTAAATGGTTCCAAATGGTTTTGTGTGCTGTGCTCAGCTCCGCGAAATTGCATGACGGTCGGACTCGACGTCTTTCAAATCAGGGATTACTGTATGGGTAAAATAAATAGAATGATCAGTCAGAAAAAGGGATTTATTTCAATGAGTGATCGAACCGTTTTCGAGACCTTACACAATGAACCCCTGCAAATTTCTAAACTCCGGGACTCAACGAACAGGGAAACTCCTCCCGTTCCTAATTTAGTAATTTTGAAACAAAGAAATGAAGATCATTCAAACCACGTTAACTAAAAATATTTAACAAGTGCACTTAATTTCAAAGAAACCTCACACTTTATGCATTTTTTTTTTATGTCCAAACGGAATTTTTCAATACAAAATATGCTAATACTGGATCCATTTCTCGGCTCATATTTATTCATAATAATATAAAAACTTTGATTGCTGCAAATCATTTGTGCGCTAATGAGTTCAGATCGCAGCGTTTGTGATAAGCGTTGAAGATTTTATCGCTCGAAGAATAAGCTCCATTATAAATATAATGAAACAATAAAAAGAACGACAACAAAAGACGACGAACAAGTTGAAGTCATAAAAAATATACCGTTCGATACATATTTAATAGTGTACGAAGAATGGACAAGAAACAACAGCAACAAAAACAACAACAAACATGTCGCCAGCATTCGACTTTGTTGTTCGTTATGCGGAGCGAAAAATAAAACATGAAATAGTACAACAACAACAACAATTACAATAATGGCATCAACAATTCAGCGTCGCTATCGTCAGCACTTTGCATGCAAATTGCAATCAAAATTAATTAGTCAATATTTTTATTGTTTGTACAAATGAGCAAAATTAATTTGCATGAATAATAATAAGATTACAAAAAAAATGCGAAATTATTAAAATGACACAAACAACAACAACAAACATACAACAAGTGAAGAAAAATGATTAGCCGAATTTTATTGATGTTTCTCCTTTGGCGGTGACCACCTATGAATTTCCTGAAACAACAACAACTGCAAATATATTATTTTGACACAGATATTTTAAGATTTTATTCTTTTTATGGATAGATATATCGATATAATTAATTAGTCATGCATGCTCGCTCCACTAACTAAGTAAGAAACTGTGTAAAGAAACAGAAGCAGGTGTGATAATATTTTAACTCAACCACGGTTGACGGTTTTTGCTTAAGACTACATAAATCGCCTTCTTCAACATTGGATTTTGAAGTTGCGATTACTTTCTATCCTTTCTATTGAGTTTCTAGAAAAGCTTCCCCAACATTGGATCAGTTGTCCATTACTTCATTGCAGACAGTTCTGTATGTTTGAGGCTTCTTCACAACGCTCCCTATACTTTTCATTAAGACTCTATAGGTCTCTCATCCCTGTTAGATCTCTTGGTTAGTACATAAGCCGGAATCTTAATGATTTAGGACCAATCTTCCAATGATTTCGGTGAATATTTATGGCAGATTTATAAAATTTTGGAACCATTCATTCGACTTCGTTTAGCGTTCAGATCCCCACAATGTGTTTTCCCATCATTCGCCAAGAACTTCATTTCTATTCCATGGATTCGTTTAAAAATGTTTAAAGAAATTGTGCTTAATCAAGAAAAACATACGTTCCTTGTTTTATGTAAAATATCGGTGGCTTATAGCAATGAAATTTGACATGTTCATTCTTTCGATTTTGAGTTGCAGGCTTTCAAATTTTTATTAGTATACTAAGAGCGAGTTTATCAATTGAGAGAATAGAAAGCGATATCATAAAGCGCATATTTTGCTGACGTCTTCTTCTTCTTCTCATCTCTCTCATCCGAGGCTGTTGCTTTTTTTCATTTGGGCAGGTTTTTATTGTGGCTATCTGTTGGCTACCCACAGGACACTTGGTCTAAGACCGGAAGTCGTGAGTTGCTTGAGCCACATGCAAAAGAATCGTTCTTGGCCACTTCCTAGTCAATAGCAGTCAGAAACTTACGTCACTTACGTGAACTTCTAGGCATGAACCCATCCTCCTGACTTGAGCCCTATAGCGATAAGCGCCTGAAATTAGTTTCTTATTGATTTGTGGACTGATATATTACTTATACAATACTTTATATACATTTTGCTGAATCAAATATATTATAATTTGAATGCCAAAGGAGATTTTCAGAATACATATATTTTAACTTCCCTGACTGAAATCTCCATAGTACACAAAAAAGTTAGAGAGACTTTTGAGTTATGGAAAGTAATTTATATGAGATTTGACTTATATTGCCAATTCAAGAGTTCGAGTTATTCAGAACTTCAAGTTATGGAAGTTCAACTGTATATGAGTAGGGTTCTTCTCAATCTGTGTCAAAAGTGATCTGTCAAAATTTAATCATTTTATCGCATGACTGCAAATAATTGCATTATTTAGACAGTTACAACTTAACTTGATTAGAGTGATAGAGATATAGAGAGCTTAGTACGTTGTGTCTTAAAGTTATAATATAATATATTACATATATATTTATCATATCTGAGCCATTGAATCGGCTGAATATTACAAGCTTAAGGTCATACCATCTGGCTAAATTTTGTAGTACTTAAATCTCGGATGGTTGTTCCTTGAATTAGACCTAAATTCCCAACCGATCGGGTTTTTCTTTCGAGATTCGGGTCTTCGCTGCGTGTACTCTACTCATTAGTGAGATAATTTTGTATTCTCTGCAAGTAAGTTCAGTAAGTACTTTTCATTTTGCTATACATATTTGGACACTATCAATCACTCGCGCAATCTTTTAACCGCGAACACCAAAATGGTCAGAACACTCCGTTGTGACGTAGCGCTTTCTTCATTCATTTTTATTAAGTTCATCTTTTATTACAATCTATCAATTACTTATTTGAATGTTCCCACAGTGCATGCGCTACCTCGACATTATATATATGTAAGTGGAGGATGTGAGTAGCGACGCTCACACATAGGGGAACTTATGGAGTTGACTAAACGTACCTGGTGTATTCTGAGAATTCCATGCGGACTGGTTCGGCCATTATTGCTATAATTGGCCAATATGCATAAATAATGTGAATGTATAGTAGTTGCAGTAACAGCAACAGCAATAACAACAGCAACACCAACAACTACAACAACAATAGCTATAACAATAGTCATTGAGTTGACCATTGAGATAGCGGCCAGCAGACATTCCAGTCCAACGCTACACCATTCACATTGGCAATGGTCAGAGCCGGGAGTAGCTGCCAGCTGCCTCTCCGCCAACTGTGCGGGTGCAAACGTGCTTGGTTAGATACAAAGGGAAGGGGCGAGTGCAATGCGAACATGTCAAACAAACAATAATCATAAAAATCCGATGAATTTAACTGAAGCGCATTGACGCGCGGCCAAACAGTGGGCCAAACGTCGTCTTCATCGCTTGTCGTCGTCGTTTTCGTCGCTGTTTTTCACTCTTCGCCGTGCCTGCTCCTCACGCTCTACCATTGCCGTTTTGGTCCTCTCAGCCAGCCGTTGACTTTCTTGCTTTCTTTTCGTACGCATTTGCAGCTCCGTTGGTTCATTAAGCGCCGACTCTTGATGGAACATTCAACATTCAGCAGTGTGGAGTGCCAGCTGAGCGGAGTGGAGACAACTCGGTGTGCACCACTTGAAATGGATTATGAATGGGACCAGCTATGCGGGAATAGCTGTGTAAACGGCGCTACTGAGTTGAGTGCCTGTGTGTGTGTGTGTGTGTCGCTCGGTCGCTCGGCAGTGCGGTGAAAATGCGCTCCAAACACTTCCATTTCCATTTATAGAAACACAGCAATTGCTAAAGTAACACCATGGGAAATGCGACGACATTGGCAGCAACAGCAGCAGCAGCAGTGTGGGCTTTATAAATCAGTGAAGTTGTTCAACAACAGAAAACCATTTATGTGAGATTGTTCGAAATCATTATTTATATGTATGCCTCGGTTCATGTGAATGTGTGCAGTTAAATGCCTTCGTATACCAGAAACTAATTAAGTTAGCGAATTCCGTAAATTTGTTGGAAGACAGCTTGTTGTTCTTGAATATCTTTGTGTTGAGGAACTTTAAACGTAACTGTTAATTATATAATAACGCTTAATTGCAGGAGCATTTAGTGCATATCTAAAGATGATGGTTCAGAAGTGTCTATTATTAATTAATTTTTAATGATTGGAATAAAGCATCAATTTTGAACTCCGGACTGTGCTTCGTACATAATATATGTATGAACTTTATTACTTTTTAAAAACCTTTTTATCAAGCAAAATCTTCAACTCTCAATAACTACTTTGGTCATAGTCATAGTAACATGTACTCGATAGCAGTAAACAACCTCTCCACTCTATTAGGTACTATTACATTGACATTGTAGACAATTGTCTCACGCCTTCTTTCCTCTTGTCATAATGCAAAGGTCCATTTTGACATGTTATCATAGAAATACCACATTCTTGCTTACTCTGGAGGTGTACTGCCGTCATTCTAGCGATATTTTGTACGATGGCAACAAGACAGCAAATTTTCTCCGATTTCTGCAGTTTTTCGGAGAAAAACTTGGATATTTTCTACTTTGACAAATCAGCTTTGATTACAAACTTTTTGAAAGTCCAAACTGAGATTTAGTGTATGGCAAACTGAACGAATGTGAAACACTGATGCAGAAAACACAGTTAGCGCAATAATGGTTGTACTACCCACCCTCTATAAAGTCCAATTTTGTGTTTCATGTATAAGGGGTATATATTGGGTGATTGCTGGAATCTTACAAAATATTATAAGACATTTGCCAAATGCATACGTGTCAATGATATTAGTACGTAAGCTGTTTATCTTTAATTTTTGGCATTGCTTGGTATTAGGTTAGAATCCTTCTCATGGTGGTTTAATTTCAAAATACATGCATACATTTGTCAAATTTTTTACAATACCGAGACTTTTGTTTCGACTTAATTTTGACAAACATTTTTTAAAAGGTTAATCTGAAGACACTCTCCAAGGAAATGCTGAACTAATAATCTTCCTTTCGAAAATCGTAAATTATGTTATACTGCATGATTTTAGGAAAGTTTTAATGGGTTAAAATTATCTTTCAGTTTGTCATAAAACCGTTCGGAATTAGTAAAAAAGCACTGTCACTAGTCAGTATGTCAAGATTGTTCACCTCTCTGAATTCTATGATATTCAATTGTTTTAAAAAAAATTACAGTAATCGGATTTGGTTCAAAATCGCCGTTTCGTTCGATAATCTGTTTCCATCTAGACGGCAACTTCGTAATACCCCCTCGTATAAGACCTCCTCCTCATTTGCGATGAAATCTTGCAGCCACTTTTCACAAGCCTCTTTTGAGTTCAACTTTACACCACCAAGGGCGTTCGCCATGGACAGGAACAGATGGTAATCACTTGTCGCTATGTCCGGGCTATGGTGGATGCGATAAAACCTCCAATTCGACCTCCCGTATCTTCTGAAGAGCCATCAACGAAGTGCGTGGACTGGCGTTGTCCTGGCAGAACACTACACCTCGTGTTGGCCAATTCTGTTTGCTTCTAGTCGATCGCCTGCTTCAAGCGGAGCAGTTGTTCGCAGTAGATGGTAGAATTAAGCGTCTGGCCATATGGGAGCAGCTCATAGTGAATGATACCCTTCCAACGCACCAAACACACAGCAAAACCTTCCTGACCGTCAATCCAGGCTTGGCCACTGTTTGGGACGATTCACCGGCCTTCGACCACGACCGTTTTCGCTTGATATTGTCGTATGTGATCCATTTTCGCCATCCGTCGCCAGTCACCATACGCTTAAAAATTGTATGTGTTTCAGCAGCATATCGCAGCGTTGATTCGGTTCAGATGGTTTTTTTGCGTCAAATCTTGCGGAAACATCAAGCTTTTTTGTGTATCACGAGATGCCACATGCCGGTCTAGCTGATGTTTTCCATGATTTGATCGGTATTCGTCGTCACAGGTCTTTCGCCGTCTGGCTTATTCATGGTGTCGTTTTCACACGCTCTGAATCGTCGAAACCATTCTTCTGCAGTTCGAAGTGATAGAGTACCATCCTCGAAAATACCATTCGGAACGTTTCTCTAGCGGATCTGCCTTTATCGAAGGAAAACTTTAAAGTAGCGCGAATTTCGGCGTTAGTGAACTCCATGTTTACACGTCTATAACTGTTGAACGCAATATCCAAACTAATCATACATAGCGTCGTTTTATAGGTTATGCCAAGACCTTTCAAAGATGGATAGTATTGCCAGATACGAGCTCTGTAGCGCTTTATACATAGCCTCGAAATTCAAAAGAGCGAAGGGAGATATTTTTGACAACCTAATATTTCCTTCATATCATTGTATAGGCCAGAGGATATTTGACAGTTTTTTGTTGATTGACGCGCCAGTTTATGGACGATTGTCTCTTGATCGAAGTATGCTTTATCATCTTTCACGAAGACCGAAAGAGTTTTTTCACACAAATGTCACAATTTATAATGTATGTCATATATTATACAAGTATATATACGTCCATATTCACATAGACATACGATGATTATTACCTTAATTAATTGGAATCTAATCTGTGGTAGCTAATCTCGAAATATAAAATATTTTTCTCCAAAAAAGGTTAATTAATAAAAACATAAATGTAAAACTGAAATCTTGCTGCTACTAATGTAGAGATTATCTATGGGCGACATACTAAAAATCGCCGTCAAGAGCTACTGTACGACGCACGGAAACATTGACAAGACACAGAACTACAACCACACGCATATGGGAGCAGCCATGCAATCAAGTTCAAATTTCAATTTGTGCGCGTATTTTTAATTGCGCCAATAATTCATTGAAAAATCAGTGGAACGACACGCCAACTGAAATCGAACAAAAACACACACACACATATATATACAAATATAAGTGTCTACAGATCAAGATACAAAGTTATATGCGTTTGGTACACGCAATGTTGGAACTCTTTCGAAAAAATAATGATCACAAAAAATCGAAATGATCAAAAATACACTAAACAGTAGCCGGAAAAAATTACCAAAAAACAAAAAGAATACAACAACAACAACAAACCGGTATGGGTAAAAGAAAAAATAAACGTAAAACAACGACAAATACACTTGGCGGTGAAAAAATGCCGTGAAAACAGAAAAAGGCAAATTATAAATGACGAGTGATCGGTTGGACGGTCGGTCGGTCGCTTATCGTCGATAATTGAAATTCACGAGAAAAAAATACAAACAATACAATAAAGCATAACCAAACAAATACATATGTAGAAACATATATGAGGCTATACAACCAACTGATGGAGGCAAAAAAAAAGTAAGTGCGACGCTTTGTGGATACAGGCGAAGACAAAAAAGCACCGAATCAAAAATCAAAAAAACCAACGACAACGCCAAATTAGCCAACATTCGGAATCTGTCAGCTACTGTTCTTCCTAATTAATAGCGCGATGCCTGTTCAATTTGAAATTCCGTTTTGTCGTCGCCATTCGCACATTTGTATTCGTATTCGTGTACGGTTTCGTGTTCGCAAGCGTTTTGATTTGCTACGTTTTTAACTTGTTTTTCGCCCAAATGTTTGGACAGTAAACAAAACGATCGGCAGTGATCTTTGACAGTCATGTGGTTGATAATTCGGTGCAATACCACCTCGTAAGTCTTGTGATGTGGATACTGTCTACTTTTTTAACTTCTGTTAGCACCTAGTGAGCTTAGGTAAGCTTTTGGAGCTTGGCAGATATTTCTTGGATAATTTAGACGCCTGTTTTTAGAATTATATGTAGTTCGTTGAAGCTCAGTGATCTCACTTGATCTATGATCTATTCCTAGGTGGAATCTAAGGCCTCATAAAGTTAAAAGTTTATTTTTTTTTTAGTTTTAAAGTCCATAAATCTTTGGGAGACAATTTCTTTCGAACCCTCAAACAGTTACCTCAATAGATGACTGCTTCCAACTTCAGGATTTCAGATTAGTCCGGACACACAAATATTACTTTAGTTCGTCGAGCGAGAACTTTACTTCTCAATCTTCAAATTAGACCGAAATAGCACTGTTATAGTATTTTTGACTTTAAGACTGCCGTTGCTTTCGGTATATTTGTTTCAGATTTCTATTATACATGTTTTCGTCCGTGAAACTCCTAAAGTTTGCGATGATATGAGACTGCAAGGACTAATTAAAATTTGAAATTCGAGCATGCAATTCGTGAGATAGCATTAATCAGCTCCTAAAAAATTTCATTAACAGAAACTAGAATAAATGCTAATAATGAACCTCAAAATTGGATCCGCTTAAATAAAAAAATATTTTCACAAGAAAATTAGAAATATATATTTTTATTAAAAGCATAAACAATATTACTGCCTACAGTTGAAGATATCCGTCGACTGTCGATAGGCTTCCATTAGTTTCGGAAATATACACTTTGTTGGTATTGTGTCACATTCTACTTCGGCTTTCGGTGGATGGCGCATTTCACAAATTACATACCACTTTCCCGCACACGCATAATCGTTCATATACAATTCGGAGTCTTTCTGTGCGATTTCTACACAATCTTCATTTTCGAGTCCGTCATTCGGTTCGCCCGCAAGCCACCGTTTATAGATTATGCGACGTCCATTGGTCAGTGACACAAATTTACCCTCCGCTGCCAAGTCATTAACGCCCGTCCAAAAGCGCTTGTTCTTTTCTTTAATTGTGGTCAAATGTGCTGCCAGAGCTTCCATTTCACTCGGCGATTCGATGGTGATCAAATCACTGTCATAGGTGCGACAAAAATGTGCAGCATCAAACCAATTCATCTGTGATGATACAATTGCGAAGCGTATGAAATTAGTTTTGTGTATAAATAAAACAATTTATTAAATATTTATGTCCAAATTAAACTTACAGTTTCGGCAGTATTTATAAGATAATATTTGTTGCCAACTTTCGTGAAAGGATATTTAGGCGGCTTAGCATCGCTAATCGCTAAAAAAAAACACAATTCAAATTGTGTAAAGTCGATAATTGAAATGTAATCGAATGTGTTACTCACTTGTCGCAATTACTTGGCAAATACTCAGATTATGAAGAATACAATATGCGAAGCACAGCAAGTATATGTAATGGGTTATCTGCATTATAGCGTTGATTGATTACGATTTGAATTAAGTTTGCTCCGCGTTAGTGCTGTAAGTGTGCTACCGATGCTCAATTGGACAATACTAAAAATTTACATTCCCTTTTTATACACAAATAATTAATTTTCATTTGAAATTGATAATAGTTCTCGATCTAGTTGGATGATAAGCATAGCGTAATAAGTGTGTTGCCATATTGGCACAAAAAAAGTGCACGAAACGTTGCAAATTTTACATATGTGTTTTGTGTTATGAGCTCAAATGACAGTGATCACGCTTCTTTCGTTCTCGAGATACACCATAGACTAGTGTTGAGCTAATACTTGAGTTAGTTCTGTTCACGTCAGAAGCGTTCGACATTTTATTGATTAAATGTTATGGAAAATGAATCAAACTCAGAGGCAAAGTAATCAAAACGGTTATTTGTCAACTAATCACACGCCTATAAGATGGGGCTGTCAGATCGGGGAAGTGTCAAGAGTAGGTCACTAAGGAAACAGTGAAGCATCTATTGTGTATTTGTCCTGCGTTAGCAAGAAAACGCTTCAGCTAGATATCTGAAGGGCATCACAGTACGGTAGTGAGGCCTCGCGTCAAGGGCTGGCATTCTTACCGATGACTAGTACTCGGGGAATACGTGACGGGACTCCAGACTAAGGACCATAACTGGTCTATGCGAGGCCTGCTGGTCCACCAGAAAAACCTAACCTAACCTTTATTATTGTCCGGCGCATTATGCATTGCTATTGGTATAAACTAATTGAGACATGTTAACATAACTAATCTAATTCGGGACTGCCACTTTATACTATAACAAATTATGGATTACGAATTCTTTAAGGGGTTAAGGGTAGTCAGAGACACGAAAAAATTAGATATTTCAGTAATATTTTTGCGATTAAATCTATTAATTAAATGAGCTGTTTATGTTAACCCATTTCCAAAAAAGTGCTTGCGGTGTCAATCAAAAGTCATTGTAGGTGGTTCTTCTAAAATCAATCGGATAAAAAAATTTGTTTTTTAAATAGATAGTCCTGGGCCTGATCGAAGTTTTTTTGCTTTCTTTGCTTTGCTTTCAAAAAGTAACAAAATCACGGTCTCGGGATATTTGTTTCTAGAATTTCGGGAAAAAATCAACAGTTAATTAGTCTTAAAAAATGACATTTTCGAAAAAAGTCCTTCGATCAGGCCTGAATTTATTATGTATTCTAAAAGCTGTATAATTTCCTTTAAATCTCCTGGGGGATTTTCGAGTTACAGTTTGTCACCAGTTCAAAAAACAAAGTTTTGAGAAAAATACATTTGAATTGTAACTACATGCTCCCCAGCGTTTTGGAGTGCTTTTGTTTTTTGTCGAATAACTCGAAAAGTAATTAACGGTATTTTTTGTTTAATACTGTCTACCCCTAACCCCTAAATATATGTATAACCTCTGCGAATTCCATTCTAAGTTTCAACAACATTTTTCTCTCGAAATTGCTAAACAAATCGTATGGGGTGGCAACATCACTTATAAACAAACGCTTGTAATTACACTCATGTCATATTATATATATTCGAGTAAGTTCAAATTCTCAGCAGAGGAATAGATTGTGACTTGATTCTCACTAAGTATATTCGCATTAAAGTCGATTTGTCGTGAAAAGAAATTTCTTATAATTTTGAAATTAATAATCAGTTGTTTTAAAAAAACTATATGTCACTTATTTAAATTGTCGAGTTCTCAGTACGATTTTATAAATATAATATTTATGAATATCAGCTGCAGAATGCCCCAAATTTGTAAAGCCTATATATTCAGTTTTATACCTATTAAAAAAGTATTTGAAAGATCCTAATATTCTGAATGCGTGAAAAAGAGATAGATCCCAGAGATAGAGCATTGTTAACAGTACCATTGAATACGTTAAACAGGCGATTATATCGACGTAATGGAAATATATTATGTTTCATATACAATATATTCAAAAGCTACATATCAGCCAGAAGTATATTTATAGATAAAATATGATATATGTCTCCGATTATTTTCCACTATTTGAAGTATTCACCCATTTTACAAATAGTTAAAGTCAATATTTTGGTTAGAGTCTCTGCATGATAACCCTGTGATATTAAAGCAATCTAAATATTATATTTATTAGAAAATATTCTAAAAAGTGTTAAATTTCAAGTGTATTTTTGACATGAAAATACTACATAAGCAACCAATAGACATTCGGATATGGTTTGAATTTTGCAATATAATCGAAAATCTTATTATAGAAAACTTTGGATAAACTCGTTCTTTACAATATTAAATTTATAGGCTGCACGATATTATTATTTATTTCGTGAAAATTTTCTAAAATTGGTGAAATATTCGATAGATGGTTTCATGAAAATATCGATATTAAAGTTAGTAATGATATAACTCTACAATTAAAGCATAAAGAGGATTTAACGATAAAAGACTATTCTGAGTCTCATCAGCTTGTGACACTTTGCCACACATTGTAGTAAAGCAATAATGCTTTCAGAGCGGGTCGCAGTTGTTACATATCTGTACTCCTCCAGTATATATCTTAAATTCTAAAACTGTATTTGTCCAGCTTCAACAGTACGACAGAACTCAGGAATTCCTTACTTGTTGTATATGTTTCATTGTTTATGTAGACAACAATCGGGTCTTCGTAAGCAGATTCCATTAGTTTTCTTTACAAATTTTTGGAAAACATTTTCAGCTCCCACAATAACAACAACAACACTCTTTTTTTTATTGACTCAACTTTGCAAGGCTTAGTTTATAATTATATTTAAACACTTTTTCACAAAAAAAATTAATTCAGGGTTAACTTTTAGCAAAACTTTTATTATTTTTCTTCAAATTATTTCATATATTTTCATAAAAATATCAAAATCGATTTGCTGCTTGCATTTTCCTAACATATTCCTCTCATTAACGCCGCTGCAATTAAAACACGCCGTCGGCAGGTGCCACCATCCGCACAACTCCCACTCTTTATCCGCTGCGACTCGCTGCAGTTGTGCGCATGTGCACAGCGTTCACAACAACTAAAAAAACGCAGCAACAAACGACTGCCATTGCTGGCAACACGCTCATTGCGAGCAACTCTCCACATGGCAATTGTGGCTGGGAGAGTCGAACGCGCTGCGACACCTGGAGTATAAAATAGTAGTTGCGAACGGAGTTGGAGTAGTATAAACTGGAACTGACATTTGATGAATGTGAGTGTGTACGTACAAGTGCCATTGGTAAGTTGAGCGGAAACCCGTTTCAACGACTAAGCGCTACAATTTACCGGCCTTTTGTGTGTCGTGAAACCAGTTTAAAAGAAGACGAGAATTTTGTTCTTCGCGTTTGAATTTGAAATTTTACGCTTTTTTCGACGTCAAATTGCTGGTAAGCAACGCCTACCTTGAGGTGGAGCCTACAAACCGGTGGTTTATATGAGTTTGTGTATATGTATATATATGTGTGTGTGTTTGTCCATATTTCTTGTTTGCTTTGCCACAAGCTTTTAACAAGCATATTTACTATTGCTATTGTTGTAACAACAACTTCTTTTGCGCTTCGCATGTGTGTGTGTCTCTCTCTGCATGTTGGTGTGTGTGTGTGTCATTGAGGTGTTGACAAAATTGCCAAGATGGTGTCAACACAACGCAAAAATGGTGTCTTGTTTACATTTATTGCCTATTATTGCCACATGTTTGCTTGTATTGGTAGATACATATAGCGAGTGTATTCCAGGAATTAAGCGCTGATAGCCGTCAGGATCAACATTTAACATTTTGTAGGGGCGACGGCAGCAGTGTGGCAACGCTAGTGGCCCTGTATTGGTCGAAGAATGGCTTTCATATTGCTAACAACTCATTCCAATCCATATATATCAAGTTGTTTGTTTTTAAGCTGAAATGAATATCACTACTGTTCCTTTTTAATGCGCTCTCGTAGGCGCCTCCGTTACGTCCAATCGGCGCTGTTGTTTCTTGGAAATCTTTACAACAACTACAGGCGCATGAAAAGTGTACAAAGTGACACTTCAGAGGCACAATGTGTCCCTCGTCTATCGTTGTTGGTGTGCTGTAGTCGGCAGGACCAAGTTGGTTACTGCGATAAATTGACTGGTACAACTTCATTAGCGAAGATTTATAGTGAAGCCGTTTGATTTTCCTTTTGGCTATAAGTGTATGTGTCATTTGTTGTTGGTCTACTGGTCTAAGATGGCCCAGCGTTTTATTATAGTATAATATATACTTTGTCGAGGGAGCTTTTCTATAAAATGTATAAGGACAGAGGAACAATCTATATTCTCAATCAAACGATATACATTCCACAGAGTTGAAGGTTATTTTTGTTGGGACAGGAAGTTTTAAAATTTGTTTGTAAGGCGGGTATAGTATCATAGTTTACCTGACTCTGGTAATTCTAGAGAAACCGTTATATAATTGCGCCTCAAATCAATGACATAGTGAATTTTACAAATGATGATTATCGGACTTTCTTCTCTTCATATATTTTCTCTTAGTCGAAAGGGTTTCTACAATCTAATGTTGAGAATTTAGTACGTTGAAAAATATAGGACCATAACAACGTCATAGTCAATTCCGTTTTTTGACTGCAAGTAATAATAAACAATCGATGAGCTCTAGGGAAACAACTATCATTAGAACAACTGATTCAAACAGATATATCACATCATAAAGAGGTGCCGTAATGCAAAGAAAAAAGGATCCATGTGCCACATTCTATAGCAAAGAATTCTTGAAAATTTATCTTTATATTAGGTTGGCAAATATCTCCCGTCCGCCATTTTATCTTTTGAATTTCGCGGCTATGTATGTATGAAGCGCTACAGAGCTGGTATCTGGCAATACTATACATCTTTGAAAGGTCTTGACTTAACCTACAAAACGATGCTATGCATGATTAGGATAGGATATTGTGTTCAACAGTTATAGACGTGTAAACATGGAGTTCAATAACGCCGAAATTCGCGCTATTTTAAAGTTTTCCTTCGATAAAGACAAAACCGCTAGAGAAACGTTCTGTGAGATTAATGGTGTTTCGGGGGATGGTACTCTATCACTTCGAACTGCGGAGGAATGGTTTCGACGATTCAGAGCGGGTGAAAACGACACCATGGAAAAACCAGCCGGTGGAAGACCTGTGACGACGAATACCCATCAAATCATGGAAAACGTCGAGTTAGACCGGCATATGGCATCTCGTGACATCGCCCAGGAGATGAGCGTTAGTCACTAAAAAATTTTAAATCATCTGCCGAAGTCTAAATACACAAAAAATCTTGATGTTTGGGTGCCGCATGATTTGACGCAAAAAAACCTTCTGGACCGAATAAACGCCTTCGATATACTGCTGAAACGGAACGAACTCGATTCATTTTGTGTAGCGAATGGTGACTGGCGGCGAAAAATGGATCACATACGACAATATCAAGCCAAAACGGTCGTGGCCGAAGGCCGGTGAATCGTCCCAAACAGTGGCCAAGCCGGGATTGAGGGTCAGGAAGCTTTGCTATGTGTCTGTTGGGATTGGAAGGGAATCATCCACTATCAGCTGCTCCCATATGGCCAGCCGCTTAATTCTACCATCTACTGCGAACAACTGGACCGCTTGAAGCAGGCGATCGACCAGAAGCGTCCAGAATTGACCAACAGGAAGGGTGAAGTGTTCCACCAGGATTACGCAAGACCACACACTTCGCTGATGACTTGCCAGAAACTACGGGAGCTCGGATGGGAGGTTTTATCGCTTTCATCATATAGCCTAGCCCGGACATAGCGCCAAGTGATTACAACCTGTTCCTGTCCATGGCGAACGCCATTGGTGGTTTAAAATTGCACTCAAAAGAGGCTTGTGAAAAGTGTCCCTAGGTCTTCGCAAATAATGAGGGGGGTATTATGAAGTTGCCATTTAGATGGAAACAGATTATCGAACGAATATTGAACTATATCCGATCAATGTAAAACTTTTTATAAAGAATTGAATTAAATGCAAAAAATCGGAAGGAAATAATATTTGGAGTGTTCGGCGGCTCTGTCTTTCGCAGATCCGGTTCAGTCCGGTTTCGAGAACTACTCTATATTTAGTATCGGACGACATTCTAAAGCTAATTTGTCTATTGAACTTAGCAATTGCTTGTGCTTCTTCTCTGACCCTGTGCTCCTGAAGTACCATAAAATTTCTAGCTGTATTCATTGTTCACTGGGGTCTATAGTAGTCTCAAAGTTTATACATGTATTTATGAGTTTGGCGATTTTCGTTTGTTATAAGCTTACACTTCGTTGTTTGTTAGTGAGTTCTTAGCTAAAAATAATACTGTAACGGTGCCCCACTTCACCTTCATATTCACCAGACCAGACTTCGTGTGACTTTTTACTATTTTCAAAAATTAAGACAACCTTGAACCGTTGTTTTAGAAATCTGTCTATTAGGAACCGTATAATTTAAATTATTTATTTAACTGATAACAAAGAAAAGGTATATCGTCCTAACGATCTCTCAAATTTTATACCGTATTTAGTAGGTTCAATATTGTTATCCGGAATAACCTGGAGAAACGCTCTAATATATAGATGCATCAGAACCTGTCTTTGAGTATATCGCAATGTTTCAGTATCGAATTGTAAAATTTTAGCAAATTTGAACTAATATAATGCATAAATTCGTTTTGCTGGAGATTCTCTAACCTCAAAATCGAGAAGCTCATAGAACTTCCTATGGCGATCAGTGGGGTTTTCGGTAACATTTTTCAACGACATAATAATTATGTGTCCACTTTTAGATTTCGGCTACTAGCTATTGTCAAATATCTAGTTAAAGTCAAAGCGCTTTCTTAATCCATTACATAGATGTTTATACTCTTCAAAATGTCGAAATTCTGTTTAAACAGCATTTTGAAAATGTTAACGTATCGTGTCGAACTCTAATTAATACCAACGCGTCGGCAAAACCGAATAGTCACTTACCACCAGCCCACAAAACCCAACGCAATAAGGCGAAATGGGAGGGAATGGGCGTCAAATATGCCTAGCCTATTTGGCTGGAAACCCTGAGCGTGCACTTAATTATCTCAGTTGAATGTTAAATTTTTATTGGTCAAAGCGCAGCTGCAGCAGCTTCGGTAAGTGCGACTAAATTAAGTGAGCAGCAGTTTTATAGTTGTGGCACGCAAATTCAACGTGCAACATTAACGATGCAACCAATTGCCAGCAACAACAACAACAATGAATGCAGACGAAGCAAGCGACAGGCAGCCAACAGATAACTGATTGCTTTTAACCAGCTATTCAACCGAACGCTTACATCTACTGATCGTGCGCGGCGTTGCAATTCATAAACAAATAGGCCGGGCCGGTAGTAGTAGAGGCCAATAGTACATACTGCTGACTGGAGGTGAGCGCGCATTCGCGGACTTGACTTTTGCACATCAGTTGTCGTCATTAAATGCTTTAAAGAAAATTATCTTGTTAAAATTACAAATAACATGAACATGAACAGCAATAAAAGATATATACGGACATGCCTAACTCAACTCACATCACATATATACTTGTATCTCTCCTAGTCGACGTAAATGTCAGCGCCCATGTCAGTTTGGTAGCCATCCATCCGGCGTCCATATTGGCACTTAAAGAGTGTCGCTGCAGGCAGACTGCTGCTGCTGTTGTTGATTGATAGTCTTCGGCCTTCAGTGAAATTCGCTAATACAGTTTCGGATTGTTTATGGCTGCCTGCATTTCGGAAGTTTTACGAGTTTGAGTTTGAGGTCTGGGCTCGCTGCGTGCTGTAGGCGTTTGCGCAGAAGTTCCATTGGCAGTGTTGTTAAGTTTTTATGGACATTTTGTTGTTGTTGTTTCAGTATGTTGTCTTGTTTTTTTGGAACTCATCAGCCGTTCTGTTAGCTACAAAAGTTAATTGCCCACTGCTGATCAGCGTATTGTCAGTCAACCATATCTCCTACGCTGTGCTCGCAGTCGCCGGCGCAGTCGTTGGGCGCGAATGGCCGTTCGTGATTTTACGATTTGAATGCGCCAGCTTTTTTTTCGGCAACGAAATGGCGTGCCTAAAATATCTAGATATTTCTGAAAACAGTTACTAAGAAAAATTATCCAGACATTTTAAATGCAATAAGTCGATCGATGTTTTGAAGAGCCCCCAGTTATTCTCTAGTTGCAAGCTTCAATTTTTTTTAGAGAACTCTGTGTGCTCTTCTGTATATCAGCATCGACACTCTTCCGTCAATAATGGATGGAGTGCTCATCTCGATTCCAACGAACCTCGGTCCGATCGTAATCCGATTAGTATTAAAAAGTGTGTGGTACTTCGATATTCAGCTGACTATGAAAAGCCTTCGATTATATCTTTGCCTTCCAAAGGCTGACTATTTTCCTTAAGCTCTTCGAGGGAATCTCACCAAGCGTTTGTCTATCATCGTTCATAATCTATGCATATCTACAATTCTCCATCGATTTATGAATTCATTTCTGGCTCAGTTATATGTTTCCTCTAATTGGCACGTCTTGAAAATTAGTTCTTCTTCCGAATCATCTAAACTTCAAGATAATGACAATGAAGTACTAAATTCACTGTAAAGATTCTTTGTTATTCGAATAATCTTCATATCTCTAGTTATTATATTCTATATTTGTGGCGAAAAACTACACGCTCATTTTCATTAGTCACTGTAAATGTGCAACTACCATCGTTGTTGTTGTATTTGTATTTTATTTTTTCCGCACTTTTAATGTCTTAATTAAAGTTAACTGCCGGCATGGCGCGTCCAGTAACGTTCGCTCATTTGCTCCCAAGCAGCCCATTATGCTTATACTGCGAGTACTCGTACGAACAGCATCGTTACTGTGCCGAGATGTGCACAAACAAGTTGCCCGTATAGTCAAGTCGCAGCAGCTAACTAGGGACAAATTGTAGGGCTGATCGGCATAACGAAAGCGAGTTAATTTCTTAAGCAGCTGATTGCGAAAGACTTAAACAATTTGCGTGAAGATCGACGAAAATATTTATGTAGATTTTTAAAGTTGTAGTGGTGAAGACTATAGGCGTAAAGACTAGGCGTATATTTTAGTAGTTTTCGAATAAATTGGAGAATGTTTATTCTTTTGATCAGCTCGCGAGGAACTCAAGTCGCTTAATTATTTAGCACTTGGAGTAAATATAGATAATAGACTATGCAGGATCGAAACAGTTATTCATCTGGATTCAACTAAAACTTAATATACATATAAGATCAGGGCGAAGGCGACGAAAATACTTTAATAGATGTTTCTTATAGCTAATACGACTCTTTTTATTCTAAAAAAGCTTGGAGTAAATTTTACAGCAGGAAGCTTGTTAAAAAGTACTTCTTTCCTTAGGAACTAACTGGAAACTTATGCTGAGCTGCATTTTGTCATATACTGTCATATACGGAAGGAGAACTTCGACCATTAATGCTAGTTTCGAAGGCTGAAGCGTGTATGCTTGCGAAGGTACAATATCAGATACCAGATACGAACGTCTAACTGTAACCAATATCGAGAGAGAGAGAGAGAGAGAAATTAACAATAATTCCGAAATTTCCGATTCTACTCGATCGAGGAATGAAACCCTACTGAATCAGGCAAGTTTTGGTAAACTTTATTTCATGAAACATATAAAATATCAAGGACAAATGCTCAATCTATCGCAAATAGAAAGCTGAAATTGTTATAAGACAACCTTTGTAAACTTTCTGTAGAGCATGGAGGCCATATTGAAGAAAGTAACGCATAATGAAAATTACAAATCACTTATATGCCTTAGATAGACTTGGAACCGCTAATCTTTTCGGCTTCAAGAACACCATTTGCATTTTACTAAACACTCGGTTTAAAATCGTACAAGAAGTACTTTCGTAGACATTCTTCAGGCAGTGAAAGACATTAGCATTTTCTGCTGCTTTATCAAACCCAACAATTGTGGCGATAGAAAAATGTAATTAAACAGTAACACCAACAACAACCCAGCGATAAAACTTCCGATGGCAGGATATGAAGACACAAAGATACAATATCCTTTCCACCCTCCAATATTTTGCCAGCGCACAAAGAAAGAATAGGGTGACACATAAATTCATAAAAACGTGTAAAAGTAATTTATTCCTTTTGGCCTCGGTTTGACGCGTCGAAGCTATCGGGAGCGTAGTGTGGCGCAAAAAATACAGAAATCCTTTCACAAAAAAGTGCAAATAAATCTAAAAAAACGAACGCGAAAGAGTGAGTGAAACAAGGTAGCAGGTGAAGGTGAAGGAAGAAGCGCAATTCTGTTGAAGCATTCATCAAAAAATGGAAACTAATTTCCTGTCAGTTGTTTATTTTGTAGAACTCATATCGCCAAAGTTCGTTGTGTAAAGGTATTTGAAGTGTTTGTAGGTAGTGTGAGTGTGAGTGTTGGTGACAGTAGTGAGTGGGTGTGAGCGCCATGTTGTTTAGTCGAGTTTTTGCGCGTGTGCTTTTTTTTACAAGCTTTCATTTCTTATTTTTTGTTGTTATTTCGTTAGTGTGTTGACAAAATCATTGAAGTGTTGATATTGACTGGTGTGCGAGTTACACGAGAGGACGAAGAAAAAACGAGCAAAAAATTGTTGTTGTCAACTCGTGATATGGCTGGTGGCATAGGGGGTAGTATATGGTAGTCGCAGCCATTTTAATTGAAAATTTTAGCATATTGATGGATTTCTGGGTGACATCAACGACGTTGCGCACATATTGACTGTTCCAAAGGGAGTTATTTATTGCTTTCATTATGAAGCTTATTTTATTTTATAGACCCCAAGATAGGCGAGAGGAAATGAAACCGCATTGGAGTTACTTTGAGAGCTTACAAATCACGTTAAAATAAAAAAAAAAATTAATAAAGTCATTAAAAAATAAAAAATTAAACTGGACCCGACGACCTTTCCATTAAACAATCAATCAAAAAGTATGTTAAACGAAATCTTTTCAACAGCAAAATACTCATTATTCTCATTATTTCCATTATTTCATACAAATTGCAAGCACTCTGACTATTAACGAAATACATGAAATACGGAAATTATAATCTGAAAGTAATACAGGATCTGCGTATTAACAATCACGAAACACCTTCCACACAATCAATATGATTATATAGTACGTGGGTATTTATGCTTGTTGGCAACACCTCCACGCTCCCTCAAAGCTTCGCCGCACGTAGCAGAAGCGTTGATGGCGCTCATAATTTTATTGCTGCAGATTACAGGCTTTAAGACATGCCCTGAGGTTGCGCTTTGACTCGTCATCGTCAACGTGCCACAAAGTGATTGGCCATGCAGTGCCAGAGTACTTTGTGATCATGTAATTCGATTTATTACTAAATTTAAGCGCAATTCGTGTGTATGATGGAGAGATCATCGCGTAGCTCAGAGATAAACGAGTTAAAATAATGTGTGCTAATTTGACGTGTAAGAGCTAGTTAAGCGAGGCGAAACAAGCTCGCAGCGACGGCTTATGCGCGAGGGCAATAATCTATATGATTACATTAAGGGAAATTGAGTTATTTAACAGTAAGGTAATCACTTCGAGGTGTATGTGAGTTTTTTGTACTTTTATATTATAAAAATATTTTATAGAAAAGACTATTCCCGTTACCAAATTGATTTTTGCAGATAGAAGAGTATTTGTGGATTAAACATTTCTTAAAATACTTTGGAATGGAGTAACAGTACTTCAAGGTATTCAAATATCTGCGTACTAATCGTGGTGAGAGACTAAAATTGAGTTCCCGAGATAGAAATCTTATTAAAGCTATCAAAATATGGTGAATGTGCGAATATTTTGTTATGGTCGAGTTGAGAGCACTTAAGCTCGTCAGGACTATTTGATTACATCATACATAAGAGTAATTACATATTATCACCACCGTGATACTGGTGCCAAAAACTTCAATGTCTTCTTATTTACTATATGCATTTCGAGCATTCATACCTCGTGACTCCGAGAATTATCCTGACGGTCTAATTTGTTTAACTCTTCCTCAGTATTGACCCCTATCCTCAATTTTAGTTTCCAATTAATTTTCTTTCTTGTTATGATTCGATCACCAATATGATAGAACCAGACACTGTATGATTTGTTGCAATGTCCTATTCAGTACTTAGACTATCAATATTCATATGGAGAACTACGCAAGGGTTCGTTGACTTTTTCTGGATCAATGCCCGCAATGTAAGAATTACCTAAAAATTATCCCTCTATTTTTTTCGTTGTGCAATGAGGCCTTAGATTTTCTGGGATTGTACGACCTGGAAATGTGACTTATTAAGTATTCTGAGTTAGAAATCTGTCCTATCTTTGAACATGAATTTAGGGTGAAACTATTAGGTCTACAACTTTGCTTCCGCCGTTTTCCAATAGATGTCTCTAGGGCCAAGCAATGGTCGATTAAATCGATTGAATCGTTTTATATCGTTCTTGGACATTTGTGTCAATATTAACCCAACAAAATATTTGTAGACATCTGTTTGCATCCCAAACTTATTCTCAACTGAAAATGTCACTTTTTGAGTCGAATTATCGACATTTGCGGGGAATTTTGCTTTTCTTTTCTAATTCCAAGAAAAGTGTGGCAGAGAATGCTGAATGCTGAATGCTTTCGGATACGTACGGTGAGGCGGTCCTAAATGAAAGAACATGTCGCGAATGGCTTCAATGTTTTAAGAATGGTGATGATGAAGTCGAAGACCGGCATGGTGGTGGAAGGTTATGAGTGGTTATGAGCTGCTAAAGCCAAATGAAACCATCACTGGAGATCGTTACCGAACGCAATTGATGCGTTTGAGCCGAGCACTAAAAGAAAAACGCCCACAGTACGAGGAAAGACACGATAAAGTCATTCTCCAGCATGACAATGCTCGACCTCACGTCGCAAAGGTGGTCAAAAAATATTTGGAGACGCTGAAATGGGAGATCTTACTCCACCCGCCGTACTCTCCAGACGTTGCTCCATCTGACTATCAACTGTTCCAATCGATGGCACATGGTCTAGCCAACGAGCACTTCAGTTCTTATGAAGAAGTCAAAAATTGGATTGATACTTGGATCGACTCGAAAGATGAGGAGTTCTTTCGTCACGGAATGCGTAAATGCTGCCAAAAAGATGGTCAAAAGTAGTAGCTAGAGACGGCCAATATTTTGAATAACATTTTTGTAACCGTTTTTATACAATAAAGCCTAAAATTTGCAATAAAAAAACGGCTAAAGTAAAGCTGTAGACCAATATATTTGTAGGTTTGGTACACAGGACGCGAGTTTTAGATGATACTTTCGAGATACGAGTTTTAGAGATGATCTTCATTGTTGTCAAAAGTTTTTTCTGTTATAGGTTGAACCTAAACCGAAAACTGTTGACTTTTGCTGTCTCGTTGACGTTCGTCAGATCGGATAGTGTTTTTACGATAATTAAATTTTCTCTAGTATAGACGTCTTTAATACTCTTATATTATCTTCACCTGGATTTCGCTCAGTCTTTAAAATTTATTAATTGTCACATCTTTTGGTTTAATATTCAAGATGGTAGAAGTCTCTATGTACCTAGATTCACGTTCTTCCTAAGTATTGCATACTCAAAAATACTTTTTTCAAGATACCGTTATATTTTCCCCACTTTTAAAAAAGTCTCGAAATATTTGTTTATTTTATTTGAGTTAAGCTTGGTTGAGATCGAGAATTCCTGAGGTATTCGAATAAAAAAATTCCAAAAAAAATATTCTTAAATACGTTAAATTAAAATTATTGCCTTCATTATTTGTATGTAATCATAATCTTTATTTTATTTTCAAATATCTACACCAGCAATCATAACGAAATAAATACATTTTTTATACTACTTAAACCTAAAATCTTCTAACTATTGTTAGCAAAAGGCGGAAACACATATTTCGAGGATTACAATGAGTTATGATGACGATCATAAACAATGATTAATAACGAATTAGAAACGAAGTTATTAAAATCGAATTCGAACACCTTCCAGCGATTTCTAAGCGTAAAAAAAGTGAGATCTTAATGGCCATGTCAATAAGATTTATGACAAAATACTAAAATATTAAGCAAATGTATTTCTTTGAACACGGCTAAACACATGTGGTCAGCCATAAATGAAGATGCGTAAATTTCGTCATTAGATATTCAAGTCAATTCGGCGATTTGTGTGTATGTGTGTTTTGTTGATAATTTAAATTTCCGTCGAATGAAGTGATCAACCGACAAACAGATCATTGAAGTCATCATTCCAACTAATAATAAAAATGAAATTGAGAAATATCATACTTGTAGGCTTGCGAGTTGATTTCATATGTGTGCGCATGCGCGCGCTGCTGTCACTACAAGTGAGGCATTGCTTGAGCGCTAACAAGCTGAGCTATACACAGATTTCCAAAGTGCCAACTAGTGAAAGGCAGCAGCTATGCTTGTAGTGGGAGCAACGGCAAGCTGACGGCGCAAAGGCAATAAAGAATGATTTAATACCAAAAAAAAAAAGAGTTCAAAATGCACTCGGCATGTGTGCGTGTGTGTGTGTGTGCCTGCCTAAGCACTCGTAATAATTTACACTTCATTTATATGAAAGCGGATTAATTTGATTATGGCCACCATTGTGCGCATGCACCCCCTGCTGTCACTTTGAAAATTAGAGAAAATTATACGAAATTATAAGAGAGTATGCGTGCACATAATAAAGTTGAAATAAAAACAAACATAAATGTGTCCATTTCCTTTGTTGCCATCACTGTAGCATATTCTAATCGCTTGGCTTTAGCAATTTCAATTGGTTGTCTGCTTGTCCAGCGCTTGCCTCCTAAGCTATCTTAATAGCTAGTTATTTCATTTAGTCTCAGTGTTGTTGTTATTGTTATGCACCCTTCCAGCAAATATATAGTTATTATTGTTGTTGTAAATCTAACACATCTGGTTTGCTGTCAAAGGCTGCAATTGTAATTAAATCAGCAGCAATCGGACGGCTGCTTATGTACACCCTGGTTCTCTCTTCTTGTTGTTCTTGTTGGTTTGGTTCATTTTTTTATTACCATAACTAAATTAAGATTGTCGGTTGACTTGTTTGCGTCAAAAGTAATTGCGTTTAGAGCCCATCAACAACACTTATTTAACTAGAGTGCAGACTTCATGCTGACTTAAGCTGAGTACACAGTGTAGACAAGGGCATACATACATATCTGTATGAGATGACGGCGATAGGAGTCTTGTTTTAATGCCATCTTATAGCCATTGTACCATAGGACTCACTCATCTAAAACTCTGCAGTTCCAGGTTCGGATCTATAACAGTCAAAGCTCGAATTTAGACCTACTTGAGAAAGAGAACCGTGTAAATTCCAGTGTTTTATCTATACGAAAATAGGGTGCAGAAATCGAAAAAATTTCTACCGAGTAGTATCGTACTCAGCAATGCCTGTAAAATATCGCTTTAAAGTAACTGGACAAATTTTTTGCAGTTCTGCGTTGTTTTTCTGATTTTTTAATGCTTGTGGTGAGTGTTTTGAAGTTATCTGATAAAAGAAGTTCTATCTTCGAAAGATTCCACATTTTTTGAGACATCTTCAAGAAATTGTCTATAATATCGAAAATGTAACTGCTATAGCTTTTCTATTGGGTCCAATTATTTCTGTGAGATTGAATTTTCAGTCAACTGGGATTTGAACTCACGATCTACCAAATCCAATTCCTTTGTGTACTTCAAAAGTGCTGATATATCTACTTATCAAGGTAGATTCTATCCAAATATAAACGTATATAAAAGTCTATCATTTTTAGGCTATCCATTTCGATTTTACCGCTAGCTCGCCTTCTCAGCGGACGCCCAATAAATCACGCTTGAAATGCTATTATGACAATTGGCCACATATGGTGCGCTTGCGGAGTGTAGTGGTGAAGCAGTATGCGGTGCTAAGTGTATGTAGAAATCTATTCGATTGTATGCTTCGTTAAGCTATTTTATGAAGTTAACAATTAATTTGTTAATGAAATTCTGGGATTTATTTATGGTTTGAGATAAAAATGTCAGTCCTATAAGCCATTTGTGTAGGTGCTAGAGGGGTTACATTTCAATAATTAAATATGTGGGAATTTTGTAATGCTATATGTGAGAGTTGTACCATCAGAAACTACTTTTGATAATTAAAATTTAAGATATTGTTTCAGACTTGTTTCCAAAAATGTGTTTGAAGTTATTATTTTTTCAATTGAATAGCATTACCAAACCTGTCCCAGATATGGTAAGGATGAATACCGTTACAAACTTATATGTGCACCTCAGTGCGAATCTCTCTAGTAGTTATTGAAAAATATTTTCTCTAGATATCCTTGACTCTACAGGAATCTTTATGAGAATTTGCCCATGTATATTTTTCGTATAACTAAAGGTGAAGTCAGTACTTTTCTCCTTCCAAGAGATACGATGACAAAATCTCCTTGAAATCAGATGAGGACTTAAAATAAAAGTGTCATCGAGAATATTTCTGAGGACTAGTTATAATTTAGTAGATTCATTAATATGTACTCTCTACTTCTTAGAACCTTAAGAATACTATTTTTTGATTAATATGTTTTCAAACTATTAGCCTTCCGTGAAATCTTTATTAATCTAATCTAACACTAATAGCGCTCTCTCCTCGGACGTAAGTTGCTCAAAGAATTTACGTCTTTTGACACCAGCCGCTCCTGGTGTTCGGGTGGTTTCCTCTTTAGCTGCCTTCTTAGACGCTACTACTGGGTTGGTTGGTTTTGATTCTTGTCCCTTTCCGTTGCCTTTAGGGCTAATTCCGTTATTGTTGGATTTTTGTTTCTGGTCATCTTGTTCGTACGACCGGTCGCTCGAGTATCCAAGCATCGCGGTCTAAAATTCTAATGGGAAACTGACGGTCCGCCGCGCCAGCGCCCCGTAGCGCGGTAAAGCCACAGTTATTTCCCAAGATGGCCTGGTATTGTGAAGGCTTCGTTATCATCCAAAGGGCACGATACGGATAACACCCTGAATTGGGAAGTGGTAGCTTTTGGCCACCACACTCACATTCAGCCACATGTCGAGGTGTGTGCGGGTAAGCCTCTAACACCTACACAAATCGCAAAGGATCTTATCTCGAACCTCGAACCATCAAACTGGATTGTTGGGACCAGCGCGTTTTTGATCAACATCATCATCTCTCCCTCTCTTCGAAAATTAAACATGTTCTAAATCTCAAGATTAGCAGATATTTGACATAATTCTGGATCAATATGTTCCAGAGAGAACCTATTAGTCCTTAGAAGCCCCTATGCAAAAGCATTAAAATTTCCATTTGCTTGTAACACAGAATTAACTGTAAAACAATTTGTGTGTATTGTTCCCTTAAAGTAATAGTAATAACCAGAAATCAAGTTGATTTAATAACCTCTTATACTCGTACTATTGAAACCCCCAACCCTCTCTAGATGCTGCAGACATAGCCTCACTAATTCGATGCTTGTACTTAAATCGCGGACATTATCGTTTTCATTGCTAACGCTTAATGATGCAATCAAAAACGCTGCAGTACCAGTCGCTGCAACAACAACAATAAATCGCAACAGCAACAACAACTGTAGCAAAATAAAGACAAAAAGCAACTACAACAACGCCAACAAACAAACAACTTACTTGAAACAACATTGCCATTAAACGCAAATAAAGAACAAATTTCGCTCTTAATTATGTTGTCAGCGGCTATTGGCTGCGGGCTGTTGGCTGCTGGCTGCTGGTGTGGCACGACCATGCGGCAGCTACACAACCAAGTGCTGAGTAATGATAGCTGAGTGCTGGTGTTGCTTGTTATTTTTGTTATTGTTGTTGGTTATGTTATTGGCGTTGCTGCTATTGCAGTTGTAGTTGTTGTTACAATTGGTATTTTTGTTGTTGTTGCTTTTGAAATGTGGTGTGCACGTTGTAGCGATTGCTAAGTAATTATTCCACGCGCACAGCGGCAATGCGCGCATTTATGGCACAACAACAATAACAGCAACCGCACCAGCAACAACAACAACAACGTCACCACCCGTAAGGGCGCATAGAAAAACGCATGCATATATGTGGTTAGGCGCGCAACATGCGGCATGCAACAGATAAGATCATTGACTAGCAGCCGCAACGCGAGCAGCAGGCCAACAACAAGCAACACGCTGCTGCGCTTATCGCTTGCAATATCGCGTAGAACATGCAAATTTCCTGCTCCGCCTGCCGGGCCGCCAACTAGCCGACTAGCTGCTAGCAGTCACTGATTTTCTGCCATTGCGCTTTTTGCCATGCTCCGCGCTGTGTTGTTGGTTGTTGGCTGTTGGCTGTGTTGCTACTTTGTGGCAAGTTAAAAAGGGCGATACGGGTAATGTGGCATGTAAACAAAAGCCACTTACAAAATTAAGTGAACTACCAGCAATGACAACCAGCCAGCACAACAACGGGCAAAACAAACGATAACAACATTTTTTTCAAGTCGGCAGCAGCGGCGCATACGAGCGGTGAAAGGGGCGGATGCCGCGCCGCGCTAAGAGTGCTACAACACTTACTGCCGCGTCGCGCCTGTTAAGTGCAAGCTTTTACTGCCGCATCCTTCGCGATATGCGCGCCGATCAGATGACCGAGTACGGGCGATACGATCGCTTGTATGTGGCAGGCTTGTAGCGCTTATACAGTTGTTGTTGTTATTGTAAACTGTTTTTTCATCGCATTGATTTTTGCTTTATGCGCCATTGTTGCCACTAAGAATGCTGCTTATAAAGTTATTACTTGCCACGTCCAGGTGCAGCGCGCCGCTGTGCATGACACCAGCCCACACTCTCCCCGCGCAGCGCTGCACCATCATCATTGTGCGCTCCTTTAGCCATGCACCAGCGTCTCAACAGACCTTGTTTCACCCATTGCTGAGCCTGCGCATTCGTGGACCTGCTGTCAACCTGATTTGCATTGTGCCGCTTCTCTCTTTGCTTCGACTCCCACTCTCGGCAGCTGAGCGGGCGCGCGCACACGGCATATGTCACATGTGGCATGGCGGAAATTATGACAGCCAGACTAGTTGTCTGTCGGCGGCGTGTTGCACGATGTGCACATCACGCCGCTGCAGTCGCGCAACCAACACCAGCAACACTGGCAACATGCAGCATTATGTTGCTACAACATCATTATCATTATTGTCATAACAGCCTGTGGCTTCTGGCGATAAATGGAGGCGTGCAACTTGGCCAGCAGCGTCAGCAGCTAATGTGGCATTTTGCGCTGCACTTTTGGGGTCGTGAGGCGGGCGCACGATTTTTGCGCGCTATGGTGACAGTGACTGGGCAAGCCAGCAAAATGCTGCAACAGGCAAACGCGTTGCAAGTTAAGTTGTAAATTTCTCGCAAATATCTGCTGTTTTTTGTTGTCACAGCAGCGCGGAGCGCATAACACCACAATCGACTGCTTATGAATCTTATTGCTATTATTATGTGCTCTGCTACATTGCTTGTGGTTGCGCTTGTGGCTGCTGTTGCAGCAAGCTAAGTGTACTGTGGTAAGATATGCGCAATTATCCACGAGCGCTACAAAAGAACAGCAAAAATACTGTGACCGCGCCACCAGCTCTCTACCGCCTTTCTGATCCGCTAAAACACTCTCCCTCACTTTTCTTTGCCACAAATTCACCAACATGCTGCCACATTTGTGTTTGTGCTTATGTAAAAATGTTCATCTTTTGTTCGTCATAATAAGATTCATGAACACATTGTTTGAATATTTTCACCGCTCAGCTCAAGGCTTTGCTACAGAAATGCGAATATAAAGGGTTTTCAATGAAATTACACTGAAAGATGATTTGTTGCAACACGACACAATCGAAATTTGTGGCGCGTTAAGTTAGCAGTCAAAAATATGAAATACAACAACAATGCTGTTATTTAGCGCATGTTAATACATTTATTGTTGTATTTATTGATGAAAAGAGTTCGAAATATTATTATTTTGCTTTATTTAAAACTTTTTTTGGTTCGCTTCAGATTTAACAAGTCGCTCGTTGTTGTTTTTGACCTTCAATCTCTACCTTCTGTATGCTTAGGCACTTCCTGTTCTTTTTTATCCATTTTCGAGGTTATTCCGTGCGGAAAAACGCCTGAATGCCATGCCTACTCTCTCAAGAGAACCATCGATCGAACCCGGAAATATATTTTTCAAAGTGTTCTATATTAATACTGTTACTTGTATTGAAGTTCTAAAGGTTCGTACATAGTACACTATTGCTTTATATAGATGATCTATTATGCCAGTTGATCGAGAGATAATGTCTGTACTCCTATTTCGACTCGAAGAATAAATTTCTTCAACTTAAATGTGAGAAGAGAAACGTAAAGCTTTGAATGAGAAGAAGTGACTACTCAGTGAGAACAAAAAATTGTATGTATATTTGGGTTCTATAGGTAGAAGTTCATGAACAAACAGAGAAAAAGCGTCGTTAACATGGATCGATAACGATTTTAGTTTGGACTGACAACTTAGTATCATTCCTCGGAACTATTTTTAGTAATTTTAAATGCAAACACATTGTACTGGTCCATATCTACCACATAGAAAACATTTTATATTGGGTTTACTGAGACTCTCTCGCCGATTTCTTTTCCTCGAACTTTTTTTCTTTCCTTTTTTTCGAACTCTCGGTTAAGAGATTGTTCGACTATCCCGGGGTTACTGATTTCGAATACACCTCTCTTTGACAAATAGTGAGTTCTGTAAGATGAACTGAGGAAAGGCCTTTGAGTTGGGAAGACTTGTGGAACGAATGTGGTCTGATTCGAAACTCTAACTAACTCAGAAAAAAGTTTCGTTTTCAGACATTTTGAATATCTTGCTTTACAAATAGGAAAAAATCGCAGGAGAGTAAGCCCTGATCTTGCTGGTTAAAAGATCCTACAGGTAGGTTCTCAAAGAAACTAGTTTCAAAGTGATCCCTATCTATGACGATTTCTTTTTATCTTGGTCTCTGTTGAATTGTGATCCAGAATGATTTCGAACATTTCACGTATTTGCTGATAAAACCGCCGCGTCAGAAATTCACATTTTCGGATGAACCAAGAACTACTGATCAGTTCATCTTTCAACTCACTTCGCAGTGAACTGCAAACATATAATTAACTTATTTGAGGTTATGTTTGCATTGCCCTGCCTATGTACCGCCATACATAAATAATTCTGAGTGAATGCATACACCTTTCTATGCCCAGCCAGAGCTTAGTGCAGCGCGGTGATTGTTTGCATATTTTGACATTTGCGTTCAATTCAACTTAAATTAATCCTGGTTTATGAGTGCTGAAATTTCGCGAAAGCAACCCCCTCAACTACACGAGCTTGAGTTGAGACTTCCTGTCTGACTGCCTGCAGCGGATTTTCACGGTACTTGTGCAGTTTTTACTGTGCACAACAACAACAACAACAACTACAATGACAACAATATGATTGCACACCATTGTTGCACTTTTGGCCAGTTGCGATGCACACGAGCTGCCATGCCACGCTATTTAAATGCCGTTTAGCAGCTCTCAGCAAGTTGAATAGTCAACCAAGCCATGTCAAGCAGCAAAGGGGGGCCACCGCACCACATCGGTGCACCAGCCGGTTGCGCATAGAATTTTTCCTACCGTTGTTGCACTCCACTCATGTTGTTGTTGCAGCGTATTTATAGTTGCTCATGACATGATGGCCATAAGCCCATGAAGCGTTAAATGCGTTTAGTCCAGGTCTCGCGCCCATGCGATCCTATGCTATGGCTATGGTTATGTTGTGCGCTTTCATGTCCAATGCTATGCTTTTTTGGCCATTTAATAGTTGACACTTTGCCGGCATAAATTCCAGCTTCAGTTCACTGCAGCAGTTCTGTTATTATTGTTGTTGTTGTTATGTGTTTGCTGCTGCAACAGTTGCCATTTGCTTGGCGTTCATTGTGTGGTGTGTATGAATTCCGCTTATTATTGCTGCGATTTTTTGCAGGATTTACATTCGGATGTTGCCTGCCAAGCCATGGCAAACAATGGACAATTGGAATTGAATTGTGCGTTGGCACAAATTCCATGTAAATGCGATTCCGCTCCGCAAACATTATGCCTGCCACGTAGTGAGGCATATTTAATTGATATAAAAATGCATAAATACGAGTGAACTCACAAAATACATATATAGCTATAGTTGAGTACAACAATAAACACTGTGAAAATATTATAAACTTAAATTCACTGAAAGTAAATAAACTTTAAATATAAATGTATTCTATTTAATTTGGTTTTGCAATTTAAGGCGATGGAAGAGTGAACTATCACGCTAGAGAGAAGTGAGATTAGACAAAAAACATGAGTTCAGTCCGTTCGGTGAAAGTCACGAACTTCGTCACATTTCGTTAAGTGGTCGTATCTCACATTTGAACCCATATAAGTAGTGCCGAAACATTAAATTAATGTTCTACAGAATCTATGCATGTTCCACACACACATGATGGACCCGAAAATATTTAGTAGAAATCGCTAACAAAGCCTTAGGAGTTTTAGGTCTCGATGACCCCAAAACATTAACGAAATTCGAAGCAATGTCGTCACCCACACGAATCAAATTTCAACCCTGTCAAACATATTTAATATGATTCCATTCCTATACACATATGTGGATTTTGAGTTGTACTTCAAAATGTATGGAAGACTAATGATAAATTGGAAACTTTGGAGACACCAGACGGACTTACAACAATTGTTCCAAAGGTATTCGACATGTGAATAAAATCCGGAAAAAACTGTAGTAAATAAAATGTATTTTATCAAAAATTTACTTCGTTTAATTAGATCCATTACAACTACATGTATCAAGAAATCAGTTAAGCTGATCTTGAGATTGACAGGAAGAAATCAAAATCCATGAAACATCATTTCACGATCAAAAAGATATTGTTTGGACTGGGTTAGGTCCAAATCCATCACGGCGCTATATCTTTTGAAACGAAATATAAAAAAATCGATTGAAATCGGTATCGAAAATTATTTCTGGTCAAAAATGTGTGCTAAAGGTCCTTACGATTGTGAACCAAACTTCTAAGTCCTCAACAAAAAATCCCAGTTCTACTGATATAAAAAAGTTGATATTGATTGGACACTCAGATCTCCCAAATGTCATTTAGTTCAGCAATTCTTTAACTATAACCTATCCACTCATTTAATAATTCGAAACAACAGTGGTCACATTGAAGATCTCCGCAATACTTATTCTCTTCAAAGTTCTCCGACTATATGTATTTATACTCATTTAGTAGTATTAATGAAGAACAATAATGAATTATTTCTATTTACAGAATATATAACCATATACCATATAACTCAATAATGAACGAGATCACCTTTTTAGTTTTAGACGAAATTCAGAAGTATACAGAAAAACAAACTACATAGGGATGGTCGAGTATTTCAGGATCATTTAAGCTTTACAGCCTTGTCAAGCTATAAGCGGAGTTCTACAGTCGGACTTATTTGGTGGACAAACCAAAGATATTGGCCATAAAGAATTAAAAATAGAAGCAGCGGTATTTCTCTCTTTCTTCGGGCTTCACTCTTCATATCAAACCCGAATTGACTATGTGAAAAGCATGACTTTCTAATCTATGGAACTCAGCTTCTAAATTCCAATTAAAGCACTCCAACTTGAGTAGATTGCTACTTTTAAGTAGCCCCACTACAATAAATAAAAGTCGAACAATAAATTCAAGAGTCACTACTCGCGTTAGAATTTCGATGATCGCCGTAATATAAAAGACAATTTAATTGGTCAGTGGCAAAAGAAGTCACTCTTTGCATACAACAAATAAACAATAACAAATGGATTTTTAGAACGAAAAACTTTTTCAGATTTTTTAAGGTATATGTATAGTGAAAAAAAGCAAGCAAAGAATCATGTCACGTCAGCGTGACTGGCGTGAAAAGTGCCAAACCGATCGCGATGATGCGTCGCGTCGCGGCTCCAAACTGTCTGCCAAGTCCCGGCCAACAACAATAGATTAGTCAAATTGCTGATGTGAGCGGTGTAGTGGTGTTGAGAGTGATGCTATGGAGCAGCGTCGATTCCCAGACGAG
Organism: Zeugodacus cucurbitae; assembly: GCF_028554725.1. Lineage (NCBI taxonomy): Eukaryota > Metazoa > Arthropoda > Insecta > Diptera > Tephritidae > Zeugodacus > Zeugodacus cucurbitae. The sequence continues at coordinate 72,234,130 of NC_071667.1, forward strand.
CTGCTTGTATATGCTGCATGTGTGTGTGTGTACACCGATTGCTCAATCGCCATGCATCGATCGGTGCATCAGCAGCAATATCGGCGTGCTGCGCCTGCTTCGTGACAATTACGAAGACTGCTGCAACATTTCGTGGCATACAAAATCAAAATCAATTGTTGCTTTTCATATTTTTTGTTTTTCAATTTCTTTTAATTAATTTTTTTGTATATTTCTTAAAAAATCGTTACGTTCAACATGTTGCTTCTTACATCATTAATACTCATATTACGCGTGTGTCTGTATGTGTATGTGTGTGTGTGTAAGGTGTGATTGCTCCTTTGAGTTGCATCAATGGTGTGATGATTGATTTATTGTAGGCGATCATCGAGAAATTAAACTGACTCAATAGTCATTCAGTCAATTGGTGAAATCAGTCAAACGCATTTGTTGTTGGAGTGGCGGTATCGTTGCAGCAGTTAGTCACTTTGTACAATGATAACGATGAAAAATTATATCTCGTCAATCAAATCACCTTTTATTTCGACTCGTTTTTTGTACTTTTTCTGTGATTCGCCGCCGCCGCTGACACCTACGCGATCCACTCACTGTATCGTGAAGTGTTTACACATCACCTCTGGGCAATTTCGGAAGGGGTGAGTGTCTGGTAAATTGTATACAAAATATTGTGTGATAATTGTAGGGAAAGGGTTTTGGATCAGTGAACTCTATAGCGGTAGACAAATAGCATATGGGCGCACAAGTAATAGCAGTAAATATTGAAAGGATTTCGTCACTAAAATTTTTTTTTTAACCCAAAAGTGGTATACGCGGACTTCCAATGATTCTGTGGTCTTCAAAAACTTGATCCATGAAATCGCACTTAGTTCTGTAATCTCTTCTCAAAAGGTCCATAGAAGATATTCAGTTGATTTAAGCATTTCGAAATCTATTTTAAGTGTCTTTCAATCATAAGCAAGAGTTATCAAATAATTATAGACCCGTGAAGTTGTCTAATATCATACCTGGTGAGATTGTGAAACAATTTCAAATGAAGCTTCGGTGAGATAATATTTCGACCAAAATATTGAATACTAGTTATCCAGCAATATTGGATCATATAAATATGAATTTTTAAGTACCGTTACAAACCTGTCCAGCAGTCAATCCGTAATTTTATTTCCCTTTGTATAACTGTATATACATACATATATATATTTTCAAGAAGAACCCTAACCATCAGCTGCTTTAAAGCAATATTCTAAAAAAGCCGATTTAAGACTGCAGATGAACCCTCAGACAGCACTGGTTTTGTTAGTTATAGAGATTTTTCCAGATCTCGGATTTTGAGCTGGTTCGATAGTCACCAGAGGGAGGTATCATGAGAATAGAGGGCCTTCATTGTTTTCGGTTGAATGGCTGCTTATGATCAACCAATTCCGATCAATTTGCTAGCGGTGTCATATAGGTATCTATTTTGACACATTTCATCAGTCGGGTTGTCTGAAGTAAGAAGATTCAACATCTATTTAGGTAGAAAAGTTGATTTTGTTTATCAGCTTGAGATCAAAACAATATCTATAGACGAACTGCTCGTGTTGTTTACGATGTTCGACTTGATATTACGCGACATGGGAAGACATAGACAAAGTCGAAGTCAAGAAAGTGTGAGAGTTCCGTTTAAAGAAGCTTAAAAATTGGTCAAAAGCGTTATGTAATGTGTGTAACCAAATATTGACTTTAAAATGTGGTCTATAATACCAGAGAGAGTCAAAGATTTCGAAATGAACGCAATGAAATATTAATGAACTTCTTATTGCTCCGCCGAGTTGTGGTTCATACCGAGGCTGGATCGCTAATAAGAACATCTTTTTTTACAAACTTAATCGTTGAACTATTGAGAAAAATAGGATCTCGAAGCAATTAATTATCTGGAATATTATTTTAGACTACTTATACTCATAATACTCGAAATAGTGTAATCAATGTTGGATTTTAGACAAGCCTGACTGTAATCTAAACATCCTCGTAAGCTTTCACTAGCCATTTAGATTTGGAACCAAACTTTAAATGAAGATACTGATTTTTGTGTATACTAAAATTAGGAAGCTTTCGCACTCCGCAAATAGTGCTCGAAAGACCTGAATTATTCTATATAAAAATAGGTATTTATTATTTTCATGATGTATAAGTATCATCAACTATAGATGAGCATCAGACTTGAAAATATCTGTCTAAAAATATTGAAGTCTACTTTCTCTCATCATCACTCTCTATTCCCATCTATATATCTATAATCTGTTATTGAAGATGCAACAAAGGAACAATGAGACTCAATATCTATCTCTCAATACCAACAATTTCTCAGTGTTTTCAAAACACACTGCCACATCATCCATTCCTACTGTCCAGTTATGTCTACTTATGTGAAATATGAAAAAGGTGTGAATAATTATTTTTATGCTTTATTTGAATTTCTCCTCATTAATTTGAACTGAATGAATGAGAATGTAAACGAACGAATTATTCAAAATTGAAAAAATTAATCAACTAATGTGTTGATTGCCGCAGAGTCCACTGATCCACGCTATTGAGCTATTGAATAAAGGAATTATTGAAAGCAAAAAAAAAAACTCAATATTGAATAAAGTTCAAGCCATTGAAAACGGTGAGATTTCAGTTTGTTACTCACATAAAAATGAAGTGCCGATGAATGGCTGCGCTGCGGATGATGATGAGAATGACGAGACGAGAATTTGAATGATTTTAATTTGCTTGCGCCGTCGCCGCGGCAGTGCGCATGCGCAGCGACACTTTGGGAATTTGTTTGCGCTACGATTGCGCAGCTTCATTTACGCTGTGTTAATCAATTATGAGACTTTACGCTTCCAGCGATAAATTCAATTAGCTTATGGTAATTATGGAGTTGGAAATCAAATGGTGTTGGAGGGGGGAAATCAATGCAAGTGTACGGAGATAAATGAAAATATGTGTGAATTCAAATCAATTTTTTTATCGATATGCATATGTCTGCGCTACTATTTAACAATGTACAAAGCATGATTAATTAACGCTGCATAAATATTCCGAGGCAACAACAAAATTGTAGACGAGCGCATGACGAGCACTTGACTTGATCACCTTTTGTTCGCGAGCCCATGAGTTATGAACTCAAAAGCGACTTTGGCTGCGAAAATATTTCAAAATCTTATTAACTTTATCCTCTATGTGTGTATTCGAGTGTGTGTGTGTGTAATTTTCCAATTCAAGTCAATGAAGCAATTTGGTAAATTAAGTTAAACAAATTTTATAACACCTTTCTGCAAGTGAGCGCGCGCGCGTGCAAAAAAGTGATTGAAAACGGCAAACAAAAACGCAAAAAATCCCACAAGTGAAATTGCGGCGAAGCCAATTGCCGCGCGGCACGTACGCGGCGCATCATTTGCGAGCGCTGCATTAGCGCTTAACCCCACTTATAACAATAAAGTAAATTACACCTTATTTCGTCTTCGAGCGTCTTCGAGCGCGCCTTGCTTTGGTGTTATTATGTTGCTTTCGCCTCCTCTTTGTGTCCGCACTTCGACTGCTGTTGCGTTGGGTGGTGCGGTGCGCCAACACTTAACTCAACCATCTTAACCGCGCTCTGCTATGCCGCACTTGCCGCGCGCTTGCGGTAACAACAAAGTTAGTTAGCACCAGCGGCAGCAGCAGCAGCAACAGTGGCGGCGGCGATCCGCGCTCAGCACGTAAATCAACGTTCGACAGATGCGAACGAATGCACGCGGCGTATTTCAGCTCGATTTGTGTAGTACGAATGCGCCCAATTGCGCGCACACCAAACAATGCGCTGATTATTGCACCGACTTGCTGCTGAACGCCAAATGCGCATTGATCAGCTTGCGCGTAATATGTCCGGTGTTTGTGAGTGTGCGCGCGTGTACTTCCCGCTGTGTGCAAGTGTTGCGGTGTAGCGCTTTGGCTTTGGTGTTGGCATAAAATAGTCGGCGATTTCAAAAAATTCCGCCTCACAGTCATTGCTAACGACTCTCGCGCTTCTTTGTTGCGGGAGGTGTGGGGAGTAAGTTGCCTGGTTGGCGCGTTGTCTTTAGCTGGCTGAAGCATATGTGATTTTTTTGCATACGCGCATGCGTTTCATCAGCTTTTGTCTGTTTGTGCGCGCTGGCTGTTATGAAGATTTGTGGTCGTCGTTGCCGTCACTAGCGCTTCGTTAGCGTGTTGGCAATTACTTACTTGTATTGGCCGATTGATCGAATGAATGTTTTTGTTAAATTCAATTATGCTACAGATAAGTGACTACCAATATACCCTACATGCCATAATTTGGTAGACGAGTTGAGTCCCTCTATTGTTTAACCAAATGCTTATTTAAGGAATAAACTTTTAGGCTGCAGCTCGCTAAAGTGAAGTTAGTTTGCGGCTCTCTTGATTAAATCCTTCTGCAACTTAGGCTCACATTTATCCCTCAAATAGGGATATTATGCATAAGTCTGAGGCAAAGATCTATATCTGCTTGCGATTATTTGATGAACTTGACGAAGCTATAGCGAGCTCTAATATCATTTCGGTCCATTCGATGCTGCTGAGATGTGGTACTCAGGTTTGGGAAGGAGTTCGGAGCTATTCGAATTGTTGTCGACACAGTCGGCACAGATCGAATTTAGCTCTTTCCAAGTAGTTTTTTGTATGTGGAAATTAAGGTTATGCAGAAAATTCATAGACCAACCAAACTCTTTGAACCCAGTCTTGTTTTGACCGTGGGTTTTTAGTAGGGTATCCGCTAATTTTGGTTAAAGAAGTGACGTGCCTGTCAGTGATTAGATTTTTGTAGTTGGAAAGAAACCTTGCAGGGAAATCTTGGATGCTCTATATGGCGACTGTTATTCTCTGATGGCGATCGTCAAAAATAAACGAGCTTAACGAGTCGAAAATGACTACCAGATTATCGTATAGGCACATCACAGACTGCGTGATATATTGGGTATAAGAAATCTGTGGATGGTGTGTCTCGTAAAAAGTTCCTACGTCGCTTCATAACCGTCGATAAAACATGGAACAAGTGGTGGACACTAAAGGCATCTATTCCGAAAAAGTCAACGTCAAACGACGAATATATTTCGAAGATTCCGAAGAAAGCAAATACTGTGCTATCGAAATCGGAAATATAGCGGTCACGGATTTCTGAGTTTTACAAGATCATCAATTATCATCTTGGGACCATTTGATCCTCAAAATTGATGAAAACGGTCTCCGTTCTCACTGCAGTCGGTTCTACATAATTGGAACGGACCCGAATTTGTATCCGGTCAAGGACTGTAAAATCGGCAGCATTCCTCAATAAGTTTTATGCCGCTACAAAAACAACAACAACAACAACAACAACATGAAAACGGTATTATTCAATGAAGAAGAAGGTTTTAGAAATCGAAATTTTTTCATATAAAGTGTAGAGTGCTCAACAGCCAACACATCCCTAAAGTTCACTAAAAGTTCAAAACCAAACATTACTCAATTGCATCAAAAAACATTGTTAAGATTTGCACTTTTTAGCAAAACAAGTCGCTAAATAGCGCAAAAGCTCAGCAGAGACTGTTATGTAAGCAAAAAATGGCAAAGCTTTTCAGCATTTAAAATGATAAGTATTATTAATTTGTGCTGATTTGCAAGCAATACAATGCGGCAACATAAATTTGTCTGCCTGTCGGGACACACAGTACATACATACATATATGCACACCTCGTTCAATTGTGAATTAACTAAAAGGCGCAGTTTTGACTGTCAGCGCATGCGCAACTCACGGCCTGCGAAGTGAAGTGAATCAATGGATCAGCATCCGCTGCATCCGCAGCAGCCACAGCAGCAATGACATACGCTAATTGAATTGAATGCAAAAATGAGGAGTGAAAATGCGAAGAATCACGCACAATAAATGGCAACAGACGGCGGCGGACGACAGAGGCACCCGCGACTGACATCGCCTAGCACTCCACGCGCTAATTTGTTCGCTGGACAATTATTTGTGCGTTTGGCATTGAATTATTGGCGCAACCGTGACAGGAGCTGGAGTAGGAGCAGCAGCAGTAGCAGCACAATACCGAGCACCGTTGCCGGTGGCGTGTCGTGCTGCCGCATGTGATGTCGCATCTTCCGTTCAATGCTGCTAATGAACGTTTTTGTGGCTTTAATCCGCTTTCATGGTGATCTCGAGACACCTTCTGCAGCAGCGCATGCTAAGTTTTGCTGCTGAAATGTGCAAATGATTGCCCGTTGTTGTTGCCTCACCCATATATGTATGTATGTAAATATATTTATGACTTTGTTGCAAGTGCATTGTTGTTTATTTCGTTCATTTTCATTTGAGAAATTCGCTAACAAATACAATAGAATTTTATTTATTTGTGAGCAAATGAGAATTTGTATTCTCGCTTGACTTGCGGCTAGTGTATTAATCAAAATTAAGGCGAATAATTTGTTGTGCCTACAGTGGTTTGAGAAATTTTGTATGTACGTAATTCTTTAAAGAGAGATTAATAAAACGACTGTCAAAAAATTGTTATAATTAATTGTTATTCAATAATAAATAAAGAATATGATAGTAAAATTATATTTGTAAATATTTGATATAAATGTATGTATTTTATTTACATACAGCTTTGGTATTTATGCTTAAATAATTTGGATAATCTCTGGAAATTATATACTGATATTACCTATAATATTCTTAAAGATCATGAAAAACTTCCTCAAAATTTTTAAAAATATTTTTTCTACTTTTTTCGCTTAGACTTAAGTGGAACTCCATGTCTAATTGTTTTCTGTTACTCAATATTATAGAGAACCCATTCCATGTATTTTGAAATTCATTATTAAACTCCGTTTTGTGGACAAATCCATCGAAAGACATCACATACTTAGCTGAGTTCTCCGATATGCCGATCCGCGTTGGGTTCCCAAATTCGTCTATGATGAACAATGGCATCAGCACTCAATTACTGATTACTATATAGTTTAGACGATATAAAGAATTGTTGATACGTGATTGAGGATGTCCGCTCTTTCACTGATGATAAACTATATTAAGTTTGTCAAGAAGTTTGTAACACCCAGAAGGGTATATTAGCTGCGGTTCAGCCGAAGTTAACGTTTTTTCTTGTTATAGCTACGAATGTACTTCTTCAACTGGATACGAAGCATTTCCAGAGTATAAATACTCTAGAGTCTAAGCTTGGCATATTCTATATGCCTAACATTCTATAATATTAAATACAGTGTTATTTCACTGAGATATTTGAGCCAACTGTTTAGTCAAACTTTTATCGAAGACCATTTTGTCTGGTGTATTTTATTAGATTATATTGAAAGTACATATTTACGGATAATCATTGGTCACAGTCTATTAGCGGCTCACGCCTAAAAAAGGGGACTGACAGATCGCGAGACTGCAAGAAATATCAAGAGCAAGGTACCAGAGAAACATTGGATCAACTCTTGTGCGCTTGTCCTCCATTGTTAATGCAATAGCTCCAGCATTTGGGGGCTCTCACAGTGCAATAATCTTTAAGAGGACCCTGGTATCGGAAAGGACCAAATCTGGTCTATGTGTGCCTTATTGGTCTACCAGACTATCCTAACCTAACCTATTCGGTTTAAAACTGACGATGGAAGAATCTAGAGATCTAGCAAGTGAGCTCCAATTTCAGATTCTTAACAAACCTGCAAAATTTTCTGGTCCACAGAACTCCAAAAACTTCAATTATTAAAATATTTTAGGTATAACTCTACTTACATATCTCCGCACTAATTGGATTATATGCATGACCAAACTCTCGGCATAGCGACGCACCAATTCCAAAAGTATAACAATTTAAAAGAATGTTTACAAGTATGCGTACTATAAAATCGTATTTTAACGCGAACACAGCGCCGCTGACACATCCTTTCCAATCTCGTTATTAATTTAAAATGCATTCATTGTGCCTAATTGCGCTAAACGATGCGTTTATGTGACCCTTCGCAGCGACCCTACAATCGAATGGCCAATTATTGTGCGAACAACTGTCAGCTTTAGCCTCGTTGGCAGCCTTCGATTGTCCGATCATTAAAGCACGAGCAATAATTTACCTGCTGCCGGTGAGAGAGATGAGCGTGCGTATGTGGCCAAGGGTTGCTTTGGACCGACCGACAGCTCGACAGCTGGACAATCTGTCCGCGCGCGTGTTTAGCGTGATTAAAATGCATCTGCGGTGTGGGTGCTGCGACACAACAACACAGCAACACATATGCAAACTAACCATGTTTTGTTGCGCATGCGTAAAGATGCTGCTTATAATGAAATCAGCGTTCACTTTATTAATCAGCTCGGCACGCGGTGCTCCAAATGAATTTAATTGAAAGTGCATTCATACATGAACATTTGTTGGTGCATTTTTGTTATGGTTCTGGTCACATCATAACCGGTGGAAGGACACATACTTCGATAATAATAAGCGACATTTAGTTATGGTTTTTACAGATTTTACAATTGCAATTTGATTGTGTAGCCGATTTCAATGCTCATCTCGCTGCTTTCAACAATGTCCTTGTGATCCTTGTCAGCAGTTGACTTTCATTTTTATTCATTAAACAAAAACTAATTTGTTTCAGTTCGTTTGTTGTTTTTGTAATTTTTTTACTTGTCTACAGCACACTTGAAATTATTTAAACAGTCGTTATGTCATCTTTTGTCACGTGCAATGAAATGTTGAAAATAGACACGCATGCATGTTTTCCTTGTCTTTTTTTTTTTTGGGAGATTTGTATGTGTCTTTTTGTTCTTCAACATTTGAGTTGCATTGAAAATCAATCGTGTGTTAATAATCGCATATTTATAATCCCATTACATGTTTTAATGTGTCTTAACTGCTGAAGCGGCGTCGATTTTTTGGATTTTCGGATTTTTGCTACCTCAGCATGGTGTCAATATGTCAGCCAGCTATTAAATGAACATCCTTAAGGATAACTGTTTTTTTATATGTATATGTACATATAAATGTATTTATTTATCGATTTCTTCAAACTCTTCCCTAATGTTTTATGATAATTCCAATACATATGTATGTATCTATCTACGATTACGTTTGCATGTATATCGGTTCTTTTCAATTTATGTTGGTTCAGTAATTTGGATATTAAATTGAATCAACTCTGGACAGAAGCTATCAGGATTTTTCTTTTCAATTTCATAGTGAGTTGATACGGGCTCAAATATTTATGAACAAATAAGTGTAAGGCCGAACATTTTATACTCTTCCAATTTATTTATTATAATAATTTTATAATTTTTTTATTAAAATAATACACAATTTGAAAAACATTTTCGTCATACATATATATAGTATAAAGTCCATTGAAAGTTGGAAACCCTAATATGAGGTATATGGGAGCTAGGTAAAGTTATGACCCGATTTAACCCATTTTTGGCATGGACACATATTTTTAGAAGAAACATAATCTCTACAAATGTCTTCAAAATATCTGAGAGACCTACCTATATATTCGGTAAAAAAAGATTAGAAGCATTGAGGTCCTCATGTTCGATATGTGAAAACGTATGGTCCGATTTCGGCTATTCTGTTCCGTTATCTTCACTAGTGCTTACTTTATATATTGTAAAGTAAACGATTCAGATCGACTTAAAAGTTCGGGTATATAGGAAGTAGGCGTGGTTGTGAACCGATTCGGCATATTTTCACAATACATCATTGGGATGCAAAGAAAATATTACAAACCGAATTTCAATTGAAAATGGTCGAGTAGTTTTGGACATATGACCCATGAGTCAACGGAGCCACACCCATACCTTCCTTATGATAAAATTTAAGGTTTCTGGTGTTTTTCCTTACTGAATTAAAGCATTTTTTAATGGTTTTTAACACAACTTTTGCATGGGAGTTGGGCGAAAGAAACCTTCCTATGGTACCAAGAAACACGTGTACCGTGTACCAAGTTTCATCAAGATATCTTAATTTTCACTCAAGTTACAGCTTGCACAGACGGACGGACGGACAGGCAGACATCTGGATTTGGACTCTGGTATATATATTCTACATCCAACTCGCTAAGTCTTAGGTGTTACAACCGTTATGTGAACAAAACTATATTACTCTCTTTGCAACATGTTGCGAGAGTATAAAAAGCCACACGGAATCATGTTATAGCATCGTTATTGTATTGATTTCACGAACAAACAACGAAGTGTGAGTATAGTCGGGACTTTTATTTAATTTTTACAAAAGTAGCTTTGGACTAAAACTTCTCTGATTCGTAATATTTAATAATGTTTATAGAACATATTTTCATGCCTTGACAAATAAACCTCTCTTGACTTCGCTTCTCGGTACAGCTGTTTTTACTGAAATCTAATAATATTTTTGCTTCTAGTTTGAGAAATTTCTATATTGTATATTTAAATAGAGTTGCCTATCCTCTACTCCCTCTCTACTTCACCGAAGTCTTTCTCCGAGTACAAATAATATTTGAACACTAAGTTTTTTTACAACACCACTAGTGTTGACGACGGAATGAATCTTCGGTACGAGTAGTTTGTTATTCTAAACGGATACCAGGATGTCCTTTCGGTTCATAATACACGAAGTTCAAAATTGGAGCCAAACTTTGGCCTTCCTATAAACTAAAACGGAAAACATCAATCGATGTTTTGAAATTTCGTTCGGAAATATCTTTGGGAATGGTCTAAACAGCTGTGACCATAACGTCATTCGGAGCAAATATGGTATGATAGTAAATTGTTGATTTAATCAAATTTTTATGATGTTACCATTTTGATCTCAAGTTTTCATTCCAAATTGGTTTGGTGATCAAAAAGATAAAGTATGAAAAATATTAGTCCCTCGTGTATTCGCAAAAATTTTACAGAGATTAATAAGAGATTGGTTGTAAATTCAGAATATTATTTTTAGTGGAAGAGCTCTGGTCAGAATGAGAAATGCTCATCTTTAACGAACAAGACGATCATCGACTATTAAACAAGTTCATGCTGTTATATGATAAATGTGTAAGAAACTGAAACTTCTTTGTTCATATAGAAAAAACTCTTTTATATAATACTAAGAAGTTTCAAATCGAAATCCTGCATAACTTGTATGAATAATAATTAAGAATTTCGCATTCCAAGCAATTAAAGAACTAATTTTACAAAGTCCCCTCTTTTTAATGCAATTAAAATCAACTTGAGACCAAGCAGTCTATAAAAAAGGAATACTAAATGACTTAGGTATCATAGCAGCGCAAAGCGGCAACAACATCCAACATCGTCGTCGACATCTGCCATGCCAAAATATCACAATAACAAAAACAAATATGCTCATTATCCTGTCGTTTAAGTGGCCAATGAATTTCCAAATCACAAGCTAATAAATTTCTACAAAAATAACCGTTGTCATTGCGCACAACCCAAACAAGGCAATCAAAAAAGCGAGTCGACACACATACATACATACATATGTACATGGAGTTGAGTGTCTAGCGGAGACAAGCCAAAGTAGACGAGGCTAAAGGCATTTTCAATACAACTAAATTCAATTTAATTTGATTCAAATCGCATTTATAGCCGTTTTTGTTATTGTATTTGTTGTTGCTTATTGTTATTATGGCGACGCTTTGAGTTCATTATAAATCATGTACAAAATTAAAATTCATCGCCACTTCGTAACCCCCTAATGACTGTACGAATTTACTATGAACAAACGACATACAGACCGATAGATAGAGGGAAAGGAGAGGGGAGTACATGCTTAGTAGTACTCTGTAAGGCAAGGATGAGTTGGAAGATGAGCGAGATACATACTCGTAAATGTGGGCTTTTGTACGCATTCTCAGGCATAAAAGTGTCGATGTGACCGATGTGAATCAAAATCGCATTTACAACAACAACAAAGCACATAAACAGCCATAACAACAACAACAACAAGAAAAACAGTAGTAAACTAATAGCAGGGATTGAAGACGGTCGGTTGATGGTAGAAAGGGCAAGAAGAATGTGTGTGTGGACCAGTGCGATTCATTGGCTCATAAATTAGCTCAGAAAGCAACAAACGGCGGTACGGCAGAGGGGTTGCAGAGATAAAGGTGCAAAATGTGCACAAATGAGAATAAATATTTTCACAATTAACAGAAATTAAAAATCACCAATATTATCCCTAGCGCAACAACAACACACACTCCACTTCAAGGTAGCAATGCCGAGGGATAATATCATCAATTCCCAAAATAACAAGGATAACATCGAAATGATCGCACACAGCAGCGTTGCGCTAAAGATGCAACAACAATAACAACAAGTTAGCTCTATATGTATGTACATATATATCTGACAATGGCCATCAACAATAATGGCAAAAGACATAACGACAAAACAACCAAATAATAAAATAACAACCACTTTATGCCACTTCAGCCTCGCAGCGCTGCACTATACTCCACACACCGCACCGCAACACTCGAGCTAAATCTGCCGCACTCCCCTCCACTTTAAAGCACTTCACTTCACTTTTAATAATGTTGTACTTACGCATGTATTTCGTCGTTGTGTTCGAGGCACTTCATGAAGGACAATGCGCCAGACGGCATCGAGCAGTTCATTTAATAGACTGCCACAATTGCGGATCCTGCCAATAGACACAAACCTATGTATGCATGTGTGTGTGATTGTACAGAAAATTTATAATAAATTAACTTCACATTTGGTTGTGAGTTGAAATGCGAATTGAATTGCAAGGCAACTGTGCATGAAAATCTTATTGCAACGGGTGCAGTTTGTTACTGCCGTACACGACCGGTAGGAAAGAGTTACGCTTGGGATAGTTGTGAGTCGAAATTTTTGTATCCCAATAGGCGCCTAGCTTATCTGCTTTCTATAATTGGGATTTTTTATTTATTTTAAAACATAAATTTAATCGGGCGCCTGAAATAATGGGAGAGTACAGTTGATTCTCATATTTGATCTTAATTATCTGCTAGTCCCTTTCAACCACATAGCCCAACGTTATCGCTATGAGAGTTCCACTTTCTTTGCTTCTAGTGAAGGGGTTTACTAAATGCACACATCTTATTCTAAAATAACTAAAACTTTTCTTGGAGTTTTTAGTTCTCGAACATAAATGAAATTTGGGAAAAAAGCTCCAGTACTTAATGGTAGTTAGATAGATTTCAGATTCCATAGACCTGAAACGTCCAGTCCTTATTGAATGGCAATATTAGTTGAAAGTATTTGTTGAAATTAATATCTTAAGTCTATGAAGAGCAGTCTATGAAAAACAGATAAATGACTACTGAAACTGACACTCTTGAATGGAACGGGGTTTCTCGTTTACTTTACAGCCTCCCAACCTGTTTCGCATTTGAGACATTTACATTGTCCTCCTTTCTTCACATAGTCGAGTATTATATTATTTAAAATACGATAAAATTCGGCATTTGTAATTTTGGTTTCGTAGCAAAATTAATTCTGATCCATGTTGGGGTCTTTCTTGAACTTTTACAATATATCATAGCACAAGTACTGCATTTATAATATATTGTGACATCGTCCGTCTAAAAATCGTACTTTTTAAGACAGTAGATATCGAACATGTGAACCTAAGTGCTTGTGGTTAATTGTTTACAGAAAATAGCGGTAAATCTCTCAGATATTCTAAATAAATTCAAATTCTTGTAATATAGAGTGCCTCTATACTCAAAATGGGCAAAATCCACTAGCCCCCATATACCTCATATACGGATTTCCAAATTTCTGATGGGCTTTATATCTTATATTTCGGTTGATATGTGAAATACCTCAGCAAAATTAATTGAAAGGAAAATCTGCATATAAAATAGCTTGGTTGGCAAAAATAGTTGAAATCGGTCCAGGAATTACCTAAGCTTCCATATACTATATAAAATGATTTTCATTATTCTAGTGGGCTTTATGCCGAATATGCGGGACGAATAGGGATTAAATGAACAAATGAAATAAAACGAAATGTATTATACATTATTATTTAAGGTTAATTTTTCGAAAAAAGTTCGGTAAAATATCCTTACTCTTTCGTAAGTTAATTTGATTTCCATAACTCAACCAAATATTTTGAAACCAGTAATGCTTACACATCTTTTCGGGGTTTGGTGAATTGATATTCCACATTCAAAGGAATCTAGTAAGTGTGGTATGGCTCCATAATAACTATAGAAACTCAAAAGCAAAAATCATACTCAATTTCTCACTGGGTGTGTACTATGATCACATTTCTGAGCATATGAAGACGAGAACTCAGCTCACTTGTGCTTGTACATGTGTTTATTCGTGTGTACTCGAACATCATCAAATTCATATTCGCTATGTCACTCGACTCGCCGCCGTTTAAACGCTATTAAACGTTTTATTAATGAAACCTTTTTTGATGGTGTGCCATTGCCGCTACCGCTGCTGCCCGCTCCTGTTCTAGCAGCACAGCAGCCATGCGACATTGTCCTTTCGAGTGTGATGATGATGCTGCAGCAGCCGTAATGGCAGCTATTTAGGAGCAATTAAATGGATATGCTCGCACTATGTGAACGAAAATACACGCACACAAACAACACAGAAGGGGACACACACACACATATACAACGAAAACAACACTGCTCAAATGACGCATTTAAAATTTAATGATGCAGACAGTATTGAGAAATTCATAATCATTGGCAGCGGGCCACAAAATTCCTTGGAAACCAACACAGATATACAAACATATACATATACATATGTACACTCACGCGTGACTGCCTATATACTATACGAGTTGTATTGCTGCTGTTGTTATAAATTAGGACTCATATTTCTATAGCTTAGCTACTGCAGCACTTGGCTTGGCTGACAAGTCACAACGCCAAACGTTAAACGCTAAATGCTAAAAAGGATAACACGCGGCACTCGGCTCGTCTCGGCTGTCGCATTCGCCGAATCGGTAGCATGAAAGTGAAATCTGTGAAAGGTGCCGCCAGCAGGCGGTCATCAGATGGCTTGTAAACAGTAGTGGCTATTCATTAATAATAACAACGACAACAGCAACAACAACAAAGTGGTTTGTGAAAAATATTTTCCAACTAAAAAATAAGCGTATTTAATGTGCATGAAATTGAAAAATGAAAAACAGCATACAAATGGTTTTCGAGCATCCACAACTCCATGTTTGAGATATTCGTTGATGTGCAACGGTTTGTCACATGTAGACCATTGTAATGTCATAAATTGTAGCGGCACTTGAATGACACTCCAGTTGACATGACATTCTGCTTAACCGCATTATGCGTGTATTATTATTAAATATGAATACATAAGTACTTTAGTTGTAGTGATGGCTGTAAGCTGACTCCTTTGTTGCGGGTGCGGCTGCAGTCCTGTAAAAATAAACAGATTTCACACTTAACTTTAGCAAATTTTTGTAATTAAACAAGAATCTATTTCATTTACATACATAGTTACTTAGAGTTTATTAAATGCATCCACTTGGTTTTTAGAAAATATTTCAAAGGTTAGTGCTCTTGAAAATGACATGTAAATACACAGTTCACTTATTAAATGTACCTTTTTAAGTAAAATAATTTATGTTAATACTTTTCCCAATCTCTTTCTCTATCATTTCTATTATCTATTTAAAATAGCTGGTATTGACTTAAGTACATTCCATTTTAATTTTTTTACCGTAATATTTTTGATTTTTTAATACAAATGATTAATTATCTAGCAGTGATCTCCGTGGTGAGTTTTTGGAATAAATTAAATATTTATATATAATATAATGACTTTTTTCAACATAAACGCTATTAGAAGCCTATACAAATTTGTGTAAGATCTGCGATGCATTATGGTATCTTGAACCATACCATCTTAAAGTCAAATCACCCGGTTTTGAGTTGTCCCAATTGAATCTAAGTGACCTCCATCGGTGCAGAGGGTCGTTAATTTAATCACATCTATATTGAAATCTATTCGACGTTGCCTGTTTTTCGTTCTCCGGACTTTGGATACGACGACAAGCCTTGTACCCAATCGAAATGTGTTTAGTCAACCCATTGAAACCCAAAGAGTATAACACGACGATTTTCATTATTTCAACTGCAATATGAACAACAGAATCAAATAACTTGTACGCCCTTAAAGCGAAATCTCACGATAAGATATTAGGTATGGTGAAAGTCGGACGACGCAACTATGCCTTAGGAGACCTATTGTAATACCAACAGGACTGGAATCCCTTCACACTACCATGTCCTCTCTGAACCTATTGATGAAATTAGTCAATTCAAAAAGTTTTATCTATGCAACTTTCGAGACATCGTCGAGGAATCCGCGACCTCTACGTGCCTTTCTAATCCTAGCATCCGTATAAAAGATGTACCACAGTTTCATCTTCTTCTACTTTTTGGCAGCTTCTACAGTAATAATTTTATGGTATCCACAATCTGATGGCATGTCTACCAATCAGACAATGACTCGTTAATCTGGAAAGTTCATCAGCCAGATTGTCTAAGAGTTACCTGGAATGTCGCTGTGTCATGGAACCAATTGCAGGGTAATCGTAAAATTGGGAACTAGTTTTACTAACAGCTCAAGTCATTCTTTGACTAACTTTGAAAAGACCCTTAGAGACATCAGTGAATTCAAAGCCGCATGGCTGTATGTGAAGGTAAATATATTTTAAACCTTATAATCCTGTAACCAATTGTTAGGAAAAAATTTAGTTGACCTATTGGAACACTTAGCGAATGTTATAGAAAGTTTTTAATATTTGTAACCCGTCCTTTATTAGATTGTGCAATGATATGGAAATTTACAAAAATATGTTATAAAAGCTTCCCCCATATCTAATATCTAGAAATTTATTAATCTGGATAATTGTTGAATACCTAACTAAATAAAATTGTTAAGGCCTTGAATTTTATTGAGAAAATATTCGATAGAATTATCGTGTTAATTTTTTCAGTTAAAGTATTTATAGAAACAATCATGTCTTATATACTGATTTGGGTATACAATAACTGGCAAATAACAAAGAACATATTCTATAGAGTTGAGATTCATGGTTCGATAAGACTTGGTGAGTACCTAACCGAACAAACGAATCATATGCATTGAACTGTGATCTGCTCTAACCACAAGGTTGATATTAAGGATATGGAAAGCTTTCACAAGAAATGATCTCGAACGGTAGTTTTGAAGGAATAATATTAGGTGTGATTAATTTTGTAGAAAACGTGACGGAATTCCGATCTAAACTTTGTTAAATAAGATATACATAGTTAATTTTTTTGTACATTCTAACAAAGAGTTTGAAAAATATCGTCTGTGTGCATATGTCTAACGAACATACTAATAAGCTGAATCTACTCGATGATGAATTAGAGTATCTCGCTTTAACGGTAGCTCATGTTAGTACTCCTAGAATAAAGGTCTGCTGCAACACAAGATATTTGATCTTATATTACAAAGATGTTCCACAAACTACATTTCTCAAGCTCCATATAATATTAAACGCCTTCTTAACTTCTAGAAACATAATATACATATCGGCTGAAAAGTCGAAGTAGCTTCGTAGTAGTCGGTAGAATTGGTGTGGCTTTGCCATGTAACGCCTGGCAGCCGATGATTTATTAGTGCGGTCAAAACATGTGTTGGATGTGACAGCTCCTTCACAGCAACCTGAGACTCGAATTCGAACATCAAACACCAGCAACATGTAACGCTTCATCAACTGGGTGCGCAAGGATATGCGCAGGCGTACAAACACACATTAATCGCACCCATGTACACGTGTATGGATGTGTGAGTTTTATTAACGCCTCCACCGCATGGCTGTGTGTGTGATCTGCCACAGCGCGTCAATTCCGTGGAATTTGGTGTTGTTACGGCTGCGCCCCCAACTTGTCTGCCACAGGCGCTACAACTCCCATGGTGGTTGGGGTCTCCGGTTGCCACAGTGGCTGCTGCCGCCTCTAATGATTCTTGCAACGTAGAGGGAATACAAATTTGACGACCGCGCGGAGAATCTTTAACGCTGACGGCGCTTTAATGATATCCACGCACATACATTGAGCGTCCAATTTCCTAGTACCGAGTATAACCGTTCGTTTCTATGTTCAATGCACATGCGCTGTGGCAGGAAATTTGAGTAGTGCGCCTGCGCGATTCGCTGCGCTGCACAGTAGTCAGTGCCGCTAAGCGCCGCATAACCGCCACCAGCAGCGTTGCATGCGTCGTTGTGTCTGGTTGCACGGTGTTGCTGGCTGCTCGTTGTCTGGCTGACTTAAATTAGAAAAAACACAAACATTTCTTTTGCCTTTAGAAAGCGGAATGTTTGATTTCAGAGTGCTTGAAAAAATGGGCGCTCAATTGGCTGGCTGCAGCTCGATTCTAATTGTAGATTAATCACTTTCCCGCATTTTTTCGATTACTTTGTGCATTTTTCTCTTCAAACAGGAAATAAACTTCGAAAACAGGATGTTGGTGGGTGGCAGCCAGCAAGGAATGTGAGTGTTTAATGATTTGAAAAATTCCATTAAATTTGAAATTAATTTAAGGAATCTCAGGAATTCTTTTAGTTAAGTACAACGGAAAATATGCACAAAAAACTCATATACAAAATAGCTTGAATTTTAAGAGACATGATGTCCTTGTGTTGAAGTGTTGATAATTAAAGATTATATTTATTTATAATATTTCTTTGGGTTTCAGAACACAGTGTTCGTTTAGTACAGTATAATATAGATGAACTTACCACGGTCAATGTCCTTGGGGACGTTGCTCTTGCTTGGAAGTAAACGTTCGCCAATTATGATTTACACTTGAAAAATATTGATTTTTTGCAACTCCGTTATTTTTTTATTTTTGATTTTAGCTTTGGTTGTGATTTCTAACGTCAAACGTTCCATTTCACGCAGTTTGAACCCATTTGCTTATCTTCACAATAATTATTTTGTATTGAATGAGCTGATTTCATTATAACTTGAGACACAATAATTTGGCTAAATTCTTCTCTTTTCTACTCCATAGCTCACAGAGCTAGAATATAGTCGCAAACCAGTTAAAAAAATATTCCCAACAATTTTTATATTTTTTTTTTTTCAGACGGTCCATTAAACTCCTTCCCCAACTTCTTCTGAGAAATCTAGGTGTAGTTGTAATACCCCATTCACAGCAATATTCGAAAGTAAAGATAATTTATTGCATTTTTGTAGCAATCTTAACAAAAAATTGAGATTTTAACATATTGAATTTGACACTTTTTTTCATATTCTTCTAGTAAATTGCGATACTATGCGATACTATGTCTATATTATGTTATTTGCTGTGATCGGTAAGTAGGGTAATATGCAGTTTCAAATGATACCATTATGTAGACAGTGGTTATGAATATTGGTCGAAATTGGCTAATATTTTATAAGGCGCAGTTTTAAACTCTTTAGTGAAAGAAACTACGGAGAAAATATTTACATTCAACATAATAGCCATTCATTAAAACACTTGTAGTCTACTTTTAGGGGCAACAAGCGAAATGCTCTTATTGTTACGCGCCAAAATGGACTTCAGAAGATCTAAAATAATAATAATATTCAAATTTAATTTTGCATAATTTATTTCAGGAGTAATTTCCATACTATAGCATTACTATCTGCAGTTCATTACAAGGGTCTAATACTGACGAATGTGTGAACAAAACGCAGGACAAACAGCAGCTAAAAGGATATTAATTGCATTAAATGTTGTTATTGATGATCATGATGCTAGCTTTTGTGAGCATTAAGCACCCTTTGGAATCAACACACGCACGAAAACACATACATGCATAACAACAACTACATATACAAGTAAATATGTATATACATACAACCACAGAAGCTCTACTCCCTGCCATACACCGACAGCTACGCAGCATAATAGCTGTCGTGTTAGCCATAAATAAATAAATAACGTATGCGCACAATGTCAACGACCAATGAATGATGCTCGTCAAATAGCAAATACTTCAGTGCTGTTGTTGTTGTTGTTGTTCACATGCGTATTGTAGTATTTGTATTTTTATTGCTAACGAATATTTGCGATTTAATACAAATGTCAGCCATGCAAACGATCGAACAATGGCACTCAAGCGACGACATTCAGCGGCAGCAACAGCAACAACTGAGACAGCATGCAGGCAATCAAGGATAATGAGGCATGCCACATGCGGCCATTTGTATACGCATACACACAATCAAAACATATACGTTTGTATGCATAACACACATGAAGTGTATTTGCATGCATGCAAATGTGCGAATGCAATAAAGCCGCACAGTTGGTAGCATCCACATACACACATACATACACTTACATATGTACATACATATATATAATAATTTAATGGTGTTCCATTTGATTACGCGTGAAATATTTCCATTTACATATATTTTTTCTTCTATTGGCTAACTCATCACTGTAATGGCTGTATATTTTAGGGAAATTCACTAAATCTGCTTTTGAACTTTGAACAGCTGCAATTCTGTGTGTGTATTTGTGACAAATAAAATGCAATAAAATGGAGTACGAGTATGCAGCAACCCATAGCACTGAATAATTAATGTTATATTTGTATTTAGTATTTCTGTGTGTATAATGTGAAAAAAATTGTACATAGGAACTAGTTTAGGAAATAATAAGGAATTAATAAAAATTTGCATTTTTGAAACATAAAACCTTTATTTAATCACTGGTTGTCATAAAGTTATAAGTCATAAATGAAAATTAAAAAAAAACACTATGGTTGTTGTGTAATTTTGTTGTGATAAATTTGAAAAAAAAGCTGATTGACTGAAAACAACACTTTTCAATAAACATACTATGCAGAACGAACAAAATACATTTTTTTTAACAAGTGAAAAAGTTCAAAACTTTATGATTCTACCCCAATTATATTAGTTTTGAGGCGTCAGCTCTGGCAGCTAATGCTCATTTGTAAATTTATAATTATGTCGCCATTTTTAAATTAAACTAAATTAACAAACTAATAATTTTAAGTTATCAGGAAGAAACATGAGGAAACTTTATACTATTCGCAAATGATACCGACCGCCTCCATTGAATATGGGATTTCTAAATCATTGGAATGAAAAACTGAAAGCTTATTTTGGAAATGAATTTTTAATATTCAATAATCTGCTTGTCGAATTTCCTAACTTTGAAAATTCGTTTGAAAGATTTCAGTTGAATAAAGCTTACAATATTTTAACATTGCAAACATTTTAATTTTTTTTTATGAAAAATTTTTGCTATAAAGATATTTACATATGTAAGAATATATTAAAAAAAAACGTGTAATTATCTGGTTACCGAAGTGTTCTCTCAATAAATTCATTGAATGATTAATTATTCATTATGGGAAGTGGCGACGTTTTGTTGAAACCAAATATCGCCGAGATCACTAGCTTCATTTTCAGACATCAAATAGTTGGTTATCATAGCGCGATAACAGTCAGAGTTGCTGTGAATCGACTGTCTACTTGAATACTCTCAGCTACAGCTGCTGTATTTATTTCAATGCTGGACGTGGTCTATTCGATCAAATATTATCCAATAATGAATGTTGGATCTTAAGCGAAACGCGAAAACATCTTCTTTACAGATCGGTATTTTATTTGACCAGTACCAATCGAAGAATCAGCATATTTCACTCCAAGACCCAATACTAAATTCAATTGACGTAGTAAGTCGTGATAGTAATTCTAAACTCAAACAGTTCAAACTATGCACTGTAATTGTATTCACTTATTTTAAAATTTACAAATCTCACTAGTTATATTAAAGATTTTAATTAATTAATTAAATTTTTTTTGGTACTTACTCCTGAATGTATACTTCATTTTTTTATACCAACTTTCCATTGCATTTTTTTTTTAGTTTTAACAGTTCATCTAGTTTAGTAACACATAGAAATACTCAGCGCTAGCGAAGAAACATACATTTATTTTTTCGTAAAGTATTACATTTACTATTTCACTTTCTGCGCCTATACATAGACTACAATAAGGGTCTGAATAACTGGTATTATAGAGAAGATGCCGATGTTTCAGAGGGACAGTGGAATTTTTTAGAGTATTCTACGATCAGTTCTAGATCTGGAACAATTCTTTTTTTCTAGATGTTCAATTTGTACCATGTTACCACTGACGTTTCGCAATTACAAAAAAAACTACTTTGAAGTGATTTCTTATTGTTTATTTTATTTATTTATTTCGCCAACGATTTCACTTGCAATTAACAGCTGAAGCATAAACGGTGTCAACGCCTCTCATTAAATTTTAATTTGATTTCAATCGCTTGCTCTTTAGGCTTTGTGTGCGCATTGTTTGTTGGCAGTATTGCCTGCCACTTAGGCAACAATTCTCGGGAACTTGGTCGGCATGTGTTGCAGCAGACAATTTGTCGCGCTTCATTTGAAATGCATTTGAGAGAGAGCGACAGCGAGGCGAAGAACAATGCCAAGCGGCGTTTAGTAAGGTGATTTCTTTTATTGCACTTCACACTTTGGGTTTTTGTTTTCTTTTGTTTTTTAGTTTTTTGTTGTTTGAAAATTTCAAGAAATTCGTTAAATTTGAAGACGTGAAATTGCCGCCTAAAGTGAACAAAGCATACACGCTGCACTAGTTTGTTGCAACAATCAGCAAATATATGCAACAAAGTGAGCAAACAATGACCAATATATGTGCTGTGTGTGTGTAGGCGCACGCCCTCAACAGATTTTTGACAACAAACGCTGCAGTTGCAGCAGAGACAAAGCAACCAACGAGGCGGGAGGCGCAAATGAACAATACACACAATTGCCACAGCTTGCCACACGGTCACGTTGCAACTATGCGCAAATGGCACAATCTACAGCAGCAAGGTGAGAAGATTTTAGTGCTCGGTTGGCATTTTAATGTGCGCTGCTGGCAAGCAAGCTGGCAGAAGTTGGCGAGCAGATTTTGTTTTGAGCGCAGCGCCCACCTACTGGCGAAATTTACACCTTCTCGCCGTCTGTTGCACCTGAAGTGTCGAGCCGCAGGATGCGTAGGCCAACAATGAGATGCACTTCGAGCATGCCAGCGGACAATAAGAACGGTTTAAAGTGGCCAAAAGCCAGCATAGCGGCGATTTAATTGTATGACAAAAACAAAAAGTGAAAAGAAATAAAATAAATTTACCAAAAACAACTACAACATTGATTGTATAACAACAATAGCAAAGCGACGATGAAATTTGGTCATGTCGCACTATCAGATGAAAAAATGTACAACAACAACAACAAATTAAAACTTCCTTTCATTTTTCGCCAAGTACTCACTTTTATAAACATTTACCAGTGTTTTTGTTGTTGTTGTTGGCGTTTAGTATTATTTCAACAAAATTTGGTTGTTGTTATTCCACACCGCACATTCGTGTAACAAATCTTGCGCAATTATCGCATTAAACCGCAACGCAACACACGAAGAAAAACAACAACTGCAATCACAAATGCAACTTGCAACAATAACAACAACAGTTATTATTACTGCAGATCCAACAATTGCCTTCAACTTTGTTCTATTCTGCAAGCGCTAATGCGCAGGCGTGCGTGTTGCAACTATCCACACCTCTTTAGATCGACTTCAACCTAATGTCCGTCCATCTGTTTGACTGCCTGTCTGCAAGCGCAATGGTAAGTATGTATGTAGGTGTGTTCGTTAGTTCGTTATTTGTGCGCCGGCGCGTTGGCTGGCAATTTTCCCATAAAAATATAATTAATAAAAATTAAATTCGTTTTGCGATTATGGCGCGCCGACGCAGTTATCCAACTAATTCATTTATCCACACACACACACACACACACGCTCACACACAAGCGCACAATGCCACAAACATACCAAAGTGCCGCATATGAAACAATAAAAATATTTGTAAGACCATTTTTAGCCTGGCGACCGCACCACAAATGGCAATGGCAGGCGATTAGCAGTTTGGCGTCGCACTTTGTGAGAAATGTTCGAATATTTGTTGTGGCATAGTCTCAACGAGACGCGTTAAAATGCAACTACATATATATTTACAATAGGTTAAATAAGGTGAGGAAAATTTATATCTACGCTTATTGGAATTTAACTAACGTGCCACACAGAAGCTTTCTCTGGCGTAGTAATCCACTTGGCTTTCATCTTGTGCGCAAATGGCGCATAAATATGGAAAGCCGGAGCATCGTTAAGGCATTCAAATGAAACCTTTTGTATTTGTATGCAGTAATTGTCGAAGAAAGCTGCATAATTTCATTGTAACTATTAATTAAACGAAGTATTATTAGCAGATCATCTGAATTATGGTGGAAGAACCGTTAAAAAAAGCATAGAAATCTAAAGAAATTTTATTTTTGCAGCAACACTAAGAATACAAGTGTAGAGGACTGCTTTGCTGTGGATGCTCCCACTTATACCGAACCATTATGTGAAAGAATTCGAAAATATATCTAACAGGATTGTACCTTGGTCCAGTATAGATCAAACAGTTATACAAAATGAGCTCTGCTGTCTTTATGGTTTCAAAAACCATCAGTGTTTCTACATAGAATAACTAACTGTAGCTATAACGTTTGGTGACAGGTCAGTAAGTACTTACAGTTCTCTCTGATGCACACATTGACTATTTTAACTGGAGGTGGAGTTTCCTGCCTATTTTTATATATTTCATTTAAATTATGGTGGATATTAGAATAAGTAACTTTTAATTTTAAGTTGTTTGATTTTATTTGGATAAAAGTTCCAGTTCAGTCCTTGTCAAGGCTAACGCGGACCCACTTATTAAATTTTACTTACTTTACCTTGTGGGATTCACCCAAAATTCCTCTAATAAATCAGTTTTAAGTTCAGATTTTAAATTTTTTATGAAGAACAAGTATTTTGAGGTTCATGATGATGTTTTGATACCAAAGCTTTCTTGAATATGTGATTTAGTCAACCTGCCTTAGAAGTATAAGGCGCTCCAACATCATCTTGGGATTCATTCATTATAGAATTTAAGTGGCTTTAGTAAGAATTTTGTAAATATAATTTAAATTATTTTTAAACGCATTTTTAGAAAGCTGTAATAATATCTAATATTCAACCTCCTTGAAGTAATTATGTTACTCTTACGGTAACTAAAGCTAAGGCTCGGTTTGTATCTTCGTTCGTTTCGTTCGATAAACTGTTTCCATCTAGACGGTACCTTCATAATACCCCCTTCGTAGAAGCCCCCCTCCTTATTTGCGAATAATTCAGACAGCCACTTTTCACAAGCCTCTTTTGAGTTCAACTTTGAACCACCAAGGGCGTTCGCCATGGACAGGAACAGGTCCGGGCTATATGGTGGTTGCGATAAAACCTCCCGTAGCTCCTGAGGAGTCATCAACAGAGTGTGTGGTCTGGCGTTGTCCTGGTAGAAAACTACACCTTTCCTGTTGGCCAATTCTGGACGCTTCTGGTCGATCGCCTACTTCAAGCGGTCCAGTTGTTCGCAGTAGATGGTAGAATTAAGAGTCTGGCCATATGGGAGCAGATCGTAGTGGATGATTCACTTCCAATCCCTCCAATCTTCCTGGTCGTCAATCCCGGCTTGGCCACTGTTTGGGCCGGCCTTCGACCGTTTTTGCTTTATATATAAGCATATTAACAATTACATGTGGTTCAAATAGCTTCTTAAATTAAAGCAAACTGACTGGAATGCATGTAGTTTACCTGATGAAACTAATTTATGGAACTAGAAGTATATCTCAAATTTTCGTTATAAATATATAATATATAAAAAGCTCATTAGCTGTCTTACATCTACATAGTATATATATTTTTCTAATATTGAAATAAATCTCAAAACGGATTCACTTTCTCCACAACTATTATATTTCTCTGGAACTCTTCCCATCGCAATCGTAACGCGCTTATCTCTGCTGGTGAATGACCGCCAAATTGGAATTAGTATTTTTTCTTTACATGCAATTAAGAAATCTGGAATTTGTTGCCACTTAAACGAGCGCTAACTGCTCATTTGTGTCACAATTTCATTTCTTCCACTTTTTATTACACCCATTTCTTCTCGAGCGAATGCTTCGCCTTATCTGCGCTCGACGCTGACGCTGTACTTGTCGGGCAATAAAAAGGATATCTTAAGGGTCAGAAAGCATCCCAGACGCACATACACACATACACGTACGTTTTCTTGAGTGAACGCGTGAAGCTCATATGTGCGTGAGTGTATGTGTGCGCTTGAACGCATACACATACCACATACGTCATGTAGCCACTTGTCTCTTATCGCGTCACAAGGCCAAAATGTGCATAATTGATATTTGGTTGTAATCAGCAGGCATAACGCTTGACTTCACGCCACAATTTAATTGTGGCAAGCAATGGAGCAAGCAAGCAACGACGACCATGGAACATGCTGCCGCCACAACGCACAAGTGCCAATGGCTAATGCCGATCTCTGTGGCAGTGTGCGTGCGTGTGTATGTGTGTGTGGAGCGCGAAGCAAACAACTCACTCACTTGTTCTTATCTCTCGCATAATAATGTGAAGAAAAGCGATTAATACCGAACGCATTGAATACTAACTGTAATGCTTGGCGCGTTCGCCTAAGCCAAAGCCAAGAGATTGGAGGTGGCAAGCGTGTGCAGTGTGCAGCGTGTGCAGCACAATCACTTTGGGGGGAAACTATCGTAGACGTTTCAAGTCAATTGATAACCTAAGCATAATGTAATGCATTATAACGGTCATAGACTCTGGTCTATGTGTGTGTGTATGTTTGTAAATCGTTGCGCTTCATATGACTTTCAATGGCATTTCACTGCCAGGGTCACGAAAGATTTATGGCCTTCTTCGTTCTTTCTTCGTCTCTGCGCTAGTGGCAGACGTGGCTTGATAACTTCTCGATTACTTTCGCTGCTCTTGGGGAACGATTTGTAATTTTTGTGTACAAATCCAAGTGAGTTTAAAAGAATCCGGTGATAAGCGCTCACTCAGTATTTATTTTATGTTCCAGCTTGTTTGTATGTTTGTGGCGAGTGTCTTCAATATTTGTATGCACTTGAAATAAGAAATTAATACTAATAGTCGTAAAATATTATTCATAATTAAATGCGTGTCTTCGCGCTGATTGTTTTCCAATACTCGTATTACATAAAGACGCACGTACATACATGTAACGGCATATATTCATAAATTTAATTTTGATGTATTTTTACTTCACTGGCAGCATTAATGGTTATGACTTTTCTATACTCAAGGAAAAATTAAGGTCTATTTCATTTATTTAATTGAGATATTCTTATTTATTGCTTTCTAAGGACAATAAACTTTTCAAAACGAAAAAAATAAACATGTTTTGGCGGAATTTCAAAAACAAAGTATTAAATGCTTTATGTGAAAGTATTATTTTCATTTAATATATATATATACAATAGTGATTCTAAATTACATTTTATGATCGGCCTTAGGGCTGGTTCCCAAGTAGACAAAACTGTCTATAACTATACTAAGAACATCTGTGATATATGATCTCATATAGAGCTTTATGGTCTTAGTCAGTGTTTAATAAGCATCGACAGATTGTTCTTGATCTTACTATTTGTTTCCTTATTAGTCCTAATAGGTTACACCTTTTTCTAGTCGAACAATTGAAGTTCAGCCTCATAGCCATTTGAAAAGATTGGAATGTTTGTCTTTTCTACATGTGCCATTCAATCTTCATTCTTCAGAAATTTTCAATGTCATTTTAATTTTTTTCGAAAAGACTTTAAAAGCTCTCTATTTGTTCCATGTTAACGGTTTTATTTTGAAATTTTCAACAGATTAGTGAATTCTACACAAAAGTATTGTACCGTGGTCCTCGATTATTGCATTTTTTCACATTCAGTCAGAGAGGTTTTTGTAATTAGTCGTTGAAATAATCAAACAGCTCATCTTCCACGAAGTCTATTTTGGGATTAATATGTGCACTATACATTTCATTGTGAGCTTATAAGGACCTAGCCACAAATCTGGATTAGCAGTTTAGGCGGTGAGTATTCCAGCAAGTTCTTGTCATTAGCTTATTGTTCCGAATTGCTTTGTGAACGTTATAGAAGACTTGTCGTTGATGAAAATCGGACGTCTGTGCTGTAGTGTGATATTCTAGTTAACTCTTTCTCCTTCTGTAGATTTTTTTCGTATTTTCACTAATACTAGTATATTAATAACAATTTTAATAAAAGCTGCCATAATATTACACAGAAAAAAATATTTTGTTTCAAAATCAATGTGAAAATTGCAAAAAAAAAAGTATTAAATCAATAAATTTGATGCCTTTACCTTCCATTACTTTTCAGTGCTAAAAATCTAAAATATGAAATACTCAAATATTCTAACAAACATAAGTCAAATGTCTAAATGGATGATTAACTGCAATGACAAACATTTGTATGAACGAACCCTTGTATTAGAGATTATTGTGTGGGCTGTCAACGCATTTATCAAATAATCTCCATATAATTGGCATAAACAGCAGTTGTGAATACACAAATATGTATGCATATAAGTAGATTATTAGATGTTTAGATATGCAGCCAATAGTAGTACGCATGAACACAAATATAAAACTCTATGTAAAATATGTATGTAGTTCAAATGTATGTATACAATTTGGGGATGTTTTCCCTCCACAGCTCCTTGCTACCCTCCAATACACATATATGTCACATGCACACAGCTATGGACCTAGTTTTTTCTCTTTCTCTTCGTTAACTGATGCTATCACTTTATCATAATCATAACAAAGTACCAAAAAAGAATTCCAAATTGACTTCAAGCGTAGAACAAAGGCAATGCCAATTTATAAAGATGCCTCTTTCAATGCGACAAATCAGATAAGAATCTTCAAAACTTCATAATGAGCAGATTTAAATGCTTCCCACTCCTTTTGTCAGGATTATGTTTTGTTATTGCTATGAGAAACCGCTGATAGTAGACAGCATCTACATATAGACTGACATATGTCTGTATGTATGTATGTATGTATGTAGGAGTGCTAATCAAATTGACAGATGTGCGAAATTTTATTTATCTTTTAATCAGCGTTGATTTCTATTTATACGCAAGCAAATACTATTGAGCGCATACATACAAAATTACGAGTATTTGAATTGTATGTGTGAATGTGCAGTTATGTGAATTATGAGTTTTATACTATTTTCATATATTCATATAATTAACATTCGTTGGGCATTTGAGTATTAATTACGCATATTTTTATTTTATTCTATGCACATATTTGATGATTAGTAGAATTCTCTTTTCGGCTGTTTGCTCTATTGGATTTCATATATGGATATGTAAATACAGGGTGGTTCAAAAGAAAATGTATTAATATATTATTTATATACTATGACCAAACAAATTTTTTTAAAATAAATTTTCAAAAATTTTTCCTTATACACCGCCCCTTTTGACGATTTCTCCAAAACGCCACTATGAACATATTTTTAATTTAGAAATTTTTCAAGATCCCTTTAAGAAATTAACCTGTTTCTGGACGCTAAAAAGAAAGAAAGCACTATTTAATTTTCGATGAAGCTTGGCAACTAATTCTTCGTAAAGAACATATGTTTAAAGTAAGTAATACAATTAGACAAAGAATGTTCTACATCGATGGATCTGACGAAATATCATTGTCGAGTCGCTGTCCCAACAAATAATGTTCTGCTATGGCCAGGAGTGCCATATTATGCTATTGGGCCAAATAACTGTTAATCTTATAATTGCAGAATACTTTATATACTTATCAAATATTGAGATTGCTCCAAAAATCCCCAGGTTTACCAGCTGCTATTTGAAATAAGGTATTGTTTGCACTTTTGAAACGAAAAACTTCATTTATAAGGTGCAATAAGAGGATTCCTGTTATAATATATTTATCTTAATTTACTTTCAATCCATTAAACGTTTCTCATCAAATCAAATTAAAGTCATTTTTCTTCTGCTGAGGAAATTGCAAAAGGTCTCAGAGAGACAAATTCGGCAATATGGTAAGATTACTGTGATGTCATTATGGTAAAATTTTTGTCAAAGAAAACCGACTTAATCAACGCTTAGGAGGTACTTAAGTATGCCAAAATTTCCTATTTCTCCAAACATAAATTCTTGGTAATACTCCGTATTAAACGTAGTTCCTTGGGATTAAACAAGAATCGAAGAGAATAGTTGCGAAAATCTTGACTTTTGTTGGTTCTTTTCGTGCTGATTTGAGCCGCGACTATATTTGATGTTTCCATTGGGACAACTAGAATTCGATTATGATATCAAAGCTGTATATTTAGAGTTTATCGATTTTTTTACATTTAGAACAAATCATAGTCATCATTAACATCAATCAACAGATTCGATGAGATGCTCATGTGAAGGATCTTTGGAAACCACTAATTCCATTATATTTCTTGTGCCCGAACCATCCGATAATAGCCGATCTCTTTAAGGGAATATTATATAAAATAAGATTCTCTAATAAATCCTCTTCAAAACTAAAATCTCAAAAGTGAAATTCCAAACTCTAACCTAACCACAATAAACGCTTTGATAGTGGCACAACGTCACTTTCCATGTCAAAATAATAAACTAATCAATAAATTCTCGAACCAACGAACGGACACTATTCAAGGCTGCCAGCGACACATATCCTTGGTAGATTTAGTGTTGTGTTCGCCAAAGTCATAAAAATCAGACATCTGCTGCACGCTTATCACCAGCACCAAATCAACAGACAACAACAAACGGTGTGATGAAAAGGGACAACGCAAACAGCGGCAGGACTAGCAGCGCCAAGAAGCGGTAGATGGGCTGATTGCATGAGATGAGCGTTGCGAGAAAGGCTGATATGCTTGCAACATACCAATAAATACTCACTAACAATAAAATTACGAGTATGTTAAAGATAGCAGTGGCATATAAATATAGATCCATCCATGTATATATAAAGTGTAAGTTATATGTGTGTTTCGCCTCATATGTGCCAACACCTTTCCAAGCCAACAAAACCGCCAATCCGTCACACACATTTAGGTTATGTAACGATCGTATGAGGTATGTGATCAGTGATCTTCGGCTATTTTGTTTCTCTTTAAGTGGTTGCAACTCCATGTGGCTGCTATGAATGGCTCTTAGGCATGGCGCACTTCTTGTGGCTAATTCTCCGAATCGAAACGGCAGCTGCGCACCCACCTTTCATTTACCAATCGACAGTAAATAGATTGAAAACATAATTAACTGGAGCACCGTCGTGCAGCAAAGGGGCACAAATAGTTGGCTCATTAAATCCACACGGATTACACATATTGGAGTCAGAGTTTAATACAAACAAAATTTAGGTAATCAAAAGTCAATGAGCATGTGTGTCTACCAAAGGACCTCTGGAACAATGCCTCTACCGGAAATAATATTACAATAAGAAAAAAATGGAAAAAAATATACCACTCATGTCACGAAAAGCGATTGAGCCCGAAGAAAGCAGATTAACTTATGCGCTAACAATGCGTACAAAACGAAGGTATACTTAATCCCATCACTAAATAATGGCGAAGTCAATTTAGAAGTCACGAGTCCTTAAGCCGCTTGCGGTCCATGTCGACCACCCGAAACTGTAAATGTCATTTCAAAAACAATAACGATCTTGCTCATGCGCTTACACTGCCTCGCTCTCGCACTATTTCACACTCCTGCGCTCTCAGCCGTTCAGCCGCTTAACGCATTACTTGACGTGTCAAAAATTTGCGTTTCTGAACAATATAATTTTCAAATATTCCATAATCAGAATTTTTCGTTGTAATACCAAAGAAAAAAGAATAGACAGCAAAAACAAATAGCAACAATGCAACTGCAAATCCTCTTGACCTTTTGCCTTTTTGGCTCTCAGCTTTTGCCGAGTTAATCGAATAACAGGGATAACATGGATAACAACTTAAACAAAACAAACACTTCGTCACTACGTCGTCTGCTTTCGCTCTGCTGAAACAATTAACAATAACAAAAACAAAAAATAGCAACAACAAATAATTGAAAAACAATAACAATGACTAAGTAGATTATAATAAACCGTCGTCCACTCAAGCCAGCTCTCGTGTCCATTGATCATACGTCCGACGGCTGGAGTGGACGAGACAGCAGGGCGCTGCATGACAGGGGGCACTGCCACCATGTGATTAACCAATTTTTGGTAATAAAATCTACATTCCATTTGCCTTGGCCTTAACACCAGGTCGTTGCTTGAAGACAGCGTGGCACGTGAGGCATAAGACGTTATGACTCTTCACTTTTGCGTGGCAGCCACACACACGTGTTACTGCCACATTTCATGCTTTGGTAACCGTTATGTTTAGAAGAAAATTTGAAAGTCAGCAAAGGTGCGGAAAGGTGCAGAAACTATTTTTTCGAACATTTTTTATGCTATTTTCCCGGATTCTAATAAATTGCTCAGAATTTCTGCTTAGTCAGCCCGTAAGTAGCGTTGCTAACGAAATAATTAATAACTGTTTGGTGGTGAAACTGATGAATGAATTTCGGAGAGTGTAGGCATATACATAGATGTGTCCATTTATTATAAAAAATATAAAGGAAATGTTTTCATAAATGAATGAAATTCTAGAGGCTACAGGTTTTTCGTCATATAATACTCTAGGTACATATTTATTTAAAAATAATAATTGGCAACACTGGTTACTGCTATTACTGATACTATAGAAAACGAGTATATTTAATAATATTTTATTTTTAAACTTTATTTGACTTTGTATCGTTTTCTTCCAGGCATATATTCGAGAAATTGGCCAGGATACTCTCTGGAAACTACTGAGAAATTTACGACGGATATCAAGTACCGGTTAAAGAACTTAATTAGTAGTTCAATACTACTTATAAATAGTAGATACAATTTAGCCATATTTTTACGACTTTCCAATGGAAAATTTTATATAAATATGTATGTAGATCTCATTATATATTAAAAAATAAATTTTAAGTGACTCAATTAATTTCTCGGAAATTGTACTCAATTTCGACTGAATTGCGGAGGAATGGTTTCGACGATTCAGAGCGGTTAAGAGACCTGTGACGACGAATACCGATCAAATGAAAACATCGAGTTAGACCGATATGTGGCATCTCATGACATCGCCCAGGAGATGGGAGTTAGTCACCAAACCAGAAGGTTGGATACATAAAAATGCTTCATGTTGGGTGCCGCATGATTTGACACAAAAAACCTTCTGGACAGAATTAACGCCTGCGATATGCTGCTGAAATGAACGAACTCGATTCATTTTTGAAGTGGATGGTGACTGATGACGAAAAATGGATCACATACGACAATATCAAGCGAAGGCCGGTGAATCGTCCCAAGCAGTGACCAAGCCGGGATTGATGGCCAGGAAGGTTTTGCTGTGTGTACGGTGGGATTGAATTGAGTAGTGTAGTGTTCCACCTGGACAAAGCCAGACCACATAATTCGTTGATGACTCGTCAGAAGCTACGGGAGCTCGAATAGGAGGATTTATCGCGTCCACCATATAGTCCGAACATAGCGTCAAGTGATTACCACTTGTTCCTATCCATGCCTAACGCCCTTGGTGGTGTAAAGTTGAACTCAAAAGAGGCTTGTTTAAAGTGGCTGTCCGATTATCGAACGAAGCGGCTGAACTAAATCCGATCACTGTAACACTTTTTATAAAACATTGACTAAAGAGCAAAAACACGGAAGGGAGAACATAATATGTGCGAATAATTCGTCTCAATAATCGTAATTTAATATTAGAATTTAATGGAACGACTATCTCCTTTCCTTGCAAAGCCAAACGCTGACGAAAGCTTGTTTGGCACCCTTTTTAACGAAATTAGAGCAAATTGATCAATTAACCTTGCATCTGGTTTCCGAGGATAAATAAATTTACGTGAAGACAGTGCTATAATGGAACTACGAGAGATATTAGAACCGTTTCATCGATGCGTTACAAGTTTCATATGTATCTGAGACTACACAACCATAATATTATATTAAATAATCTATAAATCTTAACAACGTTTTGTTCAAACTAATACTTAATCGCTCTTTACTTTGTTTTTAAAATCTTAAAGTCAGCAGCCAGAGATCAATTAACTTTACTGACGGATCAATAATATCAGATGTTGTTAATTAGCTGATGTTAATTGAATCAACTTCGTAGTGAAATGCTCTCAATTTAGCTGAAACAAGTAGAAGTCAGTTTTCAAATCTAGAGAAAAAGTGTGCTGTCAAACCATTTTTTACACAATAAACGATAGTTTTGTGAACCAAAAAGCTGTGCCTTATTTCTTCATAATACACGGAGTCCAACCGAAGTAGAGCTTACTAATGAAGTTAATTAATTTATATGTCCATATATAAAACCCTTTACAATATATAGACTCTACAACTCAATTACTGACTCATGCAGCAACTGAAATAGATTGCAAATCCTCAGTTGTTCCCGGCGCTGGCAAATGTCCAGCGAGTTGTAGACAAGTCTCAGCTACCACATTAAATTAATTTCTTCATTTCTTATGGCAACGTTAATTGCAATGCAAACACTTGCAAGTATGTAAGAGAGAGCGCTACAATCGCAAATGTGTCTCACCGCCACAGATTAGTGGCAAATATTTTCAGTTTCAGCTTCATTGATTAAGTTCTGAATCTGGGCTTTGTAGTTATTTGCTTACGCATTTTTCATTCAGGTAATCGATAATTGTCTACGAAAATGTGCTAATTAGGTGCCTGTGTTGATAGCCTTTGACAATTACCAAGCGACGACTCACTCGCCGCCAGCGGCACCCCGCCACAGGCCATGTTCCGAGCAACACAAAGCAACGACGATGGCAGTCAATGGTTGGTGCTGCTGCAAAATGTTGCATGTTGCCGCATTTTTCGCCACTCAACTGTCGCCTTGCGGCAGTTCAAGTGAGCGCTGCTCCAACGCCACCACCACCAGCTCTAGGCAGAGACGTTCGCTAGACTCGCATGACTATATACTATATGTATGTATATAGGGTAGTGTAGTGGGTCTGTTGGCGAATTCGCACAAAACAATTGTTGCGTCTGTTGTCTGCCGGTCTGCCGATGCGTTGTGACCAGAAGCAGTCAGCCGCGTCAATTGTTCACTCGTTCTGCGCTCGGTTGTTTGTTTATTTACTTAGGCACTCATTCAACAATTCGCCCACAGAGATTTGCGCACGTAAAGCCGCCACAGTTTCAAGCGGGAGACTCATGATGTTCCGAGGTGGAGGGAGGGGCGTACGCGCTTATAGCCCTTTTATGCCGTCACTTGATCGTTTTTAGTCGCTGTCGTTGATTGTTTGTTTGCTCAATGGGCATGAATGTGTCTGTCCATGTCGATTGCCTGCGCGGAGTGCGGCTGCGTGTGTGTGTGTCTGCGGTTTATCTGTTTGTCAACGACAAACTTAACCACGGACTTTTGGCTTTTAGTGTTGCACTGATTGCGTTCGTCAGCTTACAGCGCCAAAGCTTCGGCACGAAACCGCGGCGGCGGCTTGCTATTGTGGGCAGCTGCCGCTACTGTAACACCAGCGCTTGACAATTGCAGGCAACAGCAGCAGCGGTCATACCTTAAAATTTCTCATAGTCCGTGTCGTCAACGTCTTCCTTTGCACCGTCGCCTTCTTCGTTTTCCAGCCGCTTTTGAGACACGTTAAGTGTCATTCTATGGCCGCTAATTGACATTGCAAATAATGGTACAGCATTTTTCATGTCGCTGACACTTTATTCATATCAATTGTATCGCAGCGCTGCCATCAGACCCCATCACTTAGTCCAACAAATAAACAAATATCGCCAGCCAGCTTTCCTTTCCACACATAATCAAAATCTCAATTAGAAACACCAACAACTGGCAACACTGTTCGCCTATTTTTTTATTGACTTATGTATATGTGTTTTATGTGGTTAGTCATCACCGGAGTAGTGGAGATGTAAATATGTAATTGGTTTAGTTCAGATGTGAAATAGTTTTAGTTCAGATGTGTTAATGGTGTAAGGATGTAGCTTACTATCTGGTTCAAAGTTGGGTGTGATTTCATGCCATGACGGATCCTTAATGAACTGCCGAACAATTGTTAATACTCGCTTACTCATATAGTTCATTTAAAGAGACAATTCACTTAAGTATCGAAAGCTATAAATTATTGCTCCAGAAGCTTGAATGTCTGCTAATATAGATCTCCACCATCTTTATGTAGAATCTAACAGAATCAGACAAGACAGTGATAAGTTTGGCTGGATGGAAATCGGCCTGTTGCAGTAGTATCTGAGAAAAGATAATTTGGCCATGAGAAAAATACTTTGAGCAGTTCGTGGTAAGGAGTAAAATTGTATGGTCTTGCAAATGGAGACCATTTTTAAACCACGATATGCAACAAATCAACCTAAATAAGAACAAGACTGCATCGGGTTTCCCAAAGCACCAGCCGTAACTTTGCATGTGAGCCATATAAAACGTTATAGCCTACTCTCAGACTACTTGATGTAGCTATTAATTCGCTGAGAAGTAGCTTCTTCTCAGTACCTTTCAGAACTTTCGAACTGGAGTTCTAGCGATAACTAACTATACTAGGATTTCTCTTTAATCTCAGTATGCAATTGAAAACCTGTCCCATCTGGACGGTGAGCTGAAATTTGATTTGACAGCCCTCCATATTTTTCCTTATATTGCTGGATACCGATAATTCAGAAAAATGAGCTTCCGTGAGAATTACTATTCCGAATTTGATGGCTCATACTGTCATTGAAGCCTTCCTTCGAAGGGTTGATGTTAATAATTCGAAGAAATGGACTTCCACAATGCTCGGATCAGTCTTTCTAATAAAATTAGTATTGGAAGTATTTTACTTTCAATTTGAAATTTTTTCAAATATTATCTCTTTAACCAACATGGAATGAGGATAGCGAGTCGAAACCACTCATTCCATTAACAATTTCCTTCTACCAGAAGACATTAACTGATAATATTAGGATTTGTTGACTCGAAAATCTTACAAAATTGTTTATGTCCCCATGTATAGTGTTGTTAAAGCTTGGTAATAAAAAATACAAAAAATTACATTTTCAATAATCAAATTGTTCATGGCTCATTACTCTATCAACATTTTCGGTAGTTTAACCATTAAATTGCCAAAAAAGAGAGAGGTATCTTCGATTTTCTTTACAATGAAGCAAATATATATATGAAGACGTTTTCATTTTAAAAGCAATAAATAATGCAGTAGACTCAAAAAAGAGAGTGGAATGTGTGAATAATATAGTGCAGTGGTATATTCATAGTAGCATATAAGAGGGCAGTTTGATAAGTCAGTGTGTATTGGAACTTTCAGCCAAACAATTCACAGAGCTTTTATAAAGTACTATATTTTAATAGAAAACTGTAGAAGAAGGTTTGAGCTAACTATGAAGTAAATTCGAACAAATAAGAGACCAAGAAGTGAAAAATATTTTTACAACATTAAATAACTTTAGCTAACAGGGATCTATCAAACTACACCTTTAGATGACTTCGTTGTGCAGTGAACCCGGCAACTCCAGCGGCAGTGTAATGTAAGGTGGCAGCGACAAATAAGCCAAAATGTCTTTCCACTTAATTGCACTTAATGGCAAGCTTTCTTCTTTTTGGTTTTTTGGTCGACGACCAAGGCAATAATATGGTATAATAAGAATGTGCGTAATATTGATAGGCCAAAAACAATAAATCAGGTAGTTAACGGTAGTGAAATATACTAAAAAAATTCTGAGGACGGGGAAGGGTCTCCATGAATTTTAAAATTTTTGTTTTTCTTTTTCCAAATCCAGCATACTTATATGTAACACAACACCTTTTCCGCCAACCTCAGCAGCTTTTAAGTAAATTGCTTTACAAATTCACTCCAAAAAACTTCCGCAAAACACTTCCATTTGCTGTGGCAAATATTTGCATGAATTTACACTACAGTGTCAGAGCAGTTGGAGCGAATGACACTTGGCTTCCTTAAAATGCGCAATCTCCATTTACTTATATACATACCTTATTCAACACAGCGTTAACGGCGGCAAAGCACCAATTCAGTTGCATTGCATGGGTGAATGCCTCATCCGATTGCTCGGTAAACAGTTGTGAACGTAATATGAAATTATCCTGTTTGCAATGACAATATTTGCGCGACAGCATTAATAATAAACTGCTAAAGTAAAAGCGACAACAACAACACTTTTGCTTCACGCAAACAAAACGACCGATCAACTGTAGTACAATCAACTGTAAGGCCGCTGCATCTTTCGTTCATCATCATCACCAACTCGCCTCTCTCAATGGTTGAAAGCTTAATTATTTTTTGCTTCGCGAGGAATCATCGACTGTATTGACTTGCTGTGTGAGTTTAATGTGCGTTGGGACTGTTGTTGGTTGAACGCCATTAGCATTTTTGTTTGTCCACCGCTTGATAATCACTTTAGCTACTGTTGCTGTAGGTGGTCGAGAAACACTTGCACTATCGACCAGGGTTCTTCATAAATATTATATGAGCAAGCGAAGGATAATTTTAAAATATTTAATAAGTAAAAATGATTGTTGTTTGTTCTAGTTATTTATTTTTGCCTCAGATGAACAATTTCATGCAATTTTGTTGTTAACCCTTTCACTACCAGCCGTGCTGAGGTTTTTAGATAAAAATTATAAAGCTTTTTGATTTTCTCAAAAGCTCTACTTCTTGCTATATATGTGTGCAGACAGTCTGAATGATCTGTGATATCTTATATGTTATTAATACATATGAGACAAAAAAAATTGTATGGTAACTGCGGGATTGAGGTCCGGATTATAACCAATTTTTTTCGACCTTCTTTCGTTTGCCAGTAACCTGGTTTTACTCACTAGTTTATTCAATCTAGAGAAGAATTTTAGTTTAAGTTCGATATGTCCTAAATTCAGGAAATATATATTTATATGAATAAGAACAAAATATCCTTCAAAAGACCAGATAAGGGAAGAATTAACACTTCATATTTGAGCTAAGACTAATACATATCTGTCCTAAAAAAAGTGTTTGCTCCGCCCATTTTAATTCGGGCATGAGAGGGTTAAGGAAATATAAAAATCCGATTTCGCATTTCCTTTCCTAGAGCCTCAAGAACATTTCCGTCAATAGTCAAGAACCTATCAAAACTATGTTGAGCTCATATTAATCTTATTATTACTCTGCGGAAGATAAAGAGACATTTCACGACGCATCTAAAAAAGTTCCGCTTTCATTCCCTAAACTTTTTTCTAAAATAATGAAGGATGCTTGAAATTTTGAAATATAAAACCTCAAATGTGATTTCGAAGCAAATTAGGACAGTCGATTTCGAAATAAAATCACTTCTATAATTAAATTACCAGCAGGCTTGCTTACTTCTCCTCGCTGTCGCAAAATATATGTTTTCTTCAAGTAATTGCCAAAGAGCAGTCTTAAAGTCTGATCTGTATTTCTTAAAGGTTCCTATACATATACAATATATACACACATCTGATTGCACACTTACCTAAATCCTTAGCTGCCTGACTTTTCGTGGCAAAACAGACATCCTGCGGCTACCATCAACAGTAACACCTTTTTTCTTTCCGCTGCGTAGCTCAGCTCAGCTCAACTTGAGTCAGCTGACATGTCACATCGATCACTCACCGCAACAAAGCAGCAGCACTCGAAGTTCGAGTACTAGTTCAAGTACGTACTCTTGATCTTGCAGGAGTCTTCCAGACATGGCAAACTGCTTGCCTGTGTATGTGTGTGTGTGAGTGATTTGAAGAGGCGCCCCGCGGTTTTTGCAATTTGACTGTTGTAGACTATTTGTCTGTTTCTATTATTTTTTGGAAAATTAGCAGTTGGACACACACACAGACACACTCGATCTTCTCTACACACACGCAAAACTGGCAGCTGGTCAACCACTGACATTTGTTATTTTCAGTGTGTCCGTGTGGACTCAGTGGGCGAGCGTAGAGTCCTTATGTTGTGATTGTCTGTCTGTATGAGCCCTTCGAAATGCCAACCACATTGCATCCAATAAATGACCGAGTACCTATGCGCTTGTGTTTGTATGTGTGGGTATTTCTTGAGATGTGCTCACCTTTTTTGTGGCTTGTTTGTGCCACAATATGCCATTTGGATTGCAATTAGGCGATCGTTTTATGGTTTTCTGATTGTAAAATTATATTGGGATGCTGGAAGTTGAAGCGAGGGGTAATAGTATACTGTTGCTTTGGAGGAGAGATCATGCATATCTAAATCTGATATTGACTTTGAATATAATGCAAATATTTACTTCAATGTTCATTTATTTCCAAAATAATATATGAGTAATCCAATAAATAGACTGCGAAATTTTGGTCTTTGTCAAGGTCCCAAATACGATCTTCAACGATGAAATTTTGGGTATAATAGTACATTTGTTTCACCATTTAGTATGTTAACCTCAAGGTACTAAACTCAGTATACTCAGCTATCTTGGGAGACTTGATAGGAAGAAAGAGCTTCCATGTCGTCTTCAACTCGGTTTAGAGATATTGTATGAGTCGTCTTTCATTTCGATAGAATTTTTGTCTTATTTCAGAGCTTCTGCCTTCTGCGAGACAAGGCGTTCGTCTTTGTTTCACTAGTTCTGCCAAGTTAAAACTGAAAACTAATTAAGCCTTCGGCAGAAGTACACGGATAACATGTTATTGAACTCAGAGAATTAGGTTTTTAAGAATGAATAATGTTCTCAGATAGTAAATAGATCGATAAAAGTGAAAGCATGTCTTCATGCATGTTTCTGTGATGCGATAATGATTTCATCCTTAATTTTGGAGAGAGTCTCAAACAGCTCTGGTCGTTCTGGATATTCTCTTAACCATATTCTTTATCGTTTTTTAGCTGAGGTCCTCAACAAAATTTAATGGATCTCATCCAAGGCTTTGATGTTTTAAACATTATAACAATGTTTGGCATAGCGAGTTTCAACTCCAGTGCCTCACTACCCAAAAAATTATAGCCAATTATTTTAATAAATACTTCGTGTAAACGGTAGTCAACTTCAAGGACAAATTTTAAACCGGCACAATATATTCGAATATCATAGCAAAATCGAGAACTGATTTTAATTTATTAAACAAATTATAACAAAATGCTCGCAACCACCCACACATGAGCTGAAACCCCCAAAAAGAGGTTAAAACGGTAATTAAATAATCAACATAAACAGCACGCCAAAAAGGCAGACGACCGCGCAAATTGCAATTTCCAGAGAACAAAAAGCAGTAAAAGCCAAGAAGGAAGGAGAAAAGAGGAAGGAGGTAAACAAATAAGTAAATGCGCACTCGAACGCTTGCAGAAACAACAACAACAACAACAGTTAAAGCCGCGCACAATAGAGTTAACAACCAAACAACAACAAAAACAACAAGAGTAAAAGCCACCCACCCACCAAATCAAAGCCAGAAAGCAACGAACGATGACAGGATATTGTCTACAAACAAGCAAACAGATCGACAGAGACAGCGACAGAGAGACAGAGAGACAGAGGAAACCCAACAATTGACAATGTAAATGAAAAATAATACAAAACAATCAAAATTCATTATGACTAACAATACAGAAAGATAAATATTGTACGAGTATATTTATATGGAAATGGCTGTTTATATATATGTAGGTAAATATATTTATATATTCACTAAGGATAGCAAAGGATGATGGCACAACCAATTTGGGGTGGTTGTGGAGCTTGTATGGTTGATAGCATACAAAAATAACTGTAAAACAAGCGCTGGCATATGCTCCAACAACAACAACAACAACACCAACACCACACGCCCATAGTCTTTCAAGTCAAGTCACCAGACAAACAAACGCTTGTGGGTGCCAAAGAGAGGGGTGGAGAGCTGTGAAAAAAGGAAGTCACTGCTAATATTTACGCAGGCGGGGCGAGGTACACCAAACAATCACGGAGCTATAGATAAATATGCAAACATACACACAAACAAATAAATATGTACATAATGTGGCTATGAGCTTTGACAATGACGCCACTCCCCAGGCGCACATTCTGAAAAATTGCAAATTGAATTAAGCCAAAGTTAAATGGGCTTAAATGGCGCAAAGCCGAGTGGCACGTCACTACGCACATACACACACTTAGATGTGTATAAATGTAGTCTACATGTATTTAATGCTCATGAAACGAGCAAGAAGCTAGCAGCCTCGCAGCGAGGAAGCGCGTTATTGTGGTTACAATGCTTTGACTCAACCTCTTAACACATATATATAAAAATATAGATAAATATATATATGTATACCTCATCTACAGTAGCATAACGGCATATCCTGCATGCTAAGCTCACACTCACACTCTCCTCGTACTTTCCAGTATAGCACACTTACTTTACACTCAACGAGCGCGCTTGTTATTCCTTTGAGCATCGCTGCTCGCTCGGTCGAGTGTTATTTACCCGTTTAAATTATTAAACGATTGTTGGCGAAGTGCTTTCCTTCGCACCACATTTCACTTGAACCAACCAAGAGCTAGAAATTCTTTGCGATTTCTTCCGCCTCGTTATTATGCTGATGACGCTACCCCGCCGTCTCCGTCGTCCTCTACCTTTTCTGCTTCTGCTTCACCATCATTGCCGGCACTCTCTATGAGGCGTTAATTGGCTGGAGGGTTGGTTGCTGGCTTGTTTGCCGCGCTGCATGAGTATTTGATTATCATCGTAATCGTCCTGGCAATCGTCTGCCGCATCCTGTCGTTTCGTTTTGGTTGCTTGGGAATTTGATATCTCGTAAATTTATTTGATTATTTGATTAGCTTGCGTTGCCTTTGGTGGCTTAAGTGTCTGCATGGTGTGGTTGTTTGTGTTTGTTTGGATGTGTGCAAGGAGGGTTGCTTTGGATTTAACGATTTAACACTCATCCGCTTTTGTTAGCAATTATGGAGGGTTGCATGCAAATACTTTCGAACATATTTATATGTAAGTCCATATGCATTTATGTAACTGTATAGAAAGTGAATGTATGGTAAATGGCCTATTATTAGCGATTTTCATAGACATTTCAGTTCAAAATACTTAGGAAATTTTAAATTTTTTTGCCATGGTTAAGTTCAAAAACAGGAATAAATATCCATAAGAATACTTAGACAACTCCTTATTCAAAGAGGTCTAAGAAGTACTAAGTCTCCCTGTCTGATGGCACCTCTATCGAAAGTAGTATTTACTATCGTGTAGTACAATATCGTTGTCAACTACTGCAAAGCGATCGCATCCTCGTATTTAAAAAAAAAATCTAAATCGATCGTGGGTTATATGCTGCATAAAATATTGGACAGG
The DNA here is from genome assembly GCF_028554725.1 of Zeugodacus cucurbitae. NCBI lineage: Eukaryota > Metazoa > Arthropoda > Insecta > Diptera > Tephritidae > Zeugodacus > Zeugodacus cucurbitae. The sequence goes on from NC_071667.1 coordinate 72,277,576, forward strand.
AGAAACTGTCGTCGGGACGTGTACCGCGTTTTCTTCCTCCATACAACCCGAAGATGTTTCATGACGGTTGACAAAACATGGATCCACTCGTACATACCAAAACCAAGAAACAGACGAAACAATATACTTAACCCGGCGAACCTGGTCCGAAAAATTCAAAGATGGATCTATCGGCCTAAAAGGTACATAATGACCACCGTTTTCTGCGATTCACAAAGTGGAATTTTTCGACCTCAGAACTCTACTATGCCGAGTTATTAAGTCGAAGAAAGTGCCAATTCGAAGATGTTTCATGTCCGTCGACGAAAGATGGATCCACTAGTACACACTAAAGGGTAAGAAACAGAGGAAACAAACGAATGAAATAATTCAATCGAATGATGACTACGGTATTCTGGGTTTCACAAGGTATGTTCTATCGGATACAGGGCTCTACTATGTCTAGTTATTGAGTCGAAAAATAAGTGGCCTTTCACTATTATGATCAAATTGAACGAATTAGATCACAAACTACTATCCAAAATTTTGACCCTATGTTATTAAAAAACACAATTGAAGAAAGTACTTGCTTTATTTAAATATAAAAAAATGAAAAAGGCTCAAGAACAAATCAATCACGGTTGATAACTTCTATTAACAACAAAAGCGAAAAGTGGGTGGAAACCTCTCACCAATCTCCAATGAGAGCTTCCCCCACATAACTTTCCGTGCGCCATAATTTATTGACCAAAGAAATAATAGAATCAAATTACGTGTTAATGATAGCTTTATTATCGCCGACGAAACGAGCGAGCCATTAAACGGCTGCTTGTGTTTACCCCAACGCTTGTCAATCCACCCCTCCTCCGCTCGGCAAACGGTGCAAGTATAATTCATAGTGCCAAATTTTTCTTTGGGGAATTAGCGCGCGTGTCGTAGACTAACGACATTTAGATTACCCAAACGTTTGCGAAAACCAAAGTGATCCCAACCCTCTCTACACTACTCCTCCCAGTTTGCCTCGTTCGCATTAACGCTGATTTCTGGTGCTAATCTAAAATTCATTACACTAGCAATGCGTTAAATCGCCGCCGAATATGTCGTGGTAATGTCACATTAACTCGAAACAACAAAAATTATGAACGCAGCTGCTCGTGTTTGTTTTTGTAGTTGTTTGCCTTACTCCGTGATTTCGCTGACACCGCTCCACCGCAGAGTGTGTGTTGACAGTTATCACCCTCATCACACTCCCCATTCCCCCATCGACACTTGTTTTATACTCGTCTGCTTGTTGTTGTTGTAGTGAGGGTTGTTGCTTAGTCGTTCTCTAGATGCTAGCAAAAGCAGAAGTCAGTTAAAATAACAACAAAAACATTAAAAAAATTAAATTCGATTTAATCTGACAAAGTTGACTATATCTCTCGGCTTCTTCTTGAGGCAACAACAAAAACAAGTTGTAAAACGGGGAGTTTGTATAGCAGTTATGTTGACAAGAGGGTAGTCAATTGAGAGTAAATAAACCACCCCTTGCTATCATTTGATATGTAACGGTGTGTGTGTTGTTGTTGTTGTATGTGTATTTGTGTAATCAAATCAAATGTTGCTTGCGAACAATGAAATTGCTGCCGCTGCCGCGGCAGAAGCCGCCACCCTTCAGCAACTTCATTGCTATAGTTGTTGTTGTTTCATTTATTTATTTATTATTTTTGCTGTGATATTCAATTTAGTGACGGCGGTGACGCTGATGGTTATGGTGCGTTTATTGAATAACAGCTAAATGGCTGCACTGTCAACCGACACTGTATGTGTGGCGGAAGAAGAAGAAGCACCCTTCCAGCCCTCATAAACAGCCCCTTCATTCGCCACCTTTCTCACTCGGCTTCATTTAACAGCAGGCAAATAAATAGGTAAATACAATTTTTGATTTCTTCTCTACGATTTTTGTCGTTTGTCTTTCTTTGCTGCCTGTTGTTGTTGTTGCCCACACACACTCATTTATCTCATCATTTTGCATGCGCAGCTTTACCTCGGCTGCTTGTTTTGCGGGTGAGAATGGCAGCTTTGATTGTCTTGGTTAAATTGTGTGCAAATAGGAGTATTTTCCTTACACGAAGACATACATATATAGGCTTTAGTGTCCCTGCTGGAAATAAATCTTAAATTACTAAATATTGGTTAAAACAAGTAAGGAAGGGCTAAGTTCGGGTGCAACCGAACATTTTATAGTCTCGCAATTTATTACTACAAGATAACACACAATATGGCTTAGATATTTCAAATATTAACCCATTTAAAAGATATTAAGGCCATCGTATTTCTGAAAATGCTATAATTTGGTATATGAGAGTTAGGGGAAGTTATGACCCGATTTTAATAATTTCTGATACAGATACACACTATTAGAAGAAAACAATTTCCTCTGAATTAAATTAAGATATCTGAGAGATTTACCGATATTTTAGGTGAAAAAATACCATAAAGCACAGAGTTCTTCATTTTCGATATTCGGGGCATTGAAAAGTTATAGTCCGATTTCGACAATTTTTTCACAAGTGATGCCACGAATCATATATAGTATTTGTGTAAACTTTTGTATACTTTATGTATAACTTATAAAGTGAACGAATCAGATGGAATTCAAAATTGATTTATATGGGAAGTTGTCGTGGTTGTGAACCGAATTCATCCATCTTCCACACGTATCATCAGGGTGTCAGAAAATATTATATACCTAATTTTATTGAAATCTGTCGAGTAGTTCCTGAGATATGGTTTTTGACCCAAAAGTGGGCGATGCCCCGCCTATTTTCTATTTTGTAAAAAATCTGAGTGCAGCTTCTTTCTGCTATTTCTTCTGTAAAATTTAGTGTTTCTGACGTTTTTCGTTAGTGAATTAACGCGCTTTTAGTTATTATCCGATTTCAACTATTTTCATTGTGTGTGTTGGGGTACGTAAGAGAATCGACTGCAGAAAGTTTGGTTTACATAGCTTTATCGGTTTGCGAGATATATACAAATAACCGATTTAGGGGCGGGCCACGCCCACTTCCCCAAAAAATTACATCCAAATATGCCCCATTCCTAGTGCGATCCTTTATTCCAAATTTTACTGTTATAACTTTATTTTTGGCTAAGTTAAGTGTAGCTTTATGTGTTTTCGGTTTTCGCCATTTTGTGGGCGTGGCAGTGGTCCGATTTTGTCCACTTTCGAAAGCAACCCTCTCACGGTCCCAAGGAATATGTGTCCAAGTTTCATTAAGATATCTCAATTTTTACTCAAGTTATCGCTTGCACGGACTGACGGACAGACATCCGCATTTCAACTTCACTCGTCATCCTGATCATTTATATAAATAACCCCTGTCTAACTCTTTTATTTCTGAGTGATACAAACAACTGTTATGTGAACAAAACTATAATACTTTGTGCAACATGTTGCGAGAGTATAAAAACGACTTACGTATTTTTTTAAATATTTTACGAAAAAATAATCATAAATATTTTATTCAAAATATGAAATCATTAAATCATAAGAAACGAAAAAGGGTCCACTGTTAAGTGCTGGCCAGCAGAAGGAAAGTTATTGACAATGCCTCTCTATATTATTTCCATTTTTCGTCACTTACACCTTAGATTTAATTTCATTTTTATTATTTCCATATGAGAATATTCAAAAATATTTATGTATTTACAATTTATTTTACATTTCTTGTTATTGTCTGAACACATTTTTGTCAACACACAGGTTGGGTTAACTTGTCTTTATTTGAAAATGTATGTTAGAATAAATGAATTCTGTTCAGTTAAATCACAAAATAGAATAAGCTATACATACACAAGTGTGCACACATTTAAAATATGCATGAAAAAGTATGTATGTACCTCTAAACGTTCCCAAATTTCCTTTTTCATTTCTTCACCATTTTAATTACTTTTTGGAAGACAAAAATATAAAATGTGTTTTTATATTTCTTAATTTAATGGTTAAGTTATTTCACTCACATATAAATTTAAATAAATATATAAACAAGCTGTAAGTTGATTTAAAAATTATATGCAAAGGCTAAGCTGTTTTTATAATCAACTAAAAATTTAGGTTTGAAACTTGTTACTTGTTCTAGTATCGTTCTTGTTGCTCTTTTAGAGCATTCAGAAAATCATGAAATATTTAAAGAGTTTGCGGAAAATATTGTAGTTTAACGATCAGAAATGTATCGAATCCAATATAAAAGTACAAACTTTCAGCTGTCATTCATTAGTTTGGAGTTTCCGAAAGAAATAGTGCCGAATTAGTCCCGTAGCAAGAGTAGCAAGTGCCACGGCTCCCGCTTTTATCGACAAATCTTTAATTTATTACGTTAGATAGGGTCTTAGTCGTACTTAGATTACTCAAAAAAAGCTTCGCTTGCATTCGTTTCCAGTCTTGAGATTTAGAAGTTATTCTAAATCTCTCTTCGATCAATAAAGCTTTAAAAGCGATAACTAAAAATGTTTACCATAAGAATGATCCACAATTGCGTCTGTATCATGTTATACAAGGTCTCAATGTTATTATAAACAGAAAAGATCCGATAATGATCAGAAGCGACCAAATAGTTTATGAAGTTCGAATGACAAGTCGCGAAATTTAGAGATAACCAGGTTTCATATTCTCTGTTTTGGAATATAACTATGAATCATCGTAATCCCGACCAGATATCAAATATCAATCAATATATCTATCAGGGTTTAACGATTCTATATATACCTAAAAGGAGATTTATTCATATTTGATTTGACAAGAATCTGAACATGTTTTGTACACATATATAACTATTGTAGATCGGTACTAATTATAATCCCATAAATGACTATGATCGGATCATCAAGTGAAATATAATCGACTATTCAATTAGTCCGATATTATATAAGGAAACATACATATTTATATTTATATATAATATATATATGAATGTCTAGTATCTGTAGCTAAAAGTATATGTACAAATTAACGATCATTCATCCACCGATAACGCTACACACGAGCAACCATATAGTAGATAGCTTATGGTTCTACCAAATACATCTTTCAACCGCAGAGCTCACACAGCATTCTGTATTCGAATTTCGAAGTAGTCTATCTGTCTGCCAGCTGAAGTGGTTGCGATGATGCTGCTGCGGCAGCTCTTGGTGGTGGTCTGCTCAAGCGGTTGAGGTTGTCCAGTTTTCTCTAGCATCGACGGCTGCGCAACATGCTTTACAACGCTTCAGTTGTAGCTTACATATGTGAAGTATGTATGTATGTACTCAGCGTATGCATGTGTTCACTGGAGTGTTTGCATTTACTTAATTTCAGATTTCAACGCCAAATGAATTGTTGCGCTAATAAAGATGAATGACTTAATAAATTGCGACCCTAATCGTAACAAGATGGCGGTGCACTTCACTGCTTGCCAGCAAACGGCAGTTGGCGGATGGTGGATAGCGGTTCGGCGGTTGGCGGGCGCTGTATTCCACTTTTATTTCTGTTTAATGATGTGTACACACATCGAACGCACCACATCGTGTGAAGTGTCAGCCGACGACTCATGCTCAGCCGTGAATATCGAGGTGGAAGTGATGATAGTGTTAATGGGGAAGATATATAGAATAGATATACGTATTGTTATTGCTGTTGGTGGCATTGGTTGCTAATGCTAATGTTACATTTTGTGTTAGCAAAAATGGCTGAAGTACTTGAGCGGCATTGATGGCATTAGTTAATGCACGAGGGTGGGGGGAGGTTTGTGCATTATTTCACACGTTTTAGAAGCACAAACGTGTACTAATAGCTGCATTTCCTTTAGTAAGTGGCAATTAGTAATTTACTATCAAGCATTTGTTAGTCAACTTTAATTAAATCAACATAGTTTTAAGGTGAGCATAAGCGGAACTAAATTGTTTACATCTAGTAACAGTTGAGGTAGATCTTGAGCTCGGTGTATTTGATGTATAAATATTTTCTATTTTTTTATTTTTTTGACATACAATTTTTTGCTAAATTTCCGAAATTGCTGGAATTGTTAAATTTCGTTAGACAATTATTTGCTATAAAATATAATAATATATAAAAAAAATTAATTCAATTTTTTTAATAATAATCACTTTCGTCTCATTTATTAAATAATGATGCTAATTACGAGCCAAACTTATCACTAAAGCCAAACAAAAATTAAAATTTTTTTTTTTTTTCTATAAAACTTATTTAATAACAAAAGTATATAAGCGGAACAGATTTTAAAATTCAATTTCTATTTTTAGCATTTTATAGCCGGCGAAAATTCATTAAAAGTGGTAATTAATTCCGGAGCAGCCTAGACGTTTTGCGCTCAATTTACTCGTATTTGCGATAATCACATCGGCTTGACTACAAAATATATTATGATTGCTGCGAGTTCTAGAATCTAGACATAACTCAGAAGCATGCTAAATTTCGCGCTAATTATAATATAAAATAATTATAGAAATATATATATAAATAATATTCTACCATGTGATTAATATATATAACTGTATGTGTGACGAATCTTTATTGGAATCTGGAAGCTGAGTGCCAAACTCATTTGCTAGTTCTATTGTAGGTTATCAGCAGTGTGGCGAACTAATCATTGAAATCATTGCGTTTAATATGCAGAATATATGTACATACAGTGTATGTATGTTAGCTGCAATACGTATATAAATAAATATTCTGTAGAACATACATATACATATATGTATATTAATTTTTGCATTTCTTAGAAATAAAAGAAAATAATTAATTTAAATTAAAATAGACAAATGAATTATAATTGCAGAATATTCGCTTTCTGAAATCACTTGTCATTTCATTTGACATTTTGAAAGCAATTAATTGTGTTGCGCCTTTAAACCGCAATAAAAGATTTCCATAATTTTTAATGCGCATAGCATTTATTTCTATTTCTTCAAATTAAAATCTTCGCCTTAACAACTCACTTGTTGTTAGCTTTTCTACACATTTTGCTTTGTTAGACTAAATAAAACTATCAAAATATTTACATTCCACACGCTGAGTGGGCTAATTTATCATTTTCATCCGTCAAAGCATTGTACGCAGCTGCGAGACTATGGCGGTGTATTATCAAAAGATTCACACAGCGCAAAGTTTATGATCTGCAACACAAAAAGCCAAAAAAAAAAATAAAGACACAAGTGGGCATAATAATAAAAATTGCGTTGGTGTAATTCAGAAAATTAAGAAATTTTCACAATCAGCGGTTTTTGAGTGGATAATTTGGGTTTTTATTTTTTTTTAGCTAAGCACAATAGCCAGCCATAGTTTCCAGCTATTACAGCTATTCTCAATTTAATAAAAAATATATTAAAATTAGCAAATATACATACATACTCACGTATGTTGTTTTTGTTATTATTCTTTTATAAAGTCTGTAAGAAACACCGCGATTATACATATATCCAATTGCTGATACAGCCATAGAAGATACATATAAGTCAATGAGAGAGATATAGAGAATTTAGCAGCCCATTAATCCCAGGGTTGCTTTGATAATCATGACTTAATTGTATTAAAATAAAATAATTTTTTATATAAAACAATATTTAAAAAAATTACGAAAATTTCAGAATTTGTCTTATTTCAAGAAAATTATATAGTAGAAGATATACCTTGGCTAGTTTCATCGATAATGATTTTCATATGAATTTCGCATATTTGAAATAATTTTTTACATTTTTATTCTTCATTTTTAGCGCAAAATCACTAACACTAGAACCCTTTCTGAGAAACACATAAAGCAAATTTTACTCATATCAACGACATATGTATATATAAAAAATGTATATATTATTACTTGATCTATCATATAAAAAATATTTTCGCTTTTGTTCGCAGCAACTTTCAAAAACTCTCGATTAACAAAACCGCAGACATGGAAATCACTACTCATACCACATAACCACCAACCAGAGGGAGGACTCCACAAAGCGCAAAATCACTAACATTAACGGCACTTGAACACAACAAAATAATAGATATTTACTGCTTGATTCCTCTTCCTTCTGCCTGCGACAGGTTACACTTTCAACACACAAGCATACACACCCGCTTCCCTCCACCAACACCACTAGCAACTAGCAATTTATCACTTTGAATGGTGTTGCAGCCACTTCCAAGCCAACAATTTCGAATAATAATAATCCTTAAAATGAGTTTAATTTGTTCAGTCAAATTGCTGGCGCGCCTGCTTCGCTTCACTGCACTGCGCTGCGTTGACTTGGTTGAGGTGGAGGTGGGTGGAGAGGAGTCAGGAGTGTGTGAGCCCAACAACTCGTTGGTTGTTGCTTGTAGTTGCTAGCGCTTTGGGTGTTGCAGCAAACTTTTGTGGGTGGCAAATGGGCGAGAAATAGCTAAAAGCCGTAGTCGAAGTCGTAACTTCAACTCGAACTACTTATGTAACCAGTAAAATGGCATAATAATGAAATAAGATGGGAAATTAATTTGCAGTAGATACGAGTATACGCTCAGCGCGAAACAGCGCTACATCCGGAATAACTGTAATTTCAAAGAAATTATTTTAAAAATAATTTTAGTGCCAAGTGGTTCACTAACTACAGTGTTATTGGTGCATTAGCCTGCAAAAATATTATTACTCGAAAATTTTCGACCATAAAATTACCGTTACTCTAAAAAGCACACAAATATGATTTTATGTTAAGTACTTACGGCTGTAGCGCACTAACAAGTCGTCGCACGCTTGCCTGCCTTTTAAGTCAAGCATTTCATCATTCATTCATACATTTAATCGTCTCTTCATTGTAGCGTAATGATTCTACCACCCGTTTTTAATGAGCTTTTTTCGCTCCCTTCCATTTCACTTGGATCGGCGTCGTCATTTGGTTTCGGTTGCTTTTGCCCACCAAAATGGCTGTGGCACTGATTGTGGCACTGTGGCAGCTATAGCCGTGGCGCAACAATTTCATCCGCCCGCCACAACAAAAGAAATCGCAAAAATGTAATTTCCGTTTTGCTGCTGCTGCGCTTTTCATACTTGCAAATAAAAAGATCTCCGGTCGATGATAAGCCACACCATTCAAGCGCCCGCCATGCCACACCATCACTAACTATTTATGTACATATGAATGTACATATGTATGTGTGTACCGTTGTCAGTTTGCAGTCATTGTGGCTATCAATTGTACTTATGTGCAAACATGGTTTGTACATATTTACCGTTGCAACCCATTCTCATCATCGGCTGTTGGTGCCGTCAATAACAGCATCTATGTATATCAACGATGGTAACGCCATCAGCTCAGCCAAAAATAGTCACACACACACACACATCCATACTATATAGTTTGATACCTTCAAGTGAATTGCTGCCCACCACCCTTCTTCCTGACAGCTCTGTTATTTAATTTGTTGTCCTTTTTGTCAACGAATTCGTTTTGTCTGATAATAACGGGACGGCTTATTAATTTATTAATATTTTCTATAACTGTAATTTGATGCGCATATTTGGAGTGCTGATGGCAAAACGGTGAATCGGGATTTGGAGTTGAATAATTAGCCTCTTACATATAAATATATGTAAACTCAAGAACATTTTTTTACATATAACAGTAAAAACAAGTAAGGAAGGGCTAAGTTCGGGTGTAACCGAACATTTTATACTCTCGCAATTTATTTATTTAACTTTATTTATATTATATAATACTCGTATACAATTTACAATTCAAAGTTCTGATATATAGGAAGTAGGCGTGGTTGTGAAGCGATTTGGCCTATTTTCACAACAAATCATTGGGATGTAAGGAAACTATTACAAACCAAGTTTCATTGAAATCGTTCGAGTAGTTCCTGAGATATTGTTTTTGACCCATAAGTGGGCGATGCCACGCCCATTTTTCATTTTGTAAAAAAATCTGAGTGCAGCTTTCATCTGCCATTTCTTATGTGAAATTTAGTGTTCTGACGTTTTTCGTTAGTGAATTAACCCACTTTTTGTAATTTTCAACCTAACTTTTGTATGGGAGATGGGCGTGGTTATTATCCGATTTCTTTCATTTTTGGACTGTATTAGGAAATGGCTAAAAAAAACGACTGCAGAAAGTTTGGTTTATATAGCTTTTTTGGTTTGCGAGATATATACAAATAATATACAATATAAAAATAACCGATTTGAGGGCGGGGTCACGCCCACTTTTCCAAACAAATTACGTCCACATGTGCCCCTCCCTAATGCGAGCCTATGTTCCAAATTTTATTTTCAGAACTTTATTTATGGCTTAGTTATAACACTTTTTGTGTTGTCGGTTTTCGCCATTTTGTGGGCGTGGCAGTGGTCCGATTTTGCCCATTTTCGAAAGCAACCCTCTCACGGCCTCAAGGAACGTGTGTTCCAAGTTTCATCAAGATATCTGAATTTTTACTCAAGTTATCCGATGCACGGACGGACAGACGGACGGACAGACGGACAGACGGACAGACAGACATTCGGATTTTGACTCGTCTCGTCACCCTGATCATTTTGATATATATAACCCTATATCTAACTCGTTTAGTTTTATAACTTACAAACAACCGTTAGGTGAACAAAACTATAATACTCTCTTAACAACTTTTGTTGCGAGAGTATAAAAATTAATTTTAAGGTTACTATAATGTATTATAATATAGTAAAATAATTGAAATTTGGAACTTTTAAGGGGTTACATGGATTTCTTCCAGAATAAAATGTCCTCTGTTCAATACAATTATTTAATACAAAAGTTCAAATATTAAGTTTAAACTTTTTATTGTCCTAAAGATAGAAAATTTAATGAGAGATTACTGAAATTTTTAAAAAAAGAATATTAAAAATGCTGCTATTGTGACGTCATATCCAACAAGCCCTCGAGAAGAGAATCATCTGATTAAGACTTTAAACTTTTAGTACTGTAGAAAAAATAATAATTGTATTTTTGTCAGAGATCTTTGCGAAAAAAATTGATGAAATTTCATGGCATTGTTTCATTGTAATAAAATAATTGGACTCGTCTAATTAAATTGTAACTCAAATTGTAACTATGTAATATTTCTTGACAACCAAATCTGAAACCAGAGTTTTGAAAAAAACGCGTTTAAAGTTTTGAGATTTGACACTAAAAGAGGTCCAGTTACCCTAGAGCGCGCAATTTATTCAGACTGTATCTCCAAAACTATTACTCGGATCGACGTTTTTTAGAACAATATTCAAGAGGTTTTGTAGAATTTATTAAAACAATAAAAAATCGATTTTTTGAAGGCGTGAAACCCATGTAATCTCTCACAATTTAATAATCTAATTATGTTTTTAAACCACGTAAATATAACTCCTTTCGTTCTTTCAGCATCGAAGAAAAGATTTCGAAACCAAAATACTTAGAGAACAATCCAGTTGAAGCTCCTATAATCTCAACAGATATTGTTCAAATACCGTTTATTACAACATGGAATGAAAATCAATTCGATGAAAACATTATTAAATATTTTAAAGATTTTAGGAAATTTCTTCTTCTGCAGCACAACAACAAGGTATAAGAAAAGTTTATGTAGTGTAGGGATATTTTTCAATACGTAAAATAAAAATGCCAAACCGAGAAATTGATATTACTTAAAAGGTGTCTTTGTCACTGATTTCTAATTAAGCTACCGATGATGTATTTGCCATTATCGTACTCTAAAATCTCTTGAAACTTCTAGTGTAATATTATTTTAAATTTGATATGAACTATTTGAGGGTTTTTGGGGATTAGTTTATTAATAATAATCTTAAATAAATAAAATTTAATTACACTAAAACCACTTTATTTTATTCTATTTCATTTGCAAACATATCGTATATTATAAATTATACTCAATTATCATGTTAATGCCCAGTGAACAAAGTTTTTAAAGATCCCCCATTTTAATTTGCCGCAACTGTACTTAATGTAGTTCGCTTTGTTACAATTTAATTTATTCCGCTATTACAATCTTACAATTAAATCCTTGAAATGACCGCAATCTCTAACAAATAATCTGCCTTCTAATATGAACGCAAATTAAGAATTCTGCAAAAGGCCAGACAATGTGGCCCCAACTGCCACAGAAAGCGAGCAGTGAGTAAAGTGGAAGAGGTGAATTTCCCCAGTGGATATACAGACATACCTACACCCCTATAAACATACATATAAGCTTAGACTTTTCCAAATACAAGCAAAAAATGTGCACGAAGTAGTCATTTCATACATACTTATATGTAATGTATATGTAGACACTACGTGCGATTATCAGTTGCATATTAGTGGCCAACGACGAAAATAAAGCCATAAGCTATAATGGCCAACTAAAAGGAATTAATAAAAATATAAAAATGTGCAAATAAACTCTATAAAAGAATTGTCTATGTGCGCATACATACACATTTACATACACACACATCTGTATATAATTCGTGTTTGCCAATAGTAAATGCGCAATCGCTCTCGCTCGACTGCAGAGAAGCCGTTAGCAAAGCCTTGCAAAAACAAAACTCAACTTCAATGCATGTGTGTGCGTGTGTGTGTGTTCGCGAATAAAGTATGGCGGAGACACACTGGAGACCAATTAGGTTATGTGCGCCAAGCGCAAAGCATTAGTAAGCGCTGACGTCGACGACGGCGTCGACAACAACACGTACGCTTAACTGCTTGGCTGTGTGCTGGAATGCAACCGGCTGTAAAAAGGTGAATAGAAAGAAATATTATAGGAGAAGACATAATACATATTGCTGGACATAATACATATTGCTTAACAGTTTCCGTTGCTGGCAAGCGCACTAAATTAAGCAGCGACGCGTTGCATTTAGCGTCTGGGAAAAATAGTTACCGACATGCGCTATGTTGAACGCGTTTAAGAAGAAACGTTAATGCAATTAGCGGTGCCAACGCATACATACAAACATATCTACATTCTTACATACATACCTACATACATATATAGCAAATATATGCGATCCGTAGCGTTTATAAAAACTAAATAAATAAATAACTTTGTAAGCAAATAAGCCATCAAATGCAAAACAAATTGCCGTGTGACGCGCTCGCTGCAAAGAAAGAGATAGCTGGCTGCGCTGAGCGTTGTACAAGTTGGCAGTTGGCGCGTATGTTGATAGAGCGGTTAAGTATGGCATGGCATTAAATAAAAATAATATGATAAATAGTAAATAAATATTTAACATTATTGTCTTAACTTACAACAAGGAACACTGTTGCATTTTTCTCAACACTGCAGCTGCTGTTCCGTTGCATGCCACGTTAATGCAATGAGTTATTTGCTAATGTTCTGTTGGGAAAGGTATAAACACTAACAATACTTAATGCTTCTATATGAAAATTGTATTAGATTAAATGTGCCCCTGTGAGGAGTCTGTCAGTGGTGAGGTGAAAGTTGATAGCATAAAGTTCTTTTAAGTGAGTTAAAAAACTTGTCTGCATATAACAAAAAGACCATTTTAATTTTTAGAAAATAAATTTCTAAAATTTTTCTTCTTTTTAAATATTTTTATATGCTATGTAGGTACTTATAATTTTTCAGATATTGTAACACAAAAAACTTAAAAAATAATAATTGTGACAATAACGAAAACACTTACTAAACGCTTAGAAATAAGTGCGTTATTATATTGAACAATTTTTTTCTCGGGATGTTAGGATAAATTACAAATGTTTTGCATAGGAATGGTATGCGAGTTATTTAATTTTTTAATTCTTTAAAATTTTTATGTTATATCCGAGTTCTAGTTTAATAAAATATGTACGTAAATATATTTAATCAAACATCAAATTAGTTATTTTGTGTTTAAGTTTAGTTTCGAATCCTTCATAAAATGCAGTAGAAGTATGAGTTTGGTTATTATGAAACATTCTATAAATTTATTAAAAAAAATAAACTAATTAAATAATAATTTTATTTATAAAAGTATGAATAAATAAAGCAATTAGTCATATTTTTGTTAGTCTAACTAGTTGTTGTTTCTCCATTTTTATTGTATAAATTAGGTGAAGAGTCAAGTTAATTACATTAAAAGCAATATCCATATGTTTTCTCAAATAAAAATTATATTTTTAGTTTTTAAAGAAATCCTTTTTTGCCCAAGACATACATATATTTGTAAGTATGTATGTACATCAAGAATATTCTCAGATCTGTGTTTAGTAGTGAAACTTGCCTTCTTTTCACACATACATAAATATCTTCCATTGCAGAATCTTATTCGCATCACATAATGCTTTTCATATAATCCATTTGCTTATCCAGTACTCAATAATTCACTAAAATGCATATTTTTATGAAATACAAGTATTTTGAGTAAACAAAATTGCATGCTAAATAAGTGTGAAATTCATATTCAATTTTATTAAAATTCTATTACCATTGTAAATATATAAAATAAAACCTTTTGGTTTTGAGCGCAACCATTACCATTTATATTACCCTTATTAGCTACCTCTATAATAGATATATGAAGCACAAATTTATGCCATTTACCACTTCCTGTAGGGTATACATACATATTTATATATATATGTATGCACTTACTTATATATGTAATGTAAAAAAACAACCAAAAAACTACATTGCGGAGACAATAAATGCAATTAGAAGCAATCGACGCTTTTAAATGGCTGGGTGACAACATTTCTCCGCCTTTAGAGAGCATTGATGTAATGCAAAAAACAACACAAGCACTCAGTCAAGGCAAAGTAAAACAAACTCACCACAGCACACCACACTGGAAATTATTGACTACTTCCAGCGCTTAGCGCAGCTGAGTGAGCGCAACTAACGGATTGTATATGGAAAATGTCGGTGTGTGTATGTGTAGAACTGAGTGAGTTGAAGTGCGACTGCATTTACGTGAGCACTGTGCAAGGGGCGGTAACCAGTGTGCACTTCCAATTGCCAGCCATCAACTGTAGTAAGTGAGTGAGTGAGTGCGCGACTCGAGTGGGGAATAATTGCATTTGGTTTTTTATATCTATGAATATCCAATAGATACACATACCGTTGTTGAACAAAGTAAAAAAAAAATATGAAAAAGTCGGAAAAAACTTGAGAGTAGCCATGTATGCAATAAGTGTAAAAGAGCGCGTGAGACCGTCCAATTAGTTAAAGGCGGCGGTTGTTAAGTGTGAAAAGAATAGCAAGAGCGCACTGTATTGTGAGAGCAATAAAAAATTACGAATTTTTTTTTTAATTTGTTTGACGAGTATTTGTTATGTTTGTTGTAAGTTTTATACCTATTATTTTATTGGGAAATTGTTTTAAAAAATTTTGATTTTTAAATTATTAAAAAGTATTTTAAAAAAATTTTAGTTCCTAGTTTTCACCAAAAAAAAATTATCTAAACTATTGCATAAATATTGAAATTTGTATATATTTTTTTAAATTAATTTATATTAAAATTATTCGCTGAACTATTGCTGTTATACAACCCAATTGGTTCGATTTGTGTTTAACATTTTTATTTAGCTCTATTTCATCTATTATCTATTAATAATAACAATTACAAATTAAAGTTATTCAAAAGTCAATTGTTTTTTAATTGAAGTTCGCATCTCGAAAATATAAGCAGCTTCACTAACCATTCTTCTGCCGCTCACCCATCGCTTTACTGCAATAGTCTAACACTTCTCTTGTTTTTGTTGTTGCGCACATAAACCAATTAGAAGCAATACACTCTTGCGCTCGAGTGCAAGTGTGGCGCTGAATACGAACATATCTGAAAAGCTATAGCCAACACGCTCGCACTTACAAATTAGTGCTAGCATTAATACTGGTTGTTGTTGTTGCTGCTACTGTTGTTGTTACTCTTATAGGTGGTAGTACATGCCTCAACGCTGTATTTCATTGAATGGTCGTTTCGACTCATATGACTGGCCAACAGCCTGCCTTCCACCCTCGTCGAAGGCTTGCATGAATGGCTGGCTGGCTGGTTGTCTGCTCACCTATTTGGAGACACACACACTCACAGCAGCGTTCAGTTGTACCACCGCATAGCAAACCGGTCCGTTGTGTGTGAGTGTATGTTGATGTGTGTGTGCATATTGCGCGGAGCGACCACGTTCGCTCTGTTTCTACAAACGCCACCAGCCGCTCAGGCACTTTGGTTTGTGAGTATTAAAATAATTCAGTTGTAGACCAGTCGTGATCTCAAGCGGATGTGTTGTCCGTAGTAGTTCGTTCGTTTGTACACGCCGCACGCCAGCCATATGTTTTACCGATATACGCTAAAGGCAAAGTAAAAGCCAACGAATCGATTAAGCAGTGACAAATCGTTTGGTTAATAAGTGTATTGAAAACAATTTTGAGAATATTTTTTCTTGTATATATGATAAGAAATAAGCAAAACGCCGGAATTGTGTTACAAATCAAAAATTAAAAATAAAATAATAATAAAGAGTAACACACACACACACCACAAAACAAACTGGTTTTAAAATCCTGACTACTGATGAATTGTGCAATTGTTTTTGTTGTTGTTACGTTAATGAGTACGCGCGCGCACGGTCGCATTAGTCATTAATTAAAAATTAATTAAAGCGCTTTAGTTGAAAGCTAACAAATTTGCGATCGAACAAAGGTGACAAGCCAATTTGAGCGTGAAAAAGCGAAAAACGAAAACAAGAAACCAAAATTGAAACAAATTGCAGTGAGCAACAAAAAAATAGATTGCAAAAAAGCACAGCAGTGTTGAACAGATTTAATTTTTAAACCCGTGTCTGAGACTGTAAAAATATGCACTGTTTAAAGTCAAGCAGCTGTGCACTGTGACATGTTTGCTGACTGCTTTTATAAAATATTATAAAAAAAAATTATTATTATTTAAAAACTAATATTGTGCAAAATCAATAGAACAGCAGCGCCAAACAGATACTCGCCACCCCGCTGCCCCATGTTAAAGCTGTCATCCACAGGAATGACTGTCACTGGTTTACGCACAAGCATGACAAGCCCGACGGTACCGCCGCAAACAGCGTCCGCCGCCATCACCACCACCATGACAATGACCAGCCCCAGCACGCTGGTGGTCAGTCCCGCACATTTAATTGGCGGTAACAACAACAACAGTAATAACATCAGTCCAAATACAAATCTCAATCGTAGCGGCAGTAATAGCAGTCCAACATCACCTTCCACACTCCTCTTAACGCATCAGCAACAACAAACGTTGCAGCAACAATTGCTGCCGCTCCATACCCAGTCAACGCATAGTCATCCGCATCAATTGAATAAGACCAGCTCACGTTTGAGTAATTTCAGCGTCGCCTCACTGTTGGCCGATACACGACCAGCCGCAAATCTATCGCCAACACGCACCCACAGCGCGGACGCCATGCAAATGGAGCCGCGCAATTTGTCCAGCCACACACCAGCCGTCACGTTGTCACCTGTTTCACCGGCAGGCTCCTCACCCGCCTCACCCAATGCCGCACACAGCGCGCAACCGTTAGCGCCACATGCCGCCAACCATCCGCCACAGCATCAGCATCCACACGCGCACTTTCATTCCGCCGCCGTTGCACATCATGCACATCTCTTACATGCCGCAGCAGCCGCACACGCGCAACAACAGCACGCCGCCGCTGTGGCGGCCGCAGCAGCAGCACAACAAGCTGCCGTTGCGGCAGCGGCTAACAGTGGCGCGGCGCCACATTTGCACGCCGCAACGGCACATTTGCGCCACACGTTGAGTAGCAGTTCAGCGGAAGCGCCCACAAATCTAGTTACCACAGAAGGTGGCAGCAGCAATGCGCAACATCAAGCAGCTGCGGCGCGCCTTGGTTCACCCGCCGGCCACATGAGCGGTCCCAGCGCGGACACATCCTCCTCCTCATCTGCCACTGCAGCGTTGCTGGCGAAACATGAACGTCACTCGCCCATCGGCAGCTCGGTGGATTCAGAGTTGGAGTATGATGATGATTACAATGAGCACGAGCACGATGGTGAGCATGAACATGATGAAGAGGAAGACTCGATAGTGGATATTGAAGATATGAATGCGGATGATTCGCCGCGCTCGACACCGGACGGCATGGATAGCAGTAAATCGCCCGAAACACTTAGCGGTCATATGCCCAACTCACCGCATTTGCTCTCACCAGCAGCACTAGCGGCCTCAGGTCATGTACCCATCCGGCCGACACCTTTCAGCGCGCTCGCTGCAGCCGCGGTGGCGTGGGGTGGCATCGGCGGTGGTGTACCATGGCCGGGTGCGCGTCAAATGCCACCATTCGGGCCACCGGGCCTCTTTCCAGGACAAGGATTCGGCGGAGGTGGTAAGTGGAGATTCTTTCTTTATACTTCTATTATTTAATTAGTACATAAAGTTAGTGAAGTGGGAGAATTGTTTGGTTGTGAAAAGCCGTCGGGTGGGCGAAACTCCATATAGAAATGTTTGTTAAAGAAATGTGTTATAAAATGAAAAAATTTAGAATTAAATTTCAAAAGCTCAGTACGCTTTATGAAAATATAAAATTAGAATTGCTTATTTCGTATCAAAAACCGACTGATTAGAATATATATGACAATAATTTTTTTTAAAAGCAATATGAAGGAACTTAAGGTACAAAAGTTCAATCTGAGCTTTCACTATTATTTCAATCTACCACACAAAAATAAATTAGACCCTCTACAAATGTTGAATAGCTATAACAAGGTTCCTAAGGAACATAAATTCAACCTGAGCTTTCACTATTAATTCTCTCTATAATACAAAAAATATAAAAACTTCTTTTATTGGCTCAAAATCAAAATATTAAATCTCCATAACAACTATATCCCACAATTTAAATTTCAAAATTGCTTTAAAAAGCTTCAAATACTTCCCAAACCATTAGAGGCTCTAATTTATAAACCTCCCATTCAATTTGCCAGCAATTGAGTTACTTCATTTACAATTACTAACGCACCCATTAGTTACGAATTTCCTTAGTCCCAAACGGGAAAAGAAGAAAAAACAACAACAACAACAATGGTAAAACAAAAACTACAGAAATTTAAACAAAAATTTTAATGAATTCCGCAAATTCCGCCGCAGCTAACCCCGACAGAAGTGAGCCAACGAGCGCTTCATTGACTCATTAAAAATTATTTGACAATTTTATTCTTTCATTCCATTTATTTACTTTTATTTTTGTTGTTGTTGGTTTTTATTTTATACACATTCAAATGCGAAAAGCTAAAAATAAAGCGCGCTACTGCTGTCGCCATTAAAGACACATCGCAGATGAGCAAATGTACACTGTGTCTGTCTATGTGTGTGTTTGCGGGCAGTAAGTAGCCAGTAAAACAAAACCTATTAACAATAATAACAACAATAACAAAGCAAAAGCACCATTAGCTCAAACGACAGCGGGAAGAGCAGCAGCCAAAAAGCACTCAAGCACGCACTCACACATATACACACTAGCATATATGTAGATATACTGTAATTGGATAAGCAATATGTACTGTGCGGTTGGCTGGTTGATTGGGCGGCTAGCTGGCCATTTGGACACTTATTGTGCGACTCCTCCGGTTGGTTGTTGTTGTCAATGCTGATTTTCGGTTAACCATTTGCTCTTGCTACGCGGCAAACAATTACAATTCATTGTTTTTCAACGTTTGCGTTTGTTTTATTATTGTTGTTGTTTTACATTTTTTATCTGAAATGTCTGCAATATCAATTGGACTGCGCGCAGCAGAATGGTCGCAAACGAGCAATTGTGTGCGGCTGATTGGAGTTAATATGCAATTATGCGATGGGGGCAGCACAACAACAACAACCACAACAATAACAAGCGAAATACCACAAAAATAATAAAAACAAACTTTTTTCAGTAAATGCTTTCCGCTTCTGCTTGCCTCCAGCAATTGCTGCGTTGCCGCGCCCAGTCAAAATGCGTGCAATTATCATATTAAATGCAATAAAAAGTCCATTTGGGCGCTGTCACACAAGCAAACTGCTAATAAATAATCGGATAGATAAATATGTAGAGCTATTTGCTGCAACAAAAATCTGGCTGATTGGCGCGTCGGCATAGCCACGCTCTTCCGGTAGTCTATTAAGCGCGCGACATATTAATGCTAAAGTAAATATAATACACAAAAAAATATTTTTTTTTTCATCCTAAAGCTGTAACTGTAAGTGATACTTCTGCCACATTGCAACTTTTCAGCCGTTTTTGTTACATAAACGCGCTTTGATGCTTATCTTGCCACACACTTAATGCACAATTCACACTATTTTTGTGCAACAATTTTCGCAATGTATTGAATTTGCATATTCTTAAATAAATATACTTTCATATATGCAAAAATTCTATATACATAGCTAAAACGATGTGGCAACCTTTCTCCCGCCAACTTGCCTGCCTTTTATTACCTCTACTACCACTTTTGAATACTCTAGTGCGCCTATTTTCAAGTTTATAAACAATATTTGTGCCTTGCATTTAACTAACTAACTAACTGTGGTTCAAGCAACTTACTTGCAACAGCGCTTGTCCAACCACAGCGTTGCATTTTTGCCAGAAAAACAGAAAAACTTTAATTGTATGCAAGCAGCCACTCACTAGGGACAAAAAGGCGCTGACGCTCACACGCGTTTTTGTTGCACCCAACACTTTGTCAACGATGCGGCAAAGCGCGCGATACAAGCGCATTTGTGTGGCACCTTTCCAACGAACGGACGAACCCTTTTGAGTGACAAGCAAACGTTTTGTGGCAGCCAGTAAAAGTAACAAAAGTCAAAGTACCAAGTCCACTAGAAGTCCAAGTCCAAGTCCGAGTTAAAGAGACAGCTACTGTTTCAATGTAGAAAAACGTGTGTATTTAGACTCTGTATATGTGTGTGCGTTTACCTTTTTTTCATTTGTGAAAGTCCAATTGCAGCATAGACAATTGCCACAACTGCTAAATAAGCGTGGAAATACTCATGTCTATTGTTGTTGTGCATATGTATGAGTTCATTTCACCTTTTCAACGATGGCATACAATATGCATGAAGTTCTTCTTTATATAGTTGGATATGTATGTTTGTTGTTGTTGTAATGCATAATTTTGTACCTTCTGGTCTAAGCAACTGTGTCCACACACTGTGCAACATAATTTTATTGTATTTATTTACTATGCACTGTAGTGAATTTTGTCTAATGACCAGCAGAAGCAGGAGCACCGACTGATGAAGTCTTTAAATTACTGCTATTCTTAAATTTATGGAGTTGCAGTGATTTTTGTTGTATTTTATTTGCATGTGATTTTGAATATTTGTATGAGAATTATTTCAGTATTTATATGTATAATGAAATCTCATTCGGTTGAGATCCAAATTGAACATAATCAAGGATTTCAAAATTCTAAAAAAATTTTCCAAAATAACGTTTCCCTACAGTTCCGACAAAATCGAGATATCCAACAAATTAAAAAACAAAATATTTTTAAAAAATTTCGGAATTAACAACTGTCTTTAAAATTCGTACCAATAAAATATTTGTATTAAAAAAAATTATTAGAGCTCCTCAATCAAATTGTTTCTCCTTCAGCGACGGCACTTTCTTTCATCCCTGACCCCAGGGACGATTTAGTGTCACATTAAATTGTAATTGGACTTTTGGCCACGTACCAACGAGTACAAAAGCGGCAATAAGTTCATCAATGCTGACAGCAACAACAAAAACAACAACAGCAGTGGCAGCGGGAGTGCAGCCAAAAGGACAGCAGTCAGAATGAATACATGCAAATTTTTATAAAAAAAAAATATTTTTGCAGGTAATTTAGTTGCTGACATTGGCAATGCAACTAATTCCGATGAAAATGGATTTTTCAACAAATTTGAATGCCAGCGCGAAGCTGAAGCGAACAGGTGCACTGTCGCAAGGGCACATAAGGTTGACCAACCAAGCGCAAGCACACATATAGACAAACAACAGTTATAAAAAGTGCAGCAAATCAGCAGCTTGTCAACTTTTTCTACCTTAGCGCATCGCCACTTGAAGTGTTCGATACTCCTCTATATGTATGTATGTGTGCCGCTACCGTTACGACATGTACGATGTGGCACTGCCACTTATCCAACATTTATCCATTTGTTTTGTGTGTGATGTGTTGTTCTTTGCTATTTGTGCTGTTTGCGCTGCGGCTGGATTATTGTCAGCGCTGCAGGTTGCCATACAACTGAAGTGCCGCCGCCGCTTTTGCCGAGCTGTCACCGCCAGCTACATACATACAGATATGCGTCCTTTGTGTGCTATGCACAAGTGTGAGGTACTTAGAACCTCGGCAGGTCTCACAATGCAACACACACATACTCACCCGCTCGATAGGGCCAATTGGTCATAGCCGATAGTTGTTGTTTTTGTTGTTGTGAGTTGGCAGTGGCTTGCATAGCTGCAAGTTAGGCTCACTGCCACATGTCAGATTGCCACTTCAGATAATGCGAGAAGATTATAGCCGCATTGCAGCCGAGTAGGCGCACGCTGTGGCAAATGTCGTAATTTGGCTACTGACTGTCACTGCGCCGGCCGTTACCATACAGGTAGCGTTGATGTGTGACAAGTGGTTGGCGGCCGTCGGCAGCTAGTCGCTACTGTCTTCGGCAAGGAAAAAATGAAAATGTCGCGCTTATCTTCAAATGTGTTACACTTAATTTAGTCAAATTAAATGATACACTTTGTAGTCATTTAACGTATCTATTATTACATACTTGTACAAGCGCTGTTTGAGGAATGAGTGCTCGCCACGTTGCTACTACTGACCACACACATGCACTTGTTGAGATCTATAATACTCCCTCACACAGCCACGAATCGCAGATAATACTACAATAAAAGCAACAAAATTACAACTACAAGTTAAGACATCAATGGCATTTAGCTCCACCAGATGAAAAAAAAAACTACACAAAATATTCGTGTTTTTCAGCTGATGAGGCCATAAAAAAGTGTCGCATTTAAAGGCGAGGAGACAAAGCAGCGTTGTTCCAATAAAAAAAAGTAAACTGTAAAGGTCTAAATGACAATGTGACAAATGAAATAAAAAAACAGCAGCAGTTCAGTCGACAACAACACGAACAACTACTGCTGCTACTATAAAGCGCACTACAATTATGCCCCCGCGCCTGTTGGTAATTAAATATTTTCAGCTGGAAATTTTTTCGTAAATAAGCCAAGTTAATTGGGCGCTGCATTGCAAGGCAATGCGCCGAAAAAATGTTAATTTTAAATAATAATGGAGAGAAAATAATGCGCGCAAAAGGTGCAAGCCGTTAAAGCTGTATGTGGCAATGGAGGTTTACTTGAAAAAAGCTTACTGCATAAAAACGGCTAAAAATAACGGTATTATTGCACATTTTATGAAGGAAAACATTTTTTTAATTGTATTATTGTGTGGTTCTGCTTAAAATTTTACACGGTCAACAAATTTAAAATTTAACAAAAATTATTGAAAAAAAAACATTATTGACAAAATGAAAGTAGTTTTTTTAATAGTTTTTCTTCATTAAACCATTTCTTTACAAGTATTAGTCTCATAAAAAATATTATGAAATTAAATTTTTTTTATTTAATTTGTCTTAAGTCATGAGAATTATGATTTTTGAATAAAAAATTTCACTTCTCTTTTTTATGTTTTTTATTATTTTAAAATTAACAAAAAAATATTTTAGGAAATTGAATTTCATGAAATTATAATTTATTTATGTAAATTATAATAATTTCCATTCGATATTCAATAGGTATTCACTTTTCGTATTAATAATTTAATATTTCGCTTTACTTTTCTTATAACTCCACCCTGGCATTTCAGGCTGTCTATCTACTACAATCCATAGGATCCATAGAACATCATACAATTATTTAAGCATTAAAAAATTAGTAAGAACACATAGCAACACTAGCAGAACGAAAAATTTCCAAAGAAATTCTGCAAACACACCTCTTTGCAAGATTTTCAAAAATTTTCACGTGAAAAATTAGCTGCACCACCTTTTTGTATAACTCTTTGCTGACTAAGAAATTCAATTAATTTAATGCAAATGTGCACACGCAGTGAATAAACATACATACATATGTAAATACAACTCTGAGTAAATATATTTACATATATTTAAACTTACAAGTAAATTGCATTTCGATGCGTTCAAATGCATTTGAGCATGTAATTTTATATGTAGATATGTATGTATAAATTTGTTTTTGCTTGCATGCACATTTATTTGCCTTGTCGGCGCACCCGCATTTTTCGCCAAGCGCAAAGGTTAAGTAAATATCTTAAATCAAATTAGCCAAAGTACGAATTGCCTGCAATGCAAATTATGCGAAAGAGTGGCCGCTCCAGCCAGGCATATAGTTATGCCGAGAACACAAATGCAATGCAATGCACTCACTCAATCAGACATACATACATATGTTTTGTATATTATATTATATAAGTGAGCGGCATTAACGCTTATGTGTATTTGGGCGGCGATAGCAACGACCTAGCGGTGCATTTGAACACGCATGGACACACACATACATACATACTTACATATACAGTGCGCTACAAAGTTGACTAACCCCCCTTTAAGCAACAACAAATAGCACTTTACCCCTTTTTTTGCTGCTGTTGTTGTTGTTGCCGCGCGCTTAGTTGGTATGCAAATGGATGTAAGCGACTAATATGGTCTTATATGCTGATTTAATGCAAATAAATTTTATTTGGCACAACATTTTTCTTCATAAAGTTGAGTGGCGGCGATGTCGGCTGCGAAAGCTTTGCCTGTAAATATGCAGAAATACATACATATATGTATACATGTGTGTGTGTTTGTCTGCCATTTGGCATGCGAAGTGTAAATTTGTATATGTGGCATGCCACTAGCAGTGCAAGTATTGTTGTTGTATGTGTGTTGCAGATGGCGTGCAAAATGCAAATATTATTAGAAACGCCCTGCCACATCGCCACCAACAGTCAACGGTTGGCAATTTGATGCGCCAACGCGTCACCATCATCAACGTCTTGGCGGTCAACAGCTACAACAACAACTCTAAGAGTTGTACAAAGAGTCAGCACTAGCGCCGTAGTGGTTAAGTGGCCAGACGCCATCACGTGCAACGGCAACAAAAACAAAAAAAAAATACTAACAACAAACACCAGCGCCATCACCATCACCAACACCATCTCCAACCAAATCTGCCATCAACCATCAACACCTCAACTTTCAACTACTGCTTGCCGGTTGCAACTATCAAAGTCAATTTAGTGAAATTGCTGTAGTTGTTATTGCTGTTGTATGCGCCAAGTGTACAACAACAACAACAAATGATTATGTTTATACTCATTTTGCGAAAAATTCGTCTGCTCGGTTGCGTGTGTCCGTTGCGCTTGACGTGGCAAGCAAGTGTTACATACATACATTAATATGTACATATACGTTTATGCTTCTATTGGGCGTCAGCTCATGTGGCATGGCTGCTTGGTTGGCACTGTGGCACGTCTAAAACTGTTTACTTAACTTACTTACATATTGTAGGTGGGTTGTTAGCAATCGTCCGTCTTTCAGTTAAGTCACTTAACAAAAAACAAACAATAGCAATAACAACAACAACGACAACTTGACTTAAGACACACCCTCATTGTGGCACAGCTAATAAGCTGGCGCCCTCCACCATAAGCAGCAACGCAAACACGCCAACCACTTTCCTCACCGCCCTCACCTATCCATATTTGTATTAACCAGTTAGCAAGTTTATGCCACAACAACAACAAATTGCATACAATAAACGTTGCAATGTGTTTATTTGGCGTATTTATTTGTTTGCTTTTATTATTGTTATTGTTATTTAACATATTTGTGTGTTGTCGTCGCCTCCATTATTTTGCTATTATTTGCCTTGACGTTTGTCGCGCAATTTCACATGCAATAGACTAATTTGACTGCAATTATATATTTTTTATGATTTTTGCATTTTCTGCTGCTGCTTCTTCTTCTTCTTGTACTACTAACTTTTATTTGTATGTTAATTATTTTTCACGCTTATATTTTGTGGTATTTTTATCGTTTTATGTTATAGAGACATTTTATTGCTATTGATTTTGTTGGCCGTAATTATATATACCTATAGAAAAGCATACATACATATATAAATAACTGTTATGCAGCTGCAATGTCATCAGCCAGCTAACCATCGATCACCAAGGTGGTTAACCAGAAAGATGTGCCAAAAGCAGCAAGCGTGGCAGCGCTTGTTATAACTACAATTGGTTATTTGCACTTTCTTGTAATTGCTGTTGTTGTTATTCTTGTTGTAAATTGCAAAAATTAATTGGTCATTTGTCGTTAATTGCCATTGGAATGGGGTTTACGCTCCTACCAAACAAATATGTGCAGGCGCGAGTGCATGTGTGTGTTTGTGTATGTGCGTATGACCAATGCGGGAATCACACGAACGCGGACAACAGCGATTGGTAGCCGCACATACGTGCTTAGCTGGCTGACGAACGAGTATGATGGCGATCGTGAGGCGCTGCTGTTGGCAATGACGATGAAGATGACGAGTACGTGTACACATTTTCGCTGAAAACAAGTAAACAAATGACAGTGGCAGCAACAACAACAACGCCAACAATGCTGTTTCTGCCAATGGCCGAAGACGCAGTGTTGCCACACACACGCTTTGACGCTACAGCTGCGGCAGTTGTGTCATCAAAATGCAACAGCAAGTGTGTGTGTTGTTGTTGTTGTTGTGTATTTACTGAGATGTTAAGTTCAAAATGAGCGAAACACTTTGTCGCCGCATATTTTGTGCTGCTGCTGCACTACTGTTGGCCTGCTGGTGGCATGTGTCTTTGGCTTGCGGCATGCATTAGTACGCGTCTCGCATGCCACAGCTGGAAATTGTGACATTTAACTACCATTTAACAATCAGTCAGTCAGCGCTTTGTTCGTTTGTATGTATGCCGCCGCAGACCGTTAAGCGGCCCAATCATTGCTGGTCTCTTTTAACTTATTTCTTTGTATTTCCTCTATCTTTACCTTATTTTGTTTTATCTCACTACATTTTGGTCAGTCAATCAACTGCATTTATCTCACTTTTGCTGGCAACTGCGCTGCTGTTGCTGTCGTGGCAGTCACTTTTCACTTGCCACAGCATCTATTTGTTGTGTGCCCAAAATTGGTTGAAGTATTTTCAATTAATTTGAGTTCTCCAGAGTGTTGTAGGCATATTATGAAATCAACAACGAGCCATCAGCGAGCGTCAGCAGCGGCTGCGACAGCGCTGGCTACGTGACGCTCGGAAGCGCGACGCAACATTGTACTGCTGCTGGGTATCTAACAGTAGACACGTCTCTGTTTTGCTAGTTATTTTGTTCCGCTTCTTGTTGTTGTTGCTGTGCTGAGTGTGGAAAAGTTTCTGGAAAATGAGTTGAATTGCGCTGCTGCAAATTGCTCGCAATTAGTTTTTAATTAAAGCGTTTTTTCAGAGGACACAACCATTTTATATGCTTAATAATTGCTGTTTAGTGTAGCTAATCTATTTGTTTTGCTTACATTTAACTGTTATTATTGTTATTGTTGTATTGCTTTACAACAACCAGCGTTATATTACTCAGCCGCATTTGGCTATTTTGCAAGCCCAGCAACCGGCAATTATGCGCTCAGCTGCTGCCTCTGTTCAGTCCATCACTCAAATGGTGGCATGCAACAAATGCATACCATAACGAGAGAGCCACAGTAAAAACCATAACAAACCCTAGCAGAAACTTGCTGTCATCCATCTTACCAACTTTTGTACATATATATAACAGCTATTGATATAGGTATCATGCAGATCGGTCGCCAACAAAATGCTTGCCACATGCTGTATAAAATACATACAAATGAACATGCATGCAGTTATGTTGGCAATCGTTGCCAACTGATCGATCGCATGAATTGCACGAATTTGAGTTGTTGCGTTTATTCTTGTTGTTGTGATGTCATAACTTCGCTGCTTTTTTAATTAATACCAAATTTGTCATGTTGCACGTAACTCCATGTTTTTTCGCCATTTTTCACGAGCATGCGAAACATATCACTAACAACAACCAAGCTGTTGGCTGTTGGCATAACTGGCGAAATTCGTTTTCTAACCGCCGACGGCTGTTAGTTGCACTATGTTGTTGTTGTTGTTATTGTTGTTGTTATTGTTGTATTGGTGTTTGTGCGGCCCACCAGTGCCCAATATGTCAATTATTGCTCGAATGCATTTCGTTAGCAATGCGACACCCAGTGCTACTCTTGTTATTGTAGGTGTTGTTGTTGTATTTTCGTTTTTTGCCCACAATCTTGTCATGCCAAAAACAAAAGCTGTGTATTAACTATTGCTTAATTGTTTTGCCATTTAATTACACATGTATTTATTGCATTTGTTCATACAACTTTTGCTAACAAATAGTTTTGTGGCAATTACAGTGAGTTAATCTGTGGTATGCGCCACAAAAGTCAATTGCACCGCTTGCACGTTGTACATGTGCGTCAGTCGATCGACTCGGCTGCCTTTCGTTAATGTGCAATTAAATTTATGTTTTTTTTTCGCATTTTATTTTTTTTTTATTTACGGTTAATGGAAAAATTACCGCTGCGCGTGTGTTTGTGTGCGTGATTCGCGTGTGATTGTCTCACAAATTAATTTTCAAATTGCAGAAATTAATTTTTAATGGAAATTTAAACGCCAGCAATTTTAATGATTTTAACATTAATTAAACATTAAATATACGTGTAAGCCGTTAAATAATGCGGCGAAAGGGTTTTTATGGCAAATTGAAGAATTGCAGGCGTAATCGGGGTTAATTAATAGTTATGCTATAAATAATGATATAGTCAAAAAAATGCGCTTAAAAATTAAAAACAAATCGTGTAATTAAGTTTTTAAAAAATAATTAAAATTATATTTTATATTTTTTATTTAATGAATATGGAAATTATAATGAATTTATATATATGACTGCAACTCATTCGTATTTTATTGGTTCTACTTAAAAAATAATAATTTTTATATTCAAAAGAATCATCAATTTGATTACAAAGATTGCTGAATTACTTCAAAAGCTTCATGATTGTCCTTTTTAATATACAATTTAGTGGCTAAATTCACATTTCTTGGCAAAAATGCAAATTTTAAAAGCTTTTAAAAGCTAATATAAAATTGATTTTCCTTCCTCATACTTTAAAAATATTGTTAGTGGGACAAGGCACAGATTTTATAACGACTAATTTCAAATTTAATATTTTTAATATAATCTTGCATAATCATCTTGAGTTGCATCAGCAATTTTTAAGTGAATTTTCACAATCTCGAGCAACTATGGTACAAATAGTTTTTTTCTCATTTATTAAAAAAGATTTTGAAATTCAATTTTTAAAATTTCCACATTCTTGCAGATAATTTTTATAAAAATAAAGTTGAATAATATTAGTTTTCTTAAACGAAAATGTGAATAGCGAAAGATAGAGAGCTTGAAGTTATTTAAATACATTTTAATTTTATTATTGGCAAATAAATAATAGACATTATATATGAGAATATATTTTCGAAAAATTTGGTAAATCCTGTACCTAACCTAAAAAAAACGATTTCTGTCTTATATGAATACTCTATATATTTCTTTACTGAATCTGAATTTAATTAAACTAACAAATAGCAAATTTGCATTCCTAATATACATAATTACAAAAAAAAACGAGTTATAAAATTCAAAATTTAAATTTTGCATTTCTTCATTAACTGTCATCAATTACGCTCGCAGCTACCGCAGTTGACAGACACACCAATCAATCAAGTTTTATAGCACGCCAAACCCCTTTTTGCCAAGCAAGTGAGATAAAGTTTTGTATTAGAAGAAACAACAAAAAATATACAAAAAAAAAACTTTCGAAAAAATCCTGTATATTTTCTCTTGCAACACGCCAATGCCAATGCGCGCCTTTTTCCCAACCAGCACTGCCGCTTAACCAAGCTCGCTACAACGATTGTGGCATATTTGGGTGCACACGCACTCACACACACACACACGCGCACAAACACAAGTTTGCATGAACATGCACACTGGAGGCGTTAATAACTGTCACAAAACGACATTAAAGTGTTAATGCATGGCAGCGATGCCGAGCAGCAGAAGAGCTGAGCAACTCAGTTGTGGCAAAGTGAGGCGAGCCGGCAGCGGCAGCAACAGCATGCAAACGAGCAACAATCAGCGCAGTTGTAATGAAATTAGCATATTTAACTTCAACATGTCATAATCGCCGGCTAAGAGATAAAAATACATGAATGCATTTGTTGTGATCGCCGATACGCTGATACCATTTAACGCGCGCTGCTGCCGCCGCATATGAGCGCAAAATCAGCAAGTTGAATATACAGATGCTGGCATGTATATATATGTGAATGTGTATACGTATGACTTGCTGCGTTGGCAGACGGCAATGATGCAACTGGCTGCTTGCTTGCTACCGTGCAGCAGCCAGTCAACCAGCCAGCTAGCAAGCGCTTAAATTGCCCAGCACGCACTCGTTCCCAGCACAACTACGCCGAACACGCAAACGTATTAATTTCGAGCCGTTTTTGGACTTCCCTGAATGTCTGACGACGACGACGCCGATGTATACCGCGCCGCACCGCGCTACGCTGGCATTGCCAACTTGTTGGGGACCGGCTGGGCGTCTGGCTGCCTGGTGGCTGTTGTGGCATGCAGAAATGCTTAAAATTGCGAAGGCGCAACTATTTCTGCGATACGCCGCGCTGCGCCGCCACTCATACCTTCCTAGTTGGCGGTTGGTTATTGGCTGCCGCGCGCCCCACTCGCCGCCATACACGCGCGCTCGGCGAGTAGGAATTTCAACGTGCAACATATGCCGTATGCGGGTTTGCAGTTGCATTTGCGTGTATTTGTGTGTCGCGACTCAACTGCGTAGGTTGCCGATGCGCCAGCTTGTCGACCACCGCGCGCCGCCATTGCCGCCGCTCTCCACTCTCCACTGATTGTCGCATTGAATGCGCGTGAACACGATATCTTGTTTGGTCGTTTGTTGGTGACTTTTAGCTTAGCCATTGGCGATTAAAAATGCACTTCATTGCTGTTGCATGCACATGCACAGCGGCAACAACAACAAATTGTTTAGCAATTGCCTGGCAGTCAGCTGCTCGCCAGCCTCCACAGTTGCAGGTTGCTAGTAGCTTTCGCGAATAGTTGTTGTTGTTGTTGCTGCTGCAGCTCGCGTGCAGGACCCACAATTGTTGACATTTTGCTATAATTATTTGTTATTATTGTTGTTGTCGCTAGCATACACAGCGCGGCAAGTTAATCCTTCTTGCCACATATGTGGCATGTCTGTATGTATGTCGCCATTGCATATTTGCGCTATTTAGTTGTTGTTGTTGTTGGCATAAGTGCCTGCGTGTTGGTATTTTATTGCTTTTACGTCATTACATTGGCTAATTAATGTTCCACAAACACCAAACAGCTCAGCTCCTCGACTGCCTGACTGCTTGACTGGCTTTCTGCAGTCATTTAGTTAGCTTGCTTGAGTTCTTATGCTGCCTCTGCCTTTGTGGTTTTTTTAATTCATTTACTTGCAGCGTTTTGTTTTGTTTTGCTTCTCTCTTCATTTTTAATGATTTCCTCATTTTTTTATAATTGTTGTTGTTGCTGTTTTCAAGTTTCTTCCGTGCTTTTTGCTCCATTTCTTATTGGTCTTACTTATGGCGCACACACTTCTTGACCATAAAATGGTGCAAGCTATGCGAACATACACACATACATACGAATATGTATGTGCACAGTATAATTAATGTTTGCATGTCTGCGTGTGTGTGCTGTGTAGCGCTGTCCTCCTCATAAACAATTGATTTGTTCGTTTTGATATGTGGCGCTAGGTTTGTGTGTTTGTGTATGATAGGTATACATATAACTGTGCCCATAAAAAGGGCGTTTGCCATTTTTTGCTTCACCTTTCATTAACATGTCAAAATATTTTCATTGCCGATAAGCCTTTAGCCATAAGACTTACACATGTGAAAGGAATAGTAGGGATTATTGGGGTATAATATGGGATATGTGCATACATACATATGCTTATATGCATATTAAAATAAACAAATTACGATTTTTAATAGCTTGAATGGTTATTTAAGAAAATTTATGCAAGTTTTTGCCTAAATATGAATCTATAAAATTACAAAAAAAAAAAAATAGAAAATTACAAAGTTTATGAAAAAATATTTTGGTTTTAATATTTTGCAATTTTTTTAAATATTAAAATATAGTTTTCAAGTTATAAAAATGTTTATATATTTAAGATTTTTACAAAACAAGAATTTTAAAATTAAAAAAAAAAAAAATATTTTAAAAATTAAAATCAGTTAAAAAAGTTTTGGAATTATTTTTTTTCTTTTCATTTATTTTTTACTAATTATTATATTTTTTTATAAAGTAGAATATGAATTTTGAAAATTTTTTATATATAATTTTTATCAAAAAAGTCGCAGAATTTTATATATTACAAATTTAAATAATTTTAAAACAATAAACTCCACCAAACCAAACTCCATTTATTAGAAAAAAAATATTTTTTATTAAATATTGAAGCATTTTCTACTCAGCTTTATTTTAAAAATATTTATACCTCTCCCTTTATTAATAATTCATAAACGCTCTTTCCACAAACAACGAAACCGCTATATTTGGCATTTTGCTTTAATTTATTTACAAAATTAATAAATTTTTATTAATAAGCGCGACCACTTATTAAGTGATATAGGCTCATATAAATACGATATGAGCTCATAGTTTATAAAGCATGAACAAATCAACGCCTATTTGTGCATATATAATTTGTAGCCCAAACAAATTGAGCACTTAATTTATGAGCTGAAAAACCAAAAAAATATTTTTGTTGTTATGCTTCTTTTCTTTATTTTGAGTATTATTTTTTTCACTTTTTTATTTTATTGCTGATTACTGACTTTCATACAACGGAAATATTCCCACACATTACTATAAATCACTTAACTACAAAGCCGACCAAATTAAACGCGTCGTACACACGAAATTAACTGTTCAATATGCTAAACAATGGGAACCAGCAGATAGCTAGTGGATCCCTAAAATGTGTATCATAACCTTTTTCTACATTGCGTTGTTACCTGCAACAACACTGCTTGCTTGTACGTATTTAATTCATTCATATTTATGTTGTCGATGCTCGTAAATGACATTTTCTGGTTAAAGAAAACCCCTTTTCGATAATTTTAATTTTCATAAATTTCGTTTTCTTGCCTTTTGTACAACTTATTAAGGTTTGATTTTTCGATACTTTTCTTCTTTTAATTTTGTTTACTTATATATTTCGTAAATTATGTGCACTCCGCTTTGTTTGCGTTTGTTCCAGTAATGATCTTTACTGCAGCTTCCATTTGTATTGAAATGTTTGTTATTGCTTTATCTAGCTTTACACTTCAGTGTTGGTGTGGTTGTTGTTATTGTCGCTGTCGTGGCACACTCTAAATTGCATTTTATTTATTTGTTTGAGCGTTTTTTGGTGGGTCGTTAGATGGAGAGAGATATGAGAAAATGTGTGAGTAGCCATATTTATGCCCAGCGGCTAACGCAAAGTGGTGGGAATATAAACTAGTTGTGTTAATATTAGTTTTGTGTAAGCTTTTTTAGAATTTAAGCTTCTTAAACAGAGTTACAGTCAAAAAAACTAGTTTCCATTAAAAGTAACTAGGCGGAAACTTGTCCGAAAAGCACTAGTCCATTATTTATACATTAAATACTTAGTTTTACTACTTTTATAAAGTTTTCAAAATTTCTACATTTTTACAATACACAACAGCATCTTTTCTTCTCTTCTTCTTCAGTTCTTTTCTTTATAATTACCGCTACACCAATACTTCACTACTTATAAATATATATTTCTTCTTTTAATGCCACTGCTAATGCGCCACTAACTATCAGCCATAATCATTTCCGAATTGTTTGAGGGCAGTTATTGTTGCTTTTGTTTTCTTATGTTTTTTTTTATTTATTCCATCATTTTTATTTGTCTCAATAAAATCGTTGGAAGCTGTGAACCAAACCAAAAAACCAGTTACAGCATTTCTTAAAGCAATTTTTGTTTTTGTTTTGCTGGTTTTATATATCTCGTTGTTATTGTTGTTGCTCAGTGTTGATTGTGTGACTTTGGTCTCTTCATTCCCCATTGTTTCGTGCGCTTTCAACTGCTATTAAATGTCTGTGGCTCTTTAACTGCTCGACAACACTAAATACTGTCTCAATAAACAAATACAAGTCGGTTAGCCAGCGAGCGTGTTTGTATGTATGTATGTGCATACATAAATATTCTACAACAGACACACAACCTGTCCGCTGTTCGCTGTGCGCTGTGTTTTTTAATTAAATTCATATTAAAGCGAGCACACCAAGAACAACGCTGCAAACGTAACTTTGACATGTCACACTAATTACTTAATGGTCCCATAATGCTGCTGGAACGCGCTGCGGTTGTTGTTGCTCATATGTGTATATATGTTTGTAGCTAAACTTTTTCAATTAATACATGCTACCAGCGCTCGCCGTCAAGTCTGGGGCTCCGTTTAGCGCTTAGAGCGAACGAACGAAAGGCGACACACCTGCGAGGCTGCGATGCGCATGCGCAGCAGCAGCGGCTACAGCGTACACACGTGATTCCCAACAGGCACACATATTTTCAAGTAGCATCTTCTATATGTATTGATATACATATATGTATGTGTACAACCTGCTGCAATGCTGCGGGTCTCGTGCGCCACATTTTTTGTTCTTATTTGAGGTTTTGACTGCTTACACTTGGCAGTTTAGATTATTATTATTATCAGCATTTTTATTGTGCTTGTTGTTATTGTCATGTATGTAGTTAGTGGCTGCATCTCTGTGTGTCACAACAAAGACAACAAGCAGAAGAGGCAACAATTAAGCCTCAACCCGTTTCGTTTTTGTTTTAATGTAAATATATATACATCTGTCTATATATGTTTGTTTGTCTGTCTGCTGTGTGACCGAATTGAAATGTACCCAAATCAGCTCGGCAATTTGAATGTGGAAGCTGCTGTTGCTGCGCGTTGATTTCAATTTCCAAGAATTGACAAGCGTTGCATACAACAACAACAACAATGTGTCGTTAAAGTAACTACAACAACAATGTGACCACTGTAGACTCCTGCTGCTTATACCTGCGTTCACCTCATTGCTTCTCACTACATAACTGCTTCGGCAGCCTCTTTCCCCCCTCGCTGCCGCTTGCTCAGCGCGCTTGCGCTTACTGCTTTGATGACATTCATTTGATTACGTTATGACGATAACATGACGTGACAGCCGTGTGACAAAAGCGACGACAACAAACTAAAAACAATCAACTAAAATAATAATAATAGCAACAACAACAACAAAATATGAACAACATTCCTGCAAGCAGTGAGCAGGTCGCAAACGCATCTTCTCCCCACAAATGCTACATGATGGGAAATAACCCAGTAGGCGAAACTTGCTGGAGACATGAAAATTCTTTCTGAAGAAGTGAAAAAAAAAAATTTTTATTTTTTATTTTTTTTTTTTTAATTTTTTATCATTGAAGACCTATTATATATAACCTCATATTGTTTCCTCAAACCAACCACTTATGTAAGCTTCCATTCAAAAAGCATACAATTTACGTTTTACTGGGTTAACATTGAGCACATTCACATATCTAAAGCACACATGTCACTACTCCACACACACACACTCACACACACAAGCCAGCAAGTATGCCTGCACTTGCACTTGCACTCCTCTTTAGGGACATTGTACAACTAAAAGTTAAGATTTCGATTTAATGGCTGGTGTGGCTTAATTAATTGACAATTAAATTGCTGCTTGTGTTGGCATTCATTGCAACGTAGGAGAACATATGTAGCATCAGACATCAGACAATTAAGTGGCAAACCGCAGCAAGTTAAAGTTGAAATATATCGAAATGGTACATGCACTCGTTTGACTTCACCATTTCCAGGAATAAATATTTTTGTTTCTGCTGCAATGACATACAAATGCATATATACATATATATATTTACATACATACTTACATGGGTGGATATGTGGTAGCTATAAATTGTGAATTATTTATGCATATTTCTCTTTTCTTCTTGTAATCAAAGACACTCTACATGCCTATATATGTATATGTGTACATATTTATATGTTTGTATAGTTGAACAAGTGAATTTGTGAGTTATATTTGAATGCTTTGAAATACATAAAAAACGATATTTTGCGCGCATGCGTGGTATTTAAATTGTTTGATGCATATGTGGCAAGACTTATAGGTGACTTGAGCCGCTTGTGAAGGAGTGAAAAATAATAAAAAAAAATTTAAATTAAAAATATAAATAAAAAAATTTTTTCTCACAAATTTTTATTAAAAAAAATTTTTCTCGTATATTAGAAAAAATAATAAAAAAATATTTATACTTTTGTGTATAATAATAAAAAAATATAAAAAGATATTAAATAAAAAATTTAGTTATTAAAAAATAAATAAGTATATATTATACAAAATTATTTTTATAAAAAAAAATATTTTTTTATTTTAGACATTTTTCATCTCAAAATTTGTATTTCCTTTAATTTTTTTCAACCATAAATTATGGAACAATTGCTCTCAAAATTATTTCTTCAAATTTTTGGCATTTTTTATTTTCGAATTAATATTTTTTATTTTTTATTTTTTGCCATGTGCTTTATTGTTCTTTTTGTCATTTTTGTTAATGCCAGTTGCGCTCTGCCGCACAGCACTTTGCTCACGCTTCACGCTCGTTGGCATTCCAATTTACAAATTCAACGTTTAATTAAAACATAACAAAAAGACGCAACAATGACAGCGGAAAATGTAAAATGCTGAGATGAAAAAAAAATACCAAAAATATTTTTTTATGAAAGTTATGCAATTAAAAATTACAAAAAAAATAAAAATACACTGGAAAAAATTAGTGTGTTTCATATAATAAAATTCGAATTTTTTTTTGTTGCAATTAAATAAATTAAATTCAGAAATTTAAAAGAATTTAAGGCAAAAAAAAAATTTAAATTATTAATAACATAATTAAATATTAATTGAATAATTATGTATTATACATTTTAAAAATTTTCTTAAAGAAAAAAATTCAAATATTTTTTTCACTTTACCCAAAATACAATCATATCACTGAAGTATTCTCTCCAAATATACAAAGGAAACTAAGAACAAGCAACAACAATAAACAATTACCGCCACGCCACGCATTTAAGCAACGAAATTGTGCATAAAA
The DNA here is from genome assembly GCF_028554725.1 of Zeugodacus cucurbitae. Lineage (NCBI taxonomy): Eukaryota > Metazoa > Arthropoda > Insecta > Diptera > Tephritidae > Zeugodacus > Zeugodacus cucurbitae. The sequence continues at coordinate 72,314,922 of NC_071667.1, forward strand.
TTAAAATGTTCCTCCTCATTTTCAGTTGACTTTCCACTTGATTTATTGAGTGCGGCATTGTTGTTTTTACTTTTTTTGTTTTTCATATCAAAATATTTGTGTTTTTATGTGAAAGCATTTAAGCAGCGCGTGCACAAGTTTCTTTGCTGAAATTCAGAATTGACGCTCAAATAAAATTATAGTTTCATAATTTATTGAAAATATATCTTAATATCTGCCTATCTACACAGAAACATACACACGCGTTCACTTTAATTTAGACATAAATTTCGGCAACAAACTTCCACTTTTGTGCAATATGCGCTTGAGTCCTCCGCATCTACCACAAGCAGCACTTTCATGTTAAATTGCTCATCATTTACGTGCGACCCCATTTGCTGCATGCCACAGCGCATTCCTGACGCATCTCTGTGGTTTTGCATGAAAATTGCACGCAGCCAACCCCGCCAACTCACTAGCCCTCGTGTGTGCGGCAGCATCTGCAGCGGCCTTTCTACCCATGCAGCTGGGTATATCATTAAAGTTGTTGGTTGCTTGCTTGTTGGCATTGCATTTTCATTAACATTAAAATGCCACGCCAATATGGGCATGCCGCACATTGTTGCTGTGAAATCAATGTCACACAATTGCAAGGCGAGCGTGGCAAGCAGCAGCAGACAGCATACAGTACACTGTGGCATTAATGTGCTCACTTGTTGTTGTTGTTTTTTTTGCAATGAAATAATTTCAAATTAAAATTTCGCGAACTTTACTTTGTTGTTGTTGTTTTTTTATTTATTTTATTTTATTTTTTGTTTTTGCATTCACTTGCAGTGAGCAGCAGTTTTGTTCCGCTTTTCTCATACTTTACCCAAATGTCTACACACCGCCTTTGTTTTCGCGCTTTAGCGTGTACGTCACTCAGCCCATCGTGTGACAAATGATTTGGACAGCAAATTTATTGGCCACTTAAATAGCGACTAAGTGTACTTTTGGCGTGGCGCAAAAAACACCGCCAGCAAAAAAACGTATGTGTGTGTGCGCAAAAAATGCAACAACAACAAAAAAATTAAACACAACAGAAGCAACATATTTTTTACAACAACAAAAAGTGTTTTACAACAACAATAAATTATTTACAACAACATTTCACTTGCAACTGCATTTGTTATATTCATTTAGTTCTTAGCGTCACTTTGTTGTGTAGTCGACGCTTGACTGCATTGCCCTGCCCATCGCGTTACTCATACGCCATGTTGTCTCTCAATAATAGTAATAAAATGCATGCAAATCTGCGCATAATTTTATTTCGTTGTTGCTGTCGATTATTTTTATTGTTGTTGTAGTTTGCTTAAAGAGTGAATTTTTATTGTTGTTTTAGATTTTTTTTAATTAAATTATATTTACGGCAGCGCTTGTCATCGCCACATTGCCGTCAACGAGCGTTCGCCTAATTGATTTTCAATTATATGCAAATAATGCTGTTGCCCCTATAATATATACAAACAAACATACATACATACTTTTATATATGTATATATATATGTATACGGGTTTATATGCATATTCATCTGTATGCAGCGCTCGTGCCAGCAATGAAAGCAGCAAGTAAACTGTAATGCTGCTAAATAAATAACAACAAAGTAGCATGCAACAATAGCAACAAAGACCGAAACAACAACAACAACAACAACAACAATAGTAAAATAGTAGCAATTCCAAAAGTAATTCAACATGTTCACATATCGTTTTAATTGAATTTATTTTTAATTAGCGAAAGTATTTATTCGTGTTTAATTGACAATTGTCCGTCCGTCCGTCCGTTCGCCTATCCGTCTGTCGGTCTGACGGTCTGCCGCGCGGCTGTACGGCTAGTTGCGCGCCGCCTTTGTATGTCTGTCGTCGCTAATCCGCTGACTGTTTGACTGTAATTGATTGCTTATTTTTAGTATTGTTTCGCATAGTTTGTACTTGTATGCGCATGTTGAGTGTTGACAGCGCTCATTTGTTAAGCAATTTACAATTTTGTGCTTTTTTCCCCTGCCTTTTTTGCAAATAATATAAATACCATAAGTGAAGTTGACAGTTTTAGTTGCTGTGTGAGTCTCTAAATGAAAAAAAAAAAAAATCAAAAAGAAACGAAATCAAATGCTAGTGTCTGCTATTTAGTTGTAGTTGTTGTTGTTGCTTTTATGTGCAGCTGCAGACAATTTATGCAAAGTGTTGCTTCAATTTGCATATGATTTTGGTTTTTTATGCGAGCTAATTGTTTTAAATTGAGGTGGGTCTAGAGTTTAATGTGACCTTTTTGGAGAGTCAATGAACTGCGGCGAGTTTTAAAAAATCATTTTCAAGCAATAAAAAAGTTTGAAATGGTGAAAAAAATAAGTTCTTATAAATTAAAAAGTAAAAAAAAAATATAATTAAATTTAAAATTATACAAATTTAAACAAATAAAAAGACACTTTTTGAGTACAAAAATTTTATTGAAAAATATTTATAATGAAAAAATTAAAAAAAAAAAAAATTTTGGGGAAAATAAATATTAAATATTTTTTTAATTACCACATTTCGCCTTTTCACACACCAAACAATGCTACCACTTTCTATATATAAATATTTTTACCTTTATAAACCAATTACTCAAAAACTAATTTATTTCCTGTTTCTCTCTTCTCTCCCTCCAGACAACAACGAGCCGCCACGCATCAAATGCAATCTGCGCAAACACAAGCCAAATCGTAAACCACGCACCCCCTTCACCACCCAACAGCTGCTCTCGTTGGAGAAGAAATTCCGCGAAAAGCAATACCTGAGCATAGCCGAACGCGCCGAATTCTCCTCATCCCTGCGCCTCACCGAAACCCAAGTGAAAATCTGGTTTCAAAATCGACGCGCCAAAGCGAAACGACTGCAGGAAGCCGAAATTGAGAAAATCAAAATGGCTGCGCTGGGACGTGGTGGTCCGGGTGCGCAATGGGCGATGGCCGGTTACTTTCATCCCAGTCTAATGCATTTGGGTTAAGCAGCGAAGCCGAGCGTGTGACGTACTAGTAGCCAAATGGCTTAGACCCAGTTCTTACATAACACATTTCAAAACTGTTTTCATTAGTTAAGCGGCAGTGCGCAGTTTATTTTGTGCAACACTGTTTAATTTGTAGTTTCTAATTTGATGGTTATGTATTCGTAGTTTAACTTACCCCAATTGCTGTGATGTTAGCGCATTTTACATTGTAACTGTAAATATATATATTATATACATATAAAGTAAAAAATTGAATTTAATGAAGATTCATTAATTTGTATAGTATAATTTATAAGAATAAGTTATTTAGTGGAAATTGTAAAATAGAAGCTTTGCAAAAAAAGGGCACACAAACTCAGTTCACTCAGCAATGAAAATTTTTTTTTTAATTATGATAAATTGATTAAACAAAAAAAATATGATTCGGCAATAATTTGATGATTTATGGCGGAATATTTTTATTTCAGAATATGCATTACAATTTTTGTAAAATTATTAATTTCTTAGCATTTTTATTTTTTCAAAATAATTTTTTGTTTTTGTATTTTAAACTTTATGATTTGTTTAAATTAATTTAAATTTTTATTTTTCATTTACTTAATATAAACTAATTCAATTTTTTTCTAAAAAAAATAATTTAATTTAAAAATGTTTATTATTTTTTTTTAATATTATTATTTTTTTTTATTTTTTATTCATACAACAACTATTCCAAAGTTAGTTAGCCAACAACAAATAATTATTTTTATTGTAAAAAAATTCAAAATTGTAAATAGCATTACCATAAATGTTGGCACTTAACACAGATTAACTCCACATAAAGATATCAAATTCATGAGCAACAGATGCGCAAACAAAGCTTGGACGAAAAAAAAAAAAACAAAAAAAAAATATTTTCTGCTAAAAAATTACAAATCAAAAGCTGAAACAATATAAAAAAAATAAAAAAGAATAAAAAACAACACTAAAAAATAGCAAATGAAAAAAGTCAACAACAGCATCCAAATACATACATATAAACGGAAATACAAAAATCATTCTCTAACTTGTAGCTTTTATGTAAATACAAACACATGCAGTTAGTTAATCAATTAGTTAGTTAGACTAGCGCTTAAGTAGTTGTATATATATTTATGTAAACACGCTAATACAATAAACAAAAATGCTGTTAAAAATAATTATGTAATTAATATTGTATTATTCTATTATGATTAGTAATCAAAGATTTACAGCTAAATAAACGCATACATAACAAATAAGGCACTGTAATCATAAACAAAAAAAAAACTATAAAAAAGAAGAAAAAAACAACAACAATTGCAAAATATAATTTATTATTAGCACTTAAAATTATTTAAATAAAAACAACTGTACATCTACATACATACCTACTTATTTAACTAGCTATAAATAAACGTAAATACCTAAAATAGTTATGTTAATTCGTAAGTTGAGAGAAAACAAGTCGTGCACATAAGAATATTAAATTAATGAATAAAACAACAAAATCATATTAAAATAAGCATAAAAAAACAGAATAAAAGTGAAAGCCTTTTTGAAGAAAAAATCATATATAACTGTTTTTACTGCTTCTCGAAAGTCGCTGTGGGTGAAAGGGTGGGGGGTCAAATAATCTGAATTTGAATTTTTGAAGGTTTGTTGGATGGATGAAGGGAAAATGGTTCAAAATAAAATTTATATTGAGGATATAAAATTGGACTTTAGTCATATTTCTAACAGTTCTATTGTCTTCGGCACACTAGTGCACCATTTATGAAACACGATTTCTTTGAACTTATTCGGCTGAACATTTGCTCGATATTTTTCCGAGAACTTGAATAGTTTTGAATAGTTTTTCAAATCGTCGAGTAACAGAATAGTATTTGAAAGGTGGGTAATTATTACATATATGTATGTACAGTATCTCGATGATATTCCAATCCAATGATTACAAAAAAGCAACAAACAATGGAACCGCAATAGAACTTCTCTAACGCGAATCACCATAATTCACATAAAAACTTCGAGTTATAGAATTTTCATTTCAATATAGATTTATATACAGTTTTATTTATGTACTTCGCATAAAGCTTTATGTAAGTGCGTTAAAACTTGTATTCTGTAATTCTAATTGCTGCAGTTTGCTATTGTTTGGCTCTGGATGTCTGTACCTCATACCTTTGTTACATGGTTTATGAAATCGATTAGAGCAATTCAGATTTTTGTTCACCTTTATCCTATACATGAAAAATTTAAAATTTTCTATTATGCTCTGGTTGAAAAGTTCGATTTATATGAGATTTTACTTCTATTATCAATTCAAGAGTTCGAGCTATGGAGAACTTCGAGTTAAGGAAGTTTAAGTTATAGAAGGTAATTTGTATGAAATATGATTTCTAAACGCTATTGCCAATTCGACAGTTCGAGTTATAAGGATATTCGAGTTATAGAAGTTCGAGATATGAAAGTTCCACTGTATTCGAAATTCATATGCTGAAGGAAAGTTGTTAAAGGTCAAAGTACAAATTGTCCCAATTCTGGATGCCGATAGAAAAATGCGGTTATTATAAAAATCCATTTTTGATCAAAATCATTGGTCTTTAAAAGCAGAGAACGTAAATAATATTAAATAGTAGTTATTCTATATATACCTTTAAACTATGAAACTTTTACAAAGAAGATGATCATGATCTTACGATTGGACCATGGCAACAGAAGAGATAATTGGGTAAAAATAGCTTTAGATTGTGTTACCTATATATGTATATGTTTTATAGATGATCTGAAACTGTATGGACAGCCCTTAATATGGGCGTTAGTTATATTCACTGGTCAGACGATTTAAGAAAAGTAGATAGAAAGGGTTCATGTATTCGTTACTCGCAATATATTTACTGTGCTTACTAATTAGATTACAAAATTAAGTTTTTAAGAGATATTAACTGTTGATTCATCTCTTCTACAACAATCTAACGAATTTACCTATGTAGACTAGGTCACACTTTTACTTTTACATTTTCTTAATCATGACCAAACCATTTTACACTAGATAGAATACTCTCAAGAACATCAGTCTTCAGTCTACTCTGTCACTTGTAAAAACTGTCATTAATCTTTATATGAATGTCTGGCAAAAATGTGCTACTTCTCATTGATAGATTGCATTTACGATTTATCCATATAATTTGATCTTATTTGGTATTTGAGTATCTGAACTGGAACCAACGTTTAAGTATCATCTCGCAATTTAAAATCAGCCATCCACTGCATACTTATAAATAACCATTGAAGTGTCCAACAACCAACTGAAATACATTAATAAATGTCTACTCTTCTCAGATACTCGACTCATTGCGCATTTCGTTTGAGACAATATAAGTCACAGTGATTCAGAAATAACAAATAAGTTACCATACGTTTCCTAAAATGAATCCTAATACCTATGAAAATATATTGTAATCAACCAAAAATAATATTCTACTATATCTCTAATTCGATCACAACTTTCTTAAAATGTTTAATGTTATCGTACTTTAAAATACTGATTCAATTTCATAGAATTGTCAAAGGACGCTATCCGAATCAAATTTGATCAAATAAACTCCGTGTTATAGTGGGAAAAAATGGTTCGATTGGTACATGGCGATTTTTAACAATTATTTACTGATTGACACGTCAATGTCGTTGAATACCAACAACTCGTCCTATTGAGAACACATTATAACAGTGAATACATAAACCCACATCCTTAGAAACCACATCACACAAATTAAATATGAAGCTGAGTAATCAAACTGGTGTTTGCTTGTTATAATTTCTGTGTTCATTACAAAACTGTCTACGGTAATAAATTCAACGTACAAACGATGATGGCGAGCATAATCAGACGAAATGGATGACACCAACAACAATTCGTAGTACGAGTTTCGGTTTCCGCAAAATAAGTTGTCCATATTACGGAGCAACACAGATGCAAATGTATGTAAGTATGTATGTGTGTATGAGTCTCCTGTAATGGGTGTACTGGTATGTCGTTAGACGTTTATTGCTTTGTAAAATATTCCAGATTGACAATAAATAACGCCAAGTTACGTGGACAACTTCAAAATGTTACGAATCGATTGTGAAGCAGCAGCGACTTGAGTGGATCAAAGTTTTCGGATTAATAAATGGGTAGGAACAAATCGCAAGTTGAAGCAGCGGCGAGTGCTTGCAGTTGAGGCTTATGAGCTCATAAGCCTTACATATGGCATAAAAGCAATGCAATGAGGCGGTACTGGTAATAACAAAAATTACAATAACAGCAATAACACCAACAACACTGCGACCAGCAATTGTAACAAAAGTGCAGAAGATGAAACAACAAGAACAACAACAGTAACAAATAGTGCAAACAATAAATGCAACAACGAAAACCAACGTTGCATCGTTCGTCGTCCAGTTGCCGTCGCCGTTGCAGCCAGTGCAACCCGTTCACCAACAAGTTGTTGATGTCTCAATTTCTTTGAACTACGCCAAAATCGACCGAGACGTAGAAGACGCGAACGGCGACGACTATTTCACCAATTGTGGGCATTTCGTTAGTCAGAATGAGGATGTGGTCTCGTCCGTCTGGCTGTGTATGCATATGTGTGTGTGAGTGCCCGGCAATGAATGAACAAAGCGATGAATGCTTTGTACGGCGGCCGGCCTCAAGGATGGATGTGGAGGTTATGTCAGCGCGGCAGCGTATGTGTACGTCAAACTCGTGTAAAATCGTAGCAATGAGACGTTTTAAGAAAAGCTGTACGATAAATTACATACACAACAGCGCCGGGCGCAAGGATATTGCGATTTCCCAGTGGGAAAAGTTCTTCATAGCGCATTCGTTTTCTTCGAACTTGAACAGCTGGTGAGCTGTTGAAGTTAAATAGTTTATTATTACATTTGAGAAGTGATTAATTGTGACTGAAAACTGTCTACTAACGTCTTTTGATAAATTTGGCTTGGTTCTAGATGAGATAAATTAGAAAAATCATGTGATAAATCGACTTATTTTTTGTATATTATTGGCTTGAACATCCAAGACCACTATATACACGTCTTCTTTTGTTTTTGAATAGTTCAAACTCCGATTAAACTATTTGGGGTACCTTCAAATATGTTGGCTTCTTATTCTAGACGATTTTTTTTTATTTTGAAGATTTAAGCGGATCTAGCATCATCTAGAACAACAATTCCAGATTTAACTTAATATCATACGCATTTCTATAATAGCTCTCTGGCTTTAAGACAGATGTGTAATGGTTGGTTAGAGATGGAACCTTTCTTGCTGTATTCGAAGACAAAGCGCTAAAATCAGCCACATTTTGAATCAACATTAAAAGATCACAAGCCAAAGGTTAAAAAAAAACACTAAATTCTGCTTTACGGCAAGGTAACAAGTCTTGGTCAGGGCAGAGACCTTAGTACCTCGAATAACACAGTGATTTGATGAACTAAGATTTGGAAGGCCAATTGGCAGAAATACCGATCAAATAATAGAAATCGTCGAATTCGTAATCATATAAGCCCGGGATTTAAAAATTGTACCAAAACCGTATGGAACCATTTAAATAAGGCCGGATGCAAAAAACAACCCGTATGGGCACAACAAGTGGACGGTTACTGATGAAGAAAAGTAGGTCACTGGCGACAAAATCAAGCGAAAACCGTCATGGTTTAATCCCAATGAGCCGATGCAAAAGGGAGTCAAGTCCGGTCTAATAATTGACTACTATGAACTGGTCCAATGTAGCCAAATCGGAGCCGCATTGTCAACAATTGGACCATCTAAAGGAAACAATCATCCAGAAGCAGTGAACTTTAGCCAATAGCAGAGGAATTGTGTTCCAACAGGACAACGCCTGGAAAAAATCGCCTCCAGAGAAGCTGGTGAAAACTAACTTTCCAAAATTTATGTTCATTGTTTCCAACAGGTTGCTACACATCTTTTAGGATTAGTATATACTCACGCGTATATATTTACGTTTGTATATATGTAGGTATGTATATTTGTGTAGGATGACTAGCGGATGCATCATGAGAACCAACTGCAGAACTTGATAGTGCTGCAAAAATAATTGTTGCAACAAATATTTGATGCTTGCAACATCATCAGCAATTCAACGCTAACAAAGCCAATATTATGAATAATTCAGCGGATAAACGCGAAATGCAAGTGCTGCTGCTGCAAGTGGAGCTAAGTCGTAAAGTGATGCAACAAAATAAGCGCCAAGTCAAGTAATGAGCAACATTCTAGAGCTGACGTTGTTTTAGTCATGACAATAGCAACAACAAAAACAGCAATAGAGTAAGAAAATAAGAATATAAGAAAGAAGAACTGTATTTGTTAGTGGCATTATAAATGCAAATATATATAGGGGTGTTTGTATATATGTTTGTTTGCTCTTGTATGTGTTGTTTTGTTGCTCTGTTCGTTGCAATCAAATGATATATGCAAAATGCTAACACAAATATTTCAATTTGAATAAACAAATTGCACTTGCGCACGATACAACAACAACAAAAACAATTACAACAACAACATATACACATATATAACTGTGAACAACAACAACAACAACAACAACAACGACATGCGATGTGCTCAACCGACGCAAGCGAATGCAATTAAATTGTGCTCATCACACAGCAACAACAAAAATAAATAGGCGCGCTGTAGCTGCAGCGGTTGCCAGTCTTATCAAAATACAATTAAATTTTAATTAATAAAATGCTGCAAATTGCAAATTTCAAAGCTTGTGCATTCAATTGTGCTTGCAAATACATACTTACATCTCGCAGTATGTACGTGTGTGTGTTTGAGCCGCTCTTCAAGCTTATATTATTTAAATAATAAAATCAGCGTTCATATACATATTTACATATGTATATGTATGACATATGTAAATAATTGCTAAGCGATGCTGTAATGCGATAGTCAACAACACTAAAATCATTGAAACGTTAATCGAGAAAATAAATAATTTTTCATTTTGAAAACAGCTTAATTGCACAGAAATCAATAAATAGCTATAATAGAGAAATTAAATAAGCGATAAATGTGATTATCTCACCACTACAAAGCAGCACCCTCCACACACTCCTACGTCCATACTCGAGAATTGTTGTCAAGCGCCATAAAGCACATACATACATACATACCTATATATATATATAAATGTCTACAACTATTTCCCCCAGTAATACAACTCCGTTGAACGGATTACGTGATCAGCGACAGTTCATCATCGGCGTGAAATTGTGAAAAAAAAAAACAAAATTTGAAATTTATTTTTAAACATTTTTATTTAATTATATATTAAGTAACAACAGCAATAACAAATGCTGGATTAGCAGATTTATTTATTTTCTTATAATTTGAGCTATTTGTACAATGTCACTGGGGTTCAGTAAGCGTTCTTCATAATCGCAGTTGCCATTTTTTTCCCACACACACAAAAACAAAAAATCGTACGCTGCGTCGCTGTTGCTCGGCCAATAATCCGCGTCTTGTTTATTTGTAGTATTTGTAGTCGATCCGTCCGTCCGTCCGTCCGTCACCGATCTTTGACATTGGCAAATGAGCAGCGAAATCAGTGTAGATCACTTGAAAGGCACTGTTTGCGTCTCTTATCAGTTGAATTAAATCACAATTAATTTAATTACTAATGGAAATCACGCTAACGGCGACTGTTGCAACACCATCACGACTGCCGCGCTCTATCACCTAACACGCGCCGTAACACATGCTAGAAGTATTACGAGTATAATCTGTATTCATATAGTAAATGTCCGAGTACTCGCACACCACATACTTATGTATGTATGTTTATAGATATATGCAAATATATTTTTGGCATTGGAGATTTCCTATGAATTACTCTTCTAAGAAAAATACGTATATAGATGTACGTATGATATATACCAGCCATTTTTGAGAAATTATTTCGAGGTTAGATTAACATAGCCTTTAGTTATCAGCTTCCAAGCAATTTTAAAAGATTTCAGAGAGTGTTCGATGAGTTCAAGTTCTTATAAAATATTTATCTTATAAGCTATGAACCTAAGAACATTTTTCGACTAACGCGTTGATTTCCGTAGAAGAGTGATAACATCGGTCTAGAAACATCTTATATTTTATATACAAAATATTTCAAGACCTAATTCCTATAAAAGCACTTCTAATATTCGAAACTTTGATTATGGTTTTAAGGAATAAGAGAAGCTTACGTTTAAAAATATATTTGTGGAGCCTTGCTTTCTCGGCATTGGTGTGTTATATGGGATCTAGTTAAGTCATTGAAAAGCCACAGATTCGATTGTGACATCTGCTTCTTGGATCACAGTCTCAGTTTGTCCGAAGATGTAGTATCTAATATATGATTATGAAACAATAACAAAATATGTTGGGTATTGAAAAACCTCGTTAAGCACCAGTCAGCATTCTGCTGAAGGACTTTAAGACCATATAAAGAAACTTTAAAATTTCAAAAAGCGCTGGTAACAGTTAATCATTGCTGAAAGAGATAAACCTTATGACTCAGTTAAGCGACCGATCTAGGAGGTGTTAAACTTAGAGGTAACTATGGTGTGATAAAGCAAATCTACTTTGTTATACTTATAACAGAAGGAGGTGATTTGGCAAAGTGATAATTTTTTTTAGAACAAATCTATCAAAGTCTCTAAATAGGTATACAGATTTCTGACAATTCTAAATTTTTTACAGATTTTTTATAGAAATCTCTCAGACAGATCAGCATTTATATATGTATGGTGTCAAAACTACATATTCTGAAAAAAATAAATGAATTAACGCGAATAAAATTAGTTAAGGCCAGCAAATTACATTAAAACCCCATTTCATCAAATCAACTGTTCTGTCTTATTGATAATAACAATAAATCAATAATATGACACTTGCGTATAAATACATATACACAACCAATTACATATAAATATGTTTATTGCTGATTTAAAACAAAAAATAATAATTTAATCTTATTGACTGTAAATCGGTTGAAGTAAACAAATTAACTGCGTCGATTGATATGAGACTTGTCTATAATTATATACAATTGTTGGTGTGTATGTGGCGCACATGGATTTCATAACCAATACGACTCATATTTATTGCTCTGCGTTATTGACATGCTGATAACCCGCTAAATTTATAAATTAAAACTGAACTCATTACTCAACATATAAAATTTGCAATTAATTGCGTGCTGTTGATAAGGTTGACGCCGCGCCGAGCAAAACAATGAGCAATTACTTGTAGTTAAATCCTTCTTTGGCGATGCGAGGGTGGCCATGTAACTTTGACGAAAGGGCAAGTGTGGAATTTTACACAATGTGATTTATATATACATATGTATGTACATATATGTATAAGCTTGTGACTATATGCATGTATGTATGTATATAACGAAAATAGAAGCTTCTCTTTTTTTCAAAAAAATATAATAAACAATTCGCTAGATGGCGCGGAAGGTGTAATATTTCCACATAAGACCCGAGTACCGGTATATTTATGCACTTCTGAAGCTTTATTCCAAAATTTATTTTATAAAGAATGTATCTTCAGTTCATAGTTATATGTTATGACAGTTATGACTCTAGTCAACAGTTTACTGTGTGATTGGTGGATTTCAAAAACAAACTATCTTCTTAGTTAATCAGTTGTAAAGAAATAGTCTTTCCAGGGATTTTGAGCTCATTCGAACTAAGTTCGGATCGGAACTAAGAGTTCTTTCTCGACGTATAACACATATTGCAGAAGATATAAGCCTTAAGATGCAAAGAATTTATCTGTGCTATTAAAAAGGCATCTACTCATGTTTCAAAGGCTTAATCGTTTTTCTCAAGAGAAATTCGCTCGTAAAATTAATACGGTCCCAAGGAACATGTGTTCCAAGTTTCATCAAGATATCTCAATTTTTACTCAAGTTATCCGTTGCACGGGCGGACTAACGGACGGACGAACAGACAGACATTCGGATTTTCGTCACCCTGATCATTTTGATATATATAACCCTATATCTAACTCGTTAAGTTTTATGACTTACAAACAACCTTTATGTGAACAAAACTATAATACTCTCTTAGCAACTTTTGTTGCGAGAGTATAAAAAAACTGATACTGTTAGACATATACTTGGCTATATACATATATACAGACATTTTACATGATTCACTTTTTAATCTAGACTTAGCAAGCGTGGCAAGAGTAATAATGGAGAGCTTCATCTGAGAGCCTAGATCTGAAAACCTAATAAATTATTAATATGAATATAATTAAAAGAACCAGTTCGTATATTATATTCAATTCAGCTGGGTCCGTTATTGAATTGCACACCCCCTGTCGACAGCAGTTGTCAACTTGTCGCCAGAGTCTTCAATGAAATTCATAGCTTTCTGAGCGTCTACAACGAGCTCCGCGCATTTTAAACTTTGTATTTATGTAGTTTGCCCGAATGTCAATTGAAAATTAATAACAAAGTAGAAATTAATTGTGCGACAACAGTGGGCGCCTAAATCAACATGAGGCGTATAATCACCGGCAATTAGTTGATGATGCACCCCGCGGGGCGTGCGCCTTAACATTTCGATTTTATTTCCTTTGTTTTTGTGTTTAATGAGTTGATTTTGAAATGCGTTCGGCTGCGCCCGTCTTGTAAGCCTGCTTACGATTTCTCCAAATGTCACACTGATTGCCGCGCTTATTAATAATAAAAAGCGTAAAATTATGCAGCAACGCAGAGACACATGCAGGCATAAGGTGGCCGAGTAGGTGCCACGGCTTCGTGAGCGAAAGGTGGTGTGTGGGGCAACTGAAAAGGCAAAAAGCTACCGGCAAAGCTGTCGATTATTAATTGGATTGAATATTTTAGACAACAACACGAAGTGGAACGGCAGGTGGCGCTTAGTTGCAGTTGTTGTTATTTTTTTCTTACTTAATTTCTGCAGCGTCCGTTACGCGCCAGCGCAGTGTCCACCTTTCACGGCTGTCGGTGCCATTATGAAATAATATCCTGGCGCTAATAAACAATAAAAACAAAAACAACAACAACAAGTTTTTTATTAATAAAGGAGTACAACTTAAGCGTTACAATAAGCGCCAACAGCTGAAACCCCAAAATCGAACACACCAAAAGCGCTCACACGCACACACACATACACATGCGTACAGGCGGTACAAAGCTCCCCGTCGCGCTTTCGGAAAGCAATTAAGCGTTTGTTCTGCTTAATGGACACAGCGCCGCCTTTGCTGATTGAGCGTATTTGTTTTCACTCGTCCGCTGGGCGGCTGTCGCTGCGGTCGCAGCGTTGTGTAAATGTTTACATTCATGCCCTGATATCCGCGTGTATACAAACACACACACGTACACTCACACGCGTGCGTGTAATGTATGTGTTTACGCTGCTCATTGAAAGGCCGTTAACTGCCCAATCAAATATAGAGTCATCTATGGCGCGATGGGGCGTCAACGCCCCCAACTGTGAGCGCGCGGTGCATTTCATTTACAACAAACAAACACAAACTTCACATTGACGATATGCCAACGGCTTGTTTATTGACGTTCAATGTGGTGAAGACGTGCGGTGGCGGCGGCGGCGGTGCTACGCGTTTACTTTGAATTTATGTAATGTGTGTGTGTGTGTGTGTGCCATGTTCGTTCAGTTGGCGATTGGGTGCTGCAAGTGCATGACTGCGTGGTTTATGAGCCATGTCAGTTCGAGCTGCGCAATAGTCGCGTCGCGCGCGTGTAGTGATGACGCGTTGACAGGCGAAATTGGGTAAAAGTATATTTTATTATGCGTTGCACCAGCACTTCCGCCGCATAGAGTAAAGGTTTCAATGTAAAATCACTGGCGAAGAGCTGCATTTAGTTATTGTGACTTCCTGCTAATGAACTCATGAATATGGAGCATGACATTTGACCCCTATAGTTATTAAACTTATATTTACTCATATTAGCTTTTCCTTTTGAATCATATACAGCGCTTAAGTTACACATGAAATGCTTCCTCTGGGTAAATTCTTTCCTTAAATCTTTGGAAAATATTAGCAAACACTTGATATATGAGAAAAATAGTAAAATTAAAATCGTTAATATATATCTTTGGAAGTTAAATGATGGGCCATTTCTATTGTTATCCTATTCTACAAGTTTATTGACAAATAATTGAATTTGTGTATTACAATAGAACTTTTAGCACTCGGTCTCCACTTAAAATCTCGTTGGGCTTCATATTTTTCTTCTTTTTCTTTACTGGCGAGTAAGAGTGTCTCTTACGCGATTATAGCCGAGTTATTAACAACTCGCCATTTGTTTTTCCTTTTCGTTTATTTGACGCCAATTGGCGATACCAAGTGCAGCCAGGTCCTTCTCCACCTGGAGGTACACCAAGGAAGTGGAGGTCTTCCTTGGCTTCTACCGGCGAGTACTGCATCGAAAAATTTCAGGGCTGGAGTGCTTTCGTCAATTCGAATAACATGCCCTCGCCAGCGTAGCCGCTGTCTTTTTATTCGCTGAACTATGTCTATACCGTCGTATAACTAATACAGCTCAGAGTTCCAACGTCTGCGCTATTTCCCATTGTCAATGTTCAAAAGATCATACATCTTCCGCAAAGCATTTCTCTCGAAAACTCCTAGTGCCGTCTCATCTGATGTTGACATCGTCCACGTTTCTGCACCATAAAGCAGGACGGGAATGATGAGCGACTTGTAGAGTATTGTTTTGGTTCGTCGAGAGACGACTTTACTTTTCAATTGTCTACTCAGTTCGAATTAGCATCTGTTGGCAAATGTGATTCTACGTTGGATTTTGAGGCTAACAAAACTGTTTAATGATAGAAGATATTTCGTCTTGTCCCCGTTCACTAACAGACCCAAACAAAGACTGGCCAGTTTTATGGTAGAAAGCTAATCATATGCGTAAATATTATTTTCAAATTACTTAATTATTACAATATTACAATCAAATTATTATTATTACAATATGAGAACTTTTATTATGACTCCCTTTATTTCGCATAATTCCATAAATTAGTATACAAAAGTGATTTATAAGTGGATTATTATATACCACATTTTTACAACTGAGCTTGGAAAACTGCGAAAGTGATCTTTGACTTTGGATAGAGACCTAAACTAGTGTCTGGTGCAAATATCAAGAAAGATTAATCTAGCGGTAAGAATTGTATTACTTCTAAAGGAATGGTGTTATGTGGTGATTGACTTGGGGTTATGTTAGGTTAAGTGGTTGTCAATCGACGCACTTAGGCCTTTGGGAGGCCCATGGTGACATCGCCGGGACTGTGATCCCCTCACACTATTGAGAATCCCCTGTAATTTTGATAAAGTGAAATAGTTCACAACTTCGACCACATTTTCGAGGAAACCGCGTCTAATAGTTGCAATTCTTTTCCTATACAGAACCATCAGAAAGGTGTGTTATCGTTTCTTCTTCTTCTACTTCTTGGCAGCTTCTGCAGTAATCATTGAAATCCCCAGTCTGCGTGTCTTCCAATCAGACAGTGACCCGTTATTTTCCTAACTAGGGTTCTTATGTCATTTCTGTTAAATTTCCATAAGCGGCACTTATTCCACTCTGGCCACGTTTGTCTGCTTATTGAGCAAGTTGATTATTTCCATTGGGGTTAGAGAAATATTAAGTAGATTACGTTTTTTTATATAAATATAAGCACATTATTGGATACAATTGAGATAAAAATTATTAGTTGACTCTCAACAACAGTTGCCAGTTTTCTTCATATATTTAGAAAAATATATTTTATAGACACTGGATACTTTATTTTAGATTTATAAAATTTTATTCAAACATATATTTTGCTTTTTTCTTATAAGTGTATTATAATAATACAAATTTGAGATAAAACACACGATTTTCCGAGAAAGTAAAATATTTATATGCCACATCGCTTGCAAACTATGTGAGAAAAGGACTGCAACATGGCCAGCCAACTTGTCTGCAATTGCATTAGCATTAATGAGCGCCATATAAAATACATATTTACATTCATAGACTAACGGTCCGGCCAAATAAGCGTGAAAATATGCGCGCTGCCACACAAGTGTCGTTTTATAGCACACTTTGCTGCATTTTTCACTTCCTCCACTCCTTCCCTCGTTTCCCATATAATTATTACATTTAATGTGTTTATTAATTTTTCCACGAATTTTCAAATGGAAATTGTTATAATGACAATGAATTTGAGTGAAATATTTTTTTCCATTCAACTTTCAACTACTTTTTATGGTTTTTACGCATTACTTTACTATAAGAGTGTGAATAATTTTGTGTATGCGTGTTTGAGTGTGTGTGTGTGTGTGTGCCTGAGTTCATTTGTTTGTGGTTTTCAGCTACATTTAATTGCCGTATTTGCCACATTCACTGCCAGATACTTCCACCTTTCTTTCCAACTCATTAAAATGTCTAAATAGGGCAATTACACAGAATAATTGTTTTTTTCGCATTTCATTTCATGTTTTTTTTTCTATAGATTTTCTTTTATTTTCGCTGATTATGGTGGCAATAATTATAATATACTTATGTTGTACTCGTATGTGTGTATGTATGTACATTTAAATTTCATTGCGATAATTACGTTTAATCTCATTACGAGAAGATATGCCAATGAAAAATGAATGAAGGAATTATGTGAAATAATGTATGTATATATGTACAACTCTTCATTTATGCATTAACAACAGTTTTATTCCTACATATATACATTGTAAGGCCCGCGTAGGTGTGTTTCCCATACACCATGCTGCGCCGTTCGGTGGAAACTTCAAACGAAAAATGCAAAAAATTTAATTGACTTGAAAATTCCATGGAAAATTAATCATTTGCATAAAGTTTTCGGGACTGATTGCGGTAACAGCTAATGCGAGTCGTTGTACTCTGCTGCTCACCTGTGCGGCGCACAACATTACATAGCTACAACTACATAAGCCATAATCATAATCACTTGAGGTTGTGGCCAACCTGTGCCACAGAGTCTGTGCGCGCGCTGACCAACTGTTTGGGCCGTTGTTCGCTCCGATTGGCCAGCCAACAGCCGTATGCCGTGAGCACTTTTGTGCTTAGACGCACACACACACACACAGCAGCGAGTGCTTTCATGAATTACGAGGTGAAAATATTACACTATTTTTACAACCTAATTACCTCAATTTATTCTCGGTAATGCTCGTTGTTTGCATTTAATTAATAATTTCCAAACGTTGCACGGCCAGCAGATTAGTGGGTGAAAAATTCCGTTGAAGTCTCCACACACACCTACACACACCTACGCACACCCACACTTCTAGCAAAGCTGCGCGCTTACAATTACCCCCTCCAAAGCGTTTTTTTTTACGATTTCATGGCTTTTTGCGCTTTTAACCGTAAATTGCCAGTTGTTGTTTGTGAATGAAGTCACACAGCAAAACCAAAAGCGTCGAAAGGCACCGCAACACTTTGCCGGCCAACGGCGGCCAAGCGGCTGCCTTGCTTGATGGCTGCGTGTACGCATTGCTAATACAAAAACAACAACATTGCAGCAAGCATTATTCACCTGTATTGCCAGCGAAAGTTGCCAATGTGGCCACCTGATCAATATTACTGCGCGCAAATATCGCGGAAATGTGTTGACCTGCTTTTTCGCCAGCGAGTGCTCGTACTACAATATTTCTGATCTGGAAAATATATGAGTTCGATTTCGAATTACAGTGAACTCCACTGGTACATTTTGGCATAATGGGAAATTTGAGGAAATTTGTTAAATTCCTAGTATTGATTGTACTCCATTTAAACAACTTTTGTATGGGTATATACGTATGTATGTATGTATGCACTTTATAGTAGGACACCTGTTAGGAAATAAGCACAGATTGTTGTTCTGAGAAGACTTTGATGGAACTGGACTGGAAAACTTAAAATTTTTAAATAATGTGCATATATACATATATAATATTTCTGAAGAATCAAAGAAAGCAAAAATAAATAATTCAATATGCCATTCGATTGAATATTACTCGTAATCGAAAATTTCTTTCGAATAGGCTCCTGAAAGCAGCTGTGAGTTTAAGCCAAATATGCCATTAAATATTTTTGACTGTAAATTTTTAGGTTACCTAAAATATATTTGAAGATTACAGAAATAATAATTTGAACATTGTTGTTTTTTCTTATGGAAACTCAAATATCCACTTTGATGAACGGGATAAAGGCTCAGTTGAGGTCATAAAGGGAGGTTCGTTGATCAAACTAAAAGGCTTATTGGGATAGGCTCAAGTGAACTTATTATCATATACATAGATGTTCTTTCCATTGAACCAGTCATTGTATAGATCAAAAATAGAATAATGACTAACAAAATCTTGTCCGAAAGTAGTTGCCTTCTGGTCCATTCAAGTTAAATTTGATTTCTAACGAAAAAAAATGTTTTCCGCAATCTTTAATCTAATGTGCTTGCGTCGCAGAAAACCCAACACTATCCTTTTTCTGGGTAGATTAAACGGCATTTAAACTCTCTTATCCATTGGCTCTGACCTACGATCTTCGACATTTCACGAAGGGAAAGTCTTATGGGTAGTACACCAATCGGTGACCAATAACGTTCTCTTCCTTAAATATTATGTCTACAGATGAGATGACATTTGATGCGGAATTAGATATAAAATTCATTAAAACATCTGTTGAACAGGAAATAGGAATTTATGAGGTGATCTAAGGCGATAGCAAAACGATCCTTTGAGAGCATTATACTAAATAGTTGAGCTGAATAATAAGTATCTGAAAGGTCTCAATCGGTTCTACGTAGGCGAAACGGACGCGAATTTTCATCCGGTCAAGGAGTGTCGATACGGCAGCATTCCTAAAAATTACTTGGACACTGTTTTCTGCCGCTAAAACAACAACAACAAAACCAAATTTGTCATCTAATTTAACGGGTGTATTCTGGTTCAGCTCAATCTCACTGTATTCTTAGCATCTCATGAATATTTCTCCGGGCTATATAAAAGAAATTCATCCATTTCCTGTAATCAAACAAACAGCCAGCGCACTCGCGTCTTGGCTCCCACGTCATTGTTGACAGCCATAACTTTGAAGTCGTAGATACTTTCGTCTACTTGGGAACCAGCGTTAACAACATCAGCCTCGAAATCCAGCGCAGAATCACTTTTGCAACAGATGCAACTTTGGACTGAGTAGGCAATTGAAAAGAAAAGTCCTCTCTCGGCAAACCAAAATCAAACTCTACAAGAAGATTGGACGATGAGATGTGCGATTTATACGACGACATTGACATAGTTCAGATAATAAAAAGACAGCGGCTACGCTGTCTAAGTCAAGTTGTACGAATGGATGAAAACACTCCAGCTCTGAGTATTCGATGCAGTACCCGCTGGAGGAAGCCGCGGAAGAGGACGACCTCCACTCCGTTGGAACGACTAAATGGAAAGTGACCTGGATGGATGCAGTTTTATGACCGACATTTCCTTCAGGGATTCTCTAGTTGAATAATTTTTTTATCTTAGAATATTCCCACCAGCCTTTACTTGAAGTATTTATATTGCAATGAACACTCTACGCATGTATGTATGTATATCGCTGTATGTCTGCTGTGGATATTTCTGAAATGGCTTACAGGGATTTCTTGGAATTCGCACAAACAGTGCTAAAATTAAACACTAAATTAAAATGTAATGAAAATGTCGCACGAGATGTGCATGAGGCAGAATATGCACAGGCACACATACAGACAAAGCTTGCCATATGTATTTCTATGTGAAGATATTTATGTATTTTTAAATGCTGATGTGCGTATATTTGCCTCTCTATAATATGAAGTGAAAATTGACTGTAATGGAGTATGAAAGAACGTTTAAATTCGTTGTATGTGCGTATATATGTAATGAGGTTTATACATACACGCATGTGGAGTCCTAATGTTTGTAAAAGCTGGCGCTGAAGGAGCTCTACCGCAGCAAGGTGGGCTAATATCATGGCAACAAAACGGCCGACACACATCTTAAGCATTGCAAAAACTACAACGCCAACTGAATGCCACCTGCCCGTCTGCCAGGCAACCCACCGCCGGCGCTCCACCGCTCACAATGGCTGCGCTGAACAATTTCAAGGAATTGAGCATATCAAGCGCGTCGGCACGCTCCGTTTCAATTCACAATTAATTTCGCCAGATGAGAACACCAGTACAGCAACAACAACAACAACAGCAAAAAATGCAACAACTTTCTTAATGCCACAAATAAATTTGAGGAAAAATTCTGAAATGCGGCAAGCGAAAGGGCCGCAGGCTGCTTGCAGCATGCATTTTCACACAACTCGGAGGGCAGGAGCAGCGAGCAAATAAGAAAAAATCGCAAAGATTCTTATTCATGCAACACAAGTGTGTTGCAGAAGTGTTGCCGCAGCTGACTTCATATGCTAGTGTGTGTGTGTGCGTGCAACATATTTATCTCCGCTTTGATATCATTTGTGTGCCAGCGGCGCGACGCAGGGCCCGCCGACCTCATTCACAGACGCTTTGACTGCCGTTGTGGAGTGGTTTGACTTGGCGGCGGCGGAGGGAAGTCGCTAGCTGTGGCGACGGCTGTCGCTCAATGACTGCAAGTGGTTACAAGACAATTCACTTTATTTTCTGATTTTCTGTGCAGGCAAGCAAATTATTTATGTTGTTGTTGCATTATTTTTTTATTATTTTTTATATTTTTTTTTAATATGCCTCCAAGCATTTGCAAACGCGCGAAAATTAAGTGGCATCCACACGCGCAGCCACAATGCAACGAATAACTAATTACATTCGCAATTATTTCATGTTTTGGCCAATTTAGTGGGACAAATTTATCTGAGCGGTGTCATCTATTTAGAATTGTTGTTGACGGTGGGCGTCGCACAACAGACGACGGACGTGCCGGGGCGACACAAAAATGGCAGCGCAACGCAGGGCCGAAATACATCAGACGAAACGTCACAATGAAAGACGGCGATTGTTGAGCGAAACAGTGAAATCATTTTAGTCAGCAACAACAAAAGCAACAGCAACTTTTGATATACATTTGTTTATTCTTATATGTATATGTGTATGTGTATGTTGGGTGCCAGCCTGCCTGGGTCGCGCCCAGCAATTGGCCACCGGCCGCCAGCCGTCAGCCGCCGCCATTCACTTCAGCGATTAAGATTTTCTAATTAGATGCGAGTGCAAAGGCGAACGCGCCAACAACGAAATTACATGAAAAATACACAAACTGCATCTGATATCCGCCGAGCTCAAAGGAAAATTATTAAAAGTGCATTCAACAGCAGAATGAAATGCTAAAATGCTTTGGACAATTTTCCGTTTGCAACAAATTACTTTAAGGGGCACAGTAGTGTATTAGATAAAGCTCTGTATGTGGCAAAGTATAAATTTGATTTATGTAAAATACAAATATTTCGGTCTCCAAAAACATTTTCTAGTTGAAGCTGATTAGGGGAGGTTCTTGAAAGAAAGAGTCGATTCAAAAAATAACAAAATTGTAAAATTTAAATTTTCACGAATTTGGAGAGTCCAATTGTCAAATGAATAATTTTTTTTTTCAAAAAAATTAAAATTACCGTTAGTTTTTGAATTATTATATTTATAATAATACCTGTCTATAAATAATATATTATTAACGTAATGTAAAAGATGCTGGAACATACTATGTAAGGAAATATTTTCTTGTAATCGCGCCACACATCATGTTATTGGTCTTTGAGTTTGAAAAAAGTGATTTTCGTGTTTATATTAAACATTGTTTCCTGATGGAAACCATAAAATAAACTCGAGTTAGTCATTTAAGGGGTTTTGTCGGGTAAAAAAATTTATATTTTTAATAATTTTTTTTTCTATGTAAAAAATTATTTAATTAATTCAAACTTTTTTCTGTCTTGTAGATACATATTTAAATAACAATTTCTGAAATTTTCAAAGAAAAAAATTAAATTTCTCCATTGTGACGTAATTCCGGTGACCCCTCGGAAAAAAGATGAGTCAGCGTTGTCAGCATAACTCCTAACAGGATCATCTAAAATAAAATAAAATAAAATAAAAATAAGTGTTTTAGTTAAGACCATAAACTCATGCTTGAACGAAGGAAAGACAAATAAGTAAAAATTGGAATTTGGGCAAACATTTTCCCAAAAAAATAAAAATGTCGGTCAAATTTGCTTGAAATTTTGTTTTTTTTTAATAGTTGTAATTGAAAAACAAATCATTGAGTAAATATCGAGAACATTTGACAATCGACTTTGAAAACACGGTTCCCAGAAAGACCCGTTTAAAGTTTTGAGTAACAATAATACTTGACTTGGAGCGCACATGTTCAAACCCTGTGTCTTCGAAACTATTATTCAGATCGATTTAGGATAATATTCTTGAGATGTTGTAGAAATTAAAAAGCGAAAAAAATCAATTTTTTTAACCCACGAAACCCATTTAACCCCTTAACATCATTGGTACATTGGTACATAAGGCATCCTAGTCCATCTTTTGTGAGTCACCGAAGTTAGAACTTCGTAAGTCTTCAAAAAACCATTTTCACAAATCCACCACCATTATATTTAACATCAAGCTATCGTTAATTCACTATTCCGTTTCTGGAATTAGTGACCTAGCAAGAGACGTTCAAAAACCTTCTAACTAGTATTACTGAAACAAATCAATATATTACAAAATGGCTTAAAGCCGAAAACGTTCCAGAAAGACGGTAAATCTTTAATGCAGGCAAATCTTGGAGAGAGCTGCCTCCTAACGAAAATATCGATTTAAAAAAGCTTATGAAATGTTTTTGAGAAGTCTTAAAAATATTTTTAGGAAATTGTAATATGATATGTATGTAAAAGAAGTTAGAACAACGGCTGAAGAATCGGATGGTACATTCTTTGTTACCTTAAACAATGTACGAAACTTTAGAATGGCTTTTTATTTGAAATCAAGAACAAAATATTAATAGAATATATATTAAAGTCGGTTGTCCTATAGAGCGATTATTTGAGTCGATGTCTAGAAGTCTTAGAAATCTGTTAATTTGTACTACTACATTAAATAAATCAAAAATGAATTTCCAACATTAATTTACTGTTAAAATTAAATTTCACACCTTCATAATTCAACTAATAGCAATATGTATAAGAAAAACTGTTTAAATTGTGCGCAAACTGAAAAATCGATAAATGACATTTTCCTCCAACCACAATTCTCTGCTCACACTACTTAGCTTTTACTCCATTTTCTCTATATTTAGTATTCATGTGTGTGTGTATGTACGAAGCCTTGGAGCAGCATCAGCTCCAGACGCCACCCTTAGCACCTTTTTGATTTCCTTTTTTTTCGTGAACCTTTCAACCACAACGAACGAACGATAGAAGCTTCAGAGGCAATAAAAACGACGACACAAGTTCACACTTACAAATACATATACAAATATACTTTATATACTATACTTGAATAGGTGAATCGGTGTGTATATGGTTGTGCACAAAAAGAATACAAATAAGTGCTTGACTGCACACATTCTATTAGAATTCTAGAATGAGAAGACTGGAACTGGGCGCGTAGTTCCACAGTCCAACACAATTTGGTGCGCTAGCACCCGCTTGCACGCCGGCCCCTTTTAATCGGTTCAAGTACTTTTTAATTGGGCTACCTGTCCACCACTTTGCTCATAATGGCTGCCATTTTGAACTTCGAACAAACATACATATTCACAAATACACATAAAGGACATTCTGTTATGAAGGCGATAAGTGTGTGTTTTTTTAGAAAAAAATTCCAAATCGAGCATAAAAAATCGCTGAAGAATTCAATTGTGGTTGCTGATGCGCAAATTTAGATTTTAACGTTTGTTTTATAACTTTTTACTGAGAAAATTTAAATTTGTTGGGGTTACCACTTTAATTTATAAAGCATACGTTTTTGAAGGCAGATTTAGAGAAAGAGTGAAAGTAAATCCTTTTCAGCAAGAATATTAGAAATATTGGAAGATAAGAAGAGGCAGAGTTCAAGCTATAATAATTGTTCATTTTAACAGACTTTTGTAAATAATATCAATGTTTCATGAACGACTGTATATCAATGCCAAGCGATGAAGACATTAAAATATTTAAGATTACGATTTTAATTTCAATGGAAAACCAAAATGAGATGCCAGATATCAAACTCCATTTATATAGCGAATTCCGGTATGCTATTTAATGCTGTTCAAGAATAAATATAAACCAAATAATAATCATCTCATACTTTATTACATTATATCTCAAAGAATAATGTACATATGTAAAATACGAGGGACACAGTGAGAACTTATGTTTCTAAAAAAAATTTCGACAAAATTTGGGAAGTAGGTGGGGTTGTGACACTTTTTTCAACCAAACTATTTTAATCTGACCTCTCGAATCAGTCTGTATCGATCAAATTCTCAGCTATTAGGCGACTTTTAGTGAATATAAGTAACTTCATTTAATTGGTTACTTGGCTTGGAACCAATATGGCATTTTATCTTTCTCTGAATAATATTAAAGCTGCTTTGGTTTCGTTGAAAGATTTCAGATACCTTATGTGCTGTCGGGACTTCCACTTTTTTAAAACTCTAATGGATTTATATACATAGACTACCTCGAAAATGATTAAACAATAAAAAACGCGTAATAGTCGAGATTAATGACCATGAACTTTATTTTTACGTCATATACATTCATAGATATTGAGATATTGCCATTAATCTAAATATCTAAAAATGATTTATAAATATCACCACTTTTTTCTTCTTCCCCATTCTTCCTTAAAATTTAAAGATATTAGAGAAATTCAAACTAACCAAACGGTTGAAAGCATAAAATTAAAAACTATGTTACAACTCTACAAGAAGTCTTCATCAGTCATCGTCATCATCACCAGAATATAAAGCATTTATGAGTTCACTATCTACAATATATTACTAAAATTATTATGTAAAGGATTGTTTCTAAAGAATGGAAGGAACCAACTTATCGTTCGTTTGGGACCTTTAGCTTTAAATTCTTATAGAAATCTATTGTAATCTGTGTTTCTATTTTTCTATGTTTCCAAAGTAGTTAGATCTTACGAAGAATAGCATGACATTTCCATAATTGAACCAATTAATTTCAGAATTTTTGGTAAGCAGAAAATATGAAAACACACAGAGGTGTTGAGTTGAAAAATAGAAGCTGAGAACTATATCGCTTCTCTTTAGAATTGTAGTTTTTCATAGGTTTTATAAGAACTATTTTAGAGATAATATTGAACGCTAGGCTACAACCTACCGATATAAGAAAACACATTTTCGAGATTAGAAGCCACGATGCTCGCACAGGCATGAATATGAAACTATAAATATATCTAAATTTATTACAGCTGAAGTGGCAACTCTTTATTTATTGCACACTTTTGTGACCTCTTCTCTACCATATAAACACACATGAGATCACACACGCACACATAAATACCCCACAATCAAGTGTGATATGGGTGATTTGTATAGCAAACGCCAGTAAACCAACGAACAATTCATAGTTGAACGCCACAAACAAAAAAGCAAAAAACATGGCAAAATAAAAGCGAAAAGTGCAACAACAGCAAAAGCAATTACTACAACTCAAAATGGCACCGAAAGCGCCAAACAATAACAACAACAACTACCACTGCTGCAGCAGCAGCAGCACCAGCCAACAACAATAAGTCCGCAAAAAAAGTTACTGCTGACGTTAACTGCTATTTTAAGTGAGTGGAAATTTGCTACATTATAATTATTTTCCACAATTGGACATATTGGTATGGTTTGCAACGCTATTATGCGCCGCCAGCACACACAAACAAACACAAATACCATATATACGCGAAAGCACACAATCTAAGCGCCCCACTCGGCACTCGGGCGCGTAGCATTATTAATGGCGTCGCATGGAGACCGACCGCGTACAAGGCAATCGCAGCGACGGCGGTGGCGGTGGTGGTAGTGTCGTAGGAAGTGAAGGTGGCGTTGGTGACGCCATTTTTATTTACTTACTTGTCTTTCGTTTTCCCCAATGAGGGGTACATGTTTTTATTATTTTTTCGAACTCTCTGCGCTTGCTGTCTGGCAAATAATTCTATGCATTTAGTCGCTCAGCTAATATTGTTATCCTTTTTACACCAACGTGCAACAGGACATTCATAAATGTTTGTGTGTGTATGAAGAACGCATGCGCTTTACAAAGAATATCAGAAAGAAGAAGACCATATTTATATTTCTCCCTTTGACAGTTTGTCAGTAGGTTATCAATTACGTTGTTGAGAACGCTGCCCGCTCATACTCCCCTTTACTCCTTACGCATTGCTGAGGTGAGCTTCAATGTTTTAAGGGTAGTTTTATCGATCGCCCACAACTTTTACACAAATTCACTGGAATTCTTGGAAGTCTCTTATGTAGACACCTGCATGTAATCGTGGTGAAAAGCAAAACTTTTAATATTTTCCTGCTTGTGACTGCTCTCACTGCGCATTCGAGCGTAACTCCAAAGCTGTATAGTGTGTTTGCAGGGTGTACGTGAATATTTTAACGTTGAAGTAACCCCTCGCCAAACCAACTCTACCTGTCTCAGTTGCACTGAATGAGTGTACACACTTGTTATTTACTAAATTGGGGGAAAATTTGTGCGTTCATGCTATAGAATGGCGTAACGGGACTCTATATAAATTATATTTTTGTTGTTTTTGTATATACATCTGTATGTATTTGTGCTGCTTTTCACTGTTGAATGGGCGAAGGAAATACTGCAATTAGAGCCATATTAACCGTAATTAAATTTAATTGTTTAATTAAGCGTAAGGAATAAGACAATATTACGACTGCGACGCAATGCGCCATCTCCATTGCCATAGCGACACAAACACACGCACATATATTTACATACATACAAAGGCAGTTACTGTAGCACTTTGTATCGTTATGAGTATTGTAGTATATATATTTGTATGTTTGTATTTATGTAAGACCACATTATACTACCTGCAAGAATATATGATTATTGCTTTCAAAAGTTCACTCAAGTTATTTTTGGCGTTTAGTTGTTTGTCTGCAAACGGAACTTAATGTTTATATGGAAAGTTTAAAGGACAAAGGAATTTTTCGCCAGTTTTATTACCGACGGTGAAATTAAATAATTTGCTTGTATTTTCAAATATTTCTTCTATATAGATTAGATAATTTATGATAAAATTGAGACAAGCAACAGAGGATTTATGGAAGTGGAAGGAAATATACATATATGTATTGTGGTACTGGTTGTCAGGTTCAATCCAACTCGAACTCGAGTATAGGCTTATAAGGGTCTGCAAGATAATGTGTCTTCAAGAAGATACAGCTAGAATTGGAATAATCAAAGACTCTAAGATATGGTAGTATCAACCTGATAAACTTGCTGTCTTTATTATGGTTACAAACTTAGTTATTAGAAAAAAAATTGTCATAGAAATAAACTTAAGAAAATATAAGTAGTTGTAATATTCTGAAATATTTAAAAATTAAATATAACAGGATTATACATGGAGTCTGGCGTTTGAAATTACATTAAATGTAATTAAACCGTACTTTCAACAGATTATCGTATCATATCTCGGTTCACGGTATCAAATCTCGAATTACCGTATCAAATCTCAGATCTTTATTCCTGTGAAAGTACATTCGGTATCATTATTTATGGAACTCAATTTTTTTTGCATGGCCATCACGGGCACGTTTGCAGAATTCCAGACGCTGACGACGGCTTTCAAGCATAAACCGGCCGATTCTACTGCAATTTCACGTTCGATATTCGACCATAGACTCGACGTAGCCACACAGAAAATAGTCTAACGGCGTCAAACCGCGCGACCGAGTCATCAAATTTACTGGCCCATTTCGTAGTATAACTCGTTCACCAAACTTGGTTTTCAATAAATCGATTGTGAAATTCGCTGTGTGTCTTGTAGCGCCTTCTTGTTTGAACCACATATTGTCCAAGTTCATATCATCCAATTTGGGGAACCAATATTTGGTTATCATTGAACGGTAGCGATCCCATTCACAGCAACGTGCCAGTCTTGATCATCATGGAAGTAGTACGGTCCAATGACTCATGGAGTACGTGTGGATTGCTGCCTGAACACAAACGCATATTTTGCTTATTGACGAAGGCATTCGGCCATAAATGAGCATCATCGCTACGTAGCGCTTTTAAAGTTTAGGCCACTGACCCTAAACTTCGGTAGTACATTTTAATAATTTCGATTTGTTGTTGGATCGTATATCTTTCCATGATTAAATGGCAAACCTTAATATCAAAATAATGAAGAGAAATATCAAAATATGGCGTCGTTTGCTTGTCGACTATTGTTGCGTCCTTTTTGAAAAATCCCTTTACAATGTACTTTAAGTATTTTTAGTTCCCTCTGATTTTAACACATGGAGAAAGTTATGGCAAAGAAGAAAATACATGTATACTGGTTTGCCTAAATGCTGATAGCAGTCGAATCCAATACCCCAAACTGAATTCGTTGTATCTAATTGCGATCACTTGAAAAGCTCTCACCTTTAGCTTGACTTTAATATAAAGTATGCATTTTCAAGACATTTTAAATTCTATCCCGAGGTAGCTAAGATCTTTTCGGAATCACACTAAATGGAATAAATCACTGAAGATAAAGGCATAGATGAAGAGACTTGTACTTCTTATTGTCATTATTTAATACGCTAATCTTTCTGAAAAGGTAATAAGTTATTACATTTTCCGAGCTTCGATGTTAGCTTAATTCCGGGTTAGGTGAAAAATTGCTTTAGGTCAAGAAAACCATACTGTTTATTTAAATTATGTTCCTCGCTGAATATGATAAGAAGAGTTCAAAACAAGTGAAGAAGTATTCATTTTGTATGTCCATGTTGAAAGTCACATTCGTAAAAGTTGGAAATGATTTATTTCGAAAACACAGTTCTAGCCTAGAGGCTGAAGATGAAGATCACAGAATGACTAGCCGCCTCCTTTTAGGCATCTTAAACTTTATAATTGATATAATATAGTATCACGAGTTATTTCACAGTATCGAGGACAAAAGCTTACAGTGCTTCGTTCCATTAAAACTGAACTTGCGTAACCTATTCAAAAATAGAGCATGCGCTTATTTAGATCACTCAATTCTATTGTTTTATTGCTAAGAATGCCCTGAACCGTCGGCTCAGACGAATCTGCAACATATTATACGAGTATCTGTGTAGAAGTCTTCCGAAGACACTTTGTGTTTGTTAAAATTTGAGAAATTTTAATTTAAGATTCTTGACTTAATGCTAAATTGTCTGTTGTTTGTTTGTTTGCATGTTTGTTGTTGTTATTGCTGATGGCTCATATGAATGTTATATGCTATTATTGCCATACATACCCATTCAATGTTGTCACTACATGAACAGGACGTTGCCACTGACGCGCTTATTGTTGTCATACAAAATGTTATTGCCAATACTTTTCTACCAAGCAGACGACAACAATAACAACAACAATATGAAGTTGCAGCACGCGGCAACAAAGTCAACCAAAGCAAATATAAGAAGGGCAACAGCAACAACAACAAACGGTAGAGGGACTGACTGCCTATGAGGTAGTGAGCCGTTTTGTGAGCCAACCCAGCCAGTTGGACGATTGTCGATCGTGTCGCTCGTTTGTTTCTGTGGAAATTTTCAAAATTCGCGCAATTTCATGTTCGTTAAATTTTGATGTTGCATATAAATTGAATTGTTAAACGTGCAACTCAACTGCATAGAATGTCCATGCGACTGCCTGCCAGCCTGACTGCCACACCGGCTTGCAAGCCGACTGTTGTTGATTTTGTTGGTTTGTTGTTCTGTTTTGCTGCAGATTTGCTTGCCGCTTGTTGTGACTGTTTGTTTGTTTGTCAGTTTGTTCGTGCGCTCCTATCCCTCTGGCGTCTGGTGGCAGCCGCAGCGGTATCGCATATTTAAACAAATGATCCGCGCCCAGACACACTTACATAGAGATTACGCCGCGTTAAATCGACAATTGTTGCCAACTTGGCGCTCACAGTCGCAGCGCAGCGCTGAGCTTGCAGCCTCCAAAGCGCACCGTGCTTTCGATTGTCTACTGACGCTCTGTCGCTGTTGCAAACAAAAGACAATGAATCTTTCGCGCTTTCATCGTGGCTCAAGCCCAAAGTGAATGAAGTCGAGCCGCGGCCCCACTCCTTTGCCACGTACCTTTCATAGTCGCGACCGTCCCTTTTAGTTGTTGTTTGCACAGTCTCAGTCTCTCTGTGTGTGTGTGTTTGTTTTTTGTACCCTACAAATCTTGCCTCATTTTGTGGCATGCTCATAAGTTCAACTGCTGCCGGATTTCAACTGTTGCCAATCAGATCAATTACCATAAACTAGACTGTATCCGTGCGCTGTGGCAAGCGTTAGGACTTATTAGGGCGCCCAGTTAATTTTTTACACCTTAAATGACAAGATTAAATTGCCACAACTAGTATGCAACTAACTACGAAATGTGGTAAGATAATTGGTAAAAAGAAAGAATTCAATTTAACATTCAATTAGAGTGATTTGCACAATTTAGTGCATCAGCTAGAAAAAAATAAAAGAAAACAAAATAAAATGAAAAAGAATGAGAATAAAATGTAAATGCAACAAATGGTTAAGCGAAATTGGCAAACAAATATATGTTTGCTTTTGTTTTTCTAATGCAAAGCAAAACGGTTATTGCCCATTATGTTCCCACAAGTATTTTAATGCCTTCAATTCCCTTCACTCAGAATAAATTGCCTGCCTCGCCTTCTCAGTGTCACCATTGCCATGTCAAAGTTGTCAGTCAAAATGCTCGATCAGTCAGTCAATCGATCGGTCGGTCGTTGGGTCGGACGATTGGCTTAGTCTACTTTGTTGGGCAGTCAGCACGGAGCATTCAATTGGTTATATATGAATGAGTATGTCTGCATGAGTAGAACACAATAAAAATAACCAATTTATGCTTTAGTTATTGTAAATTGGTTGGTGGTTGTTTCTGATTTCCCCTTTGATATTCTATGCATCCATTTAATAAGCAATAATTCATATACAAAATTTATACGAGCTATAATAAAATGGCAATTATAGTGCAAGTTTAAGTAGACTCTGGGTTTTAAATCTCAACACGTCGAGCGATTATTACTGACGCAATAGTCCTTACAAAATTCTAGCTGATTTTGTTGTTATAAAGAGGCGTACGTAAAGTTCTGAAGCTCTCTCTTGGTGGCCCCTGCGAAGTCGTGACTTGACTGCACGTGGGATTTTAAGAACCTAAAGAAAATACGGTAATTGAAGTCTTAAGCAACAATATAACTTCGGATCCATAGCTGTTATTAAGAACTCATAGAGAAACCGTTATGATATCCGTACATAGCTTCCGCTGATTTTATGATGTTATGTTGACTTTAAGTCCAAACTAATCAATAGACCATGCAAACTAGATCTATATAGGACCGTAGTACATGTTTTGTGCTATGGAGCTGAAAATGGACAACAAGCGAAAAGGACAAAACCTTCGAACCTAGTGACCTTCGAAAAAAAAATAGCCGAAAAATTTCCGCTGCAGTCAGAATTGGACTTGAAGAATGGCGGATAAGATGGAAAAGCGTACTTGACTAGATGACTAGAACATATTACAGGAATGGATGATTCAATAGCCCAAAAAAAGGTAATGGATGCGAAAGCATTCATGGTCTAAGCAAACGGTAGATCACGATCAAGATGGAAGGACGAATTATACGCAGATCTGAAGAAACTTCGACTGGAAACTGGAGATCGACTGCAAAAGGCAGAGTAGCGTATTGTTTAGCAGGCCAAAACTCACAAAGAGCTGTAGAGCCAAATGATAATGATGATGTTAGCACAATGTGTGACTCTTGATTTCCAAAAGTGGCTATTTGACAGTTTCCGAGGTGTATAAAAGATTTCCAAGATGATGTGACTATGACTTGAAGGTTAAAGGG
Source organism: Zeugodacus cucurbitae (assembly GCF_028554725.1). Taxonomy (NCBI): domain Eukaryota; kingdom Metazoa; phylum Arthropoda; class Insecta; order Diptera; family Tephritidae; genus Zeugodacus; species Zeugodacus cucurbitae. Next base: position 72,348,016 of record NC_071667.1, read on the forward strand.
CTAAACCCTTGATGAATTTCCGAAAAATAAGTATATACTATAGGGTTTAGGGTAAAGAAAAATCAATAAGCTCTTGTAATTTTTTCAATTTAATGAAAGGAAGAAACAATTAAAAAAACATTCTAGTTTGAAAGCATCAGAAACAAAATCTAATGATCTCGGAGATTGTACAGTTTCGTTACAGTTTATCAGACATTAACGGAATATTATGAGAAAAGGAACAGCTTTTTTCGAAAGATATAAAATTTTTTTATAAGAATAATGACGAATAAAACATGGGTCTAAAAAAACTTCCATGCAGTAACGAGTGAGAGCTTTCGACTTTGGAGACATATCTTGCACAAAAAATATAACATGGGAAATGAACTAAATTTTCGAACACCCTAAAATGAAATAATTATAATTATGTGCCATAATAATACATTTACAAAATTTTTGTGCCGGAAAGAGTTATTCTAAATTTAAACTAATAAGCGCTCACTACCAAAAATTATGTGTTCTTCCATTTATTATGACATTTTTCTAACATGCATGTGGTAAATGATTTCAGCGCATTTTCCCAGCACCCAAAAAAAATGCAGGTTGCCAACCGCAGCAACCACAATGTCAATACGATGCGCCAGCAGCAATCAATCTCCTACGCCTGCATCCTCCACAAAAAACATTAATTCTCAGCATTTGGTTTGTAGAAATGTGTGCTTCCCATCCGCATTCGTTTTCAGCGTTCAACTAAATCCCTGTCTCACTACTAATTGTGTCTTCTGGCTCCCTAAACTGCCCGCTTGCTGTCCGTCTGTTTGTCTGTATTCGTTTTGCTCTTGTTCTGGTTTGTCAATTTGGTCCCTCAACTGTGACTGAGACTCTCTTTTTTGTTTTCTGATAAGTGTTTTCTATTATTTCAAGCATAATTCATCATTGTTATGTTGTCACCAGCATATTTGACGTTAATTTCATGCATTCCAAACAGCCAACCGAGCAGCCAATCAACCGGCGGACCACTCACTCATTTAGCCAACCAATCATCCAGCAATCTGCTCGCTCGCCTAACAAGATAATAAGCACATAATAAATACATATATCTGCGAGTATATATACTTTTAAATGACATTATTAAAATTTAATTGATTAGTGTTTTTAGGGTTTGACAGCTGGCATACACCTGCTGGTTCGCGTACATACATACCTATGTATGTATTATTGTACATATGTATTTATGTTAGTTTTCTGTGCATTTGCTTTGTGTGTTTCTGTGTTTCTATGCATTTAATTGTTTTCACATTTCGAGAATTCACAAAAATAATCAACGAAAATACATAATAAATTCGCTTTTCGGAGAATTTTGCACGATGAGAAACTGCATTTGTTATGTAGAACATGTGTATGTACACAATGGATATGAAGCATCTGTAATTGTGCTGTTACATTTACAGTTAATTAGGATATATACATGAAATATGCAGCATCAATCCGTCATTCTCACCAATAAAATCTGCATTGCTTTCTGAGGCAACCTTTTATTTCATTTTGATCCTATCAGTTCCAAAGTAAGATAGTAGTAGTACCAGATCTATCGAAAGCTTCGTCTTGTTTTAAAGAAAAACTTTTTTTGCAAAACTATTTATTTCTCAGCCGCTATTGCCGCAAAATTTTTAACGAAACATACGATATTGATACGCTTTCGTTGAAACAGTTCTTTCCGGTTGTACTAACTCACGTCTCATACCAACTAAGTGAGGATACTCCATGAATTCAGTTATGAGATTGTTAAATCTATTCCTCTGAGCACCTTCTTCTAATTTTTCTGTCATCAACATCATATATAGGTCTTCCTATTTTTTACTTTTAATAAGATTTAATAATGATCCTATGTGGGATCGCATGGCTGGCATTGTGAAAAGTGTTAAGACTGATTTCAATTATATTACATATGTAAGATGTTAAGTCAACCCTTCTATGTGGTTGCGATACATGGAATCTCGCAGCCTTCGATATCCAAAAGTTGCAAGTTTTCACAAACCGATGCCTTCGGAACATTTGCCGCATTTTCGGGCCCACGAACAAACAAAACACACCTATGAGTCGAAATCCTCAAAACTATGGGTCTAGGGCAGGTTCTGAGAAGATATCAAGAAACAATAACACGGAACACAATCAACTGGAATCCGCAAAGTAACCGAAGAAAAGGTCGAGTCAAATTTGGAGACAAATTAAAAGGCTAGCACAAGATCGTTATAAATGGAGGAATCTAATTGTGGTCTTTGCTCCTCCGCGGAGTCATAGGACTTTATAAACCATATACAGTTGAACATCCATAACTCGAACTTCTATTACACGAAGTTCTCCATAACTCGAACTCTTGAATTGTCAATAAAGTTAAATTTCATACAAATTACCTACAATAACTCGAAGTATTTCTAATTCGAAGTTTTTTTGTGGACTATGATGATTCGAGTTAGCGAAGTTCAGCTGTATATGTAAGACTTCGAAGTTATGACTGCCAAGGGTAAGAAAGAAAGCAACACCGTTTTTTACTTAAAGTGAAGAACTTAATGTTCAGATGTAATGCCCGAGCCTAAAGTTTGGAATTAGAATCACTATATAGAAAGTTTTCTATAAAATCGATAATTCAATTTGAAAGAAAGGTTTCCAAGAGATCCAAAGCATAAAGTGTCGGTATTTTTTGTTAGTTAATGAAATAAAAATACGTACATATATTCCTGGGAAACAACCATTTTTCTCGTCGACTTAACAATATTTTGTACAATACCTTTTTTCGCTGGTAAACTAAAGTCTCTGTTGTTTAAATAGAGAGAGATATAGTATCTTGCCCAAAATAGCTAATAGTAGCTAAAATCAAATTATAAAGCATACCGTTCATTTTGCCGCTGGATATTTACCAGCATACGCAATAACCGATCGGTCTGAGAAAATTGCATAAATAGAGCCGCGTGCCGAACGCAGGAAAAGTTCTCATAATTATTGAAATCACAGTCTCGCAAACAAATAATATCTGTGCTACTTGGCCCACGGCCAAAACTCTCACTAGTCGCACACACACTTCCCAGAAGGATCAAAAACAAGCAATTACAAAAAGTCCTTTTCCAAACAAGCTATAATCCGCTTTTGACTCGTTGCCCAAACACATATCGGTTGCTACCCACTTTACCCCGCTGCTGCTACCTTTTATACTGTTAGAAGAAACATTTTCTAATCGGATTAGCTTTGTACAACTATTGACTTTTGCTTGTGAGCCGATTGCGCACCGAGCTGAGCGAACTCACGGCCTGGCCTCCGCACTCGACATCACTTTGGCAGCGTGTGCTGGCTCGTTATCCTGCGTTAAGGGTTGATGCCTAAAAAACATTTCGAAGTACATATATATATTTGCTTTTGTTGTTATTGTTGTTGCTGCTGTTTGTTTATCTGCATCATCATCATTGACATCAATGTCAGATCATATTTGAAAGAGAAAATCGCTCGACTTTGATATTCAGCTGTATCTCCATACATCTCTGTGTGTTTGTTTGTGTTATTGTGTTGTTGGTCTATTTGTTTTTGTTGTCTCATTGTTTTGTTTGATTTGATGATTTGACGTGGAAATTATGTTATTAGCGCATTATGCAGAAATTAGGTAGGTCGATCGTTTGGTTGGCTGGTGTGCGCTGCCGCTGGTGCCGTTGATGCTGTTGTTGTTGTTGATGATGCAAAGTCATTGCGCATATGAAAAAATAAATAATTGCTGGCTACCGACGAATCGAAAACAGAAGTTGCAGTGTTGCATGAGAAAGGTAAACAAAGCACTCACACGCCCTCCGTGCGTGGTCTTCATGTGTTCGGCTGCGCACATATCTCTGGGCAATGGGTATATGGGCTGTGAGAACAGCGCTTAAGGGCGTATTTACAAGAGGCTAATAAATAATGCCCAACACAATAACTGTAATCAGTGGGCGACGATGATGATAAGTTTGCTCTGTTTTTTTTTATTATATTAAATCGCTGTCAGCTTGGTGGGTTGGTCCACTGGCGTGTGTCTGGTGCGTTATTAATTGTTGGTATGAATTTTTCAAATCTAATTATATGCATACGATGTCATTTAATACTTTCGAGGGATTGTGCGGAGGGTATGAAGCAGATGAAGTGAAATTCTTGAAGGTGTGAGAAAAGCAAAATATATTTTTATGGAGATTTTAGAAACATTGGATGTAGAAGAATCTCATGAAGTAATATTTATATTGTTATTAGGTTTGTATAAAATCTTTGCAGGATTTGTTATCACGACCACTTGAGAGTAATCACTTTTCTTAACAACATAAAATAGATATTCCCTGCACTTGACTCGCAAAACTTTAGAGAGTGGCGAATCAATCAAACAACAGGCGTATTTAATGCATATAATATAATATGATTTCGTATATTATTTTAGTTTGCACTATATTCTCATATATTCTTCAGCGCCATTATTCAATGAAAAAAGAAACATTTATAATTTAATATGCGAATAAGAATTACAAAAGATTATCTACATCTGTATATATTTGGGCGCCACATATTAAGAATGTACATATATTTTATAAGAAATGCAAAGTTGTAGTCGCAAAGGATCTATAGTTAGCACTAATACAAGTTATATCAATTCTTTAAATCCAACTTCTAATAAGATTCTTTATTTACCAGAAATACGACCTAAACATTTTTCTTGAGGCCTAATTGTTTATCAAGAAATCCATATAAATTTTCCTTTTTCTTTGCGATACAACATAAGAAGAATACGGTGTCTTCAAAGTCCTGTGCAGTGACTAACACCTGGAGATGAGCCAAGAGGAGTTTTGTTTAATAGAAAATAAGTTAACATATCATAATTCAAACAGGGTAGAATATTAATTCCATTCTGGATTCACCTTCGTTCGGATTGAAGCCTTAAGTATGATCTATATGTTCTCTTTGTGTTTTCACTCTCAAAACCTAAATCGTTATTGTGATTAAATATTCTCTGTCTTTACTGGGAAACCCATATAAGGTACGTCGGCTGCATTTTATATTCTTGACTTTGAGCTCTGCAAGTGTTATCATCCTCAACTTTCCTTCTTAAGTATATGTAAACTATAAAACTAAACAGAAGATCGGTATTTTGTATATATGTATGAAATTTTGTGTTTTTTAAAGGTTTTAAAAATTATAAAAATTTGATTCACAAACCCGGAGTTCTTTGAAGAACTAAAATCTTAACATTGCATACATACACTAACCATTAAACATAAAAAGGTGGTCCGAAATCCGTTGATGTGTCAAAAAGTATAGATAATATGAGTGAAATTTATCATGAATCGCGTATGACGTTGAGAGTCGCATGATTCAAGATATGCTGGAAGGTCTGGTCTTAGATAATTATAAACAAAAATAGACTCTTTGTGGGTTTCAAGCTGGTTAAAATGTAGTAAAAGAAGACCGTCGTAAGTATTTTTCGCCATCTTCTGCATTACTAGTCCGATGACTACATTGCGAACTTTCCCTTTCTCCTATTTTGCTCCAGAAATGTAAATAGTAACTCGTCTAGTTACAGATCCCTACTTATTTCAGAAATCAAGAATAAGTTTAAAGAACATTTCAAGCCCTTCCATTGGCAATTATCTAGCATTTAATAAAATAAAGAAGTCAGCTCTAATCTAACCACAAAATGTATTTAAACAGCGCTAATTAGTTAAAATGTACACAAAAAGCAACTTATTAAATCAATCACGCCACATATTTATCACTCTGCGCACTGCTCATATCAAACAGGTTAATTGCCAGCGACTTAGTGAAAATTAATATTTTCTGCTTACAACTAAAAGCTCATTAGTGCACAAGTACGAACACCAGCGATGCTAATGCTGGTGGTTCGGTGAGGGCGGGCATAAATTACACGAATCACAAGCACACACACGACCGCCGTCCATTACAACGCACGCATACGAATACACGTCGTACTTTTATGAATAATTGACAACGGCGGTTTGTGATGACGATGATGATGCCAACGGTCGGCAGACAATTTGATTTAATTAAAAAAATGATGGGATTACATATTTGGACGCAATATATATGCAAATTAAGAGCCATAAAACCAGCAGCAAAAGCAAGAGTAACAACAACACACATACACTCGCTTGCCAGGAACGCCAGGACTAACGATTGTCATTGAATCCTGAATCCTTGTGTAAATAATAAACGATAAAAACCCAACGCATCCCTCACCAAATGGTTGGGCACTTGCCACTAAATGCTGCCGAACGCTAGCTAAAAGGTTGTACGGTCTCCGAGCGGGGGGAATGTGAAAGTGTGGCGAGTAAATAAATTTTGCCACCGTCACTGGGCTTAGATGAGACTATAACAATCGTCTACATACATATAATAACAGCGATATGGCATACACCCAACTAAGCTTGCCAACAACCAACCCTCCTGAGCTTCAACCGGTTGCGGCTGGCAGCGGAGGACATATCACCACAGGGACTCATCAAAAATTCATAACGTGCCTCATAATAAAAATTATTCAAATTTAAAAAGCGTAAAGGACCTCATGTACTATATAATACAAGTGTGGGTACATAGAAGTGACTGTGTGTTTGTGTGTGTGTCGCAGGATGTGAGCGCTTTTGCGGTGATGTCGTATATAATATGTGCCATACAGGAAGCTGCTGAGAATTGGCATTGGAGGCATGGAAACGGAAAAATGTACAAATCACAACGCAAGCAACAAGGCAACCGTCGCCACACAGTACAGTTCGCCGCCCAACAAGCCAACACCTAGTAACAACCCACAACAACAACCATATAAGCAACCGTTCACCGTTGACAGTGACGAAGGCTATTGTTGTTGCGACATTTTCGGTATGGTTGTTATATAGTAATATTATATGTAGTCGCTGCTCACTTACCGGAAATTGAATGATTTTGCGCAACAGCAACGGAAGTTGCTGCTTTATTGTCATTTAGTGGTTGGCTGGTTGGTTTATGGGCGATGGGCGCTTGGCACTTGGGTTGGAAATTGGGTGGTTGCCTCGAGTTGCACAGTTCACATATAAATTCATATGTATATTATTTTTGTTGTTGTTTTGTTATTATAACTCGTATTATTATATTTTCGCTTTACTACTGTTGTTGTTGTTGTTTCAATGCATCATCGTTATCAAATAAATAAACGCGCGCAATATGTTTCAAATCTTCTTTATTTATTCCCTTTGTTAAGCAATAAATGCCGACAAATGCCACTTGCGAGCAGCGATGCCGAGGGTGGCGGTGGTTCGTTCGGGGGGGACGGGTATGTCGAATGAAATATGATATACATAGGCTGCGTATGTGTGTTTGGAAAAGTTTTAACGCATTCAGAAGTGGATTAGCTTAGAGAAAATTACAGTTTTTATTGCTTTAGCGTTATGGACCCACATGAGTTCATACATACATACATAAGGGTGGTTCTTTAATGTAGAAAAAATATTTTTTATGTCAGACTCCCTGAAATAATAAATCTTACGTAGTTTATAGTACTGTGTTAACGAACAAGGCACTCTGTAGAGAAAAAAACTATTTATTCGATTGTCATGAGGACCACCCTAATTTGCAAAAAAAAGAGTGTGTGATGATAAAACTGCTCAGAAAATAAACGATATGAAAAAGACATTCTTACGTAGTGGCTTAAAAAACGTAAGAGACAGCAAAACGTTAGAAGAACAAATAACGGTATTTCATTAGTACAAACAATAAAAAAGATATATGAGAGATCTTCTAGTACTGAAGATATGAATATTACATCCCAAACAAATCATAGAGTATTTTGGTAAAAGTGAAAGTTATGAAAAATCAATATATATATGAAGCTAATACCATAAGTCAGAGATCACACTTGAACAGAGGTCATCTCTTCCTTCGACGCTTTACTTACCCCTTCAGTTCATCCCACTAAAGCGTACAAATATGACTTCCACAAAGCTTCCGCGCACACACACTCACACACAACAACTAAATATTAGAACATTACAGACATACGCATAACTGTAAAGTACGAGCATGTACAGCTGCCCGTTTGCCTCCCGCGAGCATAATGGGCGAACGCGTGCTGATAAGCGACACGAATTTGACGCGACAAAATCCTCAACCCTCGACAGCAGCCAGTCACTTCCGTACCCTTTTCGGTTGCAACACTCCTGTGACACTCATGCAACATCATCAGTATCATCAGCAGGAGGACCATCCATAGTATGGGCAAGTGTTGGTGGCGGGAAATCACCGGAAGTGTAATTCGATACTTGCACGTTTCACCCGTTAGATGGAATGGAAATGAAGTTATGTCAAAGATTTAAAATTTACAAAACCAATACTACAACAACAATAGCTGCTGCTGTGGGTTGTAGTTTAAAAAAACCAAAATGGTGTGCATGTGGCAAAAACCACAGTTTACTGGTGTTGCCAATGATGTTAATGCCAATTTTCATGCTGCCGCGATTACTGCTGGTGTTACGGGTGCGCTTACACAGTTTTTGTTGTTGTTGTTGCGCGTGGATATGGCTATTGACACTAGTGCTGATATTGATGCTGATCTCTGATGTGAATGATGAACCGCTTTTTTGGCTTTATTGCCACGCTGATGACAGCATACATGAAATGTGGCGAACAGAGACGAAGAGTGAACTTAAGGGAATTGAAAATGTCATTGAAAAATGAAGAAGAACTTTCGAGTGATACCCTTTAACGAAGTAATTTTCATTATATCGCGGAATGATTTCACTACGAACAATTAAATCAACTATATACATTAATTAATTAATGAAAAATGTAAGGGTCCATCACAAGACCTCATTTAATATAGTGAGTTTGCGTGGGATTCTAGTTTGGCCATACCGCTCGGTATGAGTCATAACGTCTACAATTCCTATGTCAGCCAGTTCTACGGTGCTGGAATTAATCCGACCAAGGAATGTCCTTTCGACGATCTAACCCTATTTGGATAGGTAAGTATAAAGAGTCATAGTTGACTCAGGATTTATTTAATGGCCTCTTGTTAGAGGACTAGCGGATTTAAGCCTCAGTCAAACTAAACCGATGATCTCTATCATCTAGCTCTAAATCTGCTGGCATCGGTATTACATGTTGTTGTGGCAATGACAGAAAATCCGTGGCCGTATAAAAATCCATATCCGAATCGGTTACTTGAACTCGATTATCATGGGAAGTCTATTATTTCAAGTTCTTCCAAATGCTAAAGGGTATAGAAACGCAATAAACAAAATACTATTCCTATACCTATACAACACCGAATATACTATGGACCCAGCGCTGTGGTAGTTGACAAAGCTAACGAGTTCTTCATTCAACGCTCGAAACCGAAGCTAAACTTGGTTGAAGACGAAGCTGTCGCTTTTGAATTGCGAATTTAAATTCAATTTCCTGCGTTCAAACGCAGACATGCAACATTTGCTGCAACAATGCAATACAACAACAGCAACAACTAACAAACAACCGAACCGAGCAAGCTAACCGACAAGCGCATACGAACGCATGAACGTATGGATGAGACTACAACGACGACGAGCGACAATTGTGCGAACTGTCACAAATGACGTGAGGCGTATAAATTTAACATTTAACGAAACGTAATCGAATTGGGCGCTGCGTCATGTCCGTATTTGGTGTCGAAACGGGCGCAGTGGCAGCAGCATCACCAGAGCATTATTACCCACCAACGGCAACAGTAACAGCATCAGCATCACCATCAGCAGTGGCGAAAGCGCCATCCAACCAGCCATGCAATCAGCATAACCATCGTCGTTATAAAGACATCACGTTCTTGCCGGACCGCACCTCACAACACCGCTCCGCCCGACATTACCAACAAAAATAACAGCAACAGCAACCAAAGCAACAACAAGCTGGCTCATGGCACGGCCAATTGTTGCCGGGTTTGCTGTTCGTCGCGTTCCCGTTCATGTGTGACATTTGCGTTTTGGGAAATGCAAAATGGCCAATGTGGCCAACAAGCGAATCGGGTGCTGCTACCCCAGGCAGCAAACGGGCTCCTCCAACCAGATTTGAATGCAAATTCGCTGTCATTCAGCGATGTTGTTGATGACGCGCTCCACCGTGCTGTTGCTGCTGCGCGTTCACTTATGCATTCCATGTGCGTGCAGCGACATTTTCAGGTAACCAAATGATTGGTAATTTACATACATTCGAGCACATAAATAGGCACACATATGCCAATATACACGTATTTATGCTACTATTGGAGTAAGCCATTCAGCTCGGATTTGGTGAGTTGGCGGTGGGACGTCAGGCGGACGGTGGTTTGGTGAAGTGTTCGTTTTCGATTGAACGCAAATGAGTTGACGGAGTGAAATGATTAATTCCCCATTCAATCAGGCGATGCAAATACAGGTATGTTACGGAAAATACAACTTTGATTGAAAATCTATTAACGGCGTTGAAGAGCTGGCGCCTCAATGTAGTTTGATGGAGAGGGATGGACAATTATGAATTACAAATGTTAAAATGTAGATATTTGAGTATTGATTTATAGTAGATAATTAAATAAATATGAACCCAATTAAATAAAAACAAAAATAAAATCTTTTCAGAACTTTTCATGAAAAAGCTTTCCATTAGCCTTGATGGACATCCTACGGCCTTTTATCCGAGAACCGAAATTAAACCGATTATTTTTTCCACTTCCTTCTCGAATTAACTACATCGATAATTTTCATTATATGGTAGATTCAATTTCGCAACATGCTCTCACAATGCTCAAATAGTCTATCTAACATATTTAATAGGTCTTATGTTATATATTTTCCATAATCTTTCCAGAGCCGGTTGGGTATCCCGCTTATGTCTAGATTATTCCATCTGTTTTATTGACACTATTAGAATCTCGATCGCACATAGTTCATTGCCAATAATAAGTCAATCGACATGTCCAAAAAACCCAATATCTTCGATATAGACTTCTGATCATACTATATACTGATAAAGTTAAATGTATTTTTATGATGTAACGATGCCCCAGCCCGAGTTGTGTGACTCTTTCCTATTTTCAAAAATATCGTCGAAAGACCCAAAGGCTATCCCAAAACTCGAGTTTGAGAAGTGAGTATCGGAAGGCGACTATTTTATGACGAATGAAATTTTTCAAAAACCGAAATTTACCGTTATGTTTTGAACACACTTCATATGTTTCAAATTTGTGTGTATTGTATAAGGTTTATGGCAAGATTCGAATATCGTGACACTATTAGAACCTCCATCCCACATGGTTGATTGCCAATGTTGAAACGATCGACTGATCCAGAAAGCCCAACATCTTGAATCTCGACTTCTGGCCATCCAATCTACATACTTTCGACTAACTTCCGTTTCTTTATTCAACACACTAGCAGTGAACCAATATATACATAGAAGTCAAAAACAATATCATCCACATTATCAGTTTTCGATATACTTATTATAATTCTCGATAGAAATTATCGACTCATGACGCGTTCTTCGGAGAAAGCCGCAAAGGATATCATTAGTGATCTCACAAAACAGTTAGTTGTATATACATCTGGTCTGGGATAGATTTTATACTCAAAACCTCGAAAAAGGTCGAATTTATTTATATCATTTCTTTAATATCAACGCAATGATTTTATGTCTGGACATATAAAGCCCGTAAGTTTTCGAAATTATACAAAATTGTTTTAAAACGAGTTCAGAAAGTGACGAATCGAAAACGCAACTGGAATACTTAAAAATATATAGAATAAAAAGAGGTTATTATAAATACTTTAAAGAAGTATCCGTACGAAAATTAACGAGTAGAGGAGTGTGAGATATAAAACGACTAGAATTTCGATCTTTATAAAGTAACTTAGACTCGGTACTCGCTAATCCCCTCACAATAGTGAAATATCACAAATTAAAAATGAAATTTATGCAAATTTAATTAGGACCAAACGATCAATTTAGTATTCTCACGTAAGACTGAAGTAAACAAACGCTGAATCCGCCACATCAAGTGCGTATTTACACCCAAACGCTAAATAAACAAAATTCTCAAACTAAATTACCATACGTTGGAAATCGTTTCCAAATCATCCCAAAGGACGCATTCCAAAGCGCAAAAGTTTTCAAATCTAAATTATCGTAAAGTGTGGCGGCAGCAGCAATTACCCAGAGCGCGGGGGGACGGAGCTGTGGATTGAGGCAATAATGGAGCGCCATTTGAAAGACATAAAGTGAGCGCTATTCGCCACCCACTCTGCCTCATTCACGGCATTCAGCTTGGCAATTTGAGTGCGCATAAAAGAAAGTATACACATTAGAAGATTGCCGAGCTTATTGCGAAAATCATGGCTGGCAATTGCGAAAGTGATTTTGATTGCGAAATTTCATTTGCATGTGAATAAAAATTGTCATTGTATCCTGTGTGTGATTGGCTACTGAGTATATGTATTCGTGGGAGTGTGTGTGTTTGCTGCTTGATTGGGGGTGTTATTGTTGCTGTGCTCAAAAAGAAATTGATTTCACTTGATTGGATTTGTATTATGCCGCTTTGTTTACTTTATGCACATGAAATTGACTGATTTTAGATTGACTAATCAAATGTGCAAATAAAGGCGACAAAGGAGAGAAGGAAATTACATTGATTTTGTAAATGAGAGTATTTTTTTCATAAAAAAAATAAACATTAAAATTTTTGTGTCTCAAAAAAATATATATTTTATAAAATAATTTATAAAAAATTATTATAATCACTTATTATCAAATTTCCCACTGCTTATTAATTAGCAGCCATCTTACACCACTTTCCAAACACACGAACAAAAACAATAAGAGAGATCTAACTACATAAGCGCCGCCATTAGAAGTAAGTGGCCTGTAACCGGAGATGCCATTAATTCAAAGTGAAAATAAATACGATACTTCTAAATAAACACAGAAATTCACAAATATTTACGTTTGCATTTAAATTGTTTTTTCTGCCGCCGCTTCTTCTTCTTTCTCTTTATAGACAGCTCTTTTGTTTGAATTGCCAGCACTTTTTCGAAAATTAATAGCAAATTAACAGCTGCCGCTGCTTCCACCGACAAATCTGGCTCTAACTCCGTTAAAATCAATAATCGTCATTATTCGGCGGCTAGCAAATATTTGCATAGGTGCTTGCTTAATTAGTTAAATACCTTAAGCGGCTCTCTTATGTTTCCGCCGACAATAAGTCAGAGCACACACAAAACACAAACCTCATGTTGTATTTGTATTTTTTGTGCACTCGCATTGGTGGCAGGATACGCCGCGGTCACTTAATGTCACTGGGAGAGTCAAATATGATATTGCTTATTGATTGATTCTACACGAATTTGTCGGTTTATGTTCTTTTGAGAAACACAAGGAAGTCAAGTCAACTAATGAAGTTAGTTTGTCTTTCCAATGTATACAAAGCTCTTCCGCCTACCTCTTCGTTCAGGGTCAAAAACATCAGAAATTTGCTTCCTAATTTGACAAACCTGAAGGTTGTTCTCACTGCCCGGTTTTTTGGCTTAAAGGCATAAAGATTAACAAGAGTGTCCACCGGAACCAGTTTAGTTTCTCATAACATCCATAAGATGTTTTAAGATGAGGTAAGACGATGTAAATAGTTGACCTGTAGAAACTCTTTTGCTGGATAGTACCCGGAGACATGCCAAAAATAGGAAGAACTCTTATTAAACTCGATCAAAAGTCCATATTCTGAAATTTCGACATAATTAATCGAAGAATAACTCACCTAAGAAGAAGTATATGGTAAAGCTTAAGAGTGTTCGTTGGTAATCGCTTTATACTATACAGGAACATGATGTTATAGGCTTTAGATACCAAAGATAAAGTCATGAGATTAGAGACTTCAGCTTATCTCGTAGACCTCATAAGCTACCAGAGAAGTTGGTATTTTACTTGTTCCTTGGTATCTGGAACTCTTTGCCTTTCAAGACGTTTATTTGAAATCAAATATTTTACATATTTTTGCTTTCAAGAGAAGAAACATGGAAGAGAATTACACTATGTATAGAGTTGCAGCTTTTCAAGATAGTGAAATCATCATTTAAAGTTATAACTAAAGGAAGATTTCAAAACCAGATACTAACACCCTGCAAAGGACTTCGCGAAGGAATGTATTAAACTATCTAAAGGCAGTCTTATTTTTTTCTTATATTATTAAAAGAAACCACTCTTTGGTTTTTTGATACGAAATAAATGGGTCTAATGGTCGTGAGTCCTCGACGGTGAATCTGCTTCTTTTCCGAGTATTTCTGAGAGATCCTGAGAAGCTGTTAACCTACCGGAGTTGCTTAATGCCATGCACACAAAGAAGAGAAAAGTCTCTCGCACCAAAAACAACCCTTCATATCCTGTGATCCACCCACTGAAGCGTTAATAAAGTGCTCAACTCATTTAGATAACATTTTTAATCGCATTTGATTTTTGGCACACCAAATTAACACCATCACTATTACGATGAATCCTATTCGACACACCAACACCGCATAACCATAACTACACATTCTTCGGATATTACGAACATACATATGTCTGTACTTAAAAAGTAGTTAAATTTCGCCACAGTACGCGTGGAACCCGTGTGTTACGTACTATAAATGAGCAAACACGACATTCGTTAGCCTCTACTAAAGCCTAGTAATCGGATGTGGCAATCACGGGCGTCATGTCGGCCGTTCGTCATTTGTGTGTGCCACGTGGCGCTATCACAAGGCGAAGTCGTGTACTTGGGACGTTTTGTATTAGCTCGATCATTCATCAAGATAAATGTCAATGTGACATTGTAACCGTTGCAAGTGAGAACTTTCAGCTTTGCGCAGAAGAAGGTGCGTGCGTTTTAGTTTCCTCTTTGCTCATTTTTTTGTTGCCTCGTCGCTGCTAAACATATCAATGTCACTCAAATGAAAGAATAAAAGAATTCTCAAATTGAATACAAAGAATTAAATACTGATTACTGAAAATGAAAAGGATATTTACTCACTTGACATTGTTGTCGCTGATGATGTTGGTGCGCAGGAAGAAAGAAAGAAAACAAGTAGAGAAGAATGAATTTATATTTGATTGATACTTATTTCGAAATTTGATTGTTAGTCGGTTGATTTGGGGGGTTATACACGTACAGAATTTGAGTTTTACACGTGAGAACTATTTGGAAGGAATGAAGGTGTTCTGAAATGAGTAGATGAGTTCTTAAAAGAATGTACTAATAACAAATTAGTGCTTTAACGAAGAGTTCTAAGATCAGTTCATAGGGATATGTCGGAACTTTCTCACCCTCTTTGAAGCAAGACGGTGAGATTCGAAGAGTTGTGCTATATAAATATAACCTAAGCTTAAAATAATCTCATAAATTCGATCTCAAATTTTCTTCTTCTTTCAAATTTAATTTTACAAATATATTATTTTGAAGTGCTCATACATATATTGCCAATATCTCCTCCGTTAGTTGACATTTAGTTGACAAGTCGAAAAACTTTTATCGCTACAAATTATTCTCCAGCAACTTTGAACAACTTTTATTTCCATATTCCGCTGTTACTTTGTATTTTTATTTATGGTCGAGACATTTGTTGTTGTTATTGCTTGTTATTGTTACATTATTTGCTTATTGACGTGTCTTTTGCATGTCCAAAACTCGTGGGATATCAATACACCCAGAGCAGCAAAGCGGAAATGTCAACATTTTGCCTGCAAGAAAACTTTTCAACAACTTCAATAATAACTTTGACAATAAATGCATAAATATTTTAGTTAAATGTCCAACGAAATATATGCACTGTAAGGGTTATATATGAATTGAATGTTATGTAAATTAGTGGGTACTACATATCTAAAATTTGTATAAAGAAATGTTGACTTTGATTGAATGTCATATACCCACAAAACCGGGTTTAAATCAAATCCCTTTCTTCGACTAATTAAAGAACTAAAATAGCTTATGGCTGGACGCTATAGATGTCCTATAAGTACTTCGATTCACCGCCCAATGACGGCTATATCGGAAGAGATATCTACTACCGATAGGTGCATTTTTGTAAAGGGTTGGTTGGTTGAAAAGGGGGCAAAGAGAGCCCAACCACACTTAAACCCGAGACACACATGTAGTAATTATTTTTGACAAGTCATTTTGACAAAATATTTTAAAAAGATTTCGTATATGAGCTCTCTCCTAGGTTTGAAACCTATTTTCAGCTGTGTTTAGTGAAATACCACAAAAAAATGCTGATATTGTTACCAGCAAAATACTAGATTGCTCACATAGTAAAGTGCTGGTATTTGGCGACACACATCTGGTATTTGTACGAACAATGGTATTGTTACTACATGTATGTCTCGGGTATTAGGCCATTATTAGGCCCTTTATGCTCCCCAGAGGTACCCTAATAAGTGCCACCTAAACATCTCAGCCGATATGATGAAACTTCTAATTATTTCCATTCCAACTACCCAATTTTTCTTAGGATAGAGTATTGGGAGCCGTGGAAAGTATTCCTTATTAACCGACTGAAAGCTGGGGATTGAACCTTGAGCCCGTAGCTTCTCTATACCAAGTTTCCGTATGTGGCCTCTTAGAGTTAAGTAATGACTCCTGTGATTCTGCTTAAATCTCACTTACTCAAAAGTGGAACATTTTTTGTCTATTCACTGCCAACATTATCCCATAGTGTTGCAAGTGTTCCAAGACCTAAGGTACTAGAGGGCTACAAGCTTGTACCTTTATTATGAACGTGTGTTGAAGCTGACGTTTCAGGAAATAGAAGTCCACGATCTCATGTTGCGTCCGATCAAACGTACAGAAGATAGCTGAGAGAGTATGTATCTCCAAAGACCAAACTGTACATCTTGAAATATTGAAAGTTATCAGTGCCGGACAACAAAAGCAATCACGAGCTTACTTCTGCTTACAGCAGTATTTGTGGCCATCAATCCGAAGGATTTCTACATCCTTTCCTGGCCGGCGTTGAAACATGGATTCACGGACTTCACCCGGCCAACAACGCCAAAGAAGGCGAAAACTGTCCTATCGCATGGTAAGAGTCTAAGTTTCACAAAGTGCCATCTACACTAACTATCTGGAGAAAGGCAAACCGATCTCAGCAATGTACTCATCGGCATTATAGGGCAGTTTCAACGCCGAATTGCAGAAGAAGCTCCCTTTGGCTAAGCAAAAGTCCCTTAACAAGGCGCCGACTGACACCAACTCTATCACCACGATCAAATTGATTGAAAAAGCCTACGAACTGCCTTATCCAACGTAATTTCTAGATTTGGTCTGGTGTGACTTCTTTATCAAATTTACAGCAGAGAAATAATTAAATATTGATGACTTAATTATGTCACGGCTATGCGCAAAGTCAAAAAAGTAAGACCGCTCCGTACATACAAACATATATCATGCCTGTAAGTTGCCCTTTCCAATCGCCTGTTCGTTACCCATTTTAGTGGATTGTAAAAAATCGTACACGCAGCATATGCTAACACTCCGCCTCCAGTTCAGACTTGTCACTTTGCAAACTCTTCGATGGCACTGCAACCCTGCCAACGTGGTAGGTGGTGGGCGTGAGCGTCGTGTGGCGCGTCATGCGGTGATTTACATTAATTTGCAATTATTCATGCTGAGTTTTATTGGTGGAAAAGAATTTACTTTCGAGATTTATGAGACGTTCATTTTATTTTGGTCCTTCTTTTAGCAGCGCGTCAAGTCGCCACTAAGTAATAATAAAAAAGTGAGAAATTTTATTTTATGCAAATTATTATAACAAGGATTTAGATGTTGCCTTGAGAAAATAAAAAATTATGATGGATATAAATGTGCTTGGCAAGTGAATATATATGTAAATGCAATAGACTAGCTGTGTTGTTGTTGGTGTGAGCTCGAAATGAAATACTTTTGATGAGGGTATTTGAGAATATAAATTGAGATGAAATAATTCGCACACTTCAAAGTAACTCAAAAGTATTAGAATATATTTATTTTGCTTTATAATAATGAACTCGCGCAGAGCGCCTTAGCTGGAATTTGCATTTTCTGTATGAAAAGCTCTCAAATCCTTAATTTAACTTGGCTTTTTTTCAAATATTTCCATAACTGTCGCAAAAGGATTTCCAACGGTGAATTCTTTTCAGCGAGAAAAAAAAACTGAAATTATGCAAGGAAGCCAAATCCCCAAATGAAGTATTCGAAATGCAATAAGAAAATGAAGAATTAAGTGAAGAATTGTGGCTAAAATATCACAGCAACACATCGCACCACGAGATGTGAAGAGCTCTTGTTACTGTTGTTGTTTTCGTGAAGTGATTTACATTTAAAGATGATGATGGGTTCAGTACACAGTACTAAATTATGCGAACAAAACTATGTAGATACATGTACATATATACATATTAACATATATATACACATATATACAACTGTATGTAAATATTCACTTCTATATGCAAATATACATTTGGTTTCAATCGATTCACCACTTTTTGGCTACAAGAATGTCAATTTGACCAAAAACTGTATTCAATGCAAAGTAACATAAGCAACAACAACAACAAGCCAACACTTTTCTCGCTACACCTCGCCCATATATGCATGTACCTTTGTGTGTTTGTCAGTAAGGTCTCACATTGACATTTCAATTTGATCATCCGCTGCGACAGCTGAGCATGCAAATGTGAAGGATTTCAACGCCAAAGGCGATATTTGTATTAACTCTTACTCTTAGTCAGTTCGATTGGTTGCAGCTGCTTTGTGTTTTTATAATAATAACACCAAAAATTTGCATCCGTTCTTTGAAGCTACTCTCCATATTTTTTTAAAGATACCAATTTATGTGCATATGAGTTTAATTTACCAATAAATTTTTATAACGAAGTGGTGAAGAATTTAATTCCAACGAATATTTAGAAGGGTTTTTAGAGATTTTTCTGCTCATTGTTATCTGCCAAGTTGAAATTGATATCATGCAGAACCCTCAACAAAAATAAATATTTTTATTAAAGTGGGTCCTAAAAATGATTCCCGATAAATCCCTAATAATTAATGCAACTTGTCTAATTATTTGGGTAATTTCTCCTATTCTTATCCAACAACTAGAAGATCCAACAATTTTTAAATATCCTCCATACGGTTTAAGGAGTTTTAAGAATAGCCGTTTTATATCACAAATAATTTTAGAATTGTAAGGCTATTCTCCTTCGATGGTGACTGTCAAAATATAGTTTAACGAGTATTTATCGTGTTCTCACCCTGGTTTTTCATGAACAATGGACACGGGTCTCGAAATTGGATTTCACGAGGGATAAGTAAGAAAAGTTCACGAACTCAGTCTACCGATGATAGCGTACACATGGTTATTGCCACCCTTAGAGACTGACTTTGCAAACCTCTAGAAAACGTGTCCGGACGGGTTACTGGGACAAGTGTATCGAGCTGAAAGACGTATTCTTCAAATTCTCATCCTGTGTATTTTTTCTCGACCAGTGATACTCGCATATAAACATGACAGTTCCTGCAATGATTGGGAAGTGCTGCTGAATTTTAGTGTTCTAGTGTGTTGCGAGATCTGGACCCGAAAACTTTATATTGTCTGTTAGCCAGGCTTCAATAAAGCTTTCAAGGGTCCGAGCTTTATGCTTTAAAATGTCAATACTTAAGTATTATACATATATTTATACATAATTAGTCTTGTCTATATGACCATGACAGTGATTTATAAAGTATTCTGAAATAAATCAGCTACAATAACTACTTTAGTTTATTAAAAGGCTGTTCAAAGTGCAATAAGATCTGAACAAGTTCAAATCTTGTATGAGATCTTGAGATTTAAAACTGTAGAACCTCTTGATTAACAACTCCTCAGCTCGCTAGGTTTGAGCTCTGGTTTCTTATCAAAAAATTTACAAGTGAAAAATTTACTAAATAGTTATCCAGTCTATTCGCCACTCTTCAAATTAATTAAATTTAATTTCAAGTTTATGCAAGATAATTTCATACCTTTTTCTAACTATAAAAAATTACAGTTAAATACAGAACTCAATCATAATGCACTTCCTCCTCCCTATTTTTTTTCATCATCCGCGGCGAGTATAATCAATTCACAGCGATTAAGTGATTTTGCGCGTTCGGAGCGTGCGCCCGTCATATTTGGATTACCCTAAAACCAATATAAGACGTATGCCAGCACCATATCACATCTAAGCGTAAGTACATATATACGATATACATATACAAATGTATGTTTCGAATTAGACAAGTAGTAAGCGTACTGCCTATCAAACTATTAACTCCCCCCTCACTAATTTTCTAACTTTTTTTTCACGGCTGATTGTATAGCAAAAATTATTACTAATCGCATTTAATTTCCAACACACATAATTTCGCCGCACGCACACACCCACACCCAGAGCCAAGCACCCACACTGCCACCCAAAAACAAAGTTGAAAGCCAAAAGCAGCAACAAAAACAAAAAATAACTTAATCATATCAAAAAGTTAAAGATTTTCGTTTCGCTTATCAACGCCACTAAAACTTAATCACGCGTTGCATTATGAATGATTAAGAAGCGAATACAACACAAATACAGGACCCACAACAACACACACGCACAAACGCAAGAACACACATAGCCGTAGTCACCAGGCAGTAAGGGTGTTTAGGGCATCTAAAGCATGGCAGGACGTAGGTTAATCGCTTTGGCTGTTGCTCTGGTCATTCGCCTTTTAGTCTGTCGAACTGTTTGTTTCTTTGTATGTGTGTGTTTGTGTGTGGAGGTGTTCGCCTGTCATAAGCCAATTAAGCAACAAAAACCATATTCCTGTCAAATTTCCTTGGCACATTTTGGCACTTTGCAACAGTTTGGCATTAGTCGTATTTGCTTTTGTTGCTATTGTTGTTGTTGCTGTTGTTTTAGCATTATAGGGGGTGTTGCTCATAACGATTATGTGGTGGTTGTAGCAATTTTCATGGTGATCATAGCTTTATACCTAAGATATATGTACGTATGAATGTAAGGTTGTGCTTTATGGAACACGCAATGATTCTTTGATGATAGCAACCCAGTCATAAAATGTAGAGGGTATGTTTTTGGGAATTACGTTTTAATTACAATTTAATGCAAATAGTAACAACAAGTTAGATTTTAAATGAATGAAAAAAGTAAGTGTGGTTAGTTTAAGGGTTTACAAGTATTAAATTTTAAGAAAAATATAGAAAAATCTGCCAATGTGACGTTATTTCCGTCGAGAGTTCGTGAAAATTTGCGTCCGTTCTAGCAGGATCTTCAGAAGTGAAAATAAAATATATTACACTTAGTTCAGAATTTAAATTAAAACTTGCAAATTTTAGTTCATCATCCAAATCTTTGTAAATTGTATCTCGAAGACTTGTCTAACAATTCATCAAGATCGATTGAGTATATACATACATGTATATTTTCACAAAGTTCCTAGGTGGAACACGGGATCTCAATAAACTATTTGTAATTCGATTTATTTAAAGCTAGAAATTTGATTTGTCACCAGTAATGGTCTGATTTTTTCGCTTCTGCTTCAACTTGTCGTCTCCATGTATTGGGCTGGTCTTCCTCGTGTGCGACTCCCTTGAGGATGCTGTTCTTGTGATGTCATTATGGGGCTTACGCAGCGTTTGCGTCGCCATTTACGGCGACGGATTTCAATGTGAAAAGGTATTTGTTGGATCAAAGTCCAGAGATCCATGTTGCTTATGATATTGGGCAAGAATATCCGCATAATCTTGCGGAAACAGCGATTAAAAAAGGATTGCAATGCTTGTAGGGCACATTACGTTAGATTCCAGGTTTCACATCCATATAAAACTACTGATCCAATTTATCGATTGAGCAGTTCCCAAGAAATCTCGACAACCCACTTAATAAAAACGCGTTTCAAGTTTTAAGTAACAGTGCCAACTATACACAACTTCGTCAGACTGTTACTGCAAACTATTATTCGGATAGACGAGACATTTTAAGACAATATTCTAGAGAGAAAACAGAAGACACCATCCAAAATATTTTGGATTCATCAATATATGTATCGCAATAAAGGCAATAATCAACAAATTAGCAAATCTCTTTTAGTCTAAAATGAACGACGGGAACATAATCCAGATGTTACCGGGCCTTGAAGTAAACTTAAGATCATCCCTCAGAACCTATAACACGTTCTACATATCTAGTGAACATTTTAACAATGAATTTAAGGTACTCATAAAAAAATAAGGATATAAAGCCTAACGGAAAATATTTATGTATATTAATATTTGGTTAATCTTGCTTCCGGTAATGTTGTTATGATTTTCAATCGTTTAGAATGAGTTCTCGATCTTCGATAAATATTTTTAGGAATCGAAAATCAGAATAATATTTGACTTCTGATGACATATTTTGTTTTCTATAATTCAGTTTGAAATACTTTTAATGCTAATTTTAATTAAACAAAAATGCACAACACTTGATACAGTCCATTTCACCACTGGGTTTTTATAAACTGAATGCTACAAATGTCAAAAGTCAAGGGTTGATTTGCTGTACGTAATTAGTTATAAATGTATAGCAGTTTTTGTATATACATATTCCTAATAACAGTAAAAAAGTTCACGGTCTCTGGTGCGTGAGTAAGCAAGGCATTTTACCGCCTCTAATAGGGCAGTTCACACGTTAAACTACAGCTGTATATTATATCTCGATTTATTACTAAGCGAATGTAGCTGTCATAAGCTATTACGAACATTTAGTGAAAAATGAAACAATGAGATTAAAATTTATAACTTGTTGTGGGTGCTTGGGCTACGAGATATCGAAACATTAAAATTAATGAATTTAGAAAAATAGATTTTATTTTAATAATTAATTTTTTTATTGTAAATTGCTTTAATCAACGTTTCAGTCAGCGCCAATAGTAGTTCAAAAAACGTTAATAAAATTAATGTGTATTGTTGTTGTTTCTTTTGTATTTATACATATACTATATTTCTCAGCTTCCTTTCTATTTGCCACAACCGCCAATTTTAATCTGCAATTTGCGTCACTTTATTTATTCATATACTTATGTAGACACTAGAGTGTATGTATGTATGCATGTATGTCAGAAAGTGGCCGGCAGTGGCCAGCAAACGGCAGCCGTATTTTATTGTTCAAATCAATTATTAACCAACTTAAAGTAAACAGCGACGTGTTTGGCTTAGCTTTGCCGTACAAACTCCTGCCACATGCGTCTGTACGATTTGCCCCCAATGGTTGTTGGAAGAACATCTAAACGCACTTAAAAACGTTCAGGTATGTGATTTTGACTCCCAATTAAAGAAAGCAAACATAACGCCGCACTGACTGCGCCAATACAAATAGGCCGCGGCTGCCGGCTTGACGTCTTCACTTCGTCAGCGCGCCGACAGCGGTTAGAGCAAAGACGGCGAGTTGGCGATAAGCGCCGTTGGTTGGGTCACACTATATCCATATGAGCCTCTGTGCAGCTTCCACTATCACACAAATTTGTCAGTTGAGTTCGAGACGCAAATAAACGCGACAGTGCCGCCAAGCGTCGAGCACCATTCATCGTTTGTGTATGTCCAGTCGGCGTATCTGAGCGGCGCGCTTAAAAGTGTTGCGCAGACATTAAGTGACAATCAGCACTTCGTCGCATTTGGCAGCGCAAAATTTACAATAATAACATATTCTCGCCGCTGCTGTTGGCTGTTGGCTACAATAAAAGATATGCCGCGTGTATCGATCAAGCAGCCAATTGAGTTGTGTGTACCTTAAGTGTTCACTTATTTACTTGTATTGCGGACGTTGTTGTTGCAGTTGCTACTGTTGTTGTTGCCGAGCCTGTTGTGGCAGTCTGTTTGCTCAACTGTTTGTTCGCGCCAGCGGTACGATTGTTCCGCCAACTACGCGCAGCCATGCCGCAGCCACCGTTACCTCTACCTCTGATGGCTGTGGTGTACAACAGAAGCTGCAGTAACTTGTCCACTTGCCTGCCTACCCGTGTTGTCCGGTCGAAACGCTCGAGCTCGAGCACACACACACAGCCGGGACAACAATCTAGCTTGCGTGTAGCGTCGTGGTCCCGGTGCGGTTCGGTGTGGTGCTGCTTCAACTATTAGTGCAAAGCGACTTATTTGCACTTGTCGGCGTGTTCAAAGTCGGCCAAAAAATCACCTTACACGCACACACTCCTGTGTATTTGCGTTATGTGTTGCTTAGCTTATTTGAAGACGTCTTCAGCTGTGGAGTTTATGCGGGGTTCGTCGCCTATGCTAACAGATTTATGATTTGTTTGATTTCCACCTGAGATGTTTTTAGTTAATTTTAAATTGACACGAATGAGCGAGCCAAAAACACATTTAAATGCATTTAAAGACCACCGGTATTGGCGTACAGCAAGCGGGATTCCTTTATCTGCATACATGAGGATGCCTCTTTGAGCAACTACACATATATATATGTTTCTATACATTTTCTACTCGACTTGCACTCCTGCTCTCTGAGAGCACTCATCAGCATCTCGATATAAGGGAGCTGTGGAACGGCATCTCAAACTCATTGCATACCGCTGCAGCCGAAACAATTGGTCTACGGCAACGCCAAAAAACCAGTTGGTACGATGAGAATTGTCGTTCCGCAGTGGAGAGAAAACAGACTGCCTACCTCGCAACGTTGCGATCGACCACAACACGTTCGGGGTGGGATAGATATCGAGAACTGAAGAGGGAAGCGAGACGCATTTGCAGACGTAAAAAGAAAGAGGCCGAAATGCGTGAGTATGAAAAGCTTGAAAAGCTGGCCGACATGGGTAATGCTCGAAAATTTTATGAAAAGATGAGGCGATTAACAGAAGGTTTCAAGACCGGAGCATTATCATGTAGGGACCGAGAAGGTAATCTGGTAGCGGATGTCCAGAGCACACTGGGATTATGGAGGGAACACTTCTCCGACCTGCTCAATGGCAGTGAAAGTACAACACCAGGAGATGGCGAACCCGATTCCCCAATCGATGACGATGGAATAGATGTTCCATTACCCGACCATGAAGAAATTCGAATAGCAATTACCCGCTTGAAGAACAACAAAGCGGCGGGGGCCGATGGATTACCGGCCGAGCTATTCAAATACGGCGGCGAAGAACTGATAAGGTGCATGCATCAGCTTCTTTGTAGAATATGGTCGGAAGAAAGCATGCCTGACGATTGGAATCTTAGTGTGCTCTGCCCAATCCATAAGAAGGGAGACCCCACAATCTGCGCCAACTACCGTGGTATAAGTCTCCTCAATATCGCATATAAGGTTTTGTCGAGCGTATTGTGTGAAAGACTAAAGCCCACCGTCAACGAACTGATTGGACCTTATCAGTGTGGCTTTAGACCTGGAAAATCCACAATGGACCAGATATTCACCATGCGCCAAATCTTGGAAAAGACCCGAGAGAGAAGAATCGATACTCACCATCTTTTTATCGATTTTAAAGCTGCCTTCGATAGCACGAAAAGGAGCTGCCTTTATGCCGCGATGTCTGAATTTGGTATCCCTGCAAAACTAATACGGCTATGTAAGCTGACGTTGAGCAACACCAAAAGCTCCGTCAGGATCGGGAAGGACCTCTCCGAGCCGTTCGATACCAAACGAGGCTTCAGACAGGGTGACTCACTATCGTGCGACTTCTTCAATCTATTGCTGGAAAAAATAATACGAGCTGCAGAACTAAATAGAGAGGGTACAATCTTCTACAAGAGTGTACAGCTCCTGGCGTATGCCGATGATATTGATATCATCGGAAGCAACAACCGCGCCGTTTGTTCTGCGTTTTCCAGACTAGATAAAGAAGCGAAGCGTATGGGTCTGGTGGTGAATGAGGACAAGACGAAATATCTCCTGTCATCAAACAAACAGTCGGCGCACTCGCGTCTTGGCTCCCACGTCACTGTTGACAGTCATAACTTTGAAGTTGTAGATAATTTCGTTTATCTGGGAACCAGCATTAACAACACCAACAATGTCAGCCTTGAAATCCAACGCAGAATCACTCTTGCCAACAGGTGCTACTTTGGACTGAGTAGGCAATTGAAAAGTAAAGTCCTCTCTCGACGAACCAAAATCAAACTCTATAAGTCGCTCATTATTCCCGTCCTGATGTATGGCGCTGAAGCGTGGACGATGACAACATCCGATGAGACGACTCTTGGGGTTTTCGAGAGAAAGGTTTTGCGCAAGATTTTTGGTCCTCTAAACATTGGCAACGGCGAATACCGCAGGCGATGGAACGATGAGCTGTACGATTTATACGACGACATTGACATAGTTCAGCGAATAAAAAGACAGCGGCTACGCTGGCTAGGTCATGTTGTACGGATGGAAGAAAACACTCCAGCTCTGAAAGTATTCGATGCAGTACCCGCTGGAGGAAGCCGCGGAAGAGGACGACCTCCACTCCGGTGGAAAGACCAAGTGCAAAGTGACCTGGCTTCACTTGGTGTTTCCAATTGGCGCCAAAAAGCAAAAAGGAGGAATGAGTGGCGCGCTCTGGTGGATTCGGCTATAATCGCTTAAAGCGGTTCCTACGCCAAATATATATATATATACATACATATACCTCGGTGAGGTCGAGCCATTTTATTGCATATTTCAACATAACCTTGAAATGAGCATATATTTGCTCAGAGGCAAATCAACATAGTAAAAATAGCAAAATTTAGACTTTATTGACTTGAAACCCCGGTATGTTCCTCAAGTATCACTATCATTCAAGCCAAAATAAGTTGTCAAATTGGCAAATAAGTCCCCAATCTAGACAGAGTTATGTCCTTGGTAAAGATCTGAGGTCTGAACGAATCCACAGCGCTTCTATTTAGTAAAGGTAAAACCTTCTCTACCTAGATGGAAAGATGCTGGGGACCACCCTATGATAGAATTACATCTTAACGCTTGCTCTTGAGATCTTCTACTGCTTGATTCTCTCCACTTTTTAGGAGATGCAGTGAACTCCGTTACACTAGTTATCAATCGTGTTGGTCTGGAACCCAGCTTTACAACTAAAGAGATACAGAGTCTAAGTTCTAAACTGAGAGTAATTAAAAGAATATAATTTTAATAAAATAACGGATATATCCAACAGATTTGTGAAGATCTACGATAATTAACAAATAATTTTCGATATTTTTTTCAATTGTGAGTTAGAGACATTTATGTTCTTTCAAAAATATGAGACTCTCCTCCACTTTTTCTTATCTTATATTTATATATATCGAAAAAAATCATAAAACCCGGCATAATCAAAAAAAAAATCTAAATCAAATCTAATCACCAACATTTAACGACAAGTACATAACTCAACCGCTCATCTTTTTCGGCAATAAGTCTCTCATCTTAGCGCTGCTCATCATCGTTTCAATCAGCCGTTGCCGAAATTGTTAACACCTTCTATGTGATATTGCCGACCAATCGCGGCGCCTTCCGTTTGATGTAGGCATGAGCTCATGCGTATGTTTGTGAGTATGCTCGTGTGTACACAGGTACTCTTTGGCTACTTCTTTCTACTTGTACGTTCGTGGTGCGCTAACAATATCGCATAACTACAAATTAAACAATCATTACCACTTGGGCGGGAAGTACGCGCTCGTTACGCTCATTTAAACATTACTCACCCTTTGTCTAATTGCCGGCGTCACTTTGATGTCCGCCTACTCTGCCTACTGGGCTTTTAACAGCAAATCACTACACTTAACATATCGTACGATCATTTGCATTGTTGTTGTTGTTGGCATGGAAAAGTTTCGAAGTGAAACTGGTACATTTGAAAGTGGTAGTGAATTTGTGTCAGTTTTGTGTGAAAATTTCGTAGAGTGTGCACTCTTTCCCATGCCAAATAGAAAGTCATATGTTAATTAGCTGATTATTAATTAAATTATCCTTGAAAAGTTAGAGGAAATTGTGACTTGCAGTTTCAATGTACAAGCTATATGTATAAACACGAGTTAGTGGAAAGTGACAAGAATCATGTCTGTGTGTAGATATGTATAGCCTAGATATAACCATGTTTTGCGTTAAATATAATAATAACTGTTTCATAACAGTTTCTAAAAACTTATATTAAGTTCCGGGCACAACTTAAGAGAAGGTGTGGATATTTTATTCATAGAACCATCACGAAACGTATTTTTTTATCTTATCAGCTAAATTCGCTAAGTAGAGTGAGGCTATTATCTATGATTTATTGGAACGTTTAAAGATCTTAAAAATTTCTTTAAGTGAACATTTTGATTTAAACGAATAGGGATTAGATTTCTTCTTCCTTAAGGGGTTAGGGGTAGTCAGAGACACGAAAAAATGAGAATTTTCAGAAATTTTTTGCTATTAAATCATGTTATTTAGTATTATTACACAATGTTTTGAAAAAAAAATTATAATTTCCAAAGTTATAGCTGTTTGTGTTGACCCAGTTTCAAAAAGTGGTCCTTGCGATGACAATCATAGGTCCTTGTAGATTAATCTAAAATCAATCGGAGAAGAAAAATTAGTTTTATAAATAGATAATCCTGGGCCTGATCGAAGCTTTTTTCTTGTTTTCAAAAATTAACAAAATGGCGACCTAAAGAAAAATTTTTAAATGATTTTCGGGAAAAAATCGACAGTTAATTGGTCTTAAAAGATCGAAATTAAAAAAAAAAAAACGAAACAAAAAAGCTTCGATCAGGCTTAGGATTATTATGTATTCTAAACGCTTTGTAAATTTCATTAAAATCTATTGAGCGGTTTTCGAGTTATAGTTGCAAATTCATATAAAAATGAAAAACAACAAAAACAATGTATCCACTGAAGCTTTGATGAAAGCTCCCGAAAGATATAGATATGAAGGTACAATCTTCTCCAAGAATGTACAGCTGCTGGCGTATGCCGATGATATTGATATCATCGGAAGCAACAAACGGCGCTTTTTCTGCTTTTTCCAGACTAGATAAAGAAGCGAAGTGTATGGGTCTGGTGGTGAATGAGAAATATCTCCTGTCATCAAACAAATAGTCAGCGCACTCGCGTCTTGGCTCCCACATCACTGTTGACAGTTATACCTTTGAAGTAGTAGATAATTTCGTCTACTTGGGAACCAGCGTTAACAACACCAACAATGTCAGCCTTGAAATCCAACGCAGAATCACTCTTGCCAACAGGTGTTACTTTGGACTGAGTAGGCAATTGCAAAGTAAAGTCCTCTCTCGACGAACAAAAATCAAACTCTACAAGTCGCTCATTATTCCCGTCCTGATGTATGGCGCTGAAGCGTGGACGATGACAACATCCGATGAGACGACTCTTGGGGTTTTCGAGAGAAAGGTTTTGCGTAAGATTTACGGTCCTCTGAACATTGGCAACGGCGAATACCGCAGACGATGGAACGATGAGCTGTACGATTTATACGACGACATTGACATAGTTCAGCGAATAAAAAGACAGCGGCTACGTTGGCTAGGTCATGTTGTACGAATGGATGAAAACACTCCAGCTCTGAAAGTGTTCGATGCAGTACCCGCTGGAGGAAGCCGCGGAAGAGGACGACCTCCACTCCGGTGGAAAGACCAAGTGCAAAGTGACCTGGCTTCACTTGGTGTTTCCAGTTGGCGCCAAAAAGCAAGAAGGAGGAACGAGTGGCGCGCTCTGATGGATTCGGCTATAATCGCTTAAGCGGTTTCTACGCCAAATATATATATATATATATATATATATATCGATAAATTAATTTGTACCTGAAAAAATCTGAAAAAAGCTTTTTGAAAACTATATTTTTTAGACTCAGTTAAGAACTATAGAATCTACTTTATACGGAAGCTTATTTGACTATATAGCACTAACAGAATTTGGAATTTTTGTTAACTATAATAATTACGAATCCCATCAAATCTATGGATATTAGCTTAACCTAATTAACGTATCTTCTAGATCATATAAGACTAAATTACTATTTATTTTAGTTTAAATTGAATTTATTTCAAAATAAGTCACTAATCTCTATATTTTTATTAATGAAACAAAATAAATATAATTCTAAGAACTATCGATACTATCCTTGCGGCCAAACTAGAAAGTAGTCTGCCTTCTTGGAAGCGCTTTATTCGACCAGCTCGAGGTTGTACGATTGTTGGATAAACTGAGCCTCCACCCATTAAAATACATTTAATAGAGAAGGCATGATTGCGTAACCTTCGACGTTATGCTACTTTATGTCAATTTAATTGAAATGTCACAAAAGGGACCAGACCAGACAAGCAACGCCCCTACAAAACTGTATAGTACGATTGACGGTTCTTAAATTAAAATTAATTACATTTATTAAATATATTTTAGAAACAGAAAAAGGTTAAGGTCATTTTTTACCACACACAAGTGGTCGCACTGGACCCACTGATAAGCCATCAAATTCCAATTTGGAATAAGCAAAACTAATGTACGAAACATGCTAAGCAGTAATTCCAGGAATAAAGGACAAATTAAGGCTACCACATACGAGAGATCTCTCTCTCTCTGGGTGTGTGTGTGTTTGTGTGGCATGTACGACTCAATAAAGATCAAAGTATTGGCTTTGATGAGATGTACACAAACGATAAAAACACGATATCCACCCATAAAGACGCGTAAATAAAACGCATAAAATAATAAGCGACACAGCGACCGAGTGCGGATCGGTGCGACAAACGCCAGCCAGTAGCTAGGCGACGCAACGCCCCGAGCACAACATTCCAACGGAGCGTTTCGAGCTCCTGTATTCAATTAATTAGCGTTGTGGCACGGTCTGACGCAGCAGACGGAGGGAGGGAAACACTTTCCAACAATTTTCCGAAAAAAAACGACAAACTGAGTGCCTAAGTGTTAGCGTAATGTATGTATGTATGTGTGTGTTCGTGTGGCTCTAAGCGAACAGGTAGTTGCAACATTATCGAATCAATAAAAATGTCATCAGATAGGATGCATGAAATCGAATCGGGGGCAGAGTGGTGTTGTTGTTATCCTGCAGTTACCTTTTTAGGCATATATATAGTGGAGCTGTTGTTTTTTTGTTTACTGCAATTGCGTATTAGTAGGCGCATGATACTTCTTTATGTCACCTAAATGTAAAATGACAAGAATTATTTGTATCCAGAATGTGTATGTTTGTATGTATGTGTTGCTCATAAATTGCCTCCATTTGAGTACCTTGTAGACAGGTCCTTGTTTTTGTTCAAAGTCTTTTATATGCCTAATGAAGACATTTGTTCATTTGTTTAACACACAAGTACAAGCACACATACATACATATAAACACTTACTCACATACATACATATATATGTGCATACTTATATGTGAGTATGTATGTTGTAAGCAGCATGTTTATATTCGTTTGTTCACTTGTTTTGTGCACAGCGAAGTCGGACACGTAAAATTGACATTTAACTAATGACAAACATCTTTTCACTTGACTGCATAAATTCTTTGTTTGTGGCATCAATCATGTTGCAACACTTTGCCTGTTAGATCCTTAATAATAAAGTTGTTCAACAAAATGTTTTGCTGGTACTATAAGCTGATAAATATCTAATTACACACACACTTTGCATTTCATTTAACATGCTTACATATGTATTTTTTATAATTACTGAGTTAGATATATTTTCTGGTATCTGTCTGTGGTTCACTGAGATCGATTTCTTAAAAATGTCAAATAAATATATTAGCGCTCCAATACTTAAATACCTGTAAATTGTTGGAAACTTAAAAAAAGAAATTTATTTAGAGAATTATTCTTAGTAGAATTTAACTGATGTTTTCACAAAATAGAAACTCAAACCTATATGTCAATCTTAAAGGGTTAGGGCTAGTCAGTATCTTCAAAAAAGTGTAATATCTTAAAAATATTCACTGACAATTTGAAGTTGATACTGATTTGATAATGATTTTTCGAGTTATTTTACAATAGCAAATAGCGCTCGGGCAACTTTAAATCCGTTTTTCTCAAAACTATGTTTTTTGAACTGGAGACAACTGTAACTCGAAAACCGCTCAGTAGATTTTAATGAGATTTATACAGATTTTACTGATTTGATAATGATTTTTCGAGTTATTTTACAATAGCAAATAGCGCTCGGGCAACTTTAAATCCGTTTTTCTCAAAATTATGTTTTTTGAACTGGAGACAACTGTAACTCGAAAACCGCTCAGTAGATTTTAATGAGATTTATACAGATTTTAGAATACATAATAATCCTGAGCCTGATCGAAGATTTTTTTTCAAAAATTTCGTTTTTTAAACTAACTCTTTATTTTTTCCCCGAAAATCTAGAAAAAAAAATTCCTGAGGGCGCCATTTTGTTAATTTTTGAAAACAACAAAAAAAAACTTCGATCAGTCCCAGGATTATATATTTATAAAACTAATTTTTCTAATTGCTTTTGCCCGATTGATTTTAGATAAACTCCAAAGACTTATGTGATTCGTGACCGCAAGGACCTTTTTTTGGAACTGGGTCAACGCAAACAGCTATGACTTTGGAAATTATAAATGTTTTTTTTTTTCAAATTTTCGTGACATCAAATTTCAAAAAATTATTCAATAGCAAAAAAAAAAATACTGAAAATTATAATTTTTTCGTGTCTGACTACCACTAACCCTTTAAAAAACAAGCTGTCCTGCCGACCAAACGTCGAGAAGTAAGTGAAAAGTCAAAGATTGTCCATTCAAGACACTTTCATTTCTTTGAACTTATTGAAACCCTGAACAAAAGAATTTTGTAAAATATTCCAAGAGCGTGTCTTTCCATGATCCTAACGAAACCATATTTAAGAGCCGTAGATTACTCAATAGAGCCAAAAAAGATAAGTTTCACCTTTCCCTCATAGAAAAATCAATAATTTCATTGAAATTTTGAGCAGATGGTTCGGAAATGTATGTATAATGAAGTAGAAGTCAAAAAGATATGTATTTAAGGCATAGAACTTAGAACTTTAGCATAAGATAAATGCCACTGCTGTGTTCTAAACAAAGAATAACACTCTTTGGAGAATCTGTAGGTCCAATGATGGAGCGCGTTACTTATTCCAAGTAATAAGCAACCCCTAACAGAACGTAGCGGTATTATGATCTTTAGCACCGACGATATTCAGATCCAGGTTGATCGGTAAATGTTAAAATATGTTAAAGTCCAATATCAACACAATATTTT
The DNA here is from genome assembly GCF_028554725.1 of Zeugodacus cucurbitae. Classification (NCBI taxonomy): domain Eukaryota; kingdom Metazoa; phylum Arthropoda; class Insecta; order Diptera; family Tephritidae; genus Zeugodacus; species Zeugodacus cucurbitae. Next base: position 72,381,255 of record NC_071667.1, read on the forward strand.
ATATATGTAGATTCGATTTAGATCATCAGATACGCTTATGAGCTTATCAAGCATTGCACACTCTTTAAACTGTTCTAGCAGAGATCACTTATCACATATACATTACCGTTGAATCAATTAAGCAATTGAGATTGCAACATCTCCCTAGCCTTCTGACAGCACTCAGAGATCACGGCAGAAACTCAGAAAGTTAAGGAAACTCGTCTTGGATATAACTATTAAAGAACATAGTGTCATCTCCACCTCAAAGTTGTTTAAAGTAAAGTTTTTGAGGTGTATTTCTTAAGCTCACCAAAGAAAATCTTAGAATTTAATGAATTCAGAATTAAATCTTTCCAAGAGGTTTTCAGAAATATTACAAATCAAATCTAATCTGATATATATTATATCCACCGACAAATTATCTTTCTTTTTCATTTCATTATACCCTGAACAGGGTATAATAAAACACCCAGAAGGAAGCGTCGGAGGCCCTATAAAGTATATATATAAATGATCAGTATGTAGAACTGAGTCGATTTAGCCATGTCCGTTTCTCTGTCTGTCTGTCTGTATATATACGAACTAGTCCTTCAGTTTTTAAGATATCGTTTTGAAATTTTGCAGATGTTATTTTCTCTTCAAGAAGATGCTCATTTGTTGGAACTGCCGATATCGGACCACGATATCATATAGCTGCCATACAAACTGAACGATCGGAATCAAGGGCTTGTATGGAAAACTTCCGCATTTTACTACATATCTTCACGAAATTTGGTGTGAGTTATTGCCCATAGAAATAATTTAATCTCCGAAAAAATTGTTCAGATCGGTTCACTATAGCATATAGCTGCCATACAAACCGAACGATCGGAATCAATGGCTTGTATGGAAACTTTTCTTTTTTACTTACTTTTTCTTACGTCTTTAGATTTGCTTAAACACATAGTTACTAAAAGAAATGCACCTGTGTAGGGTATATTAGCTTCGGTACAGCCGAAGTTAATGTTTTTTCTTCAAATTTTCGAAGAGGTAAAACCATTGAAGATGATACATCTTAAAGTTATATTGATTAACTTCACGTTCCCAATACCAAACTCTTTTCCGAAAAAGATGACTTGGAGTGTTTTTCTCCAGGAAAAGTCCCCTATAAGGACTGACCTCAATCCATTACAATGGAACTACAGATAATTCATCGTAAAGAAACAGTGTATTATCTCTCTTCGAACTCTTACTTTCTTGAAAATAAAATACTTTCTAAGCGATTAAAATAATTTCGAAAAAGTTATAGCTAAATTTTTTAAAAATTTACGAGAAGCCTATTTTCAATCACATCAAACAGCTCTCTTGTTGATCAGTCACGAACAAAGCACGATGATCGGCGCTGATAAGCCGAGATAAATTACGATATTTCACTTATGCAAACACACATACATTCAAACACATAAATATATGAATTGTTTATTATTTAAAGCGGCTAAACGAAATTTCACCACAAACATATGCATATAATCTAAGGTGCCGACGCGGAGGCATGCAACAACTAAACGTTTGCAAATTTATGATCTCAATAATTTTGAATATCGCACGATATTTTTATTGTGCTCTATGTATACTTTCTTGCCGCTGCTGCTGCATGAGAGCCCGAAAAAGCCACTGTAATATATTGTTAAAATGCTGCTAGGCCGCTTCAAAGCCGCTGATGAAGATCCTTTTTGGCGATCAGAGCGCCCTTCAACCTACAACAACACAATCTACGAAGAAATATCGAACGGAGATTTTGGGTCTTTTGCAGGCATTTGGCTGCGGCTTGGACTTTGGCGCACAAAGTACATATTTGTTATATTTTGACAGCTTCTGCCTAAGCGATGCTTATCTAAGACGTTGGGCACGCAAGCTTTTGTAGACGCCGATCGCAGCAAGCGGCAGCGCGGAGAGCAGCAGAGTTGCTTGTGGAGTTTGTTGAAAAATTTTGGTTATTGTTGTTGTTGTTTTGGAGGCGCATACAAATGTTCACAACAAATTGTTCACTCGATAAAAATGTATGAATGTTGAGAGCACACAGACATACAAAACAAAAATTTTATTGGCAAATATATTCATAAGAGACGTTCCCCCACTGAGTGAGCTGCCTAACGATCCTCGTTGACATCGCTTTGTTTCGCTGGAGACATGAATAGCATTTCACTATTGTCTTCAGTTGCCAAAATTAATCACTTTGCATAATTTTTCCCAATCTCTTTGACCGTTTTTACAGTTATTTTAATTGCAAATATTTAAATTGGTGCAGAAAGCCAAATTATGAGCGGAAATGACGTTGCCTTAATTCCGAGAAATCGATGAAGGCTAACAATGTGTTCCAAAGATAGATGAAGCTAAGCTTAGTGAGTGATAGCTCAGACCTTTATTCTTTTTTAATTTCGTCAAAAAAGCTACTTGCTTTTGGAATAAAGTTAGTATAATCTTTTATCGTATTTATAACAGTTGCTTATTCGATTCGCCACTCTCCGATATCTAGCTAAGGATTAATGATATTCGGTGAAGGGAGAGTACCACGATCGAATATTCCTTCACTTGGGCTTTGGAAAACATTCTTGCTTTATTTTCATTATTACCTCTCCTAGACAGAGAACTGATTGAACGCATTCCATTGTCCTCTCTAAGGCCTTAGTTAGGCTAACCATCCTATCTGTATATATGCGATTTCATATGTGGTATTAAAATATATAAGGGGTTTCATAAGGGGTCATGTGAGGCTTTATCACTAAATGCTATGTTTAAATATAGATCATTCAGAATCGACACAAATGCAATAAATATGACGAAAATTACACAAAAAGTTTGTTTTCACCAAAAATTTCGCAGAGAGACGACTTAGATTATCAACTAAGAGTCCAGTTTTGTAAAAAAGATCCAGTCAGTGAAGAGCTCATTCTTTTAATTATTAAATTATTACGCGTCAAGTGCCACAAGGGTCCCATTTGAACAGCTAAAGGCGTGGGTCCATTGTTATGCCAAAAAGTCTCCTAAATATGGATCGCAAAGATCGCCCTTAAATATCGTAGAAGCGCTTTGAGCCTATTACACATTGTATGAAGCGACTAATGTCCATTCCAATCAATCCACTTGGTTCATCAACGGAGTAACTACCGAGATGTTTCTATCTCAGTCTTACGAACACTGGGTAGAGAGGAGGAAATTACTTGATATTTCCACCATGTCTTCCTTCATACAGCAATTTGCGCTCGACAAGACCTCGTTGCGCGTATGCCTATTCCATAGTATCCAGTGAGTACTCCCAATCCCACAGCCGCCCTCTTGTAATACAATTTAGTCCCAAAAGGATGTCGCAAACGAGCAAGTTCTGATTGTTAACTAGCGTTTACCTAACTCACAAGAGGTCCATTGATTCAGCGCTAAAAAGACCACAACAAACCCCCGACTCGTTCCCAGCATGGTGTAATAGGAACACGGATGCCATCTTTTGCGAGCTCATTAGCTCTGCAGTTCCCAACGGACCCGCGATGCCCAGGTACCTAAACAAATCTGAATGTGAAATAACTTGACTCTATCGATTCGTCGTATCGTTTATAGACACTCCTTAACTATCTCTGAGCACACTTCAGCGAAGTGACCCCGAACCCTGGAGCTTCATCTACCGCTGCAGCAACCTCTGCTTGAAAGACACTACAGGCGTGATTACCAGACTCAGAAACAAAATTTGATGAAAAGGTTCTTACAGAAGACTCCCCCTCAAACTTTCCCACAATCTTCGATCCATCCGTGAAAAAAATTAGCTGCGTGTCTTTTCCAGCGGATTCGCCCTGATTACATGTTCCTAATCTTATATTTTCCATTTTATGTTAGAATTTCCGAAGATTCAGCTGTCCCAAGAGCTCGTATGGGCAATGCGTGACTGGTACTGTTCCTCTCTTTCCATAGAGGGTGTATGGAGATTGGCAAGATATTTGAAAAGAACTGTCTAAATATCCGAAGTAATTGTGTATAGGTGAAGATCTTAACTGTCTAGAGACTAGATATATCTATTTAAAAACATTTTTGAATTGTTGAAACATTCTTCTACAAAGATACACGGATTCTCAGATACTCTACTTTATATGTATATATATATGTATGTATGTATTTGCAGCCAAATCGGTGTGTAATGGCGTCAACCTTTGATGTTGATTCGCCGGACATTACCGAAGTGGACGGACGGACGTGTATTTCGTATGTACTTTTGGACCGACGGACAGCTAAATGGCAAAAGCAGCGCAGAATGAACGAAATATCTCAGTTAAACGAGATGAACAAACAAGGTTGGTTGGTGCAACCCACGCAAAAGCGGCAACAACAATAAACTCACACACATTCCTACATATTAATACATTTTAGACAAATATATCAAAGTACTGCTGAGATGGTAATGCATGCACTTGCGGCCATGCATTCATACATATCTACATATCTGTATGTATGTATGTGTATTTAAATGTGCATATAATCATGCTTACATACTTGCATTTAGCCAATAAAGACAAATGATAAATATTGGATCTGTGCTGCATACAGTGAAACTGAGTTCTTAATACACCCTGTACCCTGTAGGAAATATATTATTTTTCTAACAAAATTATTAATATTTTGAGAGCAAATTTTAGGAGTAGTTTCAAAACCACTGTTATATGAAAAAAATTGAAAATTATACATTTGCTACTTTACAGTTATTAATCCCAATATTACGGAAATCTAACCTAACTCCATTTTTTTATTATTTCCTAGAGGGTATATGCATTTATTGTATGTGTATGTACATATGTATGCATGTATGTATATGTGTATGTCCACATAATGACTGACTGAATGCCTGCTCATATGCATATCCAATGGGTCAATTGTTGTTGCTGTTAAGGTGAATTGCATTGAACTGTGTTTATAGCCAAACAACATGTTTGTTGTTTAATCTGATTTTGCATTGTTGTTGTTGTTGCAGTATAATGCTGTTATTGTGCCATTCATGTTGTACTCGTATGTATGGCTTGTAAATTTTATTTGCAATTTGAACAACTTCATTAATATCGATGGCTAAATGGAGTGCACATACAGAAACAAACATAGATGCCGCTATGAACATACATACATATAAATAAAAAAATAAATATAAAAAATATATAAAAATATGAAATTATGTAAATTTCTTTATGCAATTATCTCTGAATTCTGAGATATTGCGCATTTAATATACATATATGTTATTACAACAACTATTAATTTAACAAATAATAATTTAGTATTATGTTTAAATACAAATATACATATATACTAAGTAATAAGATAATCACTGTTAGCTATTTTTAAGTAGATCAAAAGACAGAAACACAAATACAACAACAACAGCAACTCAGAAAAAACAATATTTTTTCTTTAAATATAAAATATAAAAACGTGCTTGTCCAATATAAAAATAACGTAGCACACTTTCAGGCGCAAGCTATTTGATTGTCAATTTTCATAACTCTGCTTTTATACATAAAAAAATAACTAGAAAAAATTATTCTAATAATAAATATATAAAAAACGTATATTAAAATATATATGTATATACAAATATACTCATACATTTTTTTAATTACATTATTTGCACGTTTTTTTTCTTCACATTTTAATCTCTTGCACATTTTTTTACCATTACACCCAAATGCCGAACGCATTTCCATGCCACAACCAACCACACTTGGCAGCACTCGTCAAAATGGCGTTTGCAAGCAAACACTTTCCGAACATTTCCGTATGTGTGCAAAATAAACAAGGCGTCATTCCGTAATTAATCTTAATTTTTGTGAAATTCTTTTATAAACGACGCTTAATTGTTGTGAATTTATAGGCACCGTCTTGTGCTATGAACGTACTGCTTAAGTGAATTGTGTGTTTCGTGTTTGTAAACCGCTTAGTGCACGCCGAGGTGTAAAAAACCGCATAACCTCAAGACCAACAACAACAGTGGAGCTTACAGTCTAAACGAGAATGAAAGAAGAAGCGCCAAGCAGCAAAAAAATGCCGCGAAAACCAAGATCAGCGCCAACAAATCTAGCACCGAATACACCTACCAAAGTCGGTGCTAACGATGAAATATTAAGTTCACTGCTACGTCTAAATAATTTCGATTCAAATATTAAAGATGAATCGCTGGACATCGATTTATCTGCCTGCGTCACCATTAGCGGCGATTCGGCCGCAATGCTAGCCAGCACCAATAGTCTATCAAGTACTGATTTTTGGCGTGTTTTGGATGAAAGCGCGCAAAATGCACACTTGGAATTGACGAATGCAAGTGATGATGTACAACATCATTTGGTTTGTGCCAGTTTAAGTGATGATGGTCTCGATGACAATAGTTCAAATGCTGACGTTTTGCCAAATGACGATTATGCATGCAAAGCTAAAAATGTTGATAAGAACTATTTGTGTAGCAGTGGTGGCATTGACACAAAAATTATAGGCGGTGTAGTAATCAAGGAGGAGAAGCCACAACCTAGTTTTAGCGGTACCTTTCTAAGACCCGAAGCACCGCCACCAACGCCGTCACCATTAAAACGATTATTGGCAAAGTCTTACCAGGCGGAAGCACAACGACAAACCGAGCGGTGCTCGTCAAAGGAAAAAATTAAACGCGATTTAAAGAAGGAAATGCACACATTGGATCAAGCATTTCAATTGAATGCAACACATGTTGACGACGCAGCAGTGGATAATATACAAACAATTGAAAATAAAACAATCGATATCAAAAGTGCACCCACCAATCATGTTGTAGTCAGTAGCAACCAATCGATCTCATCATCTAGTTTCAATATTTTTACAGTGTCCGAAAAAAATACACCAAGTTGTAGTAGTAATAGTAGTAATAATGTAACACCAACAACAAAGGCTGAAACTGTTGGTATAGGTAAAAAGGAACCTGGATCCCAGGAAACCGGTGCAAATGCTGCCGAACCGGTCTATACGTGCCTGGACTGTGATGGTCTCATACTTCAGGGACGCGGCGAGTACGCCACGCACGAGGCTGTTGGACATCGCGTACACTACCGATGTCCGGTATGTAATAGCGATTTCGAACAGGAAGCAGCTTTAAAGAAACATGTTAAAACACATCGTTCAACTGATCCACGTAAAGATGCTTGGAAAAAATGCCCCGAATGTGGAAAATGGTAAGGAAATTTATACATGTTTAATATGAAATATAGAATTTACAAGAAAATTTCTTTCATTTTAGCCTAAAATTAGGTAGCATGTGGATGCATCGAAAAATCCATAGTGATAACAAGAAATACGGCTGTGATATATGTGGCCAAAAATTTGTACAAAAGATCAATTTGACTCATCACTCTCGTATCCACACCGCTGAGAAGCCTTATGAATGTCCGGAATGTCAAAAGAGGTAATTATCTGATCAAATTTATTTCCACAATTAACATGAAACTAAGAAACACATCAATTTTTAGATTCCAAGAACGTTCACATCTGCAAAGACACCAAAAATATCATGCACAAACACGCTCCTACCGTTGTGAAAAATGTGGCAAAATGTACAAAACAGAACGTTGTCTGAAGGTCCATAACCTGGTGCATCTCGAGCAAAGACCTTTCGCTTGCAACGTCTGCGATAAATCCTTCATAAGTAATTCGAAGCTGAAACAGCACTCGAATATACATACTGGCGAACGGCCATTCAAATGCAACTATTGCCCAAGAGACTTCACCAACTTCCCCAACTGGCTTAAACACACACGTCGGCGTCACAAAGTGGACCATAAAACGGGCGAGCATTTGGAAAATATTCCCTCCTATTGTTCCAAAAAGTCCACCAAAACGGCTAAAGCCAAAGCCGCCGAGGCTAACACAGAGCCAGTTCAAGCTTCTCAAACAACGAAACCAGTTGCAAACGATACCAATAAAGTAACAGCAGTGCAAAATACCAAAACTGCTGATTCGAATGCAGCAACGCCAAAAACTCCAGCATCTAAGCGCAAGAAAAAATCAGAGCAACCGCCTGCAGTGCAGGCTGCACCAAATGCGCAACCACCGCCGCTCGTAGCGATTAGCGATGATCATCCCTTGCCTACAATTGCGGTGTCCACATTGCCGACAAACATCAAAACCGAAGTGACGCGTGCGAGCAATGTTATGACTTCGATACCGTTGTCAATGACACAACACTTAAAGCCAACAACAGCGGTTGGCGCATTGAATAACACTTTGAATAAAATTGGCACAAGCAAAACGGCCAAACCAAAGCGTGAGCGAAAGCAACCATCACCCAAACAAGTGCAAAAAACGATTCCTACACCACCGACTTTGCTATCTTCAATCAAACGTGAACATACCGAAGTCGATGCCATTTTCAATTCACAAGCGAGCATATCGTTACTAACCGATACGCGTTGTGCAATCAGTGGTTTCCCCGATCTGAGCATCACCTCAGCCGAAGAGCTTATTATGGAGCAGGCGCTCGAAATGGAAGAATGCGGCTTGTATGTTGCACAACCCGCCGTTACAATGGACACCGACAATGCGATTTCCTCATCGGAGGCTACAGCGGCGCTACATTTTAAAATAAAAAGTGAATTCGATCCCATGGATCTATCGTCGACGCGCATTAAAGAAGAGGAGCATAGTAAGTTTCATCGCTCAGCTGTATTTTTTGCTGGTTTTACTAAATATGTTATTCCATTTTAGGTGCATTGAAAGATATGAATCAACGGCTATTATGTTCATCATTGGAATCTTCGCCATATTCCTCACCAGCATCCATCGAACTGTCGACAACACCGTCTGGCATGCCTATGTTGCAGTCTGTCAACATAAATAATATTGACAATATGCAAACGACAGCTGGTGTGGCGAATAGCTTCAGTTTAGAACCATTTACGTTGAACAGCCAATGTCCAAAAGTAGTAACTAGTCTCAATAGTTCATTGACACACCAAACCACCGCCGCCGATTTACAACACCTGTTGCCGCAAGTCACAACGCAAATAGTGCCGGCGAATGCGAACACCTTGCCAACAACTACGCAGGCGATTATCAACCACTTTTATTTACATCCGATGAACACAATGCCGTTACTGACGCAGTCGACAACAAACCAAAAATTACCCTCGGTGAACACTTTGCTATTCTCAACAGCTGGCAATTCAGCAAATCGCAGTTCCACCACCGCCACCAACGCGCTAAACGATGTCCGATATTTTCCTGGCAAGAGTATAACGTCCCACATCGCTGCTTCACCATCAGCAGCGCCGGTGGCGCGTTCGAAGCTCACTTAAATCGACAACATTATACATACATGCTTTGTATATATATTGTCCACTTGACTAGTCAGCTGTTTTATTTTTCGTACAAAATTCACAGAAGGGTTTTCCAGTGCGACTTGACTTTTTTTAACATACATTGATATATTGATACAAATTAACTAGTTTTTTCTACAATTTTCGTACAACAATAAAAATACCTATATATATATTTTATTAGAAATTTTGTATTTTCTCAAAAATAACTAGGAAAGATAATTAATAGCTAAAGAAAGAGCACAAAATTAAAAATATTTTCAACACATATTTTGTAGCAAATTCAATATGTAAGCGCCGATATCTTCATCCTGATTGGTCCATGTTATAAGTATGGTTTTGTGTTTCGGGTCTTTTTCATCCTCCTCAACTTTGATCTCAACAGTTTCCACACAAATCGTGCAACTCTCCTGCATGCTAACAGTCCAGCCAACTAGTTTCTCTTGTAGCAGCGCGAAAAGTTTTTCACCCGTACGCAAACGTGGACCAGGATCGTCCATTTTAACCTTTGACGTAAAGCGCATTACATGCCGATTAATACCGAATTCTTTTAGTGTGTCCGTTAGATTCTGCAACATAATACGATTGTCTTTCATAACAAGTACACCGTGTATGAGGCGACGCCGTTTCGGATCTGGCGGTTGTGCATTGTATACGCGGGCTTCTGCCTTGAGCAATGATACGGATGCATCTACGGAAATTTTCACCGGTGTAGAAATAACGGAAGTCTCGCCATTTGCCGGCATATAAGTTTCAATGTTGAACTCCTCCATTATTTTGGTGCGTAAAAATTGCATTTTCTCAGCCTCACCATGCACCAGCATCACATTTTTCGGTTCACAATTCTGTATTAGTTGCATAATACCTGCAAGTATATTTTTATTATTTTATATGCAAACTAAAATAAAAATAAATTTTTAATTTGCTTTTACCTTTTGCATCAGCATGTGCGGAGAAACTTAAATACTCCACAGACATTTTCACCTCCACCACTTGTCGATTTTCGAATTCCACTTTTTTCGCACCGCCCAGAATTTTATTACCTACTGTGCCCTGCACACAATAGCCAGGCATGATAACCATATTATTTTCATTCGGTGCCCATTTCTTAAAGATCTGCAATGACAAACCGGCATGCAACATACCCGGCGTAGCAAATACGACCATAGCGCCTGGATTATCAATATACGCCTTATCAAAGGGCTTAATATGCTTGAAGTCGAACATATTGCGTTGCACAAATGTTTTACGTATCTTTTGGTTTGTCCATGTAATGAACATTTTATAATACGTATTCGCTTTCTCGGTCAAACCCAGCGCAAAATATATGGGGAATTTCAAATTCATACGTTCCCAATATGTTTCCAATAAAATGCACAGCTCCTGCGCACGTCCCAAAGCGAATACCGGTATCAGGACTTTTCCTCCTTTAGCTACACATTCATGCACTTTCTTGAGGAAATCCCGCTCTCGACAACGTTTCGAATCACGTATAGTTGTTGCATATGTACTTTCAGAAATTAACAAGTCCGGCCGGCATTTGTCAATCCAGGCAGCACCTAAATGCCGATCAGGTGTCATATTGTAGTCGCCCGTATACACAACCGATTGCGAACCGACGCGTAACCAAAACATTGCGGCGCCCAGCACGTGACCGGCATAGTAGGCTTTAATCTCCAACTCGTTGTCCACCATGACACTTTGATGCAATGTGACAGCGGTGACTTTTTTCATGCAATCTTTTATCATTTGTGTAGTGAAGAAATTGGACTCGCCTTTACGCTCTACCGCCACCTTACGCATATCCTCTAATAATATGGGTGCAATAGCTTTAGTTGGATGCGTCATATAAATAGGACCGGAATAGCCCACCATCTCAGACATGTATGGCAAGGCACCGCAATGATCTGAAAAGCAAACACATTTCACAATCATATTACTTCATCTTACGCTTTTGTTTACTTACCCAAATGAAAATGAGAAATAATCACACAATCAATGTGACTCGTTATTGGACCTTCTGGTACGATATATGAAAAATCGGGAAAACGACGTTCATCATTGTAACCCATGTGCATGCCGCAATCAAGCATGATGTTTTTGCCACCCATTGATAATAGCAGACAACTGCGTCCCACATCCTGACCAGCTCCTAATGGTGTCACTTTAATAGTCGGCATCGTACTTAATAATTTGAAATTATACACACAAAACAATTATTTTCTACTTATTCGTTGCACCGACAAATTTAATTAATATATCCTTGGAAGTTAGAATTGACATATGCATTTAAAACACTTAAATGCTAGACACCTGATAAAGTTTTAAAGTTTAAAAGCCAATGGAAATATAATAGGAGTGCAATGAAGTAAAAACTTTCCGCTATGATGGACACGCATTGGTTTATTTTAGCCGCAGTTTAAACAAAACAAAATATTAAGGTGCTTACACACTGTGCTAAATTGAGAGATGATGCACATTGTGAACTGCACTGTGTGTTACCACATAGCAAATCCATAAAAATTATGAATTTTCTAGTTGGATCTACTAGAGTAGAACTAGAATGATAAACAAATGCGAACAAATAATTGCGAAACATGTCGTTTTGTGACTATTACAGTCTAATGTGGTACTGAGCAATATTATGTTGCAAAACAAATGATGTAAACTTTTTTTCCAGCTGACAGCAAAGCTTTTCGCAACAGTGGCAACCTATGCCGCCATCACCATTTTTTCGCATTCGCTATTTATTCTCATTCACTCGTTTGTTAAATCTTTACTGTCTTTGCCATGGTCGTGTTTTTGCGTGCAGTTTAATGGTTTATGTTTCATAAAAAATTGTTGGCAAAAGGTCACTGAAAACAGCAAACTAGTAATGAAATAAAATAATACATTTTTAAATGTTTAATGTAATTGTAGTAAGTGCATTATGTATTAAAAACATTTAACAATAGAAATACGTTCTCGTTGATCGTTAACGAATTCATATTGGTGCGGTTTGCTGGCAAGGTGAGCGATTTGGAGGCGTCATAGACGTTATTGAATGAATCCTATTTTCCCTATTAAATTTAGAATTTTCCTTGTATAATCCATGTGTTTGCAAATAATTTTCCAATGTTAATAAAACTGCAGAAGCGCATGGCATTGGTATGAGAAATGGCCGAACCACTCGACTGCCATAACCAAAGATTTTTTTCACTTTGTGCACTCATGTTAAGTATAACATTTTCAAGTGTGCTTAATGTGAAACAAAAATAACGTTTAGTTTTGAGTGTCTAGATTGGTAGTAAACGAAATAAATTTGGAAAAAAGATGAGAATATATAATAATTAAACATTTTCGGTTGAAAGCATATTATTCGCGCAAAAAATGGCACAGTTGGATTCGCCGTAACAGTCGTTTGCTATTGGTTGGTGATGTTGTCATATTGTTGTCTAATTTTAGAAGAGGAGCAATCGAGAGAACGTTTACGAGCGTCTAAAAAGAGTGTTTGGGGTCCCAACGTGTGGGAGCATGTGCGTATATGCATGAGAAGGGGCTGTTTGTGCATCATTACGGCTATTTTCCCACCTCTTTCCCGAAGATAGCTATCAACGGAAACCAGTCAACATTGCGTTCACATCTGAAGTGTGTTGACAAAATGCTGATTGTGTTGAGTTTAAATTGCAACAAACTCTATCAAGTGGTTGTTGTTTGTGTAGTTTCAAAATAAAAGTTAAAATATTAAGGTGATAGGACAACGGTATACTAACGGTATGTGAATTGAACTGTATGAGAGGAACCGAAATTCATCGCCTCCCATCTGTTTTAAACAAACTTCTGGCTAATAAACTTATTGCCAAAACTGATTTCATCGTTAGAAATGTACACCTATAAGATAAGACCGTTGTCAGATGTTGGAGAGCAAGTTTCTACAATGATAGCCGGTTACTATACGCAGGCAGTGCCTCTGCCTAAGTTAAACCATTTTGCTATTTAATAAATATTTGTATAAAATAAATGTGCTCCAATCCGTCTACATTCATATATAAACTTATACAATAAATTTGTTACTGATTTGTTTCCGTTATTGCGAATAAACGTTCCTTGTATTATCATAAAATTAATTATGCACCACTCTGTCAATAACTTTTCAACTATATTCGTGTTTTGTACATTTTCCTTTGCTCTCTATTTTCCATCTCTCTCCGAGTCATTTGTGGACGTTTACTAACAAATGAAGGTGCCTCTTTGGCACTTTAAACAAATTCGTGCTCCGCTTGTTACCAAATCACAATGTACAAAGAGAAGTACGACAATCGGGTTTTCTATTCACATTCGAACACTAACGCGCTCGCTATGTTTTTCTTTTTTATACACAAAAATTTTCTTTTATTTTGCTAATCCGTAAAAGAAAATTATTTGAACATTCACATAACCAATATAAACACCAAAAAAAAAGGTAAAGTGTGGAAATAAAATATTCAAAATGTGCGTATAGTTTAAAAAATCAGTTTAAATATTATATGCTGGTGTCCATGCCATACCTATTTAAATAAGTAAAGTGATATAATGTTCACGAGTTGAGGTACTAAATTAAAAAAAATGGAAAATAAGTTCGTTTCTGAAGATAACTATTTGCAGAACATATGCGCCAGTGATTATTTATACACATATATGTAAACAGATGTACATACTAAGCAAGTGCAGTGTAATTTGTCTGCAAATTTGTCTGATGACACAAGTGTAGGCTCAGTTTGTTTGTGGTTCCAATGATCAAACTATATTAACGTATTTACAACCATTTGCCGCATAAATAGGCCTTTTATTATTGGGATATTGCGTGAGTTATATACAAAATGCGCTCGTCTTTGCTAATTGTGTAATCATTGATTTTTCAAAGTGACGTTCCAACTCAGCTGCATCGGTTAATATGTGAAATATCGAAGACTCGAAGAAAATAGATTTTCAAGCAATAATAAATTGAGTAGTTTTTCACCTGACTGCGTCTAAAAAATGTGCTTAAAATTTAGGCAGTGATAAACTGTATTAAAAGATATATAAATGCGTTTGTAATGCTTATATATTATATTTAGAGTGAATGAATTTGACATTTTTTTTTATTATTTTAGAACTTATCAAATTATTTGTGTATTTTTTGCGTACTTGTATTGATTGTTGCTTTTCGTACACATTTCAGACAGTTGCGAAACAATCGATTCCGTAAGCAGTGTCTCCAAAGCGACTATAAACAATTAACTCAAAACCAACACGTATAATTTGAAATTAAAAGGAAGCATATTCAACGTAACCAAACTATCAAAACAAAAACAACCGAGCGATCGAACCACCGAACGCCTGAGTAACTTTGATACCCGCGTACTATTAGCATGCACAAAGGCGATGGGCGGTTTCCTGGATAAGCCGAAAACTGCAAAACATAACGACCATGGGGAAGGAAATAAACTTCGTTTCGGTGTCAGCTCCATGCAGGGCTGGCGTTGTGAAATGGAGGACGCATACTATGCACGCATCGGTCTTAGTAGCCGGTTGGAAGATTGGAGTTTCTTTGCCGTCTTTGACGGACATGCTGGTTGTAAAGTGTCGGAACATTGCGCCTCACATCTGCTCGACTGTATCATTAACACAAATGAATTTAATAACGGTGACCACGTGAAGGGTATACGTAGCGGTTTCCTGCACATCGATGAAGTGATGCGAGTGTTGCCCGAATTGACGAAAGATGCTGAAAAATGTGGCGGCACAACTGCAGTGTGTGCATTCATATCGCCCACACAAGTTTACATAGCGAATTGCGGTGATTCGCGTGCAGTGCTATGCCGACAGGGTGTACCGGTATTTGCCACACAAGATCACAAACCGAGTTTGCCCGAGGAAAAAGAGCGTATACACAATGCAGGCGGTAGTGTTATGATAAAACGTGTTAACGGTACGCTAGCTGTGTCGCGTGCGTTGGGCGATTATGATTTCAAAAATGTTAGGGAAAAAGGTCCATGCGAGCAATTAGTGTCGCCAGAACCAGAGATTTTTTGCCAAAGTCGCCAGGATACAGATGAATTTTTAGTTTTAGCATGTGACGGTATATGGGATGTTATGACCAATGAGGATGTTTGCAGTTTTGTCCATTCGAGGCTGAGGCTAACGAGCGATTTAGAGCACATAGCAAATCAAGTCGTCGATACCTGCTTGCACAAGGTGCGCCAAAACAATACAAAAAAATACTTTTTTTTCATAAAATAAGTGCTTATAATAATATTTTTATATTTGACATTGCAGGGCAGCCGCGATAACATGAGCATAATAATTATCACCTTCCCAGGCGCACCACAACCAACTGAAGAAGCCATAGAAGCGGAAAAACGGTTGGAGAGGCAAATCGAGAAACTAACAAGAGGTTGTCTAAGTCGACTTTTTTGTTTTTAAACATACATAATAATAATAATAAGTGTACTAGTGAAATTGTCAGTTCATGTACTTAGTACATAACTTATGTGGCGTACGTAGCGCATAAACATTAAGGCAATAACTGAAATGATATCTACATATATATAGTTTATAGTTTGACGTGAGCAATGTATGTGCCAGCGTGTATACACATACATATGACGTCATTAACCGATTTACCTGAATTACGAAAAAATCACGAAAGTGTTAAAAATGAATCCCTTGCGCATTAGTGAAATGTGTAACTAGTTTGTAGGATAAACGCCAAATCGAACTACTAGTCATTAGCCCATTTAATTGGCTTTAATTTTTCTTGTATTCATTAATAATTGTTCCTTCACCGTGTAACTGCGGCAAATAATTTACTTTCTTCTAGTCAAATAACAAAAAAAAAACTCTAGTCGTTACCTATAATGTGGCTGCATAATAACAAAATATTCACTGTTTGCTACAATAACTGCCAAGGATTACTCCTACGACTAAAATGTTTATTGTGTAACCATTCATTCTATATAATACCTACATGTGTATTATCCATTGTCCCACGCAAGAAAAAAATATAAATCATACAATTGGTACTTTAACTATAGTTAATTGAAGCATCTGCAAGAATACTCTTGAAATTTGTATGACGCTTGTAAAGCAAAGAAACATACCAAAGAATTTTACATACTTACGAACATAGTTAAAATTAGTTTAGTCAAATGTGTCAAGTTGTATTAGTACAATTGAGAGAGAAAAGGCGTTTGCTCGAGCTAGCATTGTTAGCGTTTATTTAATATAGTATAAAATAGCGAATGTAAATACTAAAATTAAAAAAAAAAAAAAAAAAAAAATTGCAGAAAATGTATAGATACACAATTATTTAACAACAAATTAATAATTAGAAAATTTAACAAATAATAGAAAAAATTGAGCAAAAACCGTAATAATTAAGCCACCGAACGTTTTTAAAGTGAAGTGAAGTGCAGTGAAATTAAGATTTGTTATATTAATTTGAGAGTTTAAATGCACAAGCTGTGTTTAATTAATTAACAGTATTACACTTAAAGCTCAGTACAGTGAAAATATTAAAATACCAACCGAAGTAAATGCATAATTTACGGCAAAGTTAATGTAAATGCAGTACAATTTCTTTATATACCATAAGTACCTCTGCAAACCCTTTGCTTTACAAAAAGATATTGTAGAAATAGCGCATAACAGTAATTTGAATATTTAAACTAATTTTTAAGCATTTGATGCGTGTCCATACTTCCACACACATACACACACACACACAACCTCGCTTACTTATAACAACTAACAACAACAAGTACAACAACATTATTGTTTTTGCCAACCTCTATCTAGCTAAGTTTAGCGTCCTTATGCTCACGTAAACATTGCAATATTTGCTTAGTACTTTTTAAACGATAATTTACGCATTGTAATACACATAAATAAGGCAAAGAAACGCAACAAACAAAATCGTAATATATTTGCTGTGCGTTCTGTGTTTCTACAACTCTGTATTACATATTTCTAAGTCAAATAGCAAATAGTGGAGGCGCGAAACCTCTTAAGTATCTGTACAGTCTTAGCAGTTATTTAGGTGTATTTGTAATGTACGACTATATAAACGGAATTTAATATTAAAAAAATGCAAACTAGTATTATATAATAAACAAAATAGCAAATAGCAAAAACAAAAAAAAAAAAAATTGAAACGGAAATATATATAACAAACATATGCCAAATACTTACGAATAGTATTTGTAGAAAAAATGTAAAAATGAATTTTGATGCGTGTCCACACTCATAATTGCAAGTTGAAGAAATAAATTCCTATTTTAAACTCAAAAGAAATTTAACCGAACGAGTTGTACTATTTTGTCTATCTACACTCATACATATATATATACAACAAAACGCGTGTGCTGCCTTTTGAAAGTGCAACGAAACACAATCTCAAACATTTTTAACCCACATTGCTTTTGAGTTAAAAATTTCATTACTTTTGCTTTGCGCGCGAGTTTAATTGTCATTTAATTTTGTGTTTCACACATATTTTACTTCATTTGAGTTTATTCTTATTATTATTGCTTGTTTTTGATTTGCAATCATGCATATACAGTCCGCATTCGTTAAGAAACACGTCAAGTGTTCTGTTGCAAGAGCAATTTGAATATTAATGAAATAAGAATTAATGAAGGTTTCAACCAATCGTAGATTTGCGTTTGTGTTTTTTTTTTGTAGAAACAACGCGTTTAGAAAGAGCGTGAGCATAAGGTACGTTAAATCAAAATTCGTTTTTATTTTGTTTGCTAAAATTAAGATTATTATATTGTTATACCTACTCACAATTAACATTATCATTAGTAAAAAAAAACAATAGTTAATTAATGCAAGTATTATAATAATATTAATTATTTTTTAAATATTTTTTTATTATCTATAACGTTCATAATTCAAGTCAAATGCATGCCAAGGCTGTGAAGTATTTAGTGGCTTCTAAAATTTTGTTAGTCGGAACTCGAGTTCTTTTTACTTGCAATTTACAGTACAAATTATAGAGCTCATAAACGAAATTTTATAATTACAGAATTTGAACTTCAATAACTCCTTAACTCGAACTCTTGAATTGGCAATAGAAGTCAAATTTCATATAAATTATCTTCCGTAACTCGGAAGTCTCCCTAACTCGGAAGATTTTTTTTGTGGATTATGTTGATTCGAGTTAGGGAAGTTCATATTTAGTTTTCGAAAATAGTTATACTAAAGACCAGAACTTCTTAGTTTAATACCTTTTTTTTTCAAATTATCGAACAATATTATTGTGCATCTTGTAATAAATTTTATTAAATAAGCGAGAGTGGAATTTCACTGTAAATATATATTTTTTTATATATATTTACAAAAATAATATTTGCATGCAACTGTTTTTGTATTTTATAAAACAAAAAAAAAAAAACATTTTATTAAATAATTTAACTTTTGAAATTTTTAACAAAACGCAAAATTTTTTTAGAAATATCAAGTTGGTCTACAACCTTTAGTTAACAAAAAATACTGCAATGCATTATAAAAAAATTATTTTTAAATGCAGTAACAATAAAATGTTGTTATAAAAAAACAATAAATTTATGAACGATTTTCGAAATAACTATTATTTGGCACATCACTTATTACTATTAACACCAAAATAGCGATTTTTTTCTTAAGTAATTTTTTTTTAAATAAAATTTTCAACTAACACCTAGCTTTAATATAATGAAATAATATAAATGCAATTTTTTCAACTAAAAAAAAAATATTAAAATTTTCTTAACCATTCCCATCTTTATTTTGCCTTACAGATGAGATAGAATGCAATGAAGTCAACCAGTACTTTGATTTATTGCAAGCACTACAGAATAAGGAAATTGAAGGTCTTCCTCCTGGTGGCGGCTTACAGTCAAAGTAAGTAAATTTTGTTAGCATTTGCACCAGCAATACCATTGCTAATAATTGTGTAATTCCTAACGTCCCAACAGATATGCAGTCATCGAGCGAACGTTCAGACAAGTGTATCCAGATCAGGACTGCGAAGTACGAAACATACTCAATTTCTAATACATTTTTACTTTGCTTCATATTGTTACTACAGTTTTAGCGCTTTATCTGCATTGTAATGTTATTTTTCTGCTTACTTTGCTTAAAACTATTTTATTAATTGCTTATTTATGCACATTCATCATTTCATTAAATTTTCATTTTTATTAGTATTTTTTATTAGTGGCGCTTATTATTATATTTAATGCATCGCTTAATCAAATTTAATGCATTAATATTAAGTTTACTAATCTTTACATGCACACAGCACTAACGCTATTGTACTCTAAATAAGCATAACACATTTTTCATATATTTATTATCTGCTCACTTGCTTTGCACTCATTTAACATAATCTATATATTTCCTTTTTTCTTCTAGTGTAATGAATATTATCAACCGGTTTAAATTATGCCATAAACAAGAAAAAAAAAAACAAAAACTTGCTTTAAAAAAAATATTTGCTAAATTTTTCAATTTCAACCAAAAATAAGTTGCAGTTTTCATTTATGTATGATGGGTTGTTATGTATGAGGCAGTGTAATCATCCTTTACAACAACAAAACGCATGCGAAAAGAAACCTGAATGTGTGCATGTCCATATGAATGAGTCAATAAATGTTTTCTTTTACACATATTTATATTTTGATTTCATTGTACTACACAGATATTGGCAAAATATATGTACATATGTATATGCGTAATTGTTTATAATCCATCTATGGTTATTTACTATTCTTTTTTTTGGTTGATAAATATATTTTATTTTAGTATAATCTGCAAATAAGTATTTATGATTACTTTTTAAATTTGGTAATTTCTTTTGTAATATTTTTTAATTTATCACTTTTTATATTGTTTTCTTTTTTTTTGAAATTATTGTTTCAATTAAATTGTTTTTAATTTTTTTTTTTTTTGTTGATAATCTTATATATTTTTAGTCTAATCCCAACTAAGTATTTATATTTTTTTTTTTTGCTTTTAATTCCTATTATAATTAATAATTCTATTTTTTTATTATAAAATATTTCATTCGATATTTGTGTTATTAATATTTTTTTTATTTGATATTCATATATATTATTCTTAATTTGTTTTCAAGATTTTATTAATATTTTTTTTATTTTTGTTATTTACATTTTTTTAAAATATTTTATCTTTTTTATTTTTGTTATTTATATTTTTTTTAAATATTTAATTTTTTTATTTTTGTTTATATAATATTTTAAATTTATTTTTAGTTCTATTTAATTTTAAGTAGGTATTTTTGTTTTATTTTATTCTTTTTTGTTTTAATTTATTATTTAATTTATTTTTTTTTTATTTATTTTATTTTTTTTTTTGATACTTATATTTTTAAATATCTTTTTTAAATTTTTGTATTATTTGTTTTACTTTTTATAATTTTAAATAGTTATATTTTTATTTACTTTAATTTTACTTTTTTAATTGTTTTATTTAACTATTTTTTTATTTAATTTTTTATAATTTTTATTTCATGTAATTTTATTTTCATATTTTTTATTACCTTTTTTTGGTTTGTTTTATTTTATTATTTTTGTTATATTTTTATATATTTTTTATTTAATAAAATATATGTTTTATTATTTTTTCATTTTTTTTATTTAATAAAATATATTTTTTATTATTTTTTAATTTTATTTTATTATTTTTCTTTTATATTTTATTTTCTTAACTATCCATTTTTTATGTACATATATTTATTTATATATTTTTTTTTATAATAACTTAGTGAATTTTTCATTCAATTTGATTTAATTGTCTAATTTTAAGTACATAGTTTTTTAATTTTTTGTTTTATTTTATTATATTTTTATTTATTTTAGATAGTTATTTTTATACTTTTTATTAGGTTTTGTTTATTTTTTAACTTTAATTTAATTTAATTTATTTTTTTAATTTTATTTATTTTTTTAATTTTATTTTTTTTTTAGTTTTTTTTATACTATTAACCTCATTTGTACACCCTATTTCTCACAATAATATTTTCATCATGATCATCTCTATTATTCTGCTTGTCTACCCGCAAAGCTCTTCTGCTTAGCTGCTTCAATATTTTGACAATCCAATATGTGTTCTCACTATTATCTTCTCTTCTCAATATATTGTACTTGCAGAGCCCTTCTCATTGAACCACCTCAAAAACAAAGTAATAACAAAAACAGCAAAATAATTAAAACAACAAAAACAAATCGGTTATAACTTTGATAAAGTGCAAATTTAACTGAAGTAACCAAATAGAAGAAATGAAATAATTTAAAAGCAAGAAAACAGGATTATAACCAATAAAACAGAGAAAACAAATAATTGAAAAACAAAATGGGAAAAAAGCCAGAAGCATACGTATACATAAGAGATGGAACAACAAAGTTTAGGTTTAAGCAGTTATACATACATATAGAACAGGCTTGTTGTGCAGTTAAAAAGCCTGAGGCTGGCATGGCGAGAGTGGCACAGAAAACTTAACGAGCCTCGTAGGTTCGCCAATACGTACCACGCACAGAGACACAAACATTTTGCGGCTGTACACAGCAGCGAGCGCAGTCAAACGGCAATATGAAACAATACAAAGTTTTACTTTTTCATGGGAAGCTAAAAAATGGAGCATTACAACAACCATACAGACCAAATAGAAACAAGTACACACACACATTCGTGGAGTACCCATCCAAGCGTTTCGTTGCAGCAAATACAACACGTTGCCGCTTCCGTCTCTCAACACCTGCCTACAACACCAACGATGTGTCCACACAGAGACACACATAGACACACATGCATACGAATCTACTCAAGTGTGTTATGTCCTGCATATAATAAGCCATTGGATTGGATTAACTAATTTCTAGTGACGTTTTGTGTACAAAAGTCTATACCGTAAATAAGTAACTGTTGTATGTTTGTCTGTATGTTGAAACGAAAAAAAACAAAAAAAAAAAAACAAAAAGAGTAAATCACCTTCGGAGGAGTGGTGTTTAGCGTTTGAGTTTCTAGCAGCAACAAAAACAATAACATACACTCCAAAAGCGCTTGAAGCTGCTTGAAAGTAAAATTGTAGACAAGTTGTTTCAGTTTCGTTATTACACAAAAAAAAAACGCACAACCACACAACACCACCAACAATGCAACGAGTGGAGACAGACGCTGCAGACTACAAAGAAAGCTTGACCGTGCTTGTGCGTCTACAACATACCTTTTTTTTTAACAACAACAAATTGTGGTAGCCAACGACCTTCAAAATAATTGAATTGTCTGTTCGTTTCTCCTTCGGTTGCCGCGTGCTGGCCACCAAAATTTTTTAACGAATGCAAAATTTCAAATCTCTTTTAAAAGCACATTTACAAATTTACACATTATTTTTACTGTTTTATTTCCTTTTACTTTTGTACTACATACATATATACGACCTACATAAATGAGAAAATAACGGTTTACAAAGTAACTGAATTTTTGGAGTTAAAACACAAATCCTACAAAAAACAATGCAACAAACTAAGTTAAAAGTTCAAGAAATGAGAAAATGAAAAAATGAAAAAGAGAAAAACAAAAACAAAACACAAAAATAAGATTTTACAATTTTCCACATACTGTCAACAACAACTACTTACATACATGCATACACACATATATATTGTGTACGTATTTGTAATCTGAGTATAAAACAAAAGTATAAAATTAGTTGAGAAGCTTAATTGAAGATAAAATAATTACAAGAAAAATATCGTAAAAATATGGTAATAAGTTGTAAGTGAGTAAAACAAAAACAAAAATAAAATAAAACAAAAAAAAATTAAGTAAATAAAGAAAAAAGAAAAAAACAACAAATGAAATGGTAATAAGAAGATATACACACGTGTTTGTAGTGAATGTTAATAAATGAATGATAACTGAAATACAAAGATTATATGTAAAAAAAACAAACTTTGAAGTTTTATTTAAGCTAAGGAGCATTGTCAATTTTAGCATTCTAATAATAACTGGTTTTGATTTGCTATCGGGATGATTTGATATCGGGATTATACCAAAACAAGAAAAAACGTTAACTTCGGCTGTACCGAAGCTAATATACCCTTCACAGGTGCATTTCTTTTAGTAACTATGTGTTTAAGCAAATTTAAAGACGTAAGAAAAAGTAAGTAAAAAAAAAGAAAACATTTTACTAATTCTTTTTAGCCGGGTTGTTTGCTAGAAACATTAAGGTTATATGGTTAACCGATCTGCACAATTTCTTCGGAGATTATATTATTACCTTAAGCAGTAATCCATGTCAAATTTCGTGAAGATACCACGTCAAATGCGTAATTTTCCACACAAGCCATTGATTCCGATCGTTCGGTTTGTATGGCAGCTATATGCTATAGTGAACCGATCTGAATAATTTTTTCGGAGTTTAAATTATTTCTATGAGCAATAACTCATACCAAATTTCCTGAAGATATGTAGTAAAATGCGGAAGTTTTCCATACAAGCGCTTGATCCGATCGTTCTGTTTGTATGACAGCTATATGATATAGTGGTCCGATATCGGCAGTTCCTACAAATGAGCAGCTTCTTGAAGAGAAAATAACATCTGCAAAATTTCAAAACGAGATCTTAAAAACTGAAGGACTAGTTCGTATATATACAGACAGACGGACATGGCTAAATCCACTCAGTTCAACATACTGATCATTTGTATATATACTTTATAGGGCTTCCTTCTGTGTGTTACAAACTTCGTGACAAACTTAATATATCCTGTTCCGGGTATAAAAAAACTGGTATAAATCACATATGTTATCACACATACTCTTTGGCACTAAATATTTTATAAGTGAGCAGGCTGAAACAAGCTAATCGAAGACGCATTTTAACATGTTTATATATACTTAAGGTCAATCATTGGTTTATTTATGTTCGACTAATTTGTATCTGATTTCTAATATAATAATGCTATCAATAAGGACTGCAACCCTGAACAACGCCAACAATAACCCTGAATGCACATAGCGCCTGTGGATATCGTTGGCAGATACATTGCAGCAAAAGCTGCTTTTATACTCAGGGAAGCCGGTCCATGAAAATGTCCATGCCGGGATATTCCGAAATTCTCTGCAACTTCAACTGCATCCGTGAAAATATCGACCATTGTGTCACAATCTCTGCAGTTCCTTCTTTGTTTATTTTCCCTCGAGGCGAGTGTGGTCAGGACGGAATCGCCTAAGAAGAGGCGCAACCAGCATTTTCACGGATGGATCGAAAAGTTGGGGGAAGGTTGGGGGGGGGGAGTCTTCTGCAAGTAGCTTTCCATAAAACTTAGTTTCAGGTCACCAGATTATTGTGGTCTCTTTTAAGCAGAGGTATCTTAGGAAAGGTAGCGGTAGGCGAACTGCTCCGAAATTCAGCCTCCTTCCAGGAGTCTTCTGGTATCACAACGCGCTGGCACTTTGAGCTGTCCAAGTGGGATCCATCGCGAAACCTGTTGCAAAGGTCAACCTTTTTAACCTAACCAAACCTAATCTAATGATGGAAAAAATCGACTCGCTAGCAACAAACATCCTCTAAAAATAAGTTTTCCATGCAATAAAACCACATTAACATTACAGAAGATTGAAAAGACGGGGAGTAGGTGGCTACCGTAGGTCTAAAATTTTAAATCAAATACCATGTAGATGAGATCAAACTAGTTTACAAACGGAACTTTTATGAATTAATTCTTAATGAAAGCGTCTAACTATGTTGCTGCTGCTTTTATCTAGTACAAATTGGTGAAATCGGTCTAAAATCACGATATCTAACGTTGTTTAAACTCGTCATGCAAAGCTCTACTTATGTGTTATTAACTTATGTATATTTTTTTGGAGTCACTAATTTCTACAAATTGTATAACAAATTCAAATATCATATCTTAAACAAAATAAAAAGATAACATATAAGACACCATTCACTACTTTTGCTTAGTTATAATCCACATCGCTTCACTTCACATCATTAAATGCCACTGTATACCAGTCGTATCATCTCCACAAGCGACAAGTGTTGTCTTTCGAAGCGGTGACTATGATATCACCAGCATAGCTAAATGCGCACGAAAACACTTCTGAGTCATGGCCACTCAAAACCTGCGAACACTGACCGGACTCCGTAAGCCACAAGCGCGCAGTGTTATCAGCAGAAGCAGTCATGAGCAGAGCGCCAGGCGGACTAAAGCAAACCTGCAAATAAGAAATTGTAGTATAAAAAACAAAAAAAAAATGCACAACTGACGCTTTACCTTCGACACCTCATCTTTATGACCCTCCATAATGGATAGTTGCACCAATTCGCCACGCAGGTCCCATACGCGTGCCGTACAGTCGCTGCTGCATGTGGCCAACCGACAACCGGTTGGGTCAAAGCAAACATCCAGCACCTCCTCGCGATGTCCGGTTATGTTGTGTAACGGTACATCTAGACGACGTACATCCCACAGCTGAGCGGTGCTGTCCAACGAAGCAGTGGCAATGCGATCACAAGAGAAATTCCACACACAGTTGCTCAGTTCGGCAGTGTGGCCACGCAGTTGTGAGATGAGGCTGCATGGTAAATATTTAAGCAGAAATAAATAGAATCTTTGTGATGTAATTTATAAGCTACCAGCCAGCCCGTATATCCCAAATGGCCGCCGTGCTGTCAAAGGATGCAGTAAGCAACATATTGCCACAACGGCTGAAGCGACTCGCTATCACTTCGGCACCATGCTGACGCAGCTGCTGCAGCTCAAAGGCCGTCTCGATGTCAAATAAACGCGCGCTGCCATCCATGGAGGCGGTGGTCACCATGCTCGATTGTATGGGATCGAATTCGGCCATCACCAGCTCGGCTGTGTGGCCGTAGAGCGTGCACAGCGACTGAGCATTCGAAGCTTGCCACACACGTGCGGTGCCATCGAACGAACCGGTGACCACTTTGTCGCTGTTGAGTTGCAAGTTACATTAAGTTAATCAACTGTAAAGCATAACGGTACACTTGTGCTGTATAAGAAATACCATTTGGGCTGATTAAAGGCAACGGAGAAGACAACATTATCGTGCCCCTTCAGCAGTAGCGGCTCCTCCACGGCGTCGTGTGTGTTGATAATGCGGCAAATGCGGTCATAACTGCCGGTCAAGCAGCGCGTACCGCTTCTGTCGAAACAGATGTTGGTCAGTGGCAACAGGTGTGCCACGCGACGTTGCAAGTAGAACTTCTTTTGTGTGGGCTCCAACAATTTGCGTTGCAATTTCGCAATGGCCTGCCGCAATGGATCCGTATAGTTGTCGATGATTTGTTGTAGGAAGGTCGCATCGGGTGTTGTTCTTTTCTCGTCCGCTTTTGGTGAGTTCAATGTGTGCTTTTGTTGTTTATTCTCGACGCTAGCCGCAAATTTGAGTCCTGCAGTGTCACAATTTCTTTCACCTCTTTTCACTGAGTTTTGTAGTTCGTTTGCAATATTTTTCATTACTCTCTCCACACGTGTGCTGCAAATGAAAGTGCTTTAGTTATAAATTATAATTTTTTAGTTTATTTAGGTCACACACTTCGCTTTCAGGTCCAGCAGATCTATGTGTTGCAGCATTTCCTTGCCTTCGGCGGTGCGACAATTGAGCGCCAAACCTAAAAATTGAAGTTTTTTTTAATTTAATGAAGTCACTTGTGTTGCAAGCTCACCTGGTGGATAATAACGGAGGTAGATTTTGGTTAAGCTCATGTTTGCGTTAATTAGTTAAATCAAGTTAAATTTTATTAAAAATATTTTATAAAAAAAAAAATAATTATTCCAAAAAGCGAAAAGTAAACCATCAACAAACCCGTAAACTGTTGTACTGAAATGGAACATTCCTTTTGTGTTCTCCCGCTGGATCAATAAATTTCGTAGGGCGCTCGATGTGTAGGAGCGTTGCTAAGTGTTTTGCAAGCAGCATTTGTTTTTTGAGAAGCCATGGCGTATGAGTAACAAACAAGCAGTCAGTCGTAATGTGTGTTGAGAATAATAAAAATTCTTGAATTGAATGTGAGCCTAGGCGTTATGTATTATTTTTAATTTTTACTTCTTGGTACGAGGTCTCAGTTGCATGTCTATACCTAATTTATATTGTTACAGTAACGATAGTGCATCTTAACTCTTCAGTGCAATTGTAATAGTCTTCGAAGAACCATAATAAAGATCTCTTTTGAAAGTTGTTTGCCAAAGGGAAAACACACGTAGACTTTGAAATATAGTCCTTTGTGAAGCCTTTGTGAGGTTGTATGTGCTACTCTTAGTTTCCTTAGGTAGACTTATTAAGGGAGATATCCACATTAAAGACAACTGAACATATGAAAATCTGTGTATATAATATTCTGCTCAAGGAGAAATACTGCAATGCTTTTATTTTGTGTTAATATGGGATTTACCTAATTAGTTTTTGAGATTCAACAACTTTCCAGGTCATGCATTTCTTCAGGCTGATGTTCATATCTTGATTAATTCTTAGCTCCTCTACAAAACCATTAATTAGTTCAACTTTATGTATCCGCCTAACTTTCACCTCGTCGGTCTAGCATTTATCTCGATTATAAGATATCATAAAAACAATAATAGGCAAATTAAGAAGATTGACAAGTGTTAGAAGATTTCCGTACATATTCTGCACCTCAAATGTAAATAAAATATATGTGAATTAATAAATGGACTACAGTTTTCTCATTCCTTTTGGCATACTTAAACCACTGTATTCTATGGAGCTTTTAGTACTAAAAGCTTTCAACCGCAAATACGGGGAAATTTTAGTAGATGCTTACTGTTTTTGGAAGTAGCTACAAATTTTGTAAATATTTGTTGCTTAAATAACTTTTTGAAGATTGCGAATTGGCTTATTGCCATTTAAGATATGAATGTGAAAAACATCATTAACAAAGATGTTAATAATAATAACCAATTACATTTTATTGATTTTTTTCTTGAATACAAATTTGTAAACCAAAAATTAAAATATATATAATGTTATTCAAAATCATAGGTTTAATGTTTTATGTAAAACGTTATATTTTATTATTGATCCGGCAAACAATATCGGAAATATGACAAGTAGTTATATGACGTTGAAGATTTAAGCTGAACATGTTTAAAATGACTTTAAAACATTTAGAGGTTTCATCAAAAAGACATATAATTTTCAAATTATTATCCAAAAAGATTTAGCAAGACGTAAAATTTTTCTCTCTCGCAACAGATTGCATAGAATATAATAGTTTTTTTTCACCTAACGTTTATTTATGTCACTTTAACGCTCATTTAAAAAATAAATCTGATTATCGGACTTTTCAACGCTCCAGTTATCGAACATTAAGTGGCTGTAGCTAATTTGTCTCTAGATGTTTTATAGAAATTCAGAAATAATATTTTTCTTTTATTAATGTGCCCCCATGCCAAAAATAGATAAGGGGCTATACCAGTGTAACCCATGATTCTTTTTTAAGAAAGTACCTGATCGAATGTTTCGATGTTTTTTGGACATAATAAGTTATATTTATACTCTCGCAACAAAAATTGCTATATAGATAGATATAGGGTTATATATATCAAAATGATCAGTGTGCCGAGACGAGTCAAAATCCGAAAAAATGTCAGTCTGTCCGTCCGTGCAACGGATAACTTGAGTAAAAATGTAGATATCTTAATGAAACCGAACACATGTTCCTTGGGACCGTGAGAGGGTTGCTTTCGAAAATGGGCAAAATCGAACCACTGCCACGCCCACAAAATGGCGAAAACCGAAAACACATAAAGTGTCATAACTAAGCCATAAATAAAGTTATAAAAGTAAAATTTGGAACTAAGGATCGCACTAGGAAGGGGCATATTTGGAAGTCAGATTTTTTTACAAAATGGAAAATCTGCGTGGCATCGCCCACTTATGGGTCAAAACCCATATTTCAGGAACTACTCGACCGATTCGAATGAAATTCGGTATATAATATTTTCTTGGATGAAATCGGTTCACAACCACAACAACTTTCCATGCAACTCAATTTTGAATTCCATCTTATTTCTTCACTTTATAATATATACCTAAGGAACCAATGAAGATAGCGAAATAAAACTTTACATAAATACTGTATATGATCTGTGGCATCACTTGTGAAAAAATTGTCGAAATCGGGCTATAACTTTTCAAAGCCCCGAATATCGAATATGAAGAATTCAGTGCCCATGGTAATTTTTCACCGAAAATTTGGGTAAATCTCTCAGGTATCTTAATTTAATTCAGAGGAAATACTTTTCTTCTAATATTGTGTCTCTGTACCAGAAATGGTTAAAGTCGGGCCATAACTTCCCCTAGCTCTCATATACTTAATTATAAGATTTTCAAATTGGGTCAAATTGTGTGTTATCTTAATATAAATATATCAATAAATTGCGAGAGTATAAAATATTCGGTTGCATCTGAACTTAGCCTTTCCTTACTTGTTTCTGCTACATTTTTACAAAAATAAAGGAGTTATGTGCTGTCTTCGGAGGTGCCAAATAAAAGTTCCCCAACTGCTGACATGATTCAGGGCGAGTGAGTAGCTGAAACAAAAAAATTCAAAAAGATTATTAAAGTTAAAGTTATTTTCTACACAATATCATACGATTTATGAAAAATATCAAAAATTAACAAAATGGCGTAGTTCTGAAAAAATTTCGTTTTTTTTTTAATAAAATAATTGTCGTTTTTTATTGCCAAATTGACAATTTTTAACCAATCAAAAAGATCGTCTATCATTGTATAGTAAATATATTAAAGAATATTCAGTTTCAATTTGAAGTCGATCTGCCAATTTCTCGTTGAGTTATGATGTCAGTAATTTTGTGAAAAGTCGTTTCGAGAAAAACGCCTCTAAGTTTCAACTATAGCCATTAATACCTGCGAGCGGTCGCTCTTTAGAACGTTGCCATTCGAAAACTATTCAAAATACGACCTTGCGGATTTCACAGGATATTTTTGAAACTATTAACTATTGAATAAGCAAAATAAAAAATCGATTAGTGTCATACTGGTATAGCCCCTTCAAATCGATATAATAGCTTTTTAATATACCGTGAGCTTTATACCATATATATCGGTTAATACATATGTGATATATCTTAATTAAATAAAGTGAGCTAATAATATTGGATATAAGGTAGCTTGATATACAAAAATATTTTTTTAAAATAATTTAAAATACTATATACAAAAATAATTTTCGATATTATAATAAGTTGACGCTTCTTAGTATAATTAAAATGACATTTTTCCATTTCTTATGGAGGTTCTGTACTAGTTACAAACTAGTCTGTGTGTAAAGTATCCATAAATTATTATAATATATTAAATTATTAATACAATAAATATTTTACTTTGATGGCAATTCAAGACATTCTTTGAATTAGAAGTAATAGCGTACAAGCCACAATTTTCATGTAAAACTATACAAGTAAATACATTAGTGTTAACCTTCCAATAAGTGTATGTATGTAGGTGTTCATATGAAATTACTCCGACAACATTTGTTGCTTCCACAAAATACTGCTAATCTAGCATGTTTATTTTACGCACATGTGTAAGTATATAAATACATATGAACACACTTGTATTTGAACCGCATGAACTGCAGCGCATTCTGTCCGATCAACGGGGCGTATAAGTGATTATTTTCAATGGCCAGCAGGCGGCCCACTATGAGCACCTGCACTATTGCACGCAGAAATTAGTCTAATAAGTAGGCTATTACAAGCATATAAATACATATATATAAATGTACGAAAATATAAATAAAAATGATTTTCGTCTGCGGCCAGCGAAGAAAGTGACGTTATTGTGTCATTAACAAAGTGTCTGCGGCAACATGCCGAAACTCTACGAAGAACATAAACACACATGTACACCGATGCATATAGAGCGCAAATAGCGGTACTGTAGGTCTATTGTTGACGCTTGTGTACGCAGCAAAGGTCCCCGATAAACAAGAAGAAAAATGAACAATTTTAATAAACGCACAATGACGACCGAGCAGCCAACAGCCAAGTGACCTTGCAAACATTCATACAGACATACAAACAAGGACGTACACAAACAAACACTCACGTGTAGAAAACTGCTATAGAGCTTATGAACAATACAGTGTGCTTAAAGACGCTGCTTCAATGCCATCAACACTGATAACCATAGTCTAAGGAGCAGCAGCAACAGCAGTTTGTGAAGAAAGTGCTGCCACAACGGCTCTTGTGGCGCAACACCAAAGATAAAGGCAGCCAGAGCAGTAGCAGCAGCATATAGCGATAGTTGAAGCATAAATGAAGAAGCTTGTGGAGATGGCTTTAGAGATGAGTAGCTGCTGCTGCTGTCCCGTGAATGACTGGCGCTTGAATAGAGAGAGCTCGCGCCGCGCGAACTATCAATTCAGTTGTTGTTGGGGAAATTAAGGTGAAGAAAGGATAGATTTGAATGAATGGACTTTGCTTGGCGACACTGTCGTTGACTGCAGCAGACACACTACCGTTGTAAACGCGAATGGTGGGCAGCAAGAGAGTGTAAGAACATTAGCACAAAAATGGCAAAGTGGCTTTGTTGTATTACTACCGCAACTAATACCAGCCATACAACTATTGTATATTGATATTGTTGCCAATTGTTGTTGTTTCCCTTACTGCCAGTGTTGCTTGACTTTTCTTATGACAACTTTTTTGCTGCTGCTTTGTGCTGCTATAATCATTTTCACTTACATTTCAGCTTACTTCGCCTTTGTTATCGACGCCTTATTAATGACAATGTCGGAAATCTCAACGAAAATTCGTGCAAACTTAGCCACAAGCAGGCGAAAGTGTGTGGCTGACACCTGCACATACATATATATATACTGGTCGACTGGCGTGTACAGGCAACTTGAGAACCTGAATGACCGCAAAATTCGGTATTTCTTCCTCTCTGCTCTGCTTGCGACCATATTCCTTTCACAACTGCAGCTCAAGCAACTATACGCATATTGTTGCTGTTGTTGTTGCTTTGTTATGTTATTAATATTGTTGTTGTTAGTGAGTTTTGTCACTGACAGGGATTACATAATAGTAGTTTTTGGAGAATCCATGACCAAGTTGGCTCGCAGCAGCGTGTTTTTATGGCTGCTGTTATGCTTTTTGTCTGCACCCCCAGCTACAACCCCCCAAATGTGTCTTCGCTTTTGTCAGCGCTGTCGTCTTTGTTGCTTTTATTGCTTTCATTATTCCCTGTCAGGTTTTTAAGCTTTTCGTGTGATTTTTTGTCTTGCAGCTCAGTTGTAGTCAGTTTCTTTTCAGCGTCCAAAACAGCTGTTTGCAATGTATGTCTGCTGTTGCCCTTGTGGGTGGGAGGTGTGCCAGCAAACTATCTCAATACTAAAGTGGCGAAATTAATTTGGGGAAATTGTAGTCATTGTTGCTGGTGATTTTGTTAAAGATTTGAAGAAAAGTGTTGACAGGTTAAGAAGTTTGAGAAATTCTACTGTGTAACGGTGCTTTTGCGTGCAGAAAGTGAGTGAGATGTGTAGATTTGAGAAGCCATTGAATTTTTTCTTTAATATTTTTAGTGCCACAGTCACGGAATTGGCGTACTGATAGACGATATTTACGGGAATACTGCCTGTGAGTATGACTTAGAGGGTCATGGATTTTTTAAGTAAATTTGAAACTACATATTTTATTTCAAGCACTATTTTGATTGCTCCAAAGAGGCCGCAGATCCTGCCATCTCCTCCGTTCTCTTTGTCGTTCATACATAACGATTTTCGCAGTTCCTTCATTGGTTCCGAGCGGCCAGTCTCATATTCGTTAATAGAGGCTACTACTTTTCTACGTGTTATTCGAAGAACCGTTATCAGGGAATACTAGGCAATATGACTTGCTTAGAGCATCTTCTTTTTTTGATATCAAGCACTATTTTGATGGTTCCAAAGCGACCGTATCTCCAGCCATCTCACTCGCTTTCCTTTTTCTTCATATTTAACGATTTTAGCTAGTTTTTTTCATCGTTCAGAGCGGCCAACCATCATTTCACAGAGACTGCGGCTCGAGCCATCTCAACAGCTCTTTTATTGTATATAATCGTATAACCGAAACTATAAACGAAGGATAAGTAAGTTGGTTCGGCGGTTAGATCCATCGTTTGCTAATAATCTTCGATTGCTTCGAAAGTTATTATCGAAAATACCAAGGACACTTATTCACCTGACTATTTTAAGAACATTGATGTCTTTTATACTTTAGGCTGAATGATTTGGAAGCTCAATGTAAGGCTTCTCGATAATTTTGAAAGCTTAAAGAATTAAGAAACTGTTTATGGTCAGCCGTTTAATTTAATAGCTCAACTACGTGAGAACATTTTAATCATACACTTCTTCTTCTTCAAAGAGTCTACCTTTGTGTTAATCAAGTCAAGGTAATAGGTAATAATTCACTTTTAAATTTTCTTTTATTATATATTTTTTCAATTATTTTTAATTTCCTGTTTTTAGTACCACACCAATTTAAAGTGTTAATGCCTAATTAAGTGCTCTTCTAGCATTTTTATATCTCTTCTTTCAAACATATTTATGACCTCCATTAAATGAACTGCGAAAAAAGGAGATTAGGATGTGTTCCGAAGCTATGAGCAAGCGCTTGTGGCGGGGCAGCTGTTGGAATGGACAAGTTTGGCGTTTTATAGCGCTGAATAGACGATTCCTCAAATGTGAAATCACATTACTGCACCCATACACATACACATACACACACATTGCATCCACACGCACACTTCAATATGCTTGCAGGTTGAGCGATTTCCTCTAGAGTTTTGAGCTCTCACAACCATGGCGTGATAATGATTCAATTTAGAAGCACATAAAACGCTTTCGTAAACAATAAAAATCTTTCAAGTGGATTTAAATTTACGGCCAATAAATTTGGATACGTGTGTAAGCAAAGCATGGACACCTATATAGTAGCCTACACGCGCGCTTATGGACATGAGCGCACACTAGGTATGTGCTAAAAAAGTTTTAGAGCACATATATGTTTTTCCACATTTGTGTTCTGTATAATAGTAGCGCTTAGTACTCTTGAGCTTACATATGTACATACTCATATGATTTCGGACTAGCATTTTTGAAGGATCTCAATTGATGATTCATAATTTAGTTAGACTGCAATTTGCTGGCCGGTCATAAACGACGCCGCTACAATATATTTGCCTGGATGTACGAGTAGGAAACAGATGAAGAATCATCATAAGACTTGCTAATACCACGCTTCGGACAGTCATAGGCTGTCTCTTGATGCCTACGGTCTAGCATCTGCACAACGAGGCCCGTATGTTTCCTGTAGAGGGGCATTATTAAATGATCTCAAAGCAGTTTTTGTGGGGATGTTTTCACCGAAACCGTCCTACAGCCACCTGCTGGAAACTGAGACAACCCCCATAGTTATTAATAGATCATTCCTGAAATCCGTCGAGTATTTAAAGCACTATACCGACCAGACTTCGAACACGACTGACTTCAAAGAAGCGCTGAACACCATAAACCGACGTGCTATTATTATTTTCATTGACTCACTGCCAGTGAGTGACGTCTTAGGGGTCAAATCACCAACCAACGCATACACCGAGCTCGATTTATCTTGCGCAAATAGAGTGACACTTTTTTAACTT
The DNA here is from genome assembly GCF_028554725.1 of Zeugodacus cucurbitae. NCBI lineage: Eukaryota > Metazoa > Arthropoda > Insecta > Diptera > Tephritidae > Zeugodacus > Zeugodacus cucurbitae. The sequence goes on from NC_071667.1 coordinate 72,416,281, forward strand.
TGTTCTGGATACTGGCGAAATTTCTACTTATCCAGAGAGGGTATGGACATTCCCAACATATTTCCTGCATGCAAAGAGTGTCCGTATCACTCTAATACCCCTTTCTCTTTGGTCCATCACAGTCGAAACAGCTTGCTCTTCTGAGCCCCCCGTTAGATGACTTCGGTGATAATTGATTCGTACTTACCAGTTCAAGTAGGATCTAGATAACCGCAAGGATCTCAATTCTTACGTTCTATCATTTCGGATATGAATGAAAATTCTCTGAGTGTAATTCTCACATTGAAACGCTTTACTTTATATATTTGGGCTTAAAGAACTGAAAGAATTTTCAATTTTAAATTAATGAGAGCACGATTTTTACTTGATGACGTTCCATAATTCTTTCAATTAAAAATATCAGGCGTTTACTTAACGCACTGCCATTACCTTGCACACCACTGTAACTGAGTGCTGCTTACGGAAGCTGGTCCGTGTGCCGCACGACACCTGTATGAGCGCGTGTGCGGCAATTGTGTGGCAACGAGGCAATCATGAAGGTTACGCCGCGCACGCCAAGCCGGCATTAATTTATAAATTATTCAAAAAATTAACCGTTATGAAATTATTATTACATTTTATGTTTATTTTGGGATCAACGCGGTAGCTTGTGTAAACGGATTGCGTCTGACGGAAGGCTGAGTGTATATGTATGCGTGTGTGTGTGTGTAAGGAAGGATATAAATGCAGCTCGTTAAATGGGTCAGCCAGGTCCACCTACACATATACATATATATATATGTCAATATACGTATGTATATGGTATATATAGATGTGTGCGTAAATCAAGCGTTCCATAAATTGATAATGCGTCGCCCGTAACGAATCAGGCCACTTCATCAACACATTTATTTATCTCATAAAATAATGTAAGTGACACGTTTCAGCGCCGTAAGGATACAAACAGACAGACACAAACGCGTCGCTGTTGACGTAAGTTCGTGATATGCAAACAGGTTTATTTTTAAATTGCACACAAAGTCCAGTAAAACACGAATTAACGAAGCTTTAAATTATTATCTCCTTATTTTATGACCATAGAGTAGCGGTAGTTGTTGTTGTTGCGCGTTAGTCTCTTTTGAAGAGCTCGTAAATTTTCATTGCAATGGAAAATTCGCCATCAGCGAGTTGAGGATTTTCGAGAATATCCAAATTACCCACAATGATAGCCAGACCGCCATTTTGACACTGTCACATAAGTCTTTCACATTGTGTAGACATATAGATAGGTAGCTAGAGTGACATCTACTGGTTATAGACTACATTAGAAGTAGTATGAACATACCTAGTTAGGCAACTGTCTTACTAACTGTCAACTGTCAAATTTTAGTTAGAAATATACCAGTTTCATACTGCTCCAAAAGTCTAGATCAATTCATATATATTCTCAGGAAAAACTGTCGAATTTCATTCAAGTTGTGATTCTTCACCAAAACTACTCTCTCATTGGGCACCAAAAACCCCGAAATTGTTCGAAATCTGTTCCTTTTGTAACTAGTTCAATTTGATAACGAAAATTCAAGTCTCTCTTTCAATCTAATTTATTGTTTCCCTATTGGGTTTCAGTGCTACAGTGCAGCTGTATTTGTTTTGGGTTAGTGGTTTGTAAAAAAAAAAAAATAATATAAAATTTAAGTAGCGTAAAACTTTGGAAAATTACTCAAAGCATTATTCGCACATTCACACATTTTAGAGCGCGATTTACGATTTGGCACATTTGCGCCAATGCAAATGATCCAGGCACTTAGTAGGTGCTAGTTTTAGCTCGCTGCATTGAAAATAGAGTGCTTTAGGATTATCAAAGGATATTATTTGGACTTTAAAAATTGCAGCAATGGCCACGGAGAGCTTTAAATACTTCAGCATAGTTTAAAACTATAAAGAGAGGTTTTTGATAGAATAAGCCATTAGGAAAAGTCAGGGTAACGACCGCAGAATTTGACAGCAAAAATATTTTTAATAAAAGTAATTCTTAGTAGCCATCATTGATACACAGTTTACACTTATATTTTTTAATAGCAGAAAAATCTTGATAAAATTATTTGTATTATTATTTCATTATTTACATAATTGATTAATAATTGCTGTACAGTTATCGTGTATCATTTCTAACAAAGAGGAAAGAAAAATAAATACTCAAATGTCCCTCAATAATGTCTCCACTCCATACAGTAAGCTAATATGCCTTGAGCATCCTTTACTAGTAGTTTCAAATGTGAGCTAATAGGTAAGCAAAAGCTATTGTCAGTAAAATTATTCTCTTGTATTCATATGTAACCGAATACCATGTTCAATAGCTGACAGAAACTCCTTTCCTCGTACTCAATCCTTTCTACACAAAATGACACAAGCTGAAAACGACATTTGAGCTCCTACGCCAAATCAATACTATATAAAGTAACCAATATACTCACTGTGTACCAATAAGGCTAAGTACACAGGGTAGCAGTGAGTAATGCAGCGAAGCAGGTCAGCCAAAAAGAGGAGCATGGTGTGTCAATTTTCTTTAAAGACTCCGTCTAGAGAAAAATATACTAGTATGTGTTTGATTTTCGACTCCAGTTGCCCTCTGTGCTTGGCCTTAGAGTCAATAGCCCGTTAAGAACTCTTCAGCACACGTGTTAAATGGCAAAATATTCTAGTAATTGAGCGATTAACCCTTTTGCCTTCATTTGTTGTTTGATTGCGCGTGACACAAATAATTATTGAAAGGAAAAAATATGAGAAATAACTCAAATACAGTCTGCTACAAAAATTGCAGTATAACATATGAAAAAAAAAATATTTTTTTAAGATTAGATTGAGGACTGTAATAGATAGAATGAAGAGTTGTAAGGTTTATGAAGAGATTAGTACAGAGATTGAAGCAGACTTGGATTGCTGACGACAGCAGAGGAAAAAAAACTATCAGGAATGAAGCACGTGGCTACATTTGATGATACGGATTAAGGACGATAAAATTATTATCAAAAGTTTAAATTATTATCTCCTTATTTTATGACCATAGAGTAGCGGTAGTTGTTGTTGTTGCGCGTTAGTCTCTTTTGAAGAGCTCGTAAATTTTCATTGCAATGGAAAATTCGCCATCAGCGAGTTGAGGATTTTCGAGAATATCCAAATTACCCACAATGATAGCCAGACCGCCATTTTGACACTGTCACATAAGTCTTTCACATTGTGTAGACATATAGATAGGTAGCTAGAGTGACATCTACTGGTTATAGACTACATTAGAAGTAGTATGAACATACCTAGTTAGGCAACTGTCTTACTAACTGTCAACTGTCAAATTTTAGTTAGAAATATACCAGTTTCATACTGCTCCAAAAGTCTAGATCAATTCATATATATTCTCAGGAAAAACTGTCGAATTTCATTCAAGTTGTGATTCTTCACCAAAACTACTCTCTCATTGGGCACCAAAAACCCCGAAATTGTTCGAAATCTGTTCCTTTTGTAACTAGTTCAATTTGATAACGAAAATTCAAGTCTCTCTTTCAATCTAATTTATTGTTTCCCTATTGGGTTTCAGTGCTACAGTGCAGCTGTATTTGTTTTGGGTTAGTGGTTTGTAAAAAAAAAAAAATAATATAAAATTTAAGTAGCGTAAAACTTTGGAAAATTACTCAAAGCATTATTCGCACATTCACACATTTTAGAGCGCGATTTACGATTTGGCACATTTGCGCCAATGCAAATGATCCAGGCACTTAGTAGGTGCTAGTTTTAGCTCGCTGCATTGAAAATAGAGTGCTTTAGGATTATCAAAGGATATTATTTGGACTTTAAAAATTGCAGCAATGGCCACGGAGAGCTTTAAATACTTCAGCATAGTTTAAAACTATAAAGAGAGGTTTTTGATAGAATAAGCCATTAGGAAAAGTCAGGGTAACGACCGCTGAATCTGACAGCAAAACTAATACTAATAAAAGACCTTCTTAGAAGCCATCATTTATACACAGTTTACACTGATATATTGTAATGGCAAAAAAATCCTGATAAAATTATTTGTATTATTATTTCATTATTCACATAATTGATTAATAATTGCTCTACAGTTATCATGTATCATTTCTAACAAAGAGGAAAGAAAAATAAATACTCAAATGTTCCTCGTAATGTCTCCACTCCATACAGTAAGCTAATATGCCTTGAGCATCCTTTACTAGTAGTTTCAAATGTGAGCTAATAGGTAAGCAAAAGCTATTGTCAGTAAAATGATTCACTTGTATTCATATGTAACCGAATACCATGTTCAATAGCAGACAGAAACTCCTTTCCTCATACTCAATCCTTTCTCCACAAAATGACACAAGCTGAAAGCGACATTTGAGCTCCTACGCCAAATCAATACTATATAAAGTAACCAATATAATCACTGTGTACCATTAAGGCTAAGTACACAGTGTAGCAGCGAGTAATGCAGCGAAGCAGGTCAGCCAAAAAGAGGAGCATGGTGTGTCAATTTTCTTTAAAGACTCCGTCTAGAGAAAAATATACTAGTATGTGTTTGATTTTCGACTCCAGTTGCCCTCTGTGCTTGGCCTTAGAGTCAATAGCCCGTTAAGAACTCTTCAGCACACGTGTTAAATGGCAAAATATTCTAGTAATTGAGCGATTAACCCTTTTGCCTTCATTTGTTGTTTGATTGCGCGTGACACAAATAATTATTGAAAGGAAAAAATATGAGAAATAACTCAAATACAGTCTGCTACAAAAATTGTAGTATAAAATATGAAAAAAAAAAAAATATTTTTTTAAGATTGGATTGAGGACTGTAATAGATAGAATGAAGAGTTGTAAGATTTATGAAGAGATTAGTACAGAGATTGAAGTAGACTTGGATTGCTGACGACAGCAGAGGAAAAAAACTATCAGGAACGAAGCACGTGGCTACATTTGATGATACGGATTAAGGACGATAACATTATTATCAAAAGTTGCACAAAAACTGGTTTGGAATATTTTCCATGACTCAATATGTCAAAAAAGATTCATAAAAAATAATTCCAAACCAACTCAAATCCAACTATGAAAAAAATGTTGTACCCCCACTTTTTGAGCACACTGTTCATAAATAACAACAAAACAGCAAACAACATATCGTTCCACAACACGCTCGCAACGATTGATATGAGAATGGAAGTGTCAACATTGGCAGTGGCACAATAATAAAATCAAACGATGACGCCAAAAGAACAGTTACAGCAAACAATATGCACTCAAGTGTATAAATAAACAAACAAAGTACGAGTACCGCCACTGTGGATAAATGAATTGTGATCCACATATATAAACACTCGAGTAAATATAAAGGGTTAAACACATTCCACTTGGGTGTACCTATATGCTGCCCACATACTGTTCGACGTACTCGTATACGCCAATAGCTTTTGATATAATACGCCCTTGTTGACTGAATGCTAAAAGTAGGTAAACAGAAGAGCTGAAAGAGGAGTGAATATTTTAATATATGTACTTAGGTAGAAGGAGTTTCAATAGGTTCAAAGAACTCTGGGATAAAGGGTTGCGAAGTAGAGCAGAGGAATGAATTATTATACTCTATGAAGTGCTAATAAGGACCGATGAAATTCAGGGGCTCTATCGAATATTTGACTATTTGAGTATAATCATAACTGGACTTGTGACGATTCCACGATTTCCAATCACATAATTCGACCACGCGCCTCTAGGGATTTTTCGACAAGTCGTAGTAAAGCATTCCTCTCAGTTCCTCTTTGGTGTGATCCAGCACCAAATTACTTAGTCAAAAAAGCGTAACTATATCTAGCGGTCCCACCAAGCCTTGTTCTAACTCAGTTACTTCAAAATTCCAGGAGAAACAGCAACCTCTATAATGTATTTGCCGCAAATTTAATCGAAAGTGGTATTTAACATGAAACGGGGATACAAAATTATGCGAAATTAAATATTTCAGCGTTACGCCCGGAATTCATTAATTAAAATAGACACGGTGATGCTTTAGTAGACAGCTCAGCTAAATTTTCAAAGGACCAACTATTTTCATTGCATTTCGTGTTAAATGGTGGTCATCGCTGTTGTCGCTGTTGTTGTGCAATTGTATGATAACCAACGCGTATTCGAAAACTTTCGAATTGCTGCCAATTAGCGTACATAACGGGAATGCCAGAGCGCATGCAACTATATCACATAGATTTGTAGGCGAGTTGGCTGGTATGTAACGCCAGAAATTTCTGATGCAAATCTCTCCTTAACAATTTCATAATTGTTAGATCTACAGCATTTTATTTAATATAATAGGCCACCACTGAGTCTCGGGAACGCATCAATTGTGTATGGCACAACAGGCAGCCAGTCGAGCAGCGGCGCAGGAAGCCCAACGAGTACTTCGAACGAAGCGGGTGCTGTTGGTGGTTAGGCAGGGGGGTGTTAGCTGCACAACTGTTGGTTAGCCAACAATTGTATGAATGAGCGAGTTAGTGCGCCATACATACATAATCATTTGCTAAAACGCTTTAAAAGCTGTAAAATGAACATAATTGTGCTGTGCTGTGGCTGTGGCTAGCGAATGGTTGCCTGCCTAGAAAGACCCTGACGGCTGGTGTGGGAGCGTGGCAATTGGTGTCTATGTCTCAATTGAATGTGGAGCACTGCAGAGCATTTAATTCTGTCATTCACATTTTTGTTGTATTGGCGTGTGGTTGTGATGGAGCGCCTGTCTGTGCGCTGCTTGCTTTTTTCGTATGAAACAATGGTACCTATTTTACGCTTGCCGCCTGTTGGCTGTTCAGGCATGCAAATTAATTTATTGCCAATTTGCTTGGAGTTCTTAGTCCAATTGGCAATTGAGGACAAGTATTTGTAATTTATGTGCATTTTGGCTTAATTGAATTGGTGTGGGGATTTATTAAACCTTTGATTTGGGATTTTTATTTATTAGTATTTGTAAACATAATTGAATATATTAGAGTAATAGTTATATCCAATTTATTTTTGATTATTTAAACAGTCGTGGTTTTACACAAATAATTTTTGGAGTCAGTTCTGGAGAAACCTTGAGATTGTGAAGTTGAAAAGCGCTAGATGGCGCTGGAGCGCGTAAAAATATTTAGAGTAGAACCAACTAGAGTCGTAAATACGCTTTTTTTGTCGAGCGGCATGTAGCGTTTTCAGGGTAAGGGAACTATGCTTTGAAAAAGGATCTAACGCTAGGTGGCGCCTTGGCCGAATTATTAAAAAACGTCAATAAGGTTAAGTTGTTAACTTCAAAGATTTTCATTATTTTGAAAAATAAATCCTTCAATATATCGGCCGTTGTTTGTGAAAAGTTATTGTGCAATATGATTGTCTAATTAGGGAAATCACGAAAAGGCACAGACAGAAGAAGTACGAGAATTCCTAATTCACCGATTTTCTGCACAAATTCCAGACTTCCACGAGGAATGATAATAGAAATATGTATGAAACTAGAATATTAGTTAGTACATGAAATGTGATCGAAAACATTTCTAAATTTTCTAAAATATTTTATCAAAAGTATATAATGTGTGAACAATATTACCAACATGAGAACCTTTACACGACCCTTTATGGCAGTAGAGCATTGAACAATGCCTAAACGATCTTCAGAAACACAAACTGAAGCTTCAAAACAAAACTGCTGATGATAGATAATTTTAGGATGACTCAAAACAATTTCGCTTTAATTACTCCAGAAGAAAATCAGACAGCAAAAAATAAGTGACGTCAAAGCTTTTCGGTTTTTGTTCGATTAGCACTGATTAAAATGTTGTCTCGCGTAAGAGTGTGTAAATAAACTGAAGTATTTGCCATTCAATCACTTGTATCAACTTTCATTTCCACCTTTACGTTGATAATACACACACATCCACTCAAACTATATATATGTACATATGTATATGTAAGTGCTGATTTCAGTGTAGCTCGTAATAAAGGATTTCGAATGACGTAGATACTTACCACAACTCCCAAAGCTCATTACCACTAACCAAACGACATTCCGCTCTGCTAATACTACATATACGAGTACTATATGTATGCATAAGTATGTATGTATGCTTGTATTTGTCATTCTCAATTTTCCGCTTGTGGCTGAGCCATGTCATCAGGTGGTAAGCACGCGCCTTTGATCGATTTAACTGTTTATTATAAATGCTATGTAATGCCAGCTAAATTACGAAAAAAGTGGGGAAACTCAATCGATTTACGAGTTACGTGTCGGCATTTAAATGAAATCTAGACAGATGGACTCAAGTGCTTGTTGATATCATGAGATGAGTTGGTCATAAATATTTAGTGAACTCACGAAGCAAATTAGGCAAATTCAATTGCAGAGATTTGTTGAAAGAGCATGATGAGTGGGAAGTTTCATTTCATATGCAATAATTATATATAACAATTATGGGAAAATTACCACGTTGAAGATATATATAAATACAATTAATTTTCTATTATTTTTTTTTTCAATAATAAATTATATTTTATTATACAATAGCGTTCAGCAGGAAATTTAATATATACTTAATTATGAAAGTGCCGTATATTCAAATTTTGGCTGTGAAATTTTCAAATTTTACAACTAAAACAAAGCTCTCATTTTACACCCAATGCTCAATTTAGCGTAATTGTATTTGAAATTAATTCCATTTACACAGCTTTACATACGCTTGTGAATATGTGAAATAATTTGCCACATTTTCCGCAGCGCATTGCTGGCATGAGCAATGTGCGCAATTAATGTTAATTGCCGTGCATGAATTTCACCTGCGTCCACGGAAAACTGGCAAAGTTATGCAATTAATTGGCCATTTTCGCCATTAATTGCAAGCGATAAACAAAAATAAAAGCAAATAATACGAAAAATATGCTAACTTATTGGCTAATCGTGCGTAAACATTTATTTACTTACATATGTATGCATTACATTTCTGAATATTATGTACGAAGGTCGAAAAAATGGAAAATTAATATCGGATACTGAAGCTTTCCCTAAGTATAATTACAATATGACTTTACTAAGCTTAACTGTATATAAAATGTGCTTATATAATATGAACCACCTTGTTTGCATCGCATATCGAATGTACGTTTAGGTTATGTTCAACCTTCATTACCATTTCCTCTCTAAATATCTAAAGCATCGACGGCCTTGCATTATATTCAATAAGCATATTTCGGTAGTTAAAGCTACTATCTATAAGCCGTAAAGCATGTTGAGCTTTGTAATTAAGGCTCAACAAATATTAGTAACTAGCTACCAACCTATTTATATATATAATTACATGTATATAGCTCATATAATTATATTTGCCTCATATTAAGTTTGGCCAAATCCGTGCTTCTATTCAATACACGTACGAAATTGCTTATTCAATGGCCATAAAATAAGATCAAATGAGTTTATCGTAATCTGAGTTTAATTATGTTTGTACTGTCATTTAATTAGTTGATTACCCACGTGAGACAGTTATGTTAAATTCATTAAAGCTACATTGGTAGTATGAATATCAGGTTGCATGTGTAGTTGAGGTTATGTGTTAGTGACTGCATTGATGCTCATGATACAGCAATGAGTAAGAGCAAATGTGGAAGAGCTACAAATGTTGTGTTAATGGTTATTAAAATGTAGTTAATATGATCTTTGGATTTCCAAATCTTAATAGGTTAGGGGTAGTCAGAGACACGAAAAAATGAGAATATTAAGTAATTTTTTTTTTTGCATTAAATCATTTTATTTTACAAATAAATAATGTGACATTATTACACAATGTTTTAATTTTAAGTCACGAAATTTTGAAAAAAAATTATAATTTCCAATGTTATAGCTGTCTGTGTTGACCCAGTTTCAAAAAAAGATCCTCGCGGTGACAATCATAAGTCCTTGGAGATTCATCTAAATTCAATCGGATAAAAAAATTAGTTTTATAAATAGACAATCCTGGGTCTGACCCGAAGCTTTTTTTTTCAAAAATTAACAAAATGGCTGCCTCATGAATTTTTTTTTTTTTGAATTTCGGGAAAAAATCAACAGTTAATTGGTCTTACAAAATCGAAATCGTGTGTTGGAGTGCCTGAGCGCTCTTTGTTATTTGTCGAATAACTCGAAAAGTAATTATCGGATCAACTTAAAATTTTCAGAGAATATTTTTAAGATTTTATTGATTGATTTTTGAAAATCCTGACTACCCCTAACTCCTTAATCATTATATAATCACTCTAAACGTATGGAAGTTATAGAGACGATATTGCGTGTTCTTCGAGACAAAATTAACATTGCTTCTATAGGGGCCTACGGAGATGATATCTTATACAGTTATGATCGGTCTGAAAACTGTATGAAATTCTGGATTTTCCAGAAAGTAAGTCTTTTAAGAAGTATTTTACATTAAATATTATTTGTTTGTTGAAGTTCTCAAACTCTGGAGCTCACAATTAATATAGGTTCTTTTATAGAACTTGGAATAAACATTAGGAAACGCTGGATAGTCCGAAAATTGCTATGAAATCACCTCACAACCCCTAGTTGGTCCTTTACGCACAAAATAATATTAAAGGTTGCACACCGACAACTTTGCCGATAAATCTGCATCAATTATTGAAGTCATCGACTCTCTTGATCTTTGGATTTCTAAATATCAGCCATATACAACCACTCTAAAAGTATGAAACTGATAGAGTTGGTATCGCATAGCTCCTATTGCAAGCTCCTATTGCAACCCTGTTATATAAATCAATGAATCTGATCTCTCTTCCATTCAAGTTCGATTTGTATAACAGTAAATATGTCTTGGATCACGGAGGGAGCCTAGCCTGTCCACATCTCATGGCTTTCTAAACAAAAAAAAAATTGTAAAATTGTTTGAACTTAAATAGGTTTTAGTGTTACTGAACGTCTTTCTCATAAAAAAAAACCGTTAAATGTAAGTAATATTAACGTAAAAAACTTCCAGCGAGTAAAAACGTATTCCACGCGCTTCAAATAACCATTTACGACGCGCATTACTTTTCAGCCACCAACGTCATCCTTCGGCTTAATAAATAATTTCCGCGGCCACGATCATCTGATAATGCTTTCTACACAACTTTCAAGTAATAATTTACCTGGCCAACAACTTCGACAACAACTTTAAACGTTCGCAAATTAGCGATAATAGCCAGTTGGGCGAACAGTACGGTACGGAACGCATACCTTCGAGTGCATACCTGAGCGCTTTACAAACTGCATTAAAACAGTTACTACGTGGGAAAACTTTGCGCTTGTGTAGTACTTGTTAGAGCGCAAGTCATGCTTATCACGTTGACTCTGGGGAGCTATTTAAGCGCGATGGCTTTTGTGTAGGAGGAAGCGAGTTTTGCGCTTTTTTTGTGTTTTGGTTTTACTTACCAACTGTATGCAGTGATTTAAAAGTAATTCCCTTTTTTAACCTTACTTTGCTTGGTTGGTAAGTAGCTGAGTGGTTTTGGGTATGCTTGGAAGAGTGGTTATAAAGTGGAAGTGGTTTTTGGTTACAACAATGGCTAGCGACTACAACAATAGCTGAGTGTTGGAGGACTCGAACTGCCATATTTTCCTTACTTTACACCACCCACTCCACCTATAGAAATAAACGTACATAATTCCTGCTATTTGATAAGTGTTTTATTCGGTTTTATGACCCAACCTCAACATAAAATATTTGAGCGCGTGCCGCGGCAATTCACACCATGTGATCCTTATCTGAATTGATACATTTTCAAACATTACTTCTGCTACTTAATTCATGTACTCACTTTCGAAAGTGTGTGTGTCTTTTTTTGTCTGCCAAAAATTTACAATTTTAAGCTACTCAAAATTGCTCATAGCCCACCTACCACTTATCTATGTTTGTGCTCTTATATTCGGCGTTTAGGCAGCGGCAACCAGCACCAATTCGCATAAATTTACATAATCACATGGCAAAGTTGTCATTGCTCGGCAGACACTGACACACTTATGTCTATGGAGACTTCAAGTTGTTCACCTCGTCAGATTTGCATGACGATGTTCTTCTTCCGTGGGTTCACTTACCTTAGAAACACATATCAATTTCAAAGCGAATTTGTTGCGAATTCTTCGTCAAAAATAATTATATTCTAATGTGTGTAGCAGCAGTATTCATAAAAAAAATGCAAATTTTTAAATTATATGTGTAAATATGAATTAGTAAGCGATAATACGCCGAATATTATATGTATGTTTGTACATTTATGAGTAACTGTCTGCTGTCGCAAGTCTAAACAGTCTCAATAGACTAAATAATTTCAAATAGTGGAAGGTCAATGACATGATTTTCCAAAATAATTATGGTTTTATAATTATAATTTTAAGATATTACATCTGAAAAAAGAAGTCGAATCTCGGGTCGTTCCGGATTGACTATCTATACAGACTATCAGAATTGAATATCACGCAAATGACAACTTAATAAATATCTTGCGAAACAAATAAATTTCTTCTCCTCCTTATTAAAACCAACTCACAAATATGCTGTTATTTTGTTGAGGATCCAATATAGTATATCTGTCAGCTTAATCGAAAATTTGTATACACTTTTGAAATAAATAAGCTGCCACATCTTAGTAACGTCTTTCAGGCTCATTGCTACGAGACTGACTTCGCTAGCAGAGCGGCAATACTGGTCTTGAATCCGATGACAGTTCGCTCTAAGCTAGTTGGGGAGTATCTACCATCTTTATCTGTAGCTCAGAACTACTTAGCAGTCCGATTTGTGTGGGTATCCGGTCACAGCGGAATCGCTAGAAACGGGAGAGTGGACAACATTGCAAGTGGAGGTATTCAACATTGACAATGATGTGAACGCGATTTGGCAGTCGTTGTTCTTTCGCGCGAGCTCGGTAAACGCGGAACAACAACCAGCACCTTGCTGTTCCGACATCTTTTTGGACCGCAGTGGACCGAAAACAGTTCTCCCAGCTGCTTTCTTTCAGGAAATGTAATATCGCCGCAATTAATACGCACCTCTTATTGGACACTGCCTACTAGGTTACCTAGCGGTGAGATTAGGGATCTTGCCAGACGCAGGTTGTCAAAGCTGTTAGAAAGAAGGCAAGGAGGAATCATTTAAGCACGTCCTCCTCCAATTCCCTGCATTCGCCAGAAGGAGGTAAGAAAAGACCTTGGTAGGCTGACCTTCGAGGAAACTAGTAATAAAGTCCAAGTGCTTTGTCGAATGGCGAGGGTCGTTAGGAGTATTCGGGTGCAACGAAGGACATTTTTGAGGTGTCCAAGTGAGATTCTATGTAGTGGCGAAAATCTGTCATAGACCTATTCCAACCTAACCTAAATAAGAGGAAAAAGTAGATTATGTCCAAATTTTTTATTTTATATTAACTGCATCATGTAATTGATAATAATGTTTTTCAGTAATCATATTTTCGATATTCATAAGCAAATATTTTGGTTTTGTGGCTAACTTCGAAAAACCGAACAATAACTTTTTGACTCACGATTCAATCCCCAGAAAAAAAGATGGTGGTATTATTTGTGGACACAAAAAAAAATATTTAACGAACATTTTATCCATGAATATGCTAGATCGAAAAAAAAATGGAATAACCCCAGCGGGCGTTTTTTGGAAAAATAAAATTTCTTAGATGGCTAACCTTGCCAGTAAACTTTTTTAGGACCTCATAGACCACAGGTTTCTCTATTAATTTTTATTTTTTTATATATAGTCTCAAAATAGTAAAGAGGAAGTTTTTTATCGCATCTTACTGATTTCAGACAAATAATGAGACAGATGCTTGAAGACCTACGAACTTAAGAATTAATATATTTTTTTTTATTAACATATCAAAAACAATAATAAAGTTAGCTTAAAAGGTGTCGCGAAAGCTAAACAAGTTATAGTTCAATTATTTCCAAATAGTTTTCTCTTTTCACTATCTGCCATTCAAGTCAAGCGCCAGCTATTAACACGATTTCCATGCACAACAATGAACTCAATTAAAAAGTTGTTTGGAAATACTCTTAAATAAATCTCTACACAGACTTGACTGAATGAATTTACTTGCATTGGCTTTTTGAAGTAGATAGAATACTCCCAAGTGACAGCTGCATACAAATTGAGTTTATAGCGTATCAAGTTAGAAAATTAAATAAATTAAATTGAGGACATGATAGAGAGATGACAAGAATAACAAATACGAAAATGCGCTTGCATGAATGCATGTGTATATATGTAAGTATGTATATGAGAGCGTGAGTGTGTTTGTCTGCTGGTATGTGGATTGTGGATTGTGCATTCAACTGCAAGATACCGCTATTGATGCGTGACTTTGAGCGCGAGCGGTGTATGAGTATGTGCAGCAGGTTTATATAGAACTGTATATGCATGTGTGAGCATATTGACTGCTGACAATTCAAACTGTTGCCCTGCCACATAGTCCTTGGCTGTGCGCTTCGCTTCGCTTACGCCTTGCCACACACACACGCTGACTGACTGCTTGGTTGGCTGGCATGTGTGCCACGAATGCCTTTTGTTGTTGCATTGCTGTTGTTGCGGTGTTTATTTCAGCCATAGCTGTTGCTCATGCAAGCGCAAGGGTTCGTTCGCTCGTTCGCTGGTTGCATAGCTGGTGAGCGCGAATTAAGCGCCAATTAAAATGTCACTACAGATTTGAAATCAATCCTGATACGAAGCAACGGCAACGGCAACGCCAACGACGGCGATGTCGATGATGACAACAAGTGCGCGAGTACGAAGCACAGTAAGCAGTAATAAAAGCGGGGAGACAACTAGCTCGATAACTTTCCGCCTGAACAGCGCTGGCAGCAGTAACAGCAGCGTTGAGTGGTGGTCTTGTGTCTGCGCGGCGCTTCGCCTCCAATTCCATTTTATTTGCTGTCAAGTGCACTCAATCAGGCATATACTTGTGTGAGCATACATGCAATATGCATGAAATTACAAACGCACACACACCCACACGCCTTTGAGTATGCAATTGTGTGCCTTTATTTGTTTCAAGCGATAAACAATAATAACAACAATACTCGTGCGTTTCATTAAATTGACTCCAATGTAAGCACTTATAAGCGCATATGCCTTAATCAACTGCAAACTGAGATACCTGCGTAAGTGTGCATGCGTGCGTAGGCATTACGATTGTAAAATTGCAAATTTCTATGAATGATTCTATTTCAAAATTTCGCAGAACCAATCCATCTCCAGCAACAGTTAAATTTCGATTGCTGTTGTGGTTTTATCTAAGCTTCTTTTTCAATGTTGCATGAGCATGCAAGCCAATTCCTCGAAAATTGGGATTGGTTGGCTGTAGAAGTGGTGCCACATGGCGTATACGTAACATTTTGGGCATGAAGTCAAGGGGGTCAAGATTTTTGAATGAATTTTTTATACTAGCGCAACATGTTGCACAGAGTATAATAGTTTTGTTCACATAACGGTTGTTTGTGCCACCAAGAAATAAAAGAGCTGGATATGGGGTTATATATATATAAATTATCAGGATGACGAGTGGATTTAAAATCCGTCTGTCTATCCGTCTGTCCGTGCAAGCGATAACTTGAGTAAAAATTAAGATATATTAATGAAACTTGGAACACATATTCCTTGGCAGCCTTAGGAGGTTGCTTTCGAAAATGGACAACTGCCACGCCCACAAAATGGCGGAAACCGAAACCTGTACAGTGTCATAACAAAGCCTTAAGTAAAGTTATGAAAATAAAATTTGGAACATAGGATCGCATTAGGGAGGGGCACATTTGTTTCTAATTGTTTTTGAAAACTGGGCGTGACCCCGCACCCAAAAAGGTTTTTTGTATATAACTCGCAAACCAATAAAGTTATATAAACCAAACTTTCTGCAGTCGTTTATTTTAGCCATTTCCTTATACAGTCGGAAAATGAAAGAAATCGGATAATAACCACGCCCACCTCCCATACAAAGGTTTGGTTGAAAATTACTAAAAGTGCGTTAACTCACAAACGAAAAACGTCAGAAACACCAAATTGCATAAGAAATGGCAGAAGGAAGCTGCACTGAGATTTTTTTACGAAATGGAAAATGGGCGTGACATCGCCCACTTATGGGTCAAAAACCATATCTCAAGAACTATTCGACCGATTTCAATGAAATTCGGTATATAACACTTTCTTGACACCCTGATGACCCGGGTGGAATATGGGGGAAATCGGTTCACAACTACGTCTACTTCCCATATAACTCAATTTTGATTTGTTTTGATTCGTTCACTTTATAATACATATATACATTAGGAACAAATGAAGATAGCGGAATAAAACTTTACACAAATACTGTATTTGAGCTGTGACATCACTTGTGGAAAAATTGTCAAAATCGGACCATGACTTTTCAAAGCCCCTGATATCGAACATGAAGAACTCAGTGCCTAAGGGTAATTTTTCACCGAAAATATAGGTAAATCCCTCAGATATTTTAATGTAATTCATTCCCTCTGAATATTTTTCTTATAACAGTTTCTCTCTGTACCTGAAATGGTAAAAATCGGATCCCATACACCTAATTATAAGTAATATTAAACTTAGTGATCGTATAGTCTTCGATACATTGTATCTTGGTGGTGAAAACGAGTGAAATCAGTTTAGGAATTACCTCAGTCCCCATATACTATTTATGATGATTTTCGTTATTCTATTGAACTTTATACCGAATATATGGGTCGAATTGTGTTATCTTTATAAAATTACATCAATAAATTGCGAGAGTATAAAAGTTCGGTTACACCCGAACTTAGCCTTTCCTTACTTGTTTTAAATTAAATTCACCATAAACCACGGTAGATACTTTTTGTTCCGCAAAATAGACAAGTAGGAGGATCAAAGATTATATTTTATGATAATTGATGTATTCAAAATTATAAATATTATTATCTAATTATTATTTGAATCAAAATCTATAACTGTAATTATGAATCAAATTAATAAGAAGAAGCTTAATAGCCTACTTTGCTATTTTTATAAGCTCTTATACAAATGAATTCACTTAAAGTCGCCATAGAAGAGGGCAGTGAATTAGCAATTTACTTTCATATTCACTTAAAAATCATATAAAAGTCAAAAATCACTTGTCTAGAGTTTTGTATAATAAGCTAATAAAATTTCCTTCGTGAATATATATTTACATATATATATGCATACTTACATACATATACCCTCACATCCCTTTAATCACAATTTTTACGCCACTCAAGTAGCGTGAAGATCTAAAAACCAGTGAAAGTGTCTACAAATCTACATAAATACATACAAGCATTTATACTAAGAAATCCATTTGCATGCGCATCGCGCCTCATTTTTAAGTTCTTCGCGACCATCGAATTGAAATTCAACATTGAAATTGATTTGCAAAAAAAAACTTTTCACATTATCCACGCAAGCGCAATGCAATCAACAGAGCCAAGTAGGCAGCACACCAACTCAGTAGCCAACCAACCAACCAGCCAAACATAAAAACCAAGTCTGACCGACTTTTTCATCTTTCTTTCATTGAGTAACATTGCGCTCCTGTGTTCGTGTGTTTGTGTTTATGTGAAATGGAATGTGGTAACGGCATTTGCATTCAATTTTCACCACATTGCTTTTGTACGATTTGTTTTTTTTTTTTGTCATTGTAGTGCATTGATTTGTTATTGTTGTTGTTAGCGCAATATTGAAGTGGCATATTCGTGGCATACTTTTTGGGGCGTTCGCACTTGACGCTACTTCAATTAAATTGAAATCGCTGTAAGAGTTATTCAGCTGCCATTGGAGAAGTTGGTGACATTTGGTTTGTTTGTGTGTATGTGTGCAGGTATATACATAGATGTCAGCATGTATTTACAGCTAGTTCAGATTTGGTCATTTGAAAGTTTGCATTGACATACATACATATATACAGACTGTATATGACTGTATGTAACTGCAAATGCACAGTTATAAAAATGGCTGGCATTATGCCAATTTTCAAATTGATTTCGTAATGACTTTCGGTGTTTTACGATAGTTGGCGCTTAAATCGTTAGTAATTGAATTGAATTTTTTGGTTTTTAAATTTTTATTAATATTTAATTTGAAATTTATCACATAAACGTAAAATTTCGTAAAAGTTAGTTGATTTGAACTTCCGTTGTATGAAATTTTTATTGAAAAATAGTAGGGACTGCTTAGTTTATTATTATAATTTAAAAATATTAACTTTAAGAGCCTCGCTAGCTTGCTAGCAGTGGGAAGTTCGGTAAGAAAGAATATTAAAAGCAAATATAGTAAAGTTTTTGTGACGAATTAAAAACTATTTTACAACTCTGACATTCGTTCTTCATATTTTAATTCAAGTAAACTGCTTTAAATTCGATTAATGATCGCTTTGGTTGTTTTAAATAAGTTACAACAAGCAAACAACTATTTCATTTTTAAATGAATTTTTTCTCTCAACTTAATTATTATTTGAATTCACTTTTAAATATTGTTTAAACGAGAAAAACACAAGGAAATCTCACTTATTTGTTTGGTGCATAACATAAACTTCAATCTGGTGCCAATGGGCATGTACCCTAGCATATTCCAAGCAGAAGTATATGGTATCTACCGATGCACCGAGGCCAACATCGAGCGCAAATATCGGAATGAACGCATTGCTATGATGAGTGATAGCCAAGCGGCACTTAAAGCTATCTCTTCATATGAGACAAAGTCCCGCTTGGTCAAAGAGTGCATTGATAGGCTCAATACTCTATCTTTGCAAAACAGTGTTCACCTAATTTGGGTGTCGGGACACAAGGGAATAGCAGGAAACGAAGCAGCTGATGAACTAGCGCGATCGGCTGTCTCCACTAAGCTGCTTGGCCCAGAACCCTTTATAGCAGTGGGGCCACACACAATTAGGGAAGTGTTTCGGCAGGAACTGAGGAAAGCCAGGGAGAAGTACTGGCGGCAGGCTACGGGTCTACGCCAATTAAAGTGTTTCATTGGAGGGTATAACACTAAAAGATTTAGGTGTGTAATAAACCTCCCCAGAAATAAACTAAGAGTCTTGGTGGAACTATACACAGGCCACTGTAAGCTTAGGTACCACCTACATAACCTAGGCATAGTATCATCCGTAACGTGTTGCTTCTGTGACTTGGAGGCAGAAACTCCCTCACACCTACTCTTAGATTGTGTAGCACTTCACAGAAGTAGGAGAGAATTATTGTAGGAGAAGTAGGAGAGAATTATTCTCAGCAACCCAACTGAGGATCGCACCGACTCTTTCACTCCAAGCGCTCCATTCTTGAATACGTAAGGGTGCTGGGACTGATGGAGTTGTTGTAAACTTAGGGAGGGTATAAAAGACCACAGGTCGTAGTGCATTCCTCTAAAAAATTTTATTCTATTCTAACTTCAATCTTTGCATATTTGTGAAATGAGGTTATAATATTGAGGCTCTTTATTGCCTTCTTAGGAGTGTAAGTCTGAGATTTCAATATTCAAATATTATATAATAATTATTACAGACCGAATTATTATATATATATTAATTATCGAAGGCTGCTTAAGCTCCGAACAAGCAGAAGTGTGACTCTCCATAGTAATACAATGACCACGACAGAGCAGACTAGGAAATTAAAAATTAAAAAAATTAAATATAAGAAAAAATAAATTGAATAATATGTATATTAAATATTTGTAAATAAAATTTGTGGGGTCAGTCATCTGTGTCGTTAATGTCGAATGACTTCTACTTGCCGTTGAAAGTTTTTTTCATGGATACCTTTCCTAAGTTTGCCACAGCATCAGAAATATGAAATAGAAAATCTTTACTTAGAATTTTTGTATGTATTCTCTGTTTAATTAAAAAAAAATTAAATTTAAACATAATTGTTGCTGCAAAGATAATCAAACCATCCGCCTTTTGATTTTCCGATCAGAAGCAGTGCGTCACCTGTTGGTCGTACTTGAACTTCCGTCAAAATGAGTCAGCTGTTTTTGCAGCCGCCAAACGGTTTTATTTGCTTTTAGTAAATTCGCGACATTTAGCAAATTGTAACACAAACGGTTGTCGGGTGTGATTTAAATTGCTAGAAATCCAATTAAATAGTGAAATTAAGTGGAAATTATAAACAAATACCTTTGATACATTTTTTTATTTGTTTATAAAGCTTACGGCTCGTATTTTTTGTGAATATAGTAAAATTTTGTTGAAATTGCCGGTGAAGTGCGTGCGTGGTAACTGACGATACAATTTAGTGGAAGGTTGTGACAACTGAAGTTAAAAGAGCTAAAATTTGCGAAAGAAAAGTGTTTTTGAGAAAAATCGCTTATACTCATGTACGTTAAGAGTTTACACTAAATGCTTTGGTTGCTAGCTCGGCCACATATGGCCAAGTGCAATTTTGTTCATAGTTAATCTCTGTTGTTATCTTTGTTGGTTGTTGTTGTTTAAATGCAGTCTGCATATTTTAAAAAATCTCGTATAACAATAAACAGATGTGATGAGTCTCGTTTTGTGATAAGCTATCATATTTACATATACATATGATTTACAAAATGCAGTCAAGTTGGATTACAGTTTCATGAGTGCGAATGCTGTGTATATGGCTTTAATTGCACAGATAAATGAATTTGCATAATTGTAATGCGAAGTTTTTGCATCAAGTAGTGAAATGGTTGACATTAATGCACAATTATTTCAAAATTTTGATATTAATTAATGTGGAAAATTGAATTGAACGTGATTTTCAAAAATAAAAACCGTTACAAGGGATGTAAATATAATTTTTAACGAGTATTATTGCGTTAAGAGTTTAGAAGACACAATAAAGTTGTGATTTGTTATAATAATTCTAGAAAAGAACCAATAAAAATATATAAAATGTGACAAAATTACAAATATTTATGTCAAACAGTAATCAAGTGTTAAAAATAACATATATTGTACATACATACATCCATATATACATATGTACGTGTGTGTAACTCATTGAATTGATATTGGACGATCACAACAAATCGTACTTGCATTTGCGCCACCTGTTGTTGATACTTCCACTTCGTTAAAGTTCGAAACAGCTGTCATAGATGCCGCCAAACCATTGTTTACATTCAGTAATTTCGCGATAATTTGCAAATAAGAGTTGGAACGGAAGTCGGTTAAACTTTTGATCGTTAGTGACTTGATTAAATGGTTTAAAAACGTAGAAATGAGTTTTAGATGTTATTGGAATGTTGGGCTTCATGTTTATTATCTTTGTCGTGTAATATTCGCTTGTAAGGTGTGAACTTGAGTGAAGCGGCTAATGGAGCAAGCGGTGGCCTGTGTTGGTAATTTGATATAAGCATTTTGTGTTAAAATTAGTAAATTTTATCTATTAGATAGTGTTTTTGTAAAAAGTGCATATTGAGTGGTCCATAGTACATTAAAGCCTTCAGTGGCTTGCCTAATAGTTGCAGGGGCAACTAAATTTGGCCTCTGTTTAATAACTCGTGTTGTTTGTGTCATAAGTACAATACATGTGTTGAAAAGGGGTGTATTGCAGTTAAAATGTGTGAAGAATAATGTAATAAAATTGTTTTGAGATAAATTATCTCGCTTAAGTGACAGATTTACGACTTCCAAGTGCATTCAAGTTGCTGTATCATTGGATGAAATCGCTGGAGGTAAGCAAAAAGACTGCAGTTTGTCTATTATATTATATTTTATCTAAATGTATATTGTACTATTCCAAAATCTATACTAATTAAATTTTATTGCACTGTAAGGTATTAAAATATACGATTAGTATATTTAGAAATAGTCGAAATAATGCAAAGAGTGTTCTTAGATTATAAGAAACAATTTGAGTTATTATCACATTTCTCTAGAAAACAAGCAATTTCTTAATTGTATTTTTTAATTTGCTTATCTATTTCTTGTGGCATTAAAGGCTTAATACTCCAAAGAAAAAAGTCTGTGCCCTTTTTATCTGAAAGTCAATGTACTTTTAATTCTCTGTGCGTCACTGCAAAACCGCTTGTGGCAAGACAGGACATTTAATAGCGGTTATTTAGCTGAATAAATGAGTCACAAGCGCGTTAAAAGCGTAATATTCTAGCAAAAAATAAATGCAAATAGCATTTGTCAAGGCCGATAAGAAACCAAGGGCAAATAAATAAGCAAACCGCAATGATTGTATGCACATAATTTGCAAAAATAGACAAGGGAATTCGCTAAGCTTTCTTATCCACACAAAGTGACGTTAAGTGCGCTGTTGTGTGTACAAAAAAATTTAGAAGCATTAATATTGGAATAAAATGAAAGGCTCGACTTGATTTGTTTTTGGCTTGTATGCCACATTTTTTGTTTTATTCTAGAGTTGCCAATCTACAAAGCTTGCCCAAGTTTAGCCTATTTTACACTCTCCTCCATAACCTTTTCGGAACAACTTTAAAAAGATTGCCTAGAAGAATAAGTGAATGGCCTTCTGAGTTGCATAAGTCGAAGTGCCGCCTTCTTGGATATCAGCTCATCGCTGCTGTCATTTTAAAGCGCGTCTAATATTCTCACTTTACTCAGTCTTCCGCTCTTCAGGCTACCAGCACGCAATGTAGCCGAATGCGATTAACATCGAATAAGCATTTGCATTAGTGTTTATTGTGCAAATGAAAGCGCGCTGAAGCGCATAATATAAATTGAAATGATTTCGAAGGATTACACAGCACCAAGCATGATTTAAACGCGAACTCTGACAAACAAACAAATAAATAGCCATGACCAAGAAAGCAGTACTAAGCCAAACTAAACAGATGGCAATCAAAATTATCCCCTCTTTTTTCTTTCGTCCCTCTCCAACTATGTAAATGCTCAACTTTCACTTTATCAGCGCAAAGTGTTTGTAATCGCAACGCAGCGAGAAAGTCGCCGTTTGGGGCATTACAAGCGCAACGCACGAAGGGCGCTGAAGAAGTAAATGACCGAGAGAATGTATTCAAGTAGCGCGTAGATGACGCACGTGTAATATAGTGTGTGAGAAGTTTGTGTGTTGCAGAGATAAAAATCCGTTATTTTATAATATTGTTATGCTCATTCTATTTTCGCATCCTCTAACTTAACACATTGCCGATTCGCAATTGGCATTATCATTACGGTTAGTTGGGGTACAGTCTTACGGGGTACAAACTTCTTTGCTTTCACTACCAAATAATTTTGCCTTTAATCTTTACTCTCACCACCTATTCTTCGGAATTTCACTGCTTATCATTTCTGTTTCTGCTTCGTTAACGTGAATTTCCTTTGTTTTCATTTTTTGTTATAATTCTAAACATATTTGTCTCTTCTGGTACCAGACTAGTATGTTGTTGTTGGCGTGTAAACTCTGTAAACTCGTAGGCGTGTATTTTTAAGTACAACCGAACACGCCGCTTTGCACAATTTCGCAGTTCATTATTCAGCTAGGCGTGTTCATAAGTAGGTTGCGGGACGTGCGTGTGCTCACCTGCTCAAAATCAGCTCCATCCGCGCCTTATTAGCGGCATAGACCTTGGCTTTGATGTTGCTCCTATTATTTATAGACGCGAGCTGGTCAATAACTATGCTTATTTATCTATTTAGTTGTTTGTGTATTACTTATGAGGCATTAAAGTAAAAATTAATTTTACATGTAGATACTCTTTGAAAGCGAACTGATTCTCATCGATTTTTAGGTACTATTTTTGTAAATGGTTTTTCAATGGGACGCTGCAAAAGTAGACCAATAAGAATATCAAACGGCATCATATTTCCACCCCTCTTTTGACATTTTTTTTGAGTAAGGTTTTCACCATGGAAAGATAACGATCCAACAACGTGTCGAAATTATTAAAATTGACTACCGAAATTCGTAGTCAGTGGCCTCAACTTTAAGAGCGCTATGTCCAATTTATGGTCGGCCTATTTCTGATCAGGTCCACACGCACTCTATGAGTCACCATTGCATCCCGAAAAATTACGGTTTAGTGCGGTTTATGGACTAGCGGCGTCATTGGGCCGTACTTCTTCCGTGATGATGAAGACCGGCATGTTACTGTGAATGGAATGATATGGACATGGACGATATATGGTTCCAACAGGACGCCGCCACAAGAGACACAGCGAATGTCATAATCGATTTATTGAAAACCAAGTTTGGTGAACGTGTTATCTCACGAAAAGGCCCAGTCAATTGGTCGCCTCGGTCGTTCGATTTGATGTCGTTAGACTATTTCTTGCTGAGGAGTCTATGCCAACAAGACAGCGACGATTGATGTACTTCGTACGAATATAGAACGTGATTGCGAGTATTGAACCAGTTCCGGCCGATTTATTGTCGAAAACCGTCGAAAATTGAGTTCAGTGTCTGGACTTCTGCAAGCGTGTCCGTGGTGGTTATGCAAAAGAAATCGAGTTCCATACATAATGGCATCGAATATACATCAACAGGAATAAAAAATTTCATTGATATCCCAAACCGGTTTTTCTTTATTTGTAGCGCTCTTAATGAAAAACCCTATAGTACTAGGTACTGGAAATAAGAAAACTCGAGCTATCTGACTCTATTCAGATCGCATTATTGAGGTTGTTAAACAACCTTTAGGCGATTACACCACGAACCAACAAAGAGAAACACTTTAAGGCTCTTTCTCTGTCCACATTTACTAAATTTTCAATTTAGAATACCACATCTTAACTCTAAAAATATAAAAAAAACATATGTATGCACAAAAATAACCTCTTAAATCTGTTGATTTAACTGTAAAAATATTTCCTTATCCACATTTACACAACTTCTTCAAAGTTTCTATGTGTGTGTACATATACTATACTCTACAATGTGGAGTTAAGAAAATATTATTGGAAGGCAAAAACCAAATGAAACAATGCCATCCATAAGATTCTCAAGTTTCCAGACACTCAAGCGTTGCCAGTTGTTGAAGTGCAACGACTCAGTGAACTGTAAAATGCTGGAAATCTTCTTGGTCTATTTTATATTTGCTATTTCAATTGAAATATGAATAATCAGTGTTTGCTTGCTTGCCGGCACATTGCAGCAGTGCTTTAGAATATGATATTTGCAGTTAAATGTTGGTGTTGTATTAAATTCTTGTGAAAATGCTAGAAAACGTGTTGTTATGAATCTGTTTTGTTTGAAAGGCATGCAATCAAATGAATTGAATGGTAAAATTGAGTTAATGAAACATGTAAATAGATAGTAGTTATATAGTAATCGAGTATTGTATTAATAAACTGCAAACAATTTGAACTAAATTTATGTTGAATCGGTGGCGAAGAAAATTATAGAAACTGAGAGTTGAGCAAAATTGATTTGAGTGAGCATTTGACTGGCATCAGGTCTTATTATTTCAACTGAGAATATCTAAGTTTTGAAAATTTAAGAATTTATTGTAAAATTTTTGGAGACTGAAGTACGAAAGCTGCAGCTCATCCTGTCTTCTATAGTTTTACCTTCATCAAAATTTTATTTCTAGTAGATGTTGGAAGGAAAAGGAAACAAGAGAATCACCTCTCCAATTTTTAACGCTCATGCTCTGTTTTTCCAATATCAGTTTATGTCAGAAAATATAATTTTCCAGATAAAATACTGTATATTTCACTGTTTTATCATCTCGTGATTAATCTGGTTTATTTGAGAGATTTCACTGACTTACTGCCAAGATGATATATGACTATATAATAAGTAAATAATAACCACTTCATTATTGTAATGAAGAATATTTCCAGCAGTGTTATTTCATTGGCATCATTCATGCCTCACTTTTTGAATAGAAATTATTAGCTTCATTCCTGTTGCACGTAACACTTGCAACATGTTTCGCACGATTTTGCCTTTTAACAAAACTATTAGTGTTAACAGCTCCAAAATTAACACGTGCTACGGTTGTTGTGTCTCGTTATATACTATTTTGTAGAAGCTATTTCAATTTCTTCGCCGTTAATCAGAAACAATTCATTTAGCTGTCAGTCAGCAGCTGCACTTGGCGCTTCAGCCAAATGCCAGCACAGCTGTAAACAAGCGTTTAGTTGCAACAACGCGCAACTGCAGCTTTTAATTACGGCATGTAATGCGTAATATTCCACTCCTACCTGCAACACCTTAACACCCGTTCACATTGATCCATCACTCATACGCACCGGTGGCTGCTGGCGAATGCGAACTTTTAATTGCTAACAAAAATGAGAGCGTTATTAAAAGTCATAATTGCCAACATGTGTTCAGATTGTTGATTGAATGTGTTGCATGATAGGTTCGTCAGCTCTTCTTCTTTCTTTTTTGGGTATATGAAGGTTCATATGAGTATGATTCGACAAAATTCGATACACCATATATTTGTGTAAGGGTGAGGAAAGCTGCATCATTTGTTAAGTGGAAAAGTTAGATATATTCATTTCATTGCAACTTTGTTGCTTGTTTTTAGTTCAGCTTGGAGTGTATCGATTACTAAATCTCAGTTATGTGTGTTTCTTTGATAAAAATTATGAGAATTTTTTTTAAATTATTCAAAGTATAGAATAAAAGAGTATTTATTAATTTGATTTATAATTTGTTAATTTGATTTTCCAGAATTCAAAACCATGCCTCTCCGAGTAGTAGGTTCCGAGATAACGATGCTTTGTATTTTTATTAGAAATTCTGAATTTAAAAGCCTTTTTATACAAATAAACATACTACGATGATATTGTTTAAAAACCTTTTAAAACTTATTATCCTCTTTTTCACAGAGTCACCATAGCACTTCATGTCTTGGAAGTTATACATATGTATATATATCTGTATATGTGTATATATGTATATCTGTATATATAAATATGTTATTACTGAGTTCTCGTCATTATTATTTGCCTTTAAAGCATCACCGTTGGTTTCCTTCTTCCATTTTCACTTTTATTGAACTCAGCATGCTTCCTTCCATTGCACTGGAATAACATGGATTAAAAGTTTTCTTATTCTCTTTCAATTTACCGTTCAACACGGTGGCACTTATTTAAACGCTGCCATGTAACTTGGAAGCTTGTTCATCATCTTTCTTTGCTCTCACGCTGTTCTTATTGATTCGCAGGCATTTTCTGTTGGAACTACTTTGTCAGTTGTTCAAACTACCTTGAAAGATGTCAGCGAGTGGCAAAATAATTCGTACAGCTAATAAATTTTTACTGAAGTTATTTAAAAACACATACATTTCAGAGAGCTACCTTTTTAACAGATTATTTAAATAGTTAAAAATAGTAATGGAAATATTAATTTGAAAAAAAAAAAAAAATATTAATACACTTATATGTCTTTAGTTCATTTCATTCTATATTTGTAGTTTTTTAGAATTTTTCAAGAGTCCATCTACAACAATAGTCCTCTGAAACACTACGTTTGAAGTCTCTTATATTAGAAAGCAAAAAGTAAACAATAAAATACTGAATTAAATTCTAAAATAACACTCAAATGTCGGAATTATTGCGCATAATGGCAGCTATTGAAAAACTTGTGGTTCGAATTACCGCAACCACAGTGTTGATATGAATCACCACAAGCAGGTGAATAACCACGAAGCTTTATGGTTACAAAAACTAATACAAATGTTGCAAATGAGACAAAAAATATATGGAAATGTATATACGCACAATGAAAACTAAAATGTATACTTATTTATTAGGTAATTGTAACAAGTTGAGCTGCAGTGATCGCTGATGAAAGCGAAACTAGCCACAGCTTTAGTTCGCAAGCTAAAGCATACACACAGGCGCACTATTAATTATATATAGGTTTGTACATATCTAGACGAAACAACAACTAGTATTAACCAAACAACAGTTGTTACAAGCGCATAATAACCACAACAATAACCGCAACTACAATGTAATCGACCTGAACACTTATACATACATACATACATACAGTTGATTACAAAATCTGTAGCAAATCATATGAGTACGTTCTATACCTTCACAACATGTGGTTACAACTAGAAACATAACTAACATACATATATAAAAGAACAACAACAAAATCAAGCATAACCAGAAGACAGCAAAGTATGAAGATAATTAGGAAAAAGAAAAACTGTAGTACATTATTTCAGAATATAATTTGTAACAAAAATAAAATAAAGTGCAGCGGATGCGTGTGGAGCTAGCTGTTGAACTAAGGAAATGCAATTTTATAGCAATTGAAGTAGTATGCTGTCGGAAAGAAGAATAGAGATCAAATAGATTGAATAGACCCTGATTTTTATGCACGTACATATGGCTGATAAGTGTCTTCTCAGCAGTGTTCCACAAAACTATTACTCATTTATCTTCAAAATCTAAATCTAATCTGAAACACGATTGTATTCTAACGGTTTACATACTTTTATTTGGTGTTTGACTTTGTTATTATTTAATAATGAGCCAAAATGTAGGCAACGTTTATCCTATATTTTCTTAAACCAATATTTCAGAATATTATTGCGAAATCGATCAAGCTGAAAAATGCATCAAAATCAATGCCGAGATTCCAAAATATTGAAGGATCACGCATATTTTTCCAGTGTTTATATTTTTCCTTATTTCTATCTCATCCTCTTCCACATACCACCTTCTCTTCGAATATTGAATCTAAAAATAGCATTCATTTATATAATTTAATATACTCTACAGAAAAATACTGCTTTATCACCTTGTTATTTCACCAGTATCCTTCTAATATCCGCTTCATTGTGCAGCGCTTGTCACGGCAGGTCTTCAACGTCATTTGCGGTTACTTGTGCAACGGTAAAGTGTGTCACAAAGTGTTCGCCGGTCACGGTGCATTTCCTGTTGTTGGATTTATATATAATATATACACATACAAACATATATAAATGTTATTATATGATTTTGATTTTTTTTATCACCTTTTGCTTTACCGCTATAATCAACACTCTGCGTACTTGTATCACTGATTGAATGGTATTTGTGGTCAACAGCAATTGCATACGCACAAACCATTGACGTAATGCGTTATTGCCAGTTTGTTTTATATAAATATATTTATGTATATTAACTGGACGTGTATTTATTTATTTTTGTTATATATATTTACATACTATATATAAATATGTGCTTATGTATTATACATGTGTATATGTTGATAAAATTGTCGATTTCCGCATCCGGCTTAATACATTTGCTTCTGTGTTGGTCTGTATATTTATTTGAGTGTAGTTTTTACTTGATATGCTTATTGACTCGATTGAAACTGCTGGGAAATTCGCAATTTACTTAATACGGAAATTTTAAAACTTGTTTATGTAGTTGCCTTTGTAATATTATTCTTCAATTTGAACCAAAATATCGATAAGAAATTTTATTTATTTAATACGAGAAATTTTTTTTCCGATTGAGACTATAAAATAGTTTATTTTATTTTGCTTTAATTTATTTCTAATTAGAGAATTGATTGATGTTTGCAATGCAATTATTGAGAAAAATTTTATATTTTCTCAAAATTTCTTTCATTTCCATTGAAATATATATTTAGCTTCCATTAAAAACTATTTAATCGAATATTTTTCGATCAATTAAAGGCGCTTTTGTTTATAAACCAAGCTTAGCTTCAGTAACATCAAAAAATGTTGCCTACATTTAGGATGACATTGAGTCATATGAGGTATATGGAGAGGAATGCTCATAAAATGAATTGTTAATCAATATAACCATTGTATTTTTCAGAAGTAAATTTCAATATTGTAATATACGTAAATTTTTTACTCACATCTTATTATTTATTATTTGTTTGAGCTTGTAAGAACAAACATAACTCTACCGCATAACTTAACCGACTTTATTTTACTATACCAACTGATTGGATCATTACTTTTCAATGCATATAATTTTTATGTGCACTTTATGTAGCACTAAATTCTGAGATTTGTAATACATATGCCGTTAAAGAAATCGCTGCACATGCACTAACATAACAGTACATATGTTTGTATTTGTGCTACTTATGGCAGTTGATAAACTTTGGTGCTTAAAGCAGTGAATTGAAGATTGCCGAAGTGCTCATTGATGCATATTTTTTGAAATACTTGAATATTGTACGGTATATTGATGGTCTTTTTATGGTCTCTCTCTCTCTTTATTTGAAATAACTTTAAAAATAATTTTATGGCTAATACTCAGCGGTGTATAACAAAACCGATAGGGTTAAAAGAGCATTACCAGTGCACTTTGCGTTCACTTTAAGAAATTACGTGTTTATGAAGTCAATTTGAGCGTTAATAAATGTCTTTACTTCAATATATAAAACCAAAAATTATATTATAAGCAAATAATTTGAATATTATTGATTTAAAATCGGTTTTAATGATTCTTCATGGAAATATTTCGATGATCCGATATATGGATAGTAATAGAAGGTAAAGAGATCTATTTCGTACACTAACAGGTATGTATATATATTGTAGAAAATCAACCGAAAGTAAGGAAACCTCGGTTAAAATTTTCAGTTTCTCTCCCTCTCTATATATCCCTCTCTCTGCATTATGGTGAATTTTTGAGTAAATGTTCTGATAGTAACGCTAAATTAACTACTCACATTGGTCTCAAATATATAAAATAATGGTACTATCTCCATTAGGCATACACACACACCAACGACTTCTTACAGTAAATAAAAATCACCTTCCTCTCACTTCTGCTTCTTTTTTTTCATCAATTTCTTTTATGCAACACATTTTATTCATTTCTTATTTCCTTTATTTAGCTTTTATTTCCTTTCGTGGTGCTCAAAGCTGTAAAACTCATACTCAGACTCTGAAACGGAATCATTATAGTTATTGCAATGTCGACTTGTGGAGATCCGCTCGAGTCCCTTCTTAGCTTGGTTGCTGTGCTTGTTACACATTTTAAATGCTGTACAGTTATATACATTTTTGCCAACCGCCTTCAAATGAGTTTCTGCATTTGATTGCATATTATTTGTGGCAACGACAGGAAGACAGGCGGAAAGAAAATCTCATTTCTCTACATTTTTATTGTAGGAACGTGAAATGGTATTGGTTTGTGTGTTTGTGTATCTGTAAAATACAATGTGGCTTCATTTAGATAAGCATATTTACGACTTTTATGCATTTATTCTGCAACCTTTGCAAGGAACCGGTGATGCTTAATAAAAATTCTAAATTGTTTCTAATTTATGCAGACATTTGAGGAAATATTGAAATTAAATAAATTTAAAGTTTATTTATGCAATATTTGTTGTTTAGAGAGACCAAAGCTGTCTTGAGATTTCAAAAAAAGAAGAAAAATTATAAAAAAAATTAAATAATTTTTTTATTATTTTTGTTCATATTTAAACCCAAATTGTTTAAAAATATATTGTTGATATAAACAATTATATATTTTTTTTATTTATAAATATACATATCTAATACATATATATGTATGTATAAAGTATATAGGTTATCAGCGTCATTATATTTCTTTTAACATTCTAGAATGTCGCACCTGTTTAACCTCAAATTTTACTCAACATCACTCAATGCTCCATTGCATTACTTGAAAAATTGTTGCTGTGCTTATAATAATCTGACACATATTTTACGGCCACTAATGTTTCCACATCCCACCAAATACTGTGCTTACATGTCGCAAAATATTTTTATTTTCATAAACCGACTCTATTGTCGCTTTTGCGGTCGCATTTTCCCGCATTGTCTTCATATGCTTTGTTGCTCATCATAACTCTTTCCGCTCTTGATATTCCAGACGACCTTTGTGCGTTGCACAGTGTTCGCTAAGTGTTCAAAAACGCATAGAAATATATTTTTTTCATCATCGATAATCACGAACCTACATTTAGTAGATCTTTCGTTCACTACTAACACTGTAGGGGTGTTTAGTATCTACTTTACCAATAGGTTTCTTGTCTAAACAAGTAAATATAGAATAATTTTACCGTCAAGCCTTAAAAAATGGTTAGTCGTAGAAGCATTCTCAAACCTATTATTGTTAGAAGAGCTTCTACGATTACCTGCCTACGATGCATGGTTGCGGTGGACGAAGGTTGGTCTCCTTCGCTAAAAGCTATTAGCTGTTTGATGTCACCTCGACGTTTAGGTCCTTCCGCTTGTCGAAATACCTCAAAACGAACATCAAATTAGGAGAAGCTCGTTAACCATCTATAGCCTTTTATGGGTAGGTAGAAATAGTGGATATCTGTCGACGATTCTAGACCTTTAGAAAGTCCATTGTGAAACTATTTTGACCTCTCTGAAACACTCTGCGATCTTGATAACGTTATTTAATTAAAAAAAAATGTTTCCACTTCCTAGACTTCGTCGAGAAAACCGCGATCGATAGCTAATTTTATATATGTCATATGATCTTGAGGCAGGGAATATTAGCTTACAGCCAATTAAAAGACTGGCCATCTCGAATAATTCACAAGTTAAAACTACTATCTAAGAAAGCTGTTACAAAACTGGTTCTTAGAAAACTGAACTCTTTTGACTTCGATCTCTCAAAAGATTGCAAGATTGAGACAGAAACTTAACTTTAGTCTTAAGGTAAAGAACTGACGTTGTGCTACGCTATGCATAAGTTCATATGGACTCTATAGAGCAACTAATTTAAGAATTGGCGCTAAAACACTATGCGATTAGCGGATGTGAGTCTGGGCTTTGAAAAAAAAACAATCTGTTTTCACAGTTTTTTTTTTCATGCTGTTAAATATACAAACATATTACATATAAAACTATGTGCGATAAGCATTGGTGTGGCAAATGCGCAGCGTTTGTCGGATAAGAGCTCACGGCTATGTTTCCTTTACCTTCCAACTACAAAAGCACACATACTCACATACATTTTTACAAAGTGTTGCAACTGTCGAGTTCACTGTGAAACTGTTACAAACAAAGCGAATAAAACTATTGGAAAAATTTGCCAAAGCGCTAAGAATAAAGCGACTGCTGCAGCTGCTGACGTTGAGCGACGACAAAGCCACAGCCACCACCATTTACCGCGCGTGGGAACAGACGCTGCTCCGATGGCGATGCAACGGCAAACAGGAAGACAGGCGTACAAT
The DNA here is from genome assembly GCF_028554725.1 of Zeugodacus cucurbitae. Lineage (NCBI taxonomy): Eukaryota > Metazoa > Arthropoda > Insecta > Diptera > Tephritidae > Zeugodacus > Zeugodacus cucurbitae. The sequence goes on from NC_071667.1 coordinate 72,449,372, forward strand.
CAACCGTAGCTAGCGCGTGAGCGAAAGAAAACAATTTTAATTTAATAAATATTTTCAAAAGTAAAATAATAAAACTATGGATTTATGTACGTGCGCAGTTGCGTGGAACGACAAAAGAATGAAAGAAAATGTCTGCGTGCCGTGGAATCAATGCAGTTGCATCGAATGGAACGCCGTTGCTTGTATAACTACAAAGTGTGTTTGTGCTCGTATATAAATACGTGAAGTGCCATAAAAATATTATTTATATAAAAGTGTGTATTAATACACGCACATTTCATGCTGGGGAACGGCTTTAAAACGCTGAGTCGCCATATTTAAAGGTTAAAGGTTAAGAGCGTGTTACTGGAATATACTGAAAAAATATGTGTAAATTGAAGTTACAGACTTACACTTATTTATAAGTGTCTTTGCTTATGAATTTGATGGTAAGATCACACTTTGTTTAAAAAAAAAATTTATTGTTTTTACGTTTAGCTTATGGGACAGCGGTTCCAAAGTATCTGTAATCAATCAATGCCGCTAATTAATCTGATATAACTAGTTAGTCATCCTGTTCTGTTAGATTCTAGATAATTGCTTCTTGAGGACTCTCTAATATTGTCAGAGAAAATTTCAGACTCTTGCTATTCTCATCTAAGATTAATGTAATTCACATTTTTTTTAATAGAAAAATATTCTTTTACCTTCTGACGAAACCTCTAGAAGTAAAGAAGCGCGTCTTTTTCTATTAAGAGAACATTTTATTTTGTACTCTCCACAAAACCAAAACGTATGGATGAAAATATGGACCCGTTAATGATAACTTCTCTTCATACTAGAAAACATAAAACCATTTAATAGTTTGGATAATGTGAAAATGTAAGATATAAAGATAATTAGCCCGTATGGATCTCTTCTTTTTGAACATATTTCTTTAAAGTTCGGCTTATATCAACAGAAATCAATAGGGGGATATACCTGGAAGATTTAATTGCTCTTAGATTACATACAATTTTTTAAAAGCCTACCATCAAAATCACCACTTGACCCTTGATACAAGTGACAGTAAAGTGCCCAAAGCTGCAATTCTCTTGTACAGAAAATTCTTGTGTAAGCAGTCTGTATAGCAGCGATAAATTGAACCAATGTCTGTTAATTACTCTTTGGACCCGTAATCAAGAATAGACTAACTGACACATTTCCATTTCGCATTTTATAAGAAAGCAAATTGATTGTGCTCAAACTCAGCGAGATGAAGTTACAGTTACTAGTGATAGCAATATGAATTGTCTTTAACGGGACTTGAATGTATACATTTTATTTTCAAAAAAGGGTCTCTAAGAATTTTGCTAATCAAATGTAATCCAAAAGAAGTGTTATACATCAAGGGCATGTTGTAGATTAAGAAAAAGTTCCTGACATAATGAACTTCGAAACTTTAGGTGACTGCTAAATATCGTTAGATAGGTTCAAATTAGGAGAGCTACTTCAAAAAGTTTGGAACTTTATTGTTTTTACTTAAAAAATTTTGAAAAATAAAGAATTGTATATTTCGAGGCTAATGTCCAAGGATTTTGGTCAGAGATGTGATGGTTATTGAAGTAGTTAAAGAACATATTCCGTAGGATGACAATTATAATGATATTGAAATTATGACATTCTGACTTGGTGAGAGAAAGTTTGGGTATGAGAATGTTCGAACTGTTGAATGGTTTCAGCATTTTTTAGGGACAACTAACGGAAAGGAGTCTATAAAAAGAGTGAATATAAATAGTGGATACTATACTCAGTCAATATCAGATATGGGCTTCCAATTTTAAGTTTCGATTAAGTTTAATTTCCAGAAATAAAATATGAATATTATTAAGCGGCATCAAAGTCAACAAAGTCAGTTTCGGGATTTTCAACACAATCAATTATGGATCACTCTGCAGCACGCGTCTCATGATCAAATCGAGTGCGTCGCCAATGGCTGTTGCTGATTGCAGTCGCATTGTGATTCTGATTTTATATATGTTTGTCAACAATTATATGTATGTTTGTATAAATATTTGGTGGATTCATTTCATCTGCTGAAGGTTAGTCGGGGTCGATACGTTTAACGCTTATCAATATTTTGGCGTTGGCAAACGCGTGGCGCCATTCGCAAATACCCTCGACAACACTTGAGTTGGATTTCAGTTGCTTCAATAAGAAATTATTATGCAATGCTCAGTGCACTGCTTGACCTTTGCTTATTTTTGCAATGAATAACAACCAATTTGGGTGTGTCTGATGTAGATTGTGATAGGAGGTGGATGCGTATGTTCTAAATGAAGATTTTTATTTACTGTCAGTTGATAGCGCTCTTGACACACCTCTGAGTTTTTTGTGAGACTTATTTGTTAATTATTCACTTATTAACTAAATTATTTTGATTTCATAATCTCGATGGCGTGAGGTAGTTTTGCGGTAGCGGCTTATGATAAGAACGCATTAATTTGTACTAAAAAAATTGTTTGGAAAAATAACGAAAAATTCCATTCACTTTGCTGTTTATTGTTTATGTGGAACATTCTAAAATAATTCTGAGATAATTAGACCACATCTGTAAGGTTCGAAAGCTTCGTTTTACTTTCATTATGGTACCACTCTTCGCATTTTTGGGGATTTAACAGTATTAGCTGTTCTGGCGACTGATCATCGTGAGGCCATGGCTTCACAATAACAAAAAAATATACTCCTAACAATTAGATGAAATTTGAGCTTCCGATGTCGGCATTCAATATTCCTCAGAAATTCCAATTTTTTAGATTTTTCTCAATAATTTAGGAGTTAACACAGTCTTTTCGTCCGTATAACCCCTTTTGGTCGTCCACTACCTTTATCATCTTCGGTCCTCATGTGACCTCTTTGGAAATCAGCCGATCACTAACGATTATGCTCATTTTTAGTATCTGATTATCACTAGTATGACGTCATATATTTTATTTCATACCTAAATTTAAATTCTTTGCACCCATTGTCCAATCCAAAAATAAAACTCCACAACCACATATGTCAAAATTTTCAAAATTCCTTAAATACAACTCATACGCAACACGAAAGTTATTTAAAGTTAACAGAAATCGCCTGCCATACCCTCCGCGCCACTAACCTTAGCGATTACTTAATTTTCTGAAATAGCACTCCAGCGTATCGTGAGCGCATTAGGCAAACGCATTGAAGTCGGGTGATTTGTTGCCCATTTTGGTTGCATGTATGCGTGCACGACGCGCAACCTTCAAGTGTCAACTACTCTCCTACGTACACTTATTATTAGCTACCTTTGAAAATCCAAAGCATATGTGCTGGTGAATGTGTGGCGCATGTCCATGTAAAGGACACGCGATGACTGCACACGGGCAACAACAACAACTAAGTTTAAAATATATAAACAAAATCATCCTTCGAAGCTGTCGAACCAAGCTTGAATCCCTGAGCTGAGGTAGCGAGCGGACCTACATATGTACACTTGTAGCCATGGCTCAGGCGATTCATTCAACTTTACACTAATGCCAAAATGCTTTTGATTAGCACAGCGTGAAAATCTATTGATTACCAATACCATGGGTTGAATGATGGATATTCTTAGATAAAGATAGCAACTTACCTTGTGTATACTGTGTGTGTTAATGTAAAGGGTGACCAAAATAAGTGTTTGTTATTAAAAATCATAAACTCATAAACTGAAAAAAATATCTATTGCCAATTTTAGTTATTTTTGAAAAACCCCATATGGTTTCTGCCTTAACCCAGTAATTTGTACCTATATATCTTAGAAATCCATAGTGATTCATTAAAATCGATACTCAGGACCAAATCTCGTACTATTGAACAGGTGAATACTTCAATATAGATAAGATCCAAATCTAATCAACAAAAAATGTTATAAAAATCCAAACCACCCTGTATATATTTTTACTTATCTGTGGGTTTGAGAGATAATAAATACGTTCTATAGCTGGGTTGAATCAGTAGCCGCATTGATTGATGTAAGACCATATATTGTATAAATATGTAGCACAACAAGTGTAGATTTTCGCTGCCTTGATGATGTGTGTTAATATGGTTTGGTGACCTTAGAATATAATAATATTAGAGGAGAGTTAGCTGGGTATGGAATGACCTAGAGTCTGAGGATTCCATAACATGCCATATATGTATTTAGCATGTATATATGTATAGCAATATTTTGCTTCAGAGAAAGAGTTAACTTAAGCTATGTCACGCCGGAGAGTCTGGAAACTGACTTCAATCAATCAATACAATATATGTATGTATATATGAGGTATTGTTATAGTATCAGTTGATATTATTCCATATCTAAAACAATGATTAGTACAATGTATAATTCTAGTATTTGAGTTGTGACATAACAAGTTTATTAATATTGTAGTTAAATCAAACACCGTAATATCGAACTGATAAGCTATCAGTTAGCGCATGTATGATTTTGCTTTTCGATAAACTCTGATTAGATCATGAGACCACACCAATTTGCTGATAAATTCATAAGCAGTAGCAAAATTTTTTTATGTTGGTCAACCGATTAGGAACTTAGCGTGATAGCTTTCTTTCAAAGAATCGACGATTTTAATGATTTTTAAATGGGCTTTACAAATACATAACCCAGTTAGATCGAGTCCTCTTTCGATCATATAGGCGGCTGTTCTGATTGGAATTGCCAATTCGTAGAACCTGCGTTCAATACCTGTGCCGAGTTATGACCAGTGTCACAAAACGCCTCTAGAAAAATGGTTTCATATTGAAGTTAAGCGGTCTTCTATTCTGAATATGAATATATATGGACATTCTTGATATTTTCCGGAACTTGAAAAAGTTTTATTGACATACCAGAGGAAATTACTATAATAATAGTGATCTCTTTCAAAATTTTTGAAAAATTTCTAGCTCTTTCGAAGCTCTGGTAGTTCTTCTTCTTTTATTTCTTTTATTTTTTTCTGAGTTGGCTTCCGGTTCCTTGAGAGGAGAATTATTTTTCAATATTACCCCAACACTTAGAAGATCAAAACTTTTGTTATATTAAGCACTCTTTTTGAGATATTCTTTTTGAGATATATATATGGGACTTTACACAAAATTTTAATACACGAGGTCACATCAAAAGAAAACCTTGGCTTACATACACATACAATATAATTTTGATTACACTTACAATAATTTAAACCTTATTCCAAAATAAAAACTAAACTGCCTTCACCGTTATTAAATGAATCCCTTCAAATAACGCTACGCATCACAAAGAGATGAAAAAGATGATGAGTACTGTCATAGGTACCCAATATCTTGTTTCTCTCCTTAAGAATCTATGATTTTCATACATTCATTTTAAGTAGAGGAACATATCTCTTGCTGTGGCCGGTCCTTCTAGTACTATATAGTGATTTTTTATGGATTTACACCCATCGCCGTTGCGATAACTCTCTTCATCGGTTTGCCATGCTTTGTGCCGTTACTCTCTAGCAAATATAGACCACGTTTGCCTCTTATCAAAACGCCGAAGGGCACACGATCCTTCATCTCCACCGAGAGGGGTCTGAAGCTTAGCGCAAAACTTAAAATACCCTTACGCAATGTATCAATATGCTTCAAAGAGAAGGATAATATACCGGCTCGAAAGTTCTGTTTCAACGAACGCTTATCATATTCGATGTGTGAGTTTGTGATCAATTCCATGTCTTTCGGATCGAGTTTGAGTTCAAATTCGGCCCAAAGATTTGGAAAAGCGCGTATTAATCTGAGTTTACGTAGTTTTTCTTGCTGACACGTACGCACCAAAGCGAGCACAGCTTGTGGGAAGGCTTCAGTGTAGAGCTGCACGATAAAACGGCCGATGGGATAGAGACTCACGACTTCCATGTCGAAGTAAACAATTGGACGCAGCAGCAAACGTTGCTCCGAGCATCTGCGTGGCAAAATAATTTCCGATTTGTATTTGTTGAGAATCTCTTTGGGCATACGAAACTCCGGATAACTCGCCGAGAGTGGTTTCAAATTTGTATTGACCACTTTTTGTGCGCTCAAAACGCGTCGCGCTATGAATTGATTCTCCTTCTCAATAGCTTCCAATGCTCTAAGCATAAAGGCCATACGTGAATAGCGCCATTGTGCATCGAAGGAATTATTCCACGAATCTTTGCGTCCCAAAATTTGCAACCGTCCGAAAAATTCCAAAATCTCGGTATTCGTGCGCATGATATCCGAAATGGCCGACATGTCGAGGTAATTATTCTTCAGATTCATTATGCTCGTTAAGTGTAAAATCGGCGGTGAGTCGTCCACATATTTTTTGGCATTCTTGACGCGACAGCGATGTTTGTAGTAATTGTATTGGAACACGGGCGTCATGTTGTAGAGCTTCTTCTTCCGCCTGTACCTGATGATCTGGGAAAGGGTGGTGATTTTGTCAGGCATACCGGAAACGTTACTAAAATTTCACAAATACACACACAAATAATTTATAACTATTATTTTTTATTTCTTTGTTGTTTAAGACAAATATTTACGAAATTATTTTATAAATTTTTATAACGTAATTACAGAAATTTTATATATAAATGTCACTCCCACTGTGGTTTACCCAATGTAAATTTTTTGAAAATCACACAACAAATATTACAGTAATGATACCATCCTGGCAGCAATATTAACATTTATTTCCAGTGTCCTTTTTACTTTTACCTCTGACCTTTTGAATATAAAATCGGAACATAAATACGATTTATTAAAGTCCCGAAATTAAGGTTCCATGGCACATTTTGATAAAGATGATCTATATATGTATATGAGGCGAAGGATTACCCTAATATGTTCTCAAAAGCCCACTTATTTCGTCTACAAAGGTTGATCGCTTATTAATTGCAATTCAAATTAATTGTTTGTGCCAAAATTATAATATATTCAAACGTAAATAACACAAAAACAAATTCAGAACGCACATTTAAAATAATAAATATTCCTAAGAGATAATAGAGATTCTTAATAAATAATTCACACACAATTTTAGCGCCAATTGGATTGACCCAACAAAGGTTAGAGGTTAAAGTTTGAAGAGAGATACTATATGCCATATATAAACAGCCTTCTAAATTTTGGTCATGATTTTACAAGTCGAGAGACCTGAAAAGTTCAAGTAGAGTTCTGTGGAAGATAATTAGTACGTCTCTTATCCACTACAGATGCATGAACCCCGATGAGTGGAGATTTGCAAAAGGTTTGTAGAAGTATGTACATATGTACATATAAGGCCCTAAAATCTGTCGTTCGAATAGACTATATATCGAAAAATGTACTCAAAAAACAACGGCTAAAGAAAGCAATGGTACAGCGAGATATCTCTTTGTTGGATAAGCAAATGGAAAGGACAAGGGCTTTCCTTGGTGTTTCACATTAGGCTAAAAATAAAAATAAAATAACAAGACCTTAAATAAATAATACCGCTATAAACATTTTCATGTTAATATAAAGTTTAAAAAAAAATCTGTAAAATAACCCACTGTACCCATTCAAGCTTTTTCACTTGCTCGCCTACACGTTCACACATCGAATGCGTGCAAACATACACACAAACACACACATTCGCACATACATATAGGCATTCTGACGAAAATCTTTGCGTCGTTCCCAAAATAGTTTGAAGGTGACTACGTTGTGTAGAATCTATAGCGGGCACTTTCGCATATACGCCGCTGTGAAGAGACTATGCCAAGTGCAAGGTAATTTCCTTATGCCATATGCTGTTTATATTGAATTTTTTTGTCGATAAAAGTTTTTCTTTGAGGAAAATTCGCAAATGCATGCGTGATAAAAGCAAACATATAAGCAAAACAACAAAAATTTGCATGAATGCAACACTGTACATCAGTGATTTGAAGAGTTGAAGAGCATGCGAACTATATGAAGAGAGTAACTAAGGTATTCTCTTTGAATTTCTGCTCTTTATGTTTTGTTTTGTATTGAGTATGAACAGCTGATTTCTTATTTGACGTCAGCGGCAGGTGCCAGCAATAAATGTGTTCGGTAAGAGTGAGTCGGTTTTATGCTACGATTGTACACATACATTTTGTTGTTTTAAATGGTGAAGAAATTATGTCAATAGGCACTTATTTGTTAACTTGCATAAATATATTTATCTCTAGTTATAATATTATTGACAAATAATATAATTTTATGCTAATTAATATGCTATAAAATTATTTCAATTGGTATGTGCTCGTAGGGTGTTTCGAACTCTTCTATGCTTCCACTCTGTCAATCGTGGCAAGTTCAACGCAGCAGTGTTGCCAGCAGTTTCTTCACTTTTTATATATACTATTTCATATACATTTTGTTTTGTTATTACTCTCTACTAGTCGTTTTAAGCATAAGACTTCTTATTTATTAAAATATTAAAAATAAAAACAATAATTTGCGAGTTTAATCAGCAAATCATTGTTATTCACATTACCAACTCCTCTTTGTCTCAACCTATTTTGTAGCGTTGGCAACACATTTGTATATTTATTGAAAGTGTATTGGTTAGCAGATATCAGACGTACGGTTTTTTTTTATCATCGTTTTTTTCATCTGTGTCGGCAGCGTTTTCGGTTTTCTCTATTGGCTTTTGCTCCGTTTTTGCTTTTATACATATCTGGAATGCTTGCAATATAATTCAAAATTCACTTAATATATTCAATATATATTGACATTTGCAAAATTAAAGTAACTTCGCTACACAGATCGAAAAACTTTTGCGCTTAGTGCTCCAAATTCCGGACAGAAACCTCAAGGGTGGTGCTGTGTGATTGTGCTGTTCAGTTGGTGTATTGAGGTGGTCGTGGAAAGGTGTTAAATAGTAGCCATCTAGTTCGTTGAGTTTATAAGCGGTCGCGAGGTTTGTTGTAAAAGTGCGAAATGTCAAATCAAAGTGAAAAGAAGGTGGCCGTGGCGCCTAAAGCACCAGCTCCAATTCCAAATGGGCTGAAATTCATATATGGTGGCCTAGCTGGTATGGGCGCCACATGCATTGTGCAACCGCTGGATTTGGTTAAGACAAGAATGCAAATTTCTGGTGCTGGTGGCGGCAAAAAGGAATATCGCAACTCATGGCACTGCATACAAACGGTGATAAAACGTGAGGGTCCATTCGGTTTGTATCAGGGTATTGGTGCAGCTTTGCTACGTCAGGCCACCTACACAACAGGACGTCTGGGTGTCTACACTTATTTGGTGGATGCATTCCAAGTGCAATTCAAACGTACACCCGGTGTATTGGACAGCATGGCAATGGGTGTAATAGCCGGTGCATGTGGTGCATTTATTGGCACACCGGCTGAGGTAGCACTCATTCGTATGGCCAGTGATGGACGCCTGCCACCAGCGGAGCGACGCAACTACACCAATGTAGTAAATGCATTAACACGCATTGTACGCGAGGAAGGCGTTACTGCGCTATGGCGCGGTAGTATACCAACTGTTGGACGTGCCATGGTGGTGAACATGACGCAACTGGCTTCCTATTCACAATTTAAGGCCTACTTCAAGAATGGCCCACTCAAGATGGAAGAGGGCATCGGTTTACATTTTTGTGCAAGTATGTTGAGTGGTTTACTCACAACCATCACCTCTATGCCGTTGGACATTGCCAAGACACGTATACAAAACATGAAGACCGCCGAAGGTGCTAAGCCAGAATATCGCGGCACCATCGATGTACTTGTCAAGGTGGCACGTCACGAAGGTGTATTAGCCTTATGGAAGGGCTTCACACCATACTTCTGTCGTCTTGGACCACATACTGTATTGACATTCATCTTCTTGGAGCAATTGAACAAAGTGTATCGTGATTATGTTAGCCGCAACAGTGGCGAAAAATCAACTGGATTGTGATGTAACCATGTTGGCAGCTAGTAGCGCGTGTGCCCATATTGTTGCTTTTGTTTGTGTTGTCGCATAAAGTACGTTTGCCTATATTCCAGTAGTGAACTGCAAATACCTATAACTATAAATTGTCTTCGAACATTAGATAACTAGAAATATTTTTTAGTTATGCAAGCAATTGTAAATCTACACGTCAATTGTTTGAGCAAAGATCTTAGTAAAATTATTTTGTACATGTTTATTTTCATTAGCATCGCAATGTCAGACCTACAGTATGCTTTAGTGTACAGAAATTTAAGTGAATAATGTATGCAGTTGTGAATGCACACTTAATTAGCACAAAAAAATGGAAACAAAAATTAATAAGAATAAGTTAAAAAAATAGTAAAATTTTTATTATTATTGTTGTTTTTGTTACAATACAGCCAACAAATGTTAATGATAGCGATTAATGCATAAAATACATAAGTGATTTCACTGGAATATTTTATTTTGTATTAATTTTATTTATTCTAGTGGCAAGTATATAAGCATAACTTGTTAGACTCTATTCAATATGAAACAATACTTATGTATGTGCAATTATGAGAAGTATAAATATATTTTGATTTGCGAAAGATATATACAATGATATAAGCTGGAACGAAAAACAAAAAACCGAAATCGACAATAAATTATAAATTGATAAAATGTAAAATGTGTTTTTAGTTACAATTTACGTTATTAATCTTGTTATATGTATGTAGTATCGAAAGACGTCTAGATACTTGAGTATGGCTTTTATGTGGGACGTCGATTTTTATCAATAACTTTTATTATGAATTTTTGTCTGACGCGCAAGTGTTATAACACTTTTTATAATTGTAACCAGAATTGATAATGCTTTACGATTATTAACTGTATACATAATTCATTATCAGTTAGTTTGGTAATGCTAATTAAATGCAATCACTTTTAGTAGCTAAATACAGGGTCTCCTATAACTAAACTACTTGAGAGCATGTATAAAATTGAAGCAATTTAAACATTATTTTGTGATCTTGTGTTTTTCATACAATTAGGGCTCTGAGTAATTAGAAATCTATATCTTTTCATATACTCTAAAAGAATAATATAAAAATATATTTTAAAAGAAGTGATTGTATTAAACTCCCTGTATTTCCAAATTGTTAATGAATAGCATGCACAGATAGGCATAAATTTAAAAATGCATTCCGTTTATAGCACGAACTGGTAGTAGTTAAATTAATCGAAAATATACATTCATATATGGTTTTTATATATTTCTTCCACCACATGTTATCCAATTTTTTTCAACAATTAAAATGCGTTTACATAATCGATTGAAAAAGAGAAAAAATAGGTATACCGCTGTTCTGAACTACAACCAAGGTTTCCAATAGAGTTCATTAGCGTTGCATTCGAGTTGATGCACTCATGCATATGTATGTCAGCGGCGACAGATAGCCAGTAGACAACAAAAATTAACTTTAAGTGGTATGTTTGTATGTATAATTGTATATGTATATGTATATTTGATATCCATAGGCATGCACAGACTCATTTGGGGATATTTTATTTTATTTTCCATAGATATCTACGAATGCACGTATAATAAATACAACTAGTTTATGAGTGCGTTACCTTTTTTTCTAGAATTGTGTGCATTTACTTATGTAAATTACTTGGAAAGCTTTCTTTTTTGTTGTTAATAGTTTATATATTAGTATTCAAACAAGTTTTGCCTTGGTTTAAAAAAATAAATAAATAAATAAATAAAAAAGAATAAAAACTTAAAAAATAACATTTATAATAATAAAAGTAAGATAAAATACAAAAATGATAATAAAAGCAATATAAATATAGTCGTAATATAAATATTAATATAAACATTCACATATGAAAGACATTAAATAAAAATTGCGGACATTAAAGTCATTTAATTAAAATAAAAAAAATTAAGAGGCATAAATGAAAGCTCATAAATATAAAATAAAATGTAATTCAAATATATTATATAAATATGTAATAATATTTACGAATTGACAAAATAAATTCAATTAATTCAATGACATTTTATGCAATGCAATGACATTAAATGAGGCGCAAAGTAATTAATTAATGAAGTTATATTAGTTAAAAAATTAATAAATTAAATAAAGCGTAGTGGAAGCATGTTGCTGATTATACGTGTGCAAATAATTGAATAAATTAATAATACAATTGTCAAAAAAAGAAATATAAAAACTTAAACTTTAGTTCTGACCGGCGACTGAAAAGCAAATATTTTAAATAATTTATGGACCCTCCATACAGTTCGCGGCTGAAGAACACGTTTTTACTGTCATAAACATGCATGCATATATATGTATGTACATGTGTTTATCTATGTATATATTTACATAATTGTTATCATCATGTTGCTGGGAGCTCGTTCGCTGTAGCTTAGCTATCTTTCACTAGATTTAAATTTTAAATAGTTTAAATATTTGGAAAAGCGTTAATGCATGTGTGCATATACATAAGTTATTAAAGAACCTGAATTAATATACATATGCATATACGTATGTATGTATGTATGAACACAGAAATATCGCTATAAGGTGTACATATATAAAGCATATTCCTATTTATAAACATACATACTTATGTATGTAAGTATAAGCTGCACGTAAATATTTTTAATTTTGTTGTACCTATATATGTAGGCATATTCGAGTACATATTCATATGTATATTCCATATTTTTCCACTTTTCTTTTCATTTTTGCTGCCAAAAAGTCTGGCAGTTGGCAGTTCCTTGCAATTTTAGTCATACCCCCGCATATCAAGTAGAATCGAAAAATAGCTTTGATCGCAGCTTCACTAGCAATCTGTGAAAATTATAAAAACACTTGAAAAGTGGTGAAAGTAAATATTGGATTCAAGTGCTAATTTCACTGATTATAAATAAAAAAAAAACAAAAATATTTTAATTTTTACTTAGCAAATTCTATTTCACTTGTTATTAATTCGTATTATATTGCAATCGCATGATTTCGTTCATAATATTGATCGTCATAATTAATACATTTCTTTATGTATTTTTAACATATATACATTTGTATGTTTGTCATAATATGAATATTTAGGTATATAATTCTAGTAGTTTGTGCGCTTATATTTTTTTACTAAAATTTCAGGCCATTAGTAGCTTTGTAGTGTGAATGTGTATGTAGCGAGTGATAAGATTTAAATGGCAAGCATTTTTATTTGCCGTACTTGTTAGACGCATTAAATATAAATTATCAGCAAGTGATTACAACTCTATTGTTGTTTTTTTTCTAACTGTTAAAAATATAATGCTATGTTTGCACGCTTGCATCTAAGCGATGGATTTTAAATAAATAATTCTATGAGTTTTCATGTTCATGTTCATGTTCATAAAATAAATGAAATTAAGTAAAATAAAATAAAATAAAATAAAATAAAATAAAATAAAATAAAATAAAATAAAATAAAATAAAATAAAATAAAATAAAATAAAATAAAATAAAATAAAATAAAATAAAATAAAATAAAATAAAATAAAATAAAATAAAATAAAATAAAATAAAATAAAATAAAATAAAATAAAATAAAATAAAATAAAATAAAATAAATTAAATTAAAATAAACGAAAATAAACATGAAATAAAAAAAAATAAAAAAAAACTAAAAAAAAAAAATAAAATAAACTAAAATAAACATGAAATAAAATAAAATAAAATAAAAAACTTTTTTCAGCTTATAAAAAGGCACATTTTTGCCGAAAAATATCAATCATTCTTACTTTCAATTGCCTCACATAGGTTTTTTGAGCTTTAAAAGCTTTCATGCATATTAATTTGCAACTCTTTTGATTCATTACGCAGTGGTAAACAGTTAATTAACTGTATATAAATAATTACCAACATTTGAATGCGGTTAATACCGATAAAAAGTGATTTTTTTTATTTCAACGCATTTTAAGTAACAGTTGCTTATATTTGTATGTATGTATGTACATATAAGCCTTGGACACGCATAGCAATAATACATATTTATGAAACCAAATGACTTTGGTTAAAAACAATTCATTGGTTTCACAATTTCCATGGTGTTAACCACCAATTTAAGTGCGGTCGGTTGATAATTATTGCTTTATCAAGTGAGAAATCAATTATTTCCAGCAACACTGATGACTGCACTGCTGGATATAAGTAAAATAATTTATTCCACGCGCATATTATTTATTAAAAATTTTACTTTTTAATTTTTTTGTTGGAAATAATAAAGCTGAATTAAATAAGGTACGTTTAAAGTCTTGACAAATTTGTTTTAAATTCACAGATATGTTTGATTCGCAAGGTTTACATTGTTCCAAAAAAAGCTTTAAAAATGTTTTGTTTGAGGCTCTCGTCCAATCTTAAGAAAGAACTGGGTAAGGCGTTATCAATTGTATCTGTTGTATGAAGTATGGAACCAATTTTTCCGATACTGGCTCTTAATAAATCTGTATTATAATGTCTGATAGCAATTATATCCTTAAGCAATCCCCTCCAAGCCTCACAGAACAGGAAATGCCTCAATTAGGCTTCGTTATAACCGAGAGCAACTTCATTGTAAAAAAGTGCTTTTGTTTTTTCTCTCAGCGCGCTTCTGACCCATGTTTTCATATTCGTGTTACCGCAAATAACTCCATGATACAACACAGATTAATCCCACACAGCCCTGGGGGAACGGAGTGTACGTGCCGCGTGTCCGGTGAGCCTGGTAATAATCGCAAATCATAACTCCACTGCAATAAAAGCAACCAATTTCCATTCACCGGACAGCCAATTGTGCACTCCCATTGGCGCGCGTATCAGCGTAATGCCGAAAGCGATACTCTCCGGCTATTTCCTGCAGTCTAACGGTGCAAGTGGCTATTGCGGATGTATGGAAGCATGTATATATGTTTTTGCACTCAAAAATACTATATAATGGAACTGTTGAAAAAAGTAGCACACGAAGAGTAAATAAATCCATTACGTGATGTTTCCGGTTTCCCATTCGACCATTGTCATTCACCAACATTGTTGCTGTTATTGTGATTTTGTTGTTGCTATTGTTGTACTCATATATCCTCCCTCAGGACCGCTGGCCATTTTATTGCATTATGCATTGCGATTGCTGTTTTTATTGTTATTGCTGAGCTATGATATTTTGTATTTCGGTTATTTGTTGAGTGGAAGACCCTTCCCTCCTCTTCCGCTTGGTCTTGTTTGCCATTGTCAATTGTACAACATATTCTCGCTTCCATTAGCCTTCGCTTCTGATTTTTTTTTGCAAGCTAAGTACAATCTGCGGATGGTGCTCATAACCGCAAATATCCTTTGGAGAAAGTGTGCTTGATTATCGGAATTGTTGTCGGTACTATGCATCAATCAACAGCAGTAGCAAGCAGCAGCAAGCAGCCGTGTTGCCCAAGTAATTCGTATGCAGAAATCGACACAAATCAAGGAAGTAAATATGTTTGTACATACATATATATACATATATACAATATGTTTTGGCGGAAATTGTGTGGCGTTCGAATTCGATTGGCTCTGCAAATTGCATCCTTCACACACACACACCGCCACTCTCACGCACATCCTGAGACCAACACACAGCCATGCAAATAATTACAAATTCTCGCATCGTTCCATATTCTGCTAAGTCATCAATCGAATCATAAGTATTTAAGTGTATGTACTTCAGCAGCAATTCCGTGCAAATAAACCATTTCGCCAAGCACTCATCATATCTACCACTATGTATTTATACTGGTTGCTCTTTTATGCACTTATTCATCCATTCCTCATCCATCAATTTTGCTGATGCTCGTTCAATACATTTACTGTGGACTTGTGCGCTTTTTGTGAATTATGGATCAATTTTGATGAATTGTGAGGTTGGAGGTGAACTACTGGGTGGAAATATCTTTATTTTTGGTAGACAATGTAAACGTGCCTATTTTTTGGGTGGTAGCATATTTTAATAAGTAAAGCGTTGGTCATTCCTTGTTTTTTCGTCAATTTTTGGCCCCTAAAATTCTTCAAGATTCAAATAATAACAAACAGGTGGTAAACATCGATTTTAATCTATGTAGTTGCTGTCGGAAATATATCGAAATATCGACTACAGCGACCATCTCAATTTACTTTTCGATATCAGTTTAATTTTTAGGGTATTAGCTTCCACATAAACATCAGTCTCGTTGATTACCTCTTCATCGTCGCAAAATTTCTCACCAGTGAGCACATTCGTAAGAACCGAGAGCAGGAAATAGACCCTAAGGAACTGATTTGGAAACAAGTTGATGATGAACCAATTAGAAATCTAATTCACTGATTTTTGCCAACTCTTTCAGCAATCAGCATCAGCAATCTCTATAAAATTCTTATCATATATTGAAATTTTTAGGGATCCCTTCAAAATTGCAGTGCTGTGTTGATCAACTACGACCGAATACTCTCTTTATGACCTTCTTCGTATTTATATGTTTTTTTAATCAACATTATATTGGGAGTTTATTATTTTTGAAACAAAATCGCTTAAGCTCTAAGTAGAACTAGAGCTCAGTTTGTTGTTGTCGTCTGGTGGATGGCGTTCGCATACTCTGGATCCACCGCCAGTTCGCTTACATTTCTGATGACTTGGATCGCTGCTCCGCAGTTCCGTGTCCCTGCGGTTTCTTCTCTTGGCATATACTTATGATTGCTATATGGCTGGGGAGAAGAGGCTCAGGAAGCTCTTCCACGGACGGATCGAAGCTCAGAGGGAAGGTGGAACGGATAGTTTTTTATGGGAAGCTTTGAAAAAACTTCTGGAAGAAATAGTCTTTTGATCCGTTAGTTGTATTCGGGTGCCACAATAGACAGTTGAGCTTCTTCACGAGAGGATCAAAGCGCAGCGGGAATGTGGGAGAGGGAGTTTTCTGTCGGAAGCTCTTAATCAACTCAAAGGGGAGAAGGTTTTTGAACCTTTAGAAGTATCTCTATAAGTGAGATTCTCTGTAGTCGTGAAGATCTGCAACTTGTCCTAATCTAATCTCACCTAATATTTTGTAGCTGAGTAGAAACATCTGACTTCTCGAAACATGTAGTTACTATTATTGCACTTAAACCGTTAGTTGAAAACTAACTGAATTACTACTGAATTTATTAGCAGTCATCTGAAACTACGGCCATATCGGTGTAATAAGTTCACCCAACGGTTATAAAGTGGAAACTCTAGTACTGTGTAAGGCTTTCGTGGCCATTGTAAGCCTTTAAATTTAATCAGGAGCTTTATATTTCACTACGACAAATGTTTTAAAATTATTTTAAAGTACGGATAACAAACACATCATTCCAAACTGAACGCACATCCATAACGAGTAACATTTGTTTGAAAGAGCGCACCCTTTTTCAAGCAATGACTGCATTTCACTCGCAATTCAGGTTTATATCATATACCGCTATGTATTTACCTAAAATTGCTAATCGTAAAATCGAAATCGGTTGGCCATAGCACTAAAAATAACATAAATTGTGAAATTGCTTTGCTCCCCCCACTCACATACTTATCTATATGCAAGCGCAACCACACACACACGCGCTGGCGTCCTGCCGCCGACAATGCGAAATTGTGTTTAGAAAAATTTAATATATTGAAAAGTTGAAAAATGCTTCTGCTGCCATGCCACGCGGTGCTACAAGCGCTGATTTTTCCGACTAAAAGCAATCTTGCGTTTGTGCGTCGGTGAGCATGTTTGTATGTGTGTCTGTGTGTGCAAAACGGAAATATGCTTTCCAATATGTGCATGTTTCCCCACTTATACATACACATATACATATTTCCATATGAATGGACAGACAGGTGACCCCCTTCGCGCATAACTCTGCATAGAACCGTTTTCGTATTTGTGCATAAATGTCAAGTCAGATGACTTATGCGGTTCCACAATATGACTTACCGCCATTGCTGCTGCTGCCATACAACAGCTATTGGTTTCTTACTCAACTGCGTTGGTTATTATTATTTGTTGTTGGCTTTTATTGTAAAAAAATAGAAATAAAAAAATTGAAAATAAGCAACGGTAAAAATCAGCTGCACGCTTTGTTGTTTGAGTTTTATGTACGCAAGCAGAATATTTTGCGTACAGGTGCGTTGTTGGCCGTGGTTGCCATTCAATACATATGTTATGCATGTAGATTTATTTGCCATACGGAGATAATGGTTGTTGGCAATGCATGCACATCACATATATATAACGATATTAGGGGTGTTCTATTCAAAGGGGAAATAACTCTTTTTTGGTATATATCAGAAATAATTGTTATATAAATGTCAACCCTACTAACTAGTAAATCCAATGTCTGTCTGTCCGTCCGTCCGTGCAACGGATAACTTGAGTAAAAATTGAGATATCTTGAAGAAACTTGACACACTTGTTTCTTGGCACCATAGGAAGGTTGCTTTCGAAAATGAGCAAAATCGGACCACTGCCACGCCCACAAAATGGCGAAAACCGAAAATACATAAAGTGTCATAACTAAGTCATAAATAAAGCTATAGAAATAAAATTGGTACAAAGGGACATATTTGGATGTAATTTTTTTCGGAGAAGTGGGCGTGGACCCGTCCCCGTCCTAAAATGGAGGATATCGGATTATAACCACGCCCACCTCCCATACAAAGGTTATGTTGAAAACTACTCAAAATGCTTCAATTCAGTAAGGGAAAACACCAGAAACCTTAAATTTCATTATAAAGAAGGTACAGAAGGGCTCCACCCAAATTGGTATACAAAATTTTAAGCGGGTGTGGTTCCGCCCACTTATGGGTCAAAAACCATATCTCCGAAACTACTCGAACAATATCAATTAAACATGGTTTGTAATATTTTCCTTGCATCCCAATGATATGTTGTGAAAATCGCCTCACAACCACGCCTACTTCCTATATACCAGAACTTTGAAGACTATCTGAATCGTTTACTTTACAATATATAAAGTAAGCACTAGTGAAGATATCGGTGCAGAACTTTGCACAAATACTACGTTTATAGTGTGGCAGCCCCATTCTAAAAATCGCCAAAATCGGCCCATATGTTTTCAAGGCCCCATATATCGAACATGAGAATCTCGGTGCTTCCAACCTAATATTAGGGTTTCCAACTTTCAATGGGCTTTATATAAAATATATGACGAATATGTGGGTTAAATTGTGTATTATATAATATTAAATAAATAAATTGCGAGAGTATAAAATGTTCGGTTACATCCGAACTTAGCCCTTCCTTACTTGTTTAAATTCAAAATATGTGGCAACCCTATTTAATATTTTTAAATAAATCTACAGCAATGACTCTGAAATATTAGTATGGATGGCTACCCTATAAATATTAAAAAAAAAAAAACAAAATTTTTCACAATATTTCATTATTTTATCTCAAAAATTTAATATTTATGTTTGAAAATGTGGCAATATTGTTAAAAATTTTTTATTAAATATGAATTACCGTACATTTTATTATAATTTAAAATATAGCTTTATGTAGTAGATTTAAGAAAAAATAATAAAATAAAGTGGCAACTCTGTTTGTTTTTAAAAAATATTTTGAAATACTTTTTATTTTATAACATATGTTGGTGTTTTAAAATTATTAATTACTAGCCAATCTTATTAGCAAAGCATTCGTGAACTTTTCGAATTACGAAACAACCAGCTATTATGATGTTACATTAGCGAAAGTTAACGAATGAGATCTGATTCATGGCTTTCTTATCGCTTGCTCCTTCATTTCCCATTAAGGCAGTAGTCTGCTTTACAGGCTTCAAAAAATCGGTTTTTTTGTTTTGTTTAAATCTCTTCCAAAACTATCCAAGAATATGTCTTTAAAATTCCAGAGGCCAATTCGACATATTTTCGAAGCTAGAGCAGTTATAGTGGCCGAGCGTCGAGCAGGTGCGAATGCTCAGACAGACTTTAAAGCGCGTTTTCTCGAGTTTTCAATTTCACAAGTGTTAGAAAACGGTGCCGCCGATAGCAAAAAGAATATAAGTCCGATCGAAAAAAAACCAAAGTGATCTAGCTTCAGTATTAAATTATCTCCTATTTGAACTAAAAAAGTTGGATTGTTATTTAAACTACTTGTTTTGCAACTTAAAGTCAATTTTTATTCTTAAAAAAGTGATTTTTTTTTCAAACTTCAAAAAAATTTGGAATTTCATAACTTCTTCGGTATTTTTTTAGTTCATAAAGAAAAGAAACTTATAAAAATCAAAAAAAAATTGGTTCGACTATTTCACCGGCACCGATTTACAAGTGCAGACTCCAGGTGCTCCAGAAAAATACTTACAACTTTGTAAAAATTTCAATATTTTTTAATAATAAATATTGTTTTTTAAGCCTTAAATATAGTAAACTATCGTAAAAAACGCTTTTTTCGGCTTCTAAAGCAGACTATTGCCTTAAAATGCTTTTTAAACAATTCCATTTAGGTTGTGCTTAATTTTGAAAAAAATTTACTCACCTTAATGCCACCTATACCTATTTTTAAAAGACACCTCTTGTATTGTATTGTATTGTGCGCCAGCATCTGGTTTGTTCCACGTCGTATTCATGTTATTGCATGGTTTGCACTTTTCCCCTTTTATTGCTTTAACCAGATTGTTGTTGCTCATTTCTTTGCTTATTGTTGCATTTTGTCAAATGGCGAGTTGCTATTTCTTCATTCGCTTGTGGGCGGAAATACAATTTTAATAGGAAACCCTATGGTTGCCTTTGAACTTGTAAAGCATTTAATATCTACCCACGCTCCATGTGGGTCCATGTGACGTCTGCGCTGTTATGAGAGTGCGAGGTCACAAAGCTGTTTCAAGTTTACGAACATATGCGGAGGTTGCATTTGAGACTTCTAACCGTGGGTTGTTATTCTGCAGTTAAATTCAATTAGTTGATTTAGAATGTGAAAGATGGACGGAATTCTTTAGCGTCACAATCGGCTCAGTTTTCTACGAATTTTTGATGATTCATGGCTTAATTACGCTTCTTATATCTTAATTTCTATTCAGTTATGTAAAGGCTATTAGAAATAGCGCCTTTTTATAATCTCGCAACATGTTGTACAGAGTATTATAGTTCTGTTCACATAACGGTTGCTTGTATCACTCAGAAATAAGAGAGTTAGATATAGGGTTATATATATATATATATATAAATGATCAATATGACGAGAGGAGTTGAAATCCGGATGTCTGTCCGTTTGTCTGCCTGTCCGTCTGCCTGTCCCTGTCCGTAGGTCCGTGCAACGGATACCTTGAATAAAAATTGAGATATCTTAATGAAACTTGGAACACATATTCCTTGGCACCCTGAGGAGGTTGGTATTGAAAATGGGCGAAATCGAAAATATTGCCACGCCCAAAATGGCGAAAAACCCTATAAAGTGTCATAATTAAGCCATAAAGTTATAAAAGTAAATTTTGGTAAAAAGGATCACATGTTTGGATGTAATTTTTTTGGGAATGTGGGTGTGGGATATTGGTGAAAAATTAATTAAATTTTTCTTGGAAAAATTAATTAAATTTTTCATATTGTTTTTTTCAGAAAAAACCGACACATTTGACTTATTACGGCGAAATTGATTTATATTTTTCACAAATAACGATATAATTCAAAAAGGGTAACATTTATGCCCACGAAAAAGCATTAGTACACTCTATTTGGTCCATTTATGCTCAATATTGTATTTAATATATTACAGGCCACTAGATTTGTCAATAAACTGATGGCATTTTTTTATATTTGCTAAATAAGAGACAATTGAAAACTTTAAATCGCTTTCCTGAAAAATTGACGTTTTTGAGTTATGACACTTTTCAAGTAAATGAGCGATATGTACAAGAGAGTTGAGGTAATTCCTGGACCGATTTATACTATTTTTGGCATCAAGCAATACACGCTCAAGATTAAACGCTCATTTGATTTTGCTAAGATATCTCAGATATGTATGTATATCCAGTATAAAGCCCATGGAAAGTTCGAAAGTCCTAATATTAGATATATTGGAATATATTGGTAAAAAAATTAGCCATTGCCACCAAGGTCCTCATGTTCGATAGCTGGGGCCTTGAATGGTTATAGTCCGTTTTATCACAACTCCAATGATGTATTTGTGCAAAGTTTAAATCCGATATCTCCATCGGTTATTGATGTATACATATTAAAGGGAACGAATCAGGTGAAACTCAAAATTGTGTTATATTGGGAAGTAGGCGTGGTTGTAAACCGTTTTGCTCATTGTCTATCCCTAACATTAGGTTAGCACAGAAATATTATGTATCAAATTTGGTTGAAATTGATCCCGATTAATTCCTGAGATATAGTTTTATACATAAAAGTGGGCGGTACCGCGCCCATTTTCCATTTTTATAGCAATCTGAGTTTAACCCTTCTGTATAATATTTTCTATAAAAATAAGTGCTTTTGGTGTTTCTTGATTGAGTTAATGTACTTTCAGTAGTCAACATAATCTTTTTATGGTTGGTGGGCGAGGTGGGCATTTTCCACTCCACAGAATATTTCACTTACATTGTCAAGTAAGTCGCAGAAATGTCAACGCTGCCACACATAAATACAAGTACATGCAACATCTTGCATGACATTTCCTACTTTATTTAACCACGAAAAAAATGCCAACAAAAAAACAACAACAGTAAATATATATATACTTAGCATTTTGCTATCTTCTGCCTTGGCTTTGCACCATGTCGTGAGCGCAAATTGTTTGCGTGTGTTCAACTGTCTGCGGCGTGTCACGCAAAATGTAGGACGTTTCGTTTGCGAATCTTCGTTGGCACAAAAAAATAACAGTTATTTTAGAGGGAGAGAAAAGTCTACAGCCAACGTGCCCGTAACATAATGTTTATATGCCAGACTATTTGACTGCCTGCTTACTTGGTATCTCCTATGCATTACCGTTACCATTACCTCGACTGCCTTCGTGCGGTAATTGAAAGATGTGACAACTCCGAATTCACCCCACGAGACGCTCATAAAGCCATGAAAACGCATTTCCTCTTGACTGGAAATTGAAGTGCCGAGCGCCGAGTGTGAAGATGTGGATGCCGGCAAGTTAGTGAAATGAAAATTTCATTCGATCGACCTAAAAATTGTTTGCTTGCTAATTTTTTTCACTTTAAGGAAACCTCCGAAAATTATTCAACTGTAAAGTAGTCTTACAAAAAAAGGGTTACCTTTTCGTTTATCGATATGCATATACCGTTATTTGTGCGCCCACACACCAACCAATTGTAGGTGTTTATATTTTGCCACTTTATAAAAAAACAAATTTGTGTAGTATCATCAACGGGGTTATTTTGTCCACAGAGACTTTACTAGTTAACCCCATTTTTTCTTCATAATGCGCACGTTTATTAGATAAATACAAATATTTGCCATACATAAACAGTTACTGTTGTGTGTGTTTGTTGGTGTATCAGCTCATGTGTAAGAGCCCTTTGCACTTTGTTGTGTGCTTCGATTTTTTTTGCTTTTCAGTGTGTCGCTCATTTAGCGCTGGGTTGCCGCAAAGGGTACACCGGGTCGTATACGTGACTATTTGTAACAGTTGAAAGCATTTATGAATAACCGAAATCTTTCTTTCCCATTGATTGAATTTGTTTTGAATTTTAAGTGTAGCGTAGTTGATTTTCTTTATTGAGTAAGCAGAAACTATGCGCTTTGGGATTTATTTACTTACTTTACATTTATTATTCATATTATTAATATGATAGTTTAGCTGAGGGTTGGGGGATGTGTCAAAGGGTGCGCGCATTTAAGCTTGTACAAAAGTAATTGAAAATTTAGTTTTTGAATTCTATTGTTATGCCTTGAAAATAAAATCGGTTTACAACCACCGCTACTTCCCATATAATATAATTTGAAATTCCATCTGATTCGTTAAATTGTCCAAATCGAATTATAACAATTCAAGGACCTAGATACCGTACATGTGAACCTCATTGCTTGCGGTTTATTTTTTATCGAAAATCTTTCAGATATTCTAAAGAAATTCAGATGAGACGTTATATATCTAATACTAGTTATTAGGTATCATTGCTTCTTTTTGCTCCCATATACTCTACATTAGGATTAGGATTTTCAAACTTCCAGTGGACTTTAAGTGAATCTTGGATATAATATAGCCTGGTAGCGAAAATTAGTTCCAGCCCTCATATACCATAAATAAAGATTTCCGTATTACTGATGGACTTTATGCCCCATATAGTAGTTGTGTGTTATCTTAATAAAATTATATAAATAAATTACGAGAGTACAAAAAATTCAGTTAAACCCGAAATTCCCTTACTTGTTTATTGTAATTTAAATATTTTAAGCGGATAATTAATAATTGTATTGACTATATATGGCTATTTTGCGTAAGATTTATGGTCCTCAGAACATTGGCAACGGCGAATACCGCAGACGAAGGAGCAATGAGCTGTACGAGTTATACGACGACATTTCAGTTCAGCAAATAATAAAGAGACAGCGGCTACGCTGGCTAGGTCTTGTTGTCCGCATGGACAAAACACTCTAGCTTTGAAAGTTTTCAAAGCAGTACCCGCTGGAGGAAACCGAGGAAAAGGACGACCTCCACTCCGTTGGAAAGACTAAGTGGAAACTGACTTGGCACCACTTGGAATTTCCAAATGGCGGTAAACTGCCAAACGGAGAAATGAATGGCGCGCTTTGCTGGATTCGGCCATAACCGGCTAAACGGTTTCTACATCAATTACATACATACATATATGGCAATTTTTCTAAATTAACTATTGGAAAAGTTTTTAAAAAGTTTTTGATAAATATTTCGGAACACCGAATAGTAAATCTTAGATTAAAAGCTTACATGAAAAGACTGAAAGACAATTATAATACTGACCCCGTAAGCCACTTTTCATCCACGGATAATAGGACCCGTCTCTAAGATAGTCGATTTTAAGAACCCGAAACGGCTCTGAAGTAATGATAGAAACATTAAATAAGTGAAAATGGAAAGAAATATTGCTATATTGCTTAAAATTGTTAACTCTCTGTCATAGTTCACCATATCTGCGTACATTGATAAATGAATTTATTTTCCTTGAACTCTTGAAATTGTTCAGAGAGAATACTTTTTCAAACTAAATATTTTCCTCAAAGGTAGATTCTCAATTTTATATAACTTTAAGTGGTGTTCAATCTAATAATCTTTGTAAAATAATATTATTATCACATATTTTCAAGGGCTACTATTTATCAAACCAAGAAGGACGATTTTATAATTTTTCTAAGAATTTGGTGGTGGTTTCCGTCATCATCTCTCGACTGTCTTCTTCTATAGCATATATCTCTTAATGGTTTGACTAACAAATGGTTATTCTTCGGCCCTTAATCATATATTATATACAGCATGTACATATAGTCTAACTGCGACAACATTCAGCGCCTAATTTTAAAGCGCTCTTCGTTGACCTAAGTAGAAGTTTAAAGAAAAAGTGGTCAAATGGGGCTACCGCTGCGCAATGTGGCGATTTAACATCATTCATCAGTATTCATTAATCACATACACATTTTGAGAAAATTTCTTTTTTAACTTTTCCGTAGTGCCAATCATGGAGAGATTACTCAAGATTAATAAAATTTTTTTCTTTTTTTGTTTAGAATGCCTACTTCATCAGCTGCTAATTTTTTAATGTTTAACTTTTTTTTAGATTTTTATATTTTTCTCTGTATTCTTATAATGCTAAGAAATAAGTTATAAACAAGTAAGGAAAGGCTAAGTTCGGGTGCAACCGAACATTTTATACTCTCGCAATTTATTGATGTAATTTTATAAAGATAACACAATTCGACCCATATATTCTGATTAAAGTTCAATAGAATAACGAAAATCATCATAAATAGTATATGGGGACTGAGGTAATTCCTGAACCATTTTCACCACCAACATACAATATATCGAAGACTATACGCCCACTTAATTTTATATTATCTATAATTATGTATATGGGATCTGGGGGAAGTTATGACCCGATTTTAACCACTTTTGGTACATAGACAAAATGTGATAAGAAAAAAATTCAGAGGGTATGAATTACATTAAAATATCTGAAAGATTTACCGATATTTTCGGTTAAAAATTACCCCAAGGCACTGAGTTCTTCATGTTCGATATCAGGGGCTTTGAAAAGTCAGGGTCCGATTTTGACAATTTTTCCAAAAGTGATGTTACAGCTCAAATACAATATCTGTGTAAAGTTTTATTACGATATCTTCATTGGTTCTTAATGTATATATTATAAAGTGAACGAATCCGAAGAATTCAAAATTGAGTTATATAGGGAGTAGGCGTGGTTGTAACCCGATTTCATTGAAATCGATCGAGTACTTCTTGAGATATGGTTTTTGACCCATAAGTGGGCGACGCCACGCTCATTTTCCATTTTGAAAAAAAATCTGAGTGCAGCTTCCATTTTCCATTTCTTATATGAAATTTAGTATTTCTGACGTTTTTCGCAATTATTTTACTGAAGAAAACTCCTATTTGGATAAATGTATGTTTTGAAAGGTATTCCGTAAAGTAAGTGAAAGTACTAAGTTAAGTTTACTTAAAAATTATAATTTTTGTTTAAGAATAGAGTAACTAACTTCTATTATAATTGTCCATGAATAATATATGAACATCTACATTTTATATATTTAATTCATTCAATAACAATATCTCTTTGACCTTCAATTGCGAATGAATATCATATTGTAACGAATAATATATATGTATGTATGAAAGTATGTACGTATGTATGTCAGAACATTTCAATGCTGCGAGCAATATTTGCAAGGACGGCGCCATCATTCCGTTAACAATT
Source organism: Zeugodacus cucurbitae (assembly GCF_028554725.1). NCBI lineage: Eukaryota > Metazoa > Arthropoda > Insecta > Diptera > Tephritidae > Zeugodacus > Zeugodacus cucurbitae. Next base: position 72,476,176 of record NC_071667.1, read on the forward strand.
CGCACATTTATTATCCTTAAAACAAATTTGTTCTCACACGGAAATGAATTATTGTGCATAAATTTTTTATTAAAAAGCATAACCGAGATTCATGCTACCATTTAGTGTTGCTGCTGTTGTTGTGGTCTGGCTGGGAGTGCGCCAATAAAGTTGTATGGCAGTTGGTTGGGTGGTGCAAGCGAAAGATGCAACCAAGTACACGGATCCTTGAATTTGTGTGTATATTTTTTTGTTGTTGTTATGCGTGTGGCAAATAATTTTGATATGGCAGCTTAATAAAATTATTTTAGTTTTTTGTTGTTGCTATGTTTTCTCTGTCTGTTGAGTTCCATTTGTTTCTATTACTTGCCTGAAGAACTTCTTGTTCTTAGTAGAGCTGAACAAATTGAATAATGAGTAACATTTCCCACGCGACTAACGCCCTTAATGCGTTAGCTTCTTTCTTAGCTTTGACTTATTTGCTCGCCAACATTGACACTTCACCTTGTACGCGAGGAAGGTTAATAGAGAAGAACAGCGAAGAGTGAGAGACAAATAATAACAAATAAATAACATTACTAGATTTCATTGAAAAAAAAAAAACAATAAACAACAACAACAGCAAATTGTAATCTGAAAAGTATGCTTGCTCACTGAATCGTATTTAACTGTCAGCCATAAGCTTCACAGGACCAATCCAACAGCTTTACAACGGCTTTGATACTCACACCCACAAATGTTAACAGTTCAAGAGTTCACTGAATCCCTACGCTCTCTTCAAACCAAAATTCGAAATGCAAACAAATCCACCAAAAAAGAAACTACCGAAAATTACTCATTATTTGCCATTCCGCTTTCGTCTTCGAAATGAGTTTAGCAACTTGACGAAAATTACAATAAACTTGCAACAAAAACAAATTATTGTAAAATGTCAGGACGTCACACAAGTTACTATGTATCTGCTGCCTCAGCTGTGTTGCAAAGTAATGAGCGTTTTCTCTAAACTCTCCTTTTTTCGCATATTTCTTTGTAAGTCACTCGCTCGCTCGCTCGCTCGTTCACTCACTCACTTGTCACATTAAAGTTCATTTAAATGCAAATGCGGATTTCGAACCACGACTACATATGCACAGAATTTACATGTTGACAGCGCACAGTGTAAATTTATGATAGGTCCCATTTGACAAGCAGTTCTTTTGTGTGGTAAACAAATGTAATTTTTTATAGATAGCCATTCAAGGTTTTTGATTTTTTGGATAATTACAAATTTCTAAGTACAAATATTCCGACATTGAGAATGTCATAAAATATCATAAACTTGACAGATATGAGAACTTCAGAACATTTTTGAAAGAGCATTGACAGGTTATTGAGAAGTTAAACCGCATAACTATGTCCTTTACAAAATTAAGACCAATATTAAAATTGATACTGAAGGTCCATTAAATACCTCAACCTATAGATGCTTTATAACCACATTCATTGATTCTAATCAAGAATATCTTCGCTCAAATATATTGATACTTTAGAAAAGCTAAGTTAAAAATATGATCGTGCCATTTTTTGGTATCGCCAATTCTTTTCGGTTACCAAACTCTGTTCTCTGAAATAAGAATAACACAACTATTCTCAGCTTGTTCAGTAGTCTAGTATGAGTACCACAAGAGTTTATCAGAGTCCATAGTGCCATACATATCTTCCTCTTTGGGATTCCCGTTTCTTGTAACAACAATATTCGTATTAAGTTGGTTCCAGCTGAAACTTCTGTTGATGAATTCGTTACGTCATCTGCGGTTAGAAAGTTGGTTTATAAGATTGTATTAAAATTGATTTATTGTATAGAGTGGATAATGAGCTTTAGTTCCAACCAGTAGAGCTCCCAACGTTAATGTCATTGAGAAGAAAGAAAGCAGTGCTGATCTAAGAGAGGATCAGAACGAAATACATATATCACTTATTTCATTGAGGTTATGAAAGATGTTGCTTGTTTTTATACTGTTCATTGCATGGCACTGAAGAAGTGACGCTACAAGAAAAAGTGTGATCGAGTTGCTTTCTTCTGAATTCTTAGTATGAATGAAATGTTTTCAATAAAATGATTTTTGATCTTACAAATAAAATGAGAGATCTGTATAGTGAAGATGTGTTGAATCAAACAAACGACTAGCTTAAGGGGTTAGGTGGGTTAAAGATACATGAGTATTCAGCAGTTGGTACCCCAGCTCCCACGATGTAACAAAAAATAGCTCTTGTTCTGGACAGCATAACTCATTATTGGTTCATCCGAAATCAATAAACCAAAAGCATTTTGATGGTACAAAACGATAATATTAAAATTTGATTTATTGACAAATTGGTAAAATTTTTGCCATATATTGGCTCAAAAAATAGTTGTATTCGTTCATTAACTAGATAAGTGATTTCCAATAAGTGTGGAAAAATTGAAGAAAATCACTTCATAACTTTATGCGGAACTTCCAAAGGGTATATCCCTTAGAATATTACTCGGATTGATTCGATATTTTTAATATTGTAAACATATTGTATTATTTAAAAAGCCAAAAATCAGATTTATAAATTTTGAAACACAACTAACCCCTTAACCCTTTCATGCCCAATATTGCCTATAGTACGTATCGGCTTTTAATTCTCGTTATTTAAATATTTTGTCCAGGTGTTTTTTCAATTATGTAGACTTATGTGTTGTGTAAGCTTACAGTTATTTTTTTTGTTATGAGCGTGTTCATTCAGTAGGCGTCTCGGCAGAGTGGAATTGTCAAAATAGGTTTCACGAAAAAAGTTATACTGAAGTCGTTATACAAAAAGTGTTCAAAAACATAAAAATAATTATTTTATTTCAAAACAAAGTTAACTATATAAATAAATATGGATAAGAGAGTTATTAAAAAAATAATCATTAGAAAAATGTTTCGTTTATCTACACTATTATTATAAAGAGGAAAGATTTGTATGTATATTTGTAATCAATAAGCTCAAAAACTACTGTGCCGATTTCAAAAATTCTTTCAAAAAAGACTCCGTGATGGAGAATCTAAATCTGAAAATGAAAATCGTCAAAATATTAGAAATACAGCAAACAAAAATATCACGTGACCTTGATGTGACATCAAGTGATATGGGCGGGGTCATTGACCTGTAAACAAAAATATCACGTGATCTTGTAATGACATCACGTGATCAGGGTCTGGTCCTTGATCTCACTCAAAAATGTAAACAAAAATATCACGTGACCTTGAATTGAAATCACGATATCTGTGCCGGGTCAATGACCAGCAAACAAAAATATCACGTGACCTTGATGTGACATCAAGTGATATGGGCGGGGTCATTGACCTGTAAACAAAAATATCACGTGATCTTGAAATGTCATCACGTGATCAGGGTGGGGTCATTGATCTCATGGGTAACCGGATATGATGTTACCGGAACCGGAAATGGGGCACCCGGAAACGGATATGTATAACGATATTGCCGGAAACGGAAATGGGGTGGCTGAATATTGGTTACTGAAACTGAAAGTGGGGCATCCGGAAACGGAATGAGCCAACTGAAACAAGATATGGGATAACCGATGGAACCTGATATGGGAATGATGTGCCGGAACCGGAAATATTTTACCGGAAACGGATGTTCGATGTAGAGCTGTCGTCAAAATGACGGAAGTGGAAATTGGACAGGAAACGTCCCTGCTCCAGAAAGTGCCTAGTGACGGAAGCAGCGTCAGCTTCAGAGCTTAACATAAATGTCCTGTTCATAGAAGACTTCGGTTTGTATCATTTCCGCTTCCGTTATGAGACTTCCGTTTCCTGTAATCGTTATCGATATTGGTATAAAGTTTTATTCCGCTATCTCCATTGGAGACCAAAGACTAGAGGATACAAAGGACTTTGAAATGTTTATCTCTTCATATTTTAGTTAAGACTAATCTATATCTGATAAAAAGAATGTTACCTCCACTCATTTTAATTCGGGCATGAGAGAGTTAAATAAACTAAATTTGAATGCAAGAGCTCTGCTCTCTCGAAGACGATCTCAATCTCAGAGCAATATTTAAGCAATTATGTAATGCCAATTTTTAATAAATTGGTAGATCTAGAGGTTGTTGTTGTATTTTTTACTGTTGTAATGTGCGTTAGGTGACTTTTCCTGGCAAATGAAAGTAATATTCCCTTTTTGTTCAAGCCATCATCTGGTGCCCTTTACCACATACATACTCATGGTTGTTATTATTGTTGTCGTTGCTGCTCTTATTCATGCAAGTGCATATTAAGTGCGCTCGCTCACTTTCAATAAAACTTGTTGAAGATAACGTCAGCAGTGAAGTACTTACATTGCCCCGAAGTTGTGCATTTTATCAGCAACAACAACCAAAGCATGCATGCAAACAACAAAGTGCAACATGCAACATGCCACAAGTTCTTTGATATGCAATGAGCATACTGACGGCGATATATACACACATACATATGTGTATGTATGCAAATAAAAGTGTGAGTTCTTACATACACAGCCATTCAAACACTTCAGAATGCTTCGGCAAGCAGCTAGTTGGTAGTTGGTGGCTGGTAAGCTGGCAGCAAGTGGCAAGTGGCAAGTAGTAAAATACCAAATGTGCGCGCATGCAACAAAATAGAAAATGTAAATCCTTATCTCTCTCATACGAATCTCTCATATTCAACTAACAATACTCTGCTGCTGTTGGCGTTACGTGTTGGTGGAGAACATATGTATTTGTGTGGATGTGTAGGTGAGAAGAAACTAGAATGATTGGTGGTGAGAGGGGTGAAAGGTCGTGTAAATGCGTTACAATGTTTGGTCAGTTCACAGAAGTATCTCTACGAATATGAATATATTCACTAGTGTAACTCTTACCCCTTACAGACACCCTTACATAATAATATATGTGATTGCCTTGCAGTCATTTATCGTCCATCTTCACTATGCTTTGAACAAAAGTAAGGTAATTGTAAGACGATTTGGTAAGTGGCTTCATATGCACACACACTATCTACAGATCTATTTCTATTCTATATGTGTTCGCTGTATAAGAAATGTTGCACAAACAGTTAACTAAAGACATTGTAAATGATATTCTACGAATTGGAGAGAGAGCTCGCAACCATTTTTATTATCTGCACGAAATGCGAACATATGCTACTATTTTGCTATTTTTATATCGTCTACGATGCTGTGTTCAACTGAATGCTTGGCAAATTGATACGAACACTTTGCGATTAAATTTTATATTTTTCCAGTTTATCGAAAGTGTGATGGTGAATTTCTGTTTTAATGCTTTGGGGTTGCTGTGGCGCTTTGGGTGTGTAGTTGCAGTTTCTTTTTATCTGCAATAAATTTATGAAGAGTAACTTATATGCACTGTACAGGAGTGTTTGAGTTTAAAATTTTTAATGGTTGCTTATTTTAGAGTAGAAAATTTGGAAGAGGTAAGAGGATACTACGATCCTGACAGCTAAAGCCTTAAAACGAGTAAAATTCAATTCACCATTTAGTTTTACTTTACGAGAATGAGATCCATTCATAGCAACCATTAAACCTAGATTAGATTTGATTACCATCTAATCTCGTCACGTTAAGAAACCTTAACAGTGTTCCAGTTCTGATGAACGTGATACTATCTCTTTGTGAATACAGAGCAACCATTACATGATTCCTTTTCTTCGTGATCGCGGGGCAGTTAAGGAGTAAGTACTCAAGTTCCTCTACTAGGCCACAGAATCCGCAATGATCCGACGAGTAGATTCCTATTTCGTGTAGATGGCACCTTAGTCTCCAGTGGTCAGTGTAAAGTGCCACTAGTTGTCTCAGTTTGTTTCTAGGGATTTCGCTATTAATTGTTTAAATCTTTTCAGGTTATATTCTCTGAGGAATTGGAGTGACGAAGTCTCTACAAATGCAGCCAGCAGCGGTTCCTACTTTCCCAGTAAACCTAACTCCAATTCGAAGTGATCCCAGTGCATGATCTTGAGATATATTCGGGAGATCGACAGAGCGGATTTTTAAATAGCCTTTAACATTAGAGAATTTTTGATTATTAGATAACAATAGTAGTTACATCATAGAGGCAGAGATTTACTTTAGAATTAGATCGTATTATTCAAAACTTACAATTCCGTTATAGATCTAAATTAGAATTCGATCCATTTCCATTTCTGGATAGATCAAAAATTTTTAGTATATCTTTGAGTAATCTTCAAACCCCTATAAATTGTAAAATTATAAAAAGAGCTTAAAGCATAGAGCTTTTTGCGAAATTTAAGCTATGTAAATTCCGACCTGAAAGGCTTAAGAAGATAAATGGTTACATTTTATCCCAGAATTCATTTACTATAAAAAAATCGGGTCTCCATCGATGAAAATTCTTGATAGTGTTTTATTCAAGTTTAGTGTTCGTAGTGCTCCGATGACACTACTCAGTAGATAGATAATCTTTTTAAAATGTTCTTAATCTCCCAATCCGTACGACGAATCTACAATAAGCAGTTTATGAGATTAAAGGTATTTTCGTCGAAATTTCCATTATCATTTGAGTTAGATATAAAAAAAGGGATCGTTGACGCGACCAAGACCGCAGAGTTTCGTAAGGAATAAGCCTGTTAAGTTTTCGTAAACTTGCTTTTCCAACCTTTTGAAGGATCTATAGCTACTATATATTGCTTTTGGAGACGGAGAAAAGTTGATGTAGTTATGTTTTGTGAAGATGTTTTGTATAAATGATTATTTTGTGAATCATATTTTAAGCATATTGTAGCTTATAACCTTCCTCATTTTCTATTTAAAATGTCCGTGTTATTGTTTTTCTAAATGTATGCTTCCACTTGAAAACCTTGAACACTTTTAACCTTCACATAACATTCATAGCCAAAATATATGTTTAAATCGCTTTCAACTCTAACCCTCCAGCGCTTATGCAGTTTGAAACGCAATAGCGGTACAAATCGAACGGAAATGCATTAGCGTAGATTGCTGTTTGCGAAATTAAAAGGCACAACCAATGTACAGACATAAGTGAGTTTCAATTAATGCCCCCATTCATAAGCAAGTGTACAGTCAAAGCGTGCCAAAGCATGAGTGCCGTTACAATAACTTTGTAGCGGAATTTTTATATTTTTGGTTTTTGCTGAAATCCGTAACGCCACTGTTATTGCGCTTATTGATTTCCATGTCAATGACTTACAAGCAAACAATAACAACAAATGTGGAAACACTTCAAGGTGCTTCGCGCCGTCAAAGTAATAAATGCATTTTAATTTGTGAATTGGCGTGTTGCCAGCAGCGAAGCAATTGTTTCACTTTTTGACGTATTTACATGGATGTACATACATATGTATGTATACTTATACCTATGTTTTTCATAGTACATGTATGCATTTATTAATTTCACTTAAAATGGTTGGAAAATCAAATGCCAATTGAGTTGGTCTACCGCATGCATCAATGCCAAAATTAAACATATGTATGTATGTATGTGTGGTAATATGTGAGTATGAAATTCGAACATATTCGGAAACTCTTGCGAGCAGGCGATTTTCATAACCTTTATGATTTTTGGTTATGTGAAAAGTGCTTTTCTTAATGTCGAAAATGAAAAGCTCTTCTCTTGTGCTATTACCATATCTATTAATTAATAAAATATGGGTAAAGAATAATTATCAAAGCTCACCTATCTGCTTTTCATCTTTTCAGCACTCTTCTTCCATCAAGGAATATGATCAGGTGAGTCACCAAAATATATAAAATCTGTGATTTAAAAATCATAAAGGTACGTCATTCGTCATGCGCAATAAAGCCCACCAAGAATTAGGTAAATGAGAGCTATGGGAAGTTATGACCCAATTTTAACAATTTTTGGTACAGAGGCACACTATTAAAAGAAAAATATTTCCTCTGAATTAAATTAAAATATCTGAGACATTTACCGATATTTTCGGTGAAAAATTACTCTTAGGCATTGAGTTTTTCATATTCAATATCCGGGGCCTTGAAAAGTTATAGTCAGATTTCGATCATTTTTTCACAAGTGATACCAATTTTTAATCGGCTTTCTTCATTGGTTCCTGATGTATATGTTATCAAATTATCGAATCTGATGGAATTCGAAATTATATATTTTGAACCGATTTCGCCAATTTTTTTGACCTACAAGTAGTCGACGCCACGCATATTTTCCATTTAAAAAAAATCTGAGTGCAGCTTTTTTCTGCAATTTCTTGTGTAAAATTTAGTATTTCTGACGTTTTTCGTTAGTGAGTTAACGCACTTTTAGTAATTTTCAACCTAACCTTTGTTATTATCCGATTTCACCTATTTCCATGGTGTATGATGGGGTACGTAAGGGAAATGAATGCAGAAAGTTTGGTTTTAGTGGTCTGCGAGATATATACGAAAAATCTAACTTTTGCATGAGAAATAAACTTGTTTTTGACTATTAATATATAGCTTATATATTATCGAAAACGGATATTAATATATTGATAGCTTAAAGCGATAGGGAGAGTAAATGAAGTTTCTTGTGAGTAAGAAGTTGTCGGGTGTCGATAATCAAAAAAGTTGTTATAGCTCATCTAAAAATTATCGAAATTGGACAGCAATTTCTCAAGGCCCCTAATACCGAATATGAGGACCTCAATGACTATGGCGGACTTTTATCAAAAAAAAATCTGTGCGATATTCAAATTCAGAGAGCAACTTTTCTTGATAATAAGGCCCTGGTATGCTTAAAATGGATGAAATCGGGTCAATACTTCTCCTGTCAAACATACACCTAATAAAAGGTGGTTTTTTTTTTATAAAGATTAGGAGTAAGATTTGGAGTTAAGTTTGAAAAATGATTTCGGACAAGTTTACGCCGCGGTTGGCTCGTATAAATTCCAGCCGTCAGATCCGATTTTCGAAAGAATTTTGCAGCAATTTGGACCGTATGTCAACAATAAAAATTGTTCTGAGGTAATTATGTTCATTATAAGATAGTACATTAAATTGAGTATATATCGAGTAACAGCTGTCAAAAGACCTAACCACGAATAAAGTCTTTACCCAAACTACACCCCTAAAAGAAACACCATTTACTTCAAATGTAAAATCTAGTCAATATTCCTCTTAGGAGCTAAGGACTTTTCTAAATAGTCCACTACCTATAGTACAACTGATATAAGGTCTAGTCCTCAGATTTACTAAAGCTTGTAAAGCTAAACATATGTATGTTGATTGTGGTGATTTTAAGAAGATCTGTCTTTTCGATGTATATAATTCCGGCTAAGGGGAACATCTTTCTATGGGTCTATTTACGAAATTTATGATCTATCTTCAATATTTTGTCAGTTAAGACATGATTATTTCACTACACTACTTCAATTTGGATTAGCACCAGTGGGCTTGTGAAAAGACATCACCCCAAAATATCAAAAAATTCAACTTCTGCTTCTGTTCATATTGGAGCAAGAAGCATTAAACAAGTTGAAGTGTAGTAAAAGTACGCGAACAACTTGCGCGAAATTGCTTGTATACGACGAATAGTTGGCGATATTAATGCCCATAAAAAAGTGCAACTACATGCTCGTTGCTCGTACGAGTAAATTTCGCATTTGTTAAGTAAACGAGGTTGGCAAGTTTTATGCGCGCGCTAAGTGCCGTTGATTGAGACGAGTTGAGCGCGGCGCGACCGACGAGGAGCTGGCTGAATGCGGCATGCAACCCCAATGCCAAGTCGCTGAACTTTTACACTTTTTATGCGATACTCACACTATATAGTTGTCCATAAGAGCTGAGCGCCAGCAACGACACTTCAAGACACATATCACTTGAAGTCGCTAAGACAAAAAGGCAAGCAAAAAAATAAGAAATATATATGTTTGTGTCTTGAAAATATTTAGTTCTTTCACGGGAATTTCCACAATTGCTTGTCTTTTATAGTCACTTTTATACGTGCGCTGCGAATTGCCACGCGTATAACTGTAACTGTAACGGGAACGGCGACTACAACTATAACTAACTGCAATTGCAGCAAGTGCACCAAAGTAGCTGAAATGACAACAAACTAACAAATGCGCTGCAAATGCAACAAAGCGCGCAGAAAAGCTGTCCCGGACCATCCGCAAGTCCGCAGTGGATTGTGCATGACGAATGTTGGAAGACAGCGAGGGGAAAGCGGTAGTCGAAACAGCTGGCCGCATTGTAATGATGTAAAAAGACGTTTGGCTGACTGCTTCTTGGCTTACTTACGTTGGGTAGCCTGCAGTTAAAAATTAATTGCAAATTGTTGTGATACTCGGAAATGAACAAAAGAAAATTAGAAAAAAACCATACAAAAGCAATAACAACAATAAGTGGCAAATACATAAATATCGAGCGTGAAGTGAGGAGCGTAGCGTTTTATATAAAGCACTCCGCACTCGCCTTTCTTATCCCCCACCAGTGTGTTGAACAAGCACCGGCATTGCTTTAAGCGTTAAAGCTCCCGCTGTCAGGATCTTCCACAGCACAGCGGTTGATGGCTATAGCGTCACTGTGATGCGTTTAATGAACCTGAAATAATGTGACTTTACTCATTTGCAGCAAGCGATTGTGTTTAGAGGGTGCTCGCAGTGTGAAGATTTTCTTTGAAAAAATTCTGTTTTTTTTATACTCTCGCAACATTTTTCGCGAGGAGTGTTTTCTTTGTAACACCTGAAAAAGTCACTGCGGAATAATATATGTACTATATAAATACATAATGCTCCTTAAGTCCTCCATCTTCCCAGCCAGCGATATTTTTAATAAAGATCGGGATATCTTGAAACCTAAGTAACATGTTCTTGGACGCCCTGAGAGGTTGTCAATGCTAATCGGATGCATGCCACGCCTATTAAATGGAGTCCAAGACTACATATAGTACCATATATAGCCAATAAGCTATAAAACCTAAAGTTTGCAATGGCCGGAGCGCATGGAGGATAAAGCATTTTTAAGAGTTGACAAGACCTCACCTTCTGATAAAACATATGCACATATTGTTATTGGAACATCAGTGACAGCTTTGCATTCTTCTATATCAAGGTCCATCGTAAAATACAGGCCAAAGTAATAACTAAGTAAATCTTCAATATAACGGTTTTTTATCTTACATTTCCAGTTAAATAGACTCGACTGTCGTCGGAACGGACACGAAAATAGTTCACACCTTCCATACCATACTGAACCTCGGGATATCCATCTTTCCAGATATAAAAATATTAAAAAAAATAGTAAGAAAGTTTAGATTCAATTGGGTATAGGACCGAATTAATAGTTGTTACAACTTCCGAGATAATTTGTGTTCGGGTCCTCTCGAACACTACGTTCTCTTCAAACTCCTAGACTTCAGTTTTCAGTGTTCCACTAAAATTTAACTCTCTTCCCTTTATTATAAAGAACAAAAGCAATAGTTTTTACTTGGTTCACACTACTTTACGAAACTTCTTCTCGCATCGACATTAACTGAGAGCTAGATACAACCAGTGACTGTCATTCATTCGCGCAAAACAATATGATTATTATTTTGCTGTTGTTGTTGTTGTTGAACTGAACTGCACAAACAACTTTTGCAAATGTCTTTACAGTTGTAAATAAATTTCGAAGACAACAATTTCAACTGGCAAACTTAGTTAGCCATTTTGCCAGCACAACTTATCCCTTACATTTTTCCCCTACTTTGGCATATTGTTGGTTTTGTTTTATTGTTTTATTTTTTTCTGCTTACAACTTATGTATATAATTTAATACATTTTGAACTTCTGTTTTTACTGCATTCTCAGTGCATTCGCTTAGGCAGACGAAGTTTCTCCGTACTGTTTAGCAGAATTGCATGAAATATAAATTAAGTAGGCAAAGAATGTATTTCGCAATTGTTTTGCGACTACTTATAGAAAATTCTTGGAAAAAATACTGTTACTTTAAATTGTTAGTGGAAGTAGAGTATGAGATTTGTTTTTGGCGAGAAATTATTCAATTTGAATATGAAGCACTGTTGTGAGAACCCACTTAATTTAGTCAATTAGTATCTTTTACATTTCGTATGTGTATAGACAATTTGTTAATTGACTAAATTAACTTGATGTCTGAAACTCTATGACAGACAGCTACTAACTTAATATTTTATTCTGAAAGTCTCTAAGTCTCTTCTTATAATGATGCAATTTACTAAATTAGGTCATTGACTCAATTTGATCATATAATTAAAACATAATTTGATTTCAGATATCTCTTTACTTTAGTCAACTAGCAATTCTTCTATATAGATATTAATGTAAACAATTTGTTAATTGACTAAATTAACGTGATATTTGAAACTTCTCTGACAGTTAGCTATTAACAATATTTTTCATTACATATAGTTTGAAGCCATTTTGGGAGTTCCTCTATTAAGTCAATTAGCAATTCACTTTTATAATGACTCAATTTACTAATTTATTAAATTAAGTTATAAACTTAATTTATTTAATTTTCAATTATTAATGATAACTTATCTCAATAAATTTAGCTTCTACCAACAAAGTTAACCTTGAACTATTTTTTCAAAAAGCCCTTGTATTGTATCACTTAACTTATTATCTCAAAACCATTAAATATGCATCTAAATATTTGTTTACTTTGACACGTACCGAAGCAATTAAACTCGCAATGCCTTCCACAGTCAGTTAAGCATGGCCATGATATATGGTCAATTGTAGTTATTTTACCTGCGGCATTCTTGCGCATTAAGCGCTCTTCGCAAACTTTTACGCTTATTTTTGGCATGACTTATTCTACTTCTGGAAAAAAATAAGTAACAAAACAAAGTCAAAGTAAAAGGTCACAAAGGGCCAGCAGCTGAGACAAAATTAATTAAGGCATCACTAATTACCATCTGAATTAGTTGAGGGTTAAGCAGTAAATTAGCGAGGCATAAAGTATTTGCTTATAAAGCGCATCTGCACGTTCGTTTGCCAATAAATTGTTCAAAATACTAATTTGATTAAATTATATTTGCCTTGGAAGAAGAGGATTTGCGGTCAAGGATAACGGCTGGGTAACTTTGCTCCCAGAAATATTATATTAGATATCTTGTTGAACAGTAATTCATTTCAATGTCGTGAATAAAAACTAAATATTATAAAAATTACTTTGGATTGCTGTTGACCTCTCAAAATGAAAATAAACTTAACTTCACGTGACCCGTCAAGATGTTAATACTCATGATATCTCGTCGCTCCTCAAATTGTAAATTTAAATATACATTAATTCAGGTGATCCTTTAAAATCCAAACAAATCTGGCATCACGTTACCACTCAAATTGTCAACAATAGTGACTGTGGTAAGGTGACCCCCCAATGTGTTAAAAAATCTTGAACTAGCGTGATCCCACATAAAATTAAAGCAAACCTGTCCTCCTCAAAGCTGAAGATCGTTGACTCCATCCTCAAAATCTGAACATATCCGCCCAAGGTCATTGAACGCGTCATCAAAATGTAAATAAATCCCTGTCAAAAATTATTGACCTCGACCAAAATGTGAACCAACCTCGACCGAAATGTAAATACACCGATGCCAAAGGTTATTGAGCTCTGCCAAAGGTTTGTTTTCATTTTGGGCCGAGGTCAATGACCTTTGGCAGGGTTTGTTTACATTTTGGTAGGGGTCAATGACTTTGGGCAGGGGTTTGTTTAGTTAGTTTGATGGATCAGGTGAGGTTAAGTTGGTTTGCTTTATAATGGGTTTTAATTTGATCAGGTTTGTTCAAGTGCCGTGTTGACATTTTGTCAGGTCTGTTCACATTTTGAGCGGCTACGTATGATCAGTTTTGATTTCACTTTATTTGTTCGCGTAATATCATGTTTGTTTATACATCTTTTGAGAGATCTCGAGAGATCAGGTTTGTTAATATTTTTAGTACCTAAGTGGGGTTAAGTGTAAAGCAGAGTGTTAGAATTTTGAGGAGTTACGTAAGAACAAGTTGGGCTTCATTTTAATGAGTCGCATGATGGTTTACATTACATTTCGAAGAGGAAGGTAGTGATAGACCCTTGTAATGTGCGAGAAATCGTTTTAAAATTGTGTGGAAATATTTTTGCGGTCTTTCGGTTGAACTTTTATCTTACACTATCGGATATTGTTGTTGTTTTATAGTTTCTTTTATTCACATTTCGTAGCAATTTATTTATTATTTTCTTTTCAATCGAACATTTCAATTAATTTTATTGCTCTGGCTAGAGCTTCATGTGTTAACGCTATACAATTGATGACAACAACAGCGCGGAAAAGACAGTTATTTGTGTGACTTTGTAACTATTGCTACTAGTTTCATTGATTGTAGTGGATTTTCAATAATTGATGGACTCCTTTGTTATAATTAAATATCTGTTAAACGATAATTATTACATTTAAAGAGAATAAAGCTATCAATGAGCTTACTTCCAATGGGTTATTAGTTGCTTATATAGTTGATTACACATATATCAGGACTATCACAGAAGTCATGAATTTCTTTTATATATATATATACAGAGGTAGTCAAAATTATTTACACATCGGACGTTTTTTTACATGTTTCACAGAAAAAGCTTTCGCTTGTTGTTGTTGTTGTTGTCGCAGGGTAACAAAATGCTATGTTGTTGTAAAACTTGATCTTTTCCCGAGCGAATGAAGTCGGTTTGGCTAGAATAGCTAGAAATATGGCGGAGAAATAAGCAAATGAACTGAAGACTCACTGTAGTCAAAAGTATTTACACACAACTTGAACGCTATTATCCTGTTCTTATTTAAGGATAACTATAACATTTCAATGTTCAGTATAAATTCCTATTCTAAGGCGATAAATTCATAATGGGTTACATTACTATTGGCGTCAATACCAGCCTGCTTTATGGTCCGAATTGATTCAACACAATTGTGCGCTAAGTTAACAGTTAATTTAGACCAAATGTCGGTAATTTCGGCGTTCTCGGTTATAATATCAATTGTCCTCTGATATTGAAAGAAAGACCAATCATTTTGACTAAAGTTTTGGTCAGGGCTATGCGGAAGTCAACTTGATTTGCTTATTTCTCCGCCATATTTCTAGCTATTCTAGCCAAACCGACTTCATTCTCTCGGGAATAGATCAAGGTTTACAACAACATAGCATTTTGTTACCCTGCGACAACAACAACATCAAGCGAAAGCTTTTTCTGTGAAACATGTAAAAAAACGTCCGATGTGTAAATAATTTTGACTACCTCTGTAGTTCCTTCGTAGATACTTATCCTCTTACTTAAGTTTCCAAATGAAAGACCATTCATGTTTTTTTTTTACAAATATAAATTCAGTTTATTTGCACTGGAGAGAGTATTTTTGTTTTTGTTTTTGTTTTTTCAATAACGCAGTTGAGTCAGTTGAGTCAGTGTGAGTCTATAAGATTACAGTGTTTTATACTTTTGTAGTTGTTGTTGCTTCTTTTTTACTTTTACTTACATAAAATTCACAATTTCACATTTAACTGCATTTACACTTAAGGAGTACATAAGTGCCTTCATAATTTATTTTTATTACATAAATACATACATACATTTTGGTTTTGTTTTTGTTTTTTGATTTTGCTTTTTGGTTTTTTATTACCTTGCTGCACTTTGTAAGTTTGCAAGTACATTGAAATACTTATACACTTAAGTAGTTGCTTATGTGGATACTTAAATACTTAAGCTTAAGCTTAGTAGACTAGCAATACGTAATGTAATGAGATACAGACTGAACTTGCTATACAATTATGCGGGTTTCTATATACATTTTCATTTTATTACATTTATATATTTATATATATATATGTACTAAATTTGTATGTATATAATTGATATAGTAGCAGCGCAACTTGAACGCACAGCAGAAATAAACGCTAAATGCATAGTGTAGCGAAAGAAGCAGTTAAAATGAGTTTCTGAGTGAGTATTATAGCCAAGTTTGTATGTGTAAGTGTGCCTGTGTTAGGCAGCGCGAATTGTGAAGTGAGTTATTAAGGCATGCGAAGACTTATGTTATGTCTATGAATATGCATATGTACAGTTGGAGTATTGTATATGTCTCTGCTTCTTTGCTTTGATTGCCAGCCGCAGCTTGTGCGCCTGTAAATATGCTACACTATGCATATTTACTGCTGTGACGACGCCTTAACTTAGATTTATTAGACTTTACACGCTCAGAGTTGCTGAGTAGCAATGCCAACAACAACAAAGTAAGCAAAAACACACACACACACAAACAGCTGCACAGTTGCTTATGATAACGGTTGTAATGTGCTGTGTGTTTGCTCTAATCTGTTTTGGACATGTGCTTACTCGGCTCGTAATTTTCGCCGCCGTTTCTAATGCGCACACATATGTACATGAATATTTATTTACGCCACTGTAGTTCAGTTTCTACTTTTTTGTGTGTTATCATGTCATTTTCAGTTTGTATGTTTGTAATTTTCTATTTTTACTTGTCTACTTAATGTCTACATTGTGTGCTTGCTGGTTAAATGTAAATGTATATGTGTCTAGATGCTTTTTCTTAGCTTTTATGTACATTATGAGTTGTGTCTGTGTGTTTAGCGCAAATAAGGGCATGACTTCTTCCCCACATTTTCTAACAATAATTTATTATCTAAATTTCTATATTTAATAATATTTTGTGTTACTTCTTCGAAGTGCTTAGCTGTTTGTGTCATTATTATACTGTTGTATTTATCATATTCACAGTTAGTAGTATTCAACAGTGTTATATATTTAGTTACTTAAAGGATAATTTCTATTTATAGAATATAATTATTTATATAGTTTCTAGGAAACAAAATAATTATTTCCATGCAATAAGCGTGATTCCGGTGAAGCAGAGTTTATATTAATATATTTTTTTGTGACTTGCTTCGCTGGAGTCAAGCTGTGCATGTAGTGTTTTGCATGTGCCAAAGCGTAGTTCCAATGAGCCGCTGGAAAAACGCTTTAGTTTTTAAAATTAAAAAAAAAAATAACAAAAGTTATATTATTTTTTTTCATATTAAATTAAATAAAATAGTGTTCCGTAAAATTCATCAATATTTAAATATTTTTATTTTTTAATTAAATATTTAAATTTTTAGTATTTTTTTATTAAAATTAATTAGAGAGCATTTTTTAATCATTCTGTTAAAATTAAAAACAAAGGTATATAATTTTTATTTTTAATATGAAAAATATTTATATATTAAAATTGAAAAAAAAAAATGTTTTAATTAAATTAAAAAAATTATAAAAAAACATATCCCGTATTTAATTAAAATAATACAATTTTTAGTTTTAATTGTTTAATAAAATTCAAAATAAATATGAATTAATTAAATTAATTATTTGTATATTAAATTTAATTTTGGAAAATTTTGTACTAAAAAAATAAGGAAAACCAGAGTTGTGTATTATTTTTTGATTTTCTGGTAAAAAATAAATTATAATAAAAAATTATATTTTAAAATGTTAAATTTGATGATTTATTTATAAAAATAAAAAATATAATTAAATAATATAGTTAAAATAAATATTTTATATTTCTGAAAAAATTGTAGTAATTGTAATAGTAGTATTGTAGTGTTTTTTGATTTTCTCGCATTACATTAAATTTAAAAAAATTAAATTTGAAAAAAAAAAAGATTTTAAATACAGTAAATTGAGAAAAATAACTAATTTTTTTGTTTGATTTGTTTACTAAATTATAAAATATATAAATTAATTTTATTACATATTTTATTTAATTTTAGAAAATTTTAGTTTTAGTTGCTGAAAATATTTATGTACACGTATTAATTATTATTATTTTTTTTATTTTCTCGCATTAATTTATAATAAAAAATTTACAAATCAAACATATAGAATTTGAAAAAAAGTTTGTTTTTAAATTAAATTATTAGTTTTAGTTGTCTAATAAAATTTATAACAAATATAAATAAATTTTACTAATTTCTTTTGCATTAAATTCTATTCAATAAATAAGTTTTAATTTCTGAAAAAAGTTGTAAAAAAAATTATACATATATAACACTTTTTGATTCTCTCGTGTTTGAATAAAATAAAACTAATTAAATTAAATAAAAATATATATATATTTATTTTTTAAAATACTGAATTTGAAGAAAAATTTTTAAAAGATTTTTTTAAATATTAAATTTGAAGAAACATTTTTTTAAATAAAATTTTTGAAATATAAAAATATATATATTTTTTTGTTTTAATCTAATTCGTCAGTTTTGATTTAATTTTTTAGTTTGGAATTTTTATGTATTAATATTAATTTTATTTAATTTCTATAAGTTTTTTGGTTGTTGATTTATTAAATTAAATTTTTAAAATTAAACTTTTTTAATAAAAACTAAATAGAATATTTAAAAATATTAATTTTACTTTTTTAATACATTTTCTAACTTACACATTATATTTACTTGCTAAATTACAAATTGACAGCAAAAATACTGTATGATTTATTTAATTACTTAATTTTCTATTTAACTTAAGCGCATTTCTTTCCATTTTTTGCGCTTCTAACACTTAAACCAACCGCAATTAATCGTATTTAATGCGGCGCATTAAGCGAAATCGCATTATTGTGGCCTAAATTTAATTAGTACACATGTATATGTGTCACTTACAAACACATAAGCATGCTAACATATGTACTAAAGCAACATAATTGAATGCGCACACACGCACATACAAAAACATTTTGTGTTTTCTTAACTACATACATATATGATATATATACTTCCATATATATGTACAACTGTGTTTACATACATAGAAATGAAATTTTAAAACAAACAACACGCTATATACGCACAATTTTCTTGTAATTAGTGTTGAATTAATTTGTAACCTATTATTTAAGCTAGAAGTATGCGCTACAACAGCAAACAATTGCTTTAAACTACCATCTATATATACATATTTAGTATGTATGTATGTTTGTATACAGTACCGTTATATTATTTAGTAGTTGTTCTTATTGTTGTTGTTGTTGTTGCTTTCGTAAATATTTAAATACAATACAAAAGTTGAGTTATTTAATAGTTTGTACGACTTAATTGAAACTAATTGCCCACACATGTTACGTATACGCCACCGGGGCCATGTCCATACATATATGCAAATCTACGTTACAAGTACAACTATGCTTATATATGCATATATATGTGTGATTACACAGTATAAAATAAACATTACTACACAAATGTATGCTTGTATGTAGCGTCTATGAAAGGGTTGGTGTTACCGTTGGGTTGGTGTTATGTTGATTTTGTTCGAGTGGCCTTGTGTGTGTTTCTGCTTGTTCCTGTGCGTATGCATAGCAAATTGTTGTTGTGTTTTCTTAACTTCATATGTGGTTTGCCTACACACTTTTAGTAGTGTCATATAAATATTTGATTCATTGCCCGCAAATGTCTGTATATGACTGAAATAACAGTTACTAATTTCTGTGGAGTTAATTTTCAGTAATAAAATGTTTGTAGTACAACAACAACAGATTGAGGGTGCAGTAGTTTTTGTGTAGCCTGTAAAGTAATTAAAATTTATGAGTGGTTTAGTTCGAGGTACTGTTTTGTATGTGGAATGAGCTTTCCTTTATACTAGTAAGCACTAGTTGTCAAAAACTTATGTGAAAGCATTTTAGACTAGGTAATAAAAGCTTTTTAGCTCCTAGCTTTCGAAAGCTTATGTGAAGCCTTTTGAGGCTAATGAAAGCTCACTAGCTCTTGGAAAACTCTGTCATGTGAAACTTTTTAAGTCTAAATAAGCTTTCTAGCTGCCGAAAGCTTAAGTGAAAGCACTTTAGACTAATGAAAGCTTACTAGCTGTCGAAAAAACTCTGTCATGTGAAATCTTTTTATACGAATGAAAACTTACTAGCTTACTCGGAAGCTTATGTGAATGTTTTTTAGACGAATGAAAACTTACTAGCTTTCGGAAGCTTATGTGAAGTCATTTTAGACTAGTTAATGAAAGCTTATGGAAATCTTTTTAGACGAATGAAAACTTACTAGCTTTCGGAAGCTTATGTGAAAGTTTTTTAGACGAATGAAAACTTTCTAGCTGTCGAAAGCTACATAAGCTTTTTTTCTAAAGCTTTTTCCACGAAGAAAATTTTCATTTTCACTAAATATTCGATTTTCTTTCTTAAATAATATTTTATTAAATATTAACAGCATGTGTCGCATTTGTTCTAAATGAAAAAAATTTTTGAAATTTTTTTGTTTGTCTGAATATATTTTCCCTGCAGCTTACATCGATAAATCAATTAATTTGTTTTTGTCCCAGTTGGTTATTGAAAAACAATTAGATTACAATATGTCAAAGTAATTATGATTTATCAGTAATCGAAGTGCATGCCGACAGTTTTGACAAGCGAATCAATTAATTTAATTATATTCCGACATTTATTTGCGCACAAACCACGAATGCTTTGAGGCGTTTTATTTGAGTATGATATTACCTGCATGTTTTCACACATTTATATTTATTAAATATATGTATGTGTATGTAAACATAAATTTCACTCGAATCCTGACACCATTAATTAATGGTTTTTGTCGAAATTCGACTGTTGTGTGTTTGATGATTTTGAAGCAGTCTCATTCCATTTGGGGATTATAAATTATTTGGAAGAGTAATCTATAAACAATCTTTAGATCGTATTAGAACTTGTAATGATATGGGGACACGCTATCAAATGATAAATCGGAAGATTATGCTATTTCTAGTTATGTGAACTGGTTATGCTTTATAAGAACTGCCCTTAATAAGCTGGTTACTTAGAGCAACTCAGTTTTGAATTAAATTCGTCTTGGTATGATAGTCGGAATCGGAATCTAGTCTTATCAAAAATCGTCTAATAAATTATTGAAGGAGCAGAAAGTAAAGGTATATCTGAGGTGAATATGTGGTATGAATAAGTTTGCTCCGTTACCGAGTTTCATTAGATCGTACGTTACTTCAGTAAGCGGTCTTAAGAACATCTTTGTTTTATTAGATTACTGAAGCAATAATTAATTTCGTAGATTCTCCCAGACATATCTATCTGCAATTTTAAGAACATAAAGTGTGTTCTCAGACACATAACGAATTTGATAATATTAAATATGGTATTTTTCTGTTGTTGTTGACCATAACAGCTTTGAAATTTGATAAACAATTTGTTTTCGCCACATTAACCTCCTAACATTCATATTTATCTACTTACACGATTAAAATTGTCTACATAAATTAAGAATATAGTTAGATATAAACTAATTTGAAAGTTTTTGATGTGTTTTTGGTTGCTTTTGTTTTTGTATCTATGTTGGGGGTGACAGGTACTTGTGCAATGGAAATATTTGGTTGGACATGATAGGTTGTAGTAATTGATGCCTTAGACGTGTATCATATACTATATATTCTTGTGAATATTCTAATTAGATTATGTTTATAACATTTAATACGCATTTAATTAGCTAACTATTTTAAAAATACACTAGTTACAAATAGACAGGATACATCTAAATAGAGCTTACGTGATAATAAGAAAGTAGAGATTAAGACTTTTTACAAAAGCAGTTTCAAAAAACCTAATTTCACTTTAAATGAGCCATGATTGACATTTTTACATTTGTGATACGATGCATGAGAAGTGTGCATGAGCGGTGTACAGCGTTGCATTTGCAGCAGTCTTGCTACTGTCTCTTTCTCTCTCTATCTATTTAAACCAAGTTCCCGCTTACCTTCAACATTTACCGCTCATTCACACACCTCTCATTTGCTGCTCATGCCAGCTTCCGCATCATTTCACTGGGCGTTTCGTCCACAACAATCGCATCCAAGTCCTCCAAAGTGGTGAATTGACTGACCGCGCTCTGGCGCGCCTCCAGCGTCGCATGTTTGCCGTGTATGCGCGGCGCGTGGACACCAGGTGTAAGTGGTGTGAGCGGCGTGAGTGGCGTCGACGGCCAATTGCCCACCGTTTCGATGAGTGCCGGCGCAGAGACTGTAGACGTCGGTGTGCGTCGCGTTTTCTCCGAAACTATGGACATCATTGTGGTCGTCGTCGTTGTTGCCGCAGGGCCGCGTTGTGCGCTCGTATGGAAACGCGCTGTGGTGAGAAACGATAGTTGTCTGGGCGGTGGTGGCGGCGGTATGAGTGGCGTCAATGCAAAACTGCAGTGCTTCGTATTACTCGGACTGATTGTTGTTGTATTTGCCAGCGGCGTGGTGGCGGCACTTAAAGAGTGTCTGCCCGCTGGCGTGGTTGGCGCACCCAACATTAGTGTGGTCGGCACCGATGAGATGGTTAACATTGAGCCGGACAGCGAAGATGGCACATTCAAGGAGTCTGCCGCCACGGACGGTGAGAACGTCACAATCGCCTTGGTTATGTGTATATTCCGCCCATTACTATTACCGTTGCCGCCATTGGCATTGCCCACACCACAGCCGCTGAGGTCCACATTGTCGGCGCCATAGTCATTAGTGCCACTGTGGCACGACCCTGGCAAACTGGTGAAATCCTCACGCAACATTGAGCTGCGTCGCCGCTGCCGATGATGATGCCGATGAAAGCTCTGGCAGCGCGTGCAGCTGCGTTGCAACTGTTGTTGTTGCTGTTGCAGTTGGTGGTGCGCATGCGGATGCGGGTGTAGGTGATGATGATGTAAGGCGTTACGGCCGCAGCTGCTACTCCCGCTACAGGAGCTGCAGCTGCTAAGCTGTCGTCACATGATCGAACGATTGCCGTCGAATTGTTGCACCGAAGTGTAGCTAAATGGCGTTGAGGCGGCTACCATGGCGGCGGCAACTTTACACTGTAGCGGATCGAGGGGGAGAAAGGGAGTAGAATAATTAAATGTAGAAATAATTTTATTTTTATTTGAAAATATTATTTTTTTTCTTTGGGAATGAGGGTAAACAACACAAAAGACATGATAATGCAAATATGTCTGCATGTAGTGGTGTCTATGCTGTTAGTGGTGGAATAATGTGTTAATATTAGGTAATGTATTCAGTGTTATAATTTTGGTGCTTTACTTCGTTGTGTGCTTCACGGTTATGCCAGCGAATACTTGTGTGTGCTTGTATGTGTATTTACAGAAATAGCTATTTGCTAGAGTGCATTATAATTGGAGCTTATGATTTTTGTTACATAGAGTAGAGTGCCGATTGGGTGTTATATGAAAGTTTCTATTAATTGAGTCAATTAACAGTTTATCTATGTTTATATCATCTGTCTATATTTATAATCTGTTTATAATTATAACAAGAGCTGCCTGATATAATTATAGTGATAAACAAAAGGGTAATTTTAAATGAGATTCCATGATTTACATATATAAAATAGAAACTATATAAAATGATTACAAGATTACTATATTAATTGCAGAGTGATGTGCAGACTGATAGACTCTATCATAATAGAATCTGTTTCATATATCATATATTATTATAAACAGTGATTCGTTCTCATTCATACAAAAGTACCCCTTAATTGAGTCACTTGGCATTTTATCTTTGTACGTAATAGTGTAATAGCCTTTTCGCACAGGAGTCAATTGATCAATTAACCAGCTTTAACTCAATTAAAGCACTGATTTTGACCGGTTCCATACAAAACAAAAATCTTATTTTTTTATTAATTTTTAATCGAATGCAAATCGAGTTGAAACCGGAATGCAACTCGTCGTCGGTAGTTGGTTGTTTTTATTGATAAAATAAAATGAACTTATGAACAGTAAAAGCAAAAAAAAAAAATATAACCGCTGTTTGTTAATCGAGCAACCAGCTGTGCGAAAGGCAAAAACTGGTTTTTCAATTGTAATCGTAATGTTTTAAATTAATTTGACTGTGCGAAAAGGCTATACGCAATTAAATAATTGACTAAATTAAGAAGCTTTCCAGCAGTGCTCATAGTAATGCTGAATCTATTGAAGAACTTTTTTTGCATGTATAGGGATATGAATTATTGCAGCTAGCTGAAGTATACACTAAACCACTTTTTAATTGTTCACAAATTTACTATTTAATTTTTTTCATTTCAGAGCCTATATTTAATTTGTTATTATCATTATTAAGCTTACTTCTCTATATTCTAGTTTATTTTAAAAATCGATAATTATGACCTTTTACTTGCTGATTAGCGAAAGCAAAAAATATATATTAACGTCAGCTTAATTGAATATATAGAATAGAATAGTGCGAGTTATAGGTGGTAATTGGTGGTTCATTGATGAATTTGGATTTTTTTGAAAATTTTATTTAGTTTAAGTAACTACAGTTCTTGTGGTCCTAAATAACATTTTAGTTTGGATATACATTACTTTATCTATTTTCATTTTATCAAATTAAAATGTTCTCTTAATTGAGTAAATTGGCTATTATTAATTAAAATGAATAACTGACCTAAGTTTTAGACTGCCTAAACGAGCATAATTATAAATACATTCATTTAGAGTATAATTCGAATCTCTTTCAATAGTGCATCCATTGGTCATAATTAGTGCCAACCAAACTAACTAAATATAGCTCAATTCTAATGCTTGGATATCCATTTGCTTGCTTCTGGATTTCACTATAACTTCCGAACAGTTCGTTTAGCATTTCCATGTATAAAATTGGTGTATGTTGTTTGTGGTTTTGCGGTTAGTAGAGGCCTAGGCTACCACACAGTTAGACTTACTACTGGACTTGCCACATTCGCATGAGAACATTCATAGGCCGTTGACGAGTATGTGGGTTATACATACTAATTAAACTGAAATTTGCTTTGACTTGTTGTTTATATAATATATAAATTGCTGATTTCAAATTCAGTTTACGAAGTGTTATATTGTTAGAATTTCAACGGTAAAGAGTGAGTTATTAATTTAATTATGAATTAATTAAATACTCCAAAACGAACGAACTTTCTCCTAAAACCCTTACATTGTATATTTTATATTTGTATACCTACCAATTTATGTATATCTTTTTACAATTTCTTTGATTTTGTTGTTCAAACAACTTAATTTTTCTAAAAAAATAAAGTGCAACGCATAAGAAGATATTTGATGACAATGGATTCGTCAAGATATTAGCACAAAAAAAAATTCTTGTAAAAAGAGAAAAAAGTTTTCTCATAAAAAAATAGTCTGTCATTATTCTGATTTTATAAATGATTTTCTCCTTATGATTATGAAATATGGAAATATAGCAGACACAGTTATAAGCATATGTACATATGCATACGTAAACACAGCTAGACATAGATAATAAATCACATTAAAATGTCGGCCTTAAAACTTGCCTTGTGCGACGCTAGTCAGTGCAGTGTTTGCAGATCCATGTCGCCGAAGGACAATAGGTCAGTTGTGGTGCAAACGCGTGGCTGTAATATGCGCTGAAAACATTTCGTGGCTATTAATTTGTTTTCCTTATATGTGAAAATAAATTTTGATTTAACAAATATAGCCAGAGCGCACAAACACATGTCAGCTAACGATGTAAGCTAAGCGATTTTCGAAAAAAAAGCACATGAAGAGATTTGAAAGCTATTCTTTTAAGCTTATAAATATATACAATTTTACAATTTCTTATTGTTATACATATGAATATGAAGCAAAATAGTAAGAGAAGCAGTAATCGAAAAAATCGGCAATTTGTTTTGATCCTTTCGAATTTAACTGTAAACAATAAATCACTCAATGATTGCTATTGAAAAGGCTAACGAAATACAAAAATGAACAATAAATATTTGAAAATTATAAGAATGATAGATATGTTATTAAATAAAATAAAAACAAAAAATTCTTCATTTTACTTTTCGATTGAACCCATTCCAGTTTGTATTGAAAAATTGATGGCCTTGTCAAATGGCCAATAGCTGGGTAGCAGTCAAGTTGTTCATCTGATGATATACTTATACATTGGGGAGCACACATGCAATATTTCTTTGGACAAGTAAAGTATTCTGTATGCCAGATTTTCTCCACAAACGACAGTTCAGTTGAGTAATTTAAATTGCAAGTTGAGTAAGTGAAGCTTCTATTTACATACAACTTCGACAATTCTATCATCTGAATTGTATTGTATTGTCCCATATTTGTATACCTAAATAGTTTAAAATTGGTGACAAATGTCTAAAAAATTTATTTATGATAGCATAAATGCGCTCACGATCGAAAGAGAGAGAGAGAGAAAGAAGCTGCTTTTCTCTCACAGAGCATCGCTAGTGTGACGTCACAGAAATATTATTCCAACAACTTACGTACAATTTATTGATGTAGAGTAAGTAAGAGGGAGAGAGGCTATAAAATGTTCTAAAGAGAAGTTCCATTGAAATCAAACTTAACAATGAATATATTTAACTAGGCACTTGAACAGTTCCCCATCTGACTTCTGAAAAATTTCACACGTAATGGACTTACAAAATGCGTAAAAAAATCTTAAAAATAAATTTTAACAATCAATCATTATTTTTTTTTTCTTAAAAGCACTGGGTGAAAGTTTTTTTCCTTTAATTTTTCCTACTGGGTTTCAACTAACATACCATCATCTCAACCTCTCAATCACTTCAAAAGCCTTTATTTGGCAACAATTTTGTATTGCGCTACATTGGTATTAAAAGATAATGCAATTGTAATATGAAACAGCATTTCTTTCATTTACAAATGGTTGACTTTGTGAAAATATTTTACAAAAAGCCATGGAAAAAATTAATATATGTATGTTGATATACAATCTACGTTTTTATAGGTGTAAGGGTGGTTGTACCCTAAAAAATTGACTTCGATGAAATTCTAGTTGAAGGGGACCAGCATATGTGTATTTATGTATATTTATTTTTCTTTTATAATAGGTTTTTCAATTGCGTTGTATTTCATATACATTTGGGCATAAAAAACCTGGACAAAATATTTTGAATATATTTACATTTTCCAGATCCAATTTAATCGGTTTATAGTTTAATGTTTTGACATAAAATGCATTCCAATTTTTTATAAAAAGTATTTATTTATCATTTTAATACTTTTTCGATTTTTTATGAATAATTTTCGATTTAAATATTTCACACAATTAAAAAAAAAACAAATATCACGAACAGAGCTTTGTGTTGCGACACTGTTCATGTAAATGATCGATATGATGTCTGAATACGATAAATTCTGTTCTGATTATAAATTGGAAAATAAAGCTTTTAAGGGGTTATATACAGTTAGAATTTTCAAAAAATCGATTTTTTTTTATTTAATTTTCTTAATGTACATATATTTAAGAATGCACACAGACAATTTCATATCGTTCCGGTGAATATATTCAAAGTTACAAGAAAATTTGAAAAGGCGTTTCAGAGTGCTTGGAAGTACAAGGTCCAAACTTGAAACGCGTTTTTCTCAAAATGGTTCTTATCTACTTTTCAAATTGATTTGTGGCTGAAAAAAAATTCATAGGTCCGCCATTTTGTAAATTTTTGTGCAAAATTAATAATCCTAGTTCCAGAGCCAAACATGTACTCTTTCTAATCCCCGTGGAATTTCTGGTTTCAGATGTTCCAGAAAAATCGGAAATCACATGCGCCGCCGAAAGAAGGGCTTTTGTTTCATTACAAAAAACAACAACAAAAAAATGATGTCAAATTTTTTTCCTTTTTTTAAGTCTTCAAATAAATGTATGCCAAGTTATAACCCCAAAAAAATTTAATGTTCCTTTACCAGCCCATTGAAAATCGTCAAAATTTGAAATCGAAATTAAAAATTTAATTTACTTTTAGATTTGTCGGTGTATATAATTGTAATTTTTGATTTGTCACCTTTCTGTCTTGTTCCGATTCTGCTTAGTATGGCAATAATATTAAAGAAATTCTGTTCAAATTAGATCAAAGGTATATGTGGATACCCCAAATAAAATGATACAACCTGTTGCTATCTAACTCTATTGGATTATGACAGTCTATTGATTTAGAGAAGTAGTGTTTTCGAGACGCTAGGTTTGATATAACGAATATAATCGAAGAAATAATATATAAAATATATATATATAGTCTGAATTTTTATCATACAGAATTATGATCCATATATGTTCAATGTGTTCCGACTCAGTGATGAAGACCTTTGCTGGATAATGCTCATATACTTGATATTACCTAAGTGGTATGACAATGAGAGTAGTTTTCTCTCGAAATTTCAAAGAAAAGCATTTTCTGGTATAGCACATTAGCGTTTATACATCCTAATGATTTGCGTCTCGAAACCTATATAAATTCACAATTGATGTAAAGAAATACGTTATAAATACAAACTCCATTTGATAGTAATAAATCTAATTCTGTGGTCCAAAAACTTTTCCCACACAGTGTATAATGTAAAATATTTTAACTGAAAAAAGGTTCATGCGTCTATAGGTAAATCACAAAAGCGATTCACAGTAATGAAATCTTGCACCAGATATTCACTGAAGTACTCGTACAACCACAAAGCAGTGTAGAGAAGTTCGCAACAAATCGAGGCTCTAGTAGTAAGTGGCGCTTTCAAAACTTTTGCATAATCCACTAAAAGTTTTGTGCGGACAGGCAGCGACAAATAATTGTATTGTAGTGCTACGACACACGAAGGGAAACTCATGAAGGGACAATGTACAGCATAACTGTAGAGCTAAATGTACCGTAATTGCAGTCTGAGCGTCATTCGACTTTGCCTGGCCGTTACAATCCTTTGGTTAGTGGCAAGCGTCAACGCATTTTGTATTTACTAATGCACTGCATTAAAAAAAATGTCAGTACTACAATAATAAGAAAGTGAAGTGCGAGTGCAGGTTTGCTGAATATAAGTGTCGTCGGTGCAATAACTGTAGAGAAGTTGCCGGCCAAAACTTTCGCTGCATTCGAATGTGGAACTAACGATCTGCTGAACTTTAAGCTGTTTTGTAACGCACAGAATGTAATAACACTGTGCAGACAGAGTTGGGCAACAATATACTCATAGGTGTGTTGTCTATATATATTTAAGCCACAGCTTGCAGTTCCAGCTGTTACGCTGCTCGGTAAATTGTCGAAAAGTTGAATAACTTCTTGTAAGAACTGGAGAGTGTGCGCTCTTAAGAGGATAAGCAAATTTTGAAATGAGATTTTACTGCACTTCTGTGGCTTTAACAAACTTTGATTGTTCTCTACATTACTGGAATAATCCGTTTATGAATCTGCTATGTGAGATATTATTATGCCTTTCGAAAGTTGTGAGCACATCTTGTTTGTCCCTTTGAATTATTCTATTATACTAATGAATTCACAAAGTACCTTTAATTGAATTTCTCAAATAGCTAACATCAAATATTAAGGGATTTATAAAAGCTCTCTAGAACCGCCAATTTTACTTATGGCTCTATTCACGCCTTTGATCATAAACTGATAAACTCTTTGTATAATACCAATGAGCTATAAGTGATCTATAGCTTTCAGTAATTGTGTCACAGAGCTTTCGAGTGCTTTTAGAGCTTTCATCGATTTCCTTAGGTTATCATATTAAAGTCATTAGACTAAATATAGCTTCCAATATTTTTGAGTGGCTTGAACTTGAATCTCATTTCAAAATTTCCTTATCCTCTTAAGAGCGCACACTCTCCAGTTCTTACAAGAACTTATCCTTTATATGTAAAATCGAACTGTTTTCGTTGAAAAATTAACTTTTTAGTTTTATTAAAAAATTTTGAGGTTAGAATTTTTTCGAAAAATCTAAAGAAAATATTTCAGTTCGAAAAGTACATTATTCTCAATAAATCTCAATATATATTTATTTTTACCATCAGAACTACTTTCAAGCGCTTCTAGAAGTTCCATACTATAACTCTCATGACCTAAAACTGAAGCATATGTAAATGCTTTATAGAAACTGAGCGAGTCTCTTCAACAGATTTTTATATTCTCGCAACAAATGTTGCTAAAGAGAGTATTATAGTTTTGTTCACATAACGGTTGTTTGTAACTCCCAAAACTAAACGAGTTAGATATAGGGTTATATATACCAAAGTGATCAGGGTGAAGAGTGGAGTTCAAATCCGAATGTCTGTCTGTCCGTCCGTCCGTCTGTGCAAGCTGTAACTTGAGTAAAAATCAAGATATCTTGATGAAACTTGGCACACTTATTTCTTGGCACCATAGGAAGGTTGCTTTCGAAAATGAGACCACTGCCACGCCCACAAAATGGCGAAAACCGAAAACACATAAAGTGCCATAACTAAGCCATAAATAAAGCTATGGAAATAAAATTTGGTATGAAGGATCGCACTATGAAAGGGCATATTTGGATGTAATTTTTTTGGGGAAGTGGGAGTGGCCCCGCCCCCTATTAAGTTTTTTGTACATATCTCGCAAACCAATAGAGCTATATAAACCAAACTTTCTGCAGTCGTTTTTTTTAGCCACTTCCTAATACAGTCCAAAAATGAAAGAAATCGGATCATAACCACGACCACCTCCCATACTAAAGTTAGGTTGAAAATTACTAAAACTGGGTTAACTCACTAACGAAAAACGTCAGAAACACTAAAATTCACATAAGAAATCGCAGATGAAAGTTGCGCTCAGATTTTTTTACAAAATGTAAAATGGGCGTGGCGTCACCCACTTATGGGTTAAAAACCATATCTCAGGAACTACTTGACCGATTTCAATGAAACTTGGTTTGTAATAGTTTCCTTACCTCCCAATAATATGTTGTGAAAATTGGCCAAATCGCTTCACAACTACGCCTACTTCCTATATACCAGAACTTTGAAGACGATCTGAATCGTTTACTTTACAATATATAATGTAAGCACTAGTGAAGATTTCGGTGCAGAACTTTGCACAAATACTACGTTTGTAGTGTGGCAGCCCCAATCTAAAAATCGCCAAAATCGGACCATAGTTTTTCAAGGCCCCATATATCGAACATGAGGACCTCGGTGCTTCTAACCTAATATTATGGTTTCCAACTTTCAATGGACTTTATACAATATATATGACGAATATGTGGGTCAAATTGTGTATTATAAATATTAATTAAGTTAAATAAATAAATTGCGAGAGTATAAAATGTTCGGTTACACCCGAACTTAGCCCTTCCTTACTTGTTTGAATTTAGATTTCTAACTACTTTAAATTTCTTGGATCCTCTCTAAAAATAATCCGTCTAAATAAATACGGTCTTTGGCAAGATATGGATCTAGAATATTTTTCTTGAGTCCAAACAAATATTTCTAGTTCGAATTTGAATTGACTTCTTTTGAGGTTAGAATTTTACGAACTATCTGTGAGAACCTTTCCGCTAGAAAGGCATGTTTTCTAATATACGATATTCTGTAAAATTATTGAAGATTATATTTAGTACAAGTGATCGTTTGGAATATATTCTAACCTCAAACATTAGAGAAAAATTCCTAACCTCAATTAGTTTTCGAAAATCTTCCATTAATGAGTAAAAATATTACTTAAGCTTAGAAATTTATTTAAACGAAAACTTCATAAAGCTCAGCTAATAAAGATATGAGAGTCTCTGCAAACCACCGTCGACAAACTACAAAGGATTAAGGATTATGCTGAATATTTACAAGTGTTCACTGTCATGGCAGAATATGCTCGAGAAGAAGTATTTTTGTACTAACATTTTAGCATAAACCACTGCAAAGAGCATTTACGCAGAGTGCAGATTAATGGGTTGTGCGAACAAGTTTGGTTTGGCGGTCGAATAAAGTTAGAAATATGGACACATGACACACATATGTAGCAAAAAATATATATGTATATGTAAGTGCATAACCAAAATGCCAGTGCGCAACGATGCGGAAGTAGAAGAAATAATATTTGCGAGCACATTTGCCTTGAGGCGCTTACAAAAAAGTTTTGTTCTTTTTTTATCGAATTAATTAAACTTCCTCGACTGCATGGTCAACAACAAAAAGCACAAGCACACTCGGGTGCGGATTTGAGTAGCGTTGGCCACATTTTTGAATGCAAATATTATCTTTTGTTTGGTTATGTTCGAAAGTGATAAAGTGACATAGAACATGAAATTCATGGGGAAGTTTTCCCACAAACACAACAACAACAGCAAATACAAATGCAAATAGTGCCAAACAAATGTGTAAACGAGTTAACAAGCAACAACAACAAAAACAATGTGCATACATACGCGATTTAACAAGCATATGCAGTTATTTATTTACAAACACGGACACAGACATTTGCACAATTTTGGTAGTGCATGAATAAATGGCTCGTTAACATTTGCTGGCAGCAATGTTTTTGTTGTTGTTAAATGTGAGGCGACGTAATAATTTAGCCACAATAACATTTCAATGAACTTTTGTGATTGCGATCAAACTGGGGATTTATGTTTTTGTTGTTTGCTGTCTGCAAATATGGAGGAAGTAATGGTTTGTTTGGTTTGCTTAGTTGCTGTTCGAAAATGTTTCATGTGCTTCTTGATTTTTGTTGCGGATTTCAGCTGTGTTCATTTGACCACATAAAAACTTGAGAAGATTGGAAGCATTGCTATTTATTTTTGCGAAATGTTGTCAAATTTTTTAGAATATTTTTTGAAAAAGCTCAGAATTTTTTATAAATCATTTGAGAATTTTTTTCTTCATTCTTAACGAGTGGCAATTGTGTTAAAAATAGTTTAGTTAAGGGTTAAGACTTATTTTTTTACTCTAAATTTTAGTCGGAGATTATACCACTGTTTTATTTCAATATCATATTGAATATCGTCAAAAGTTTTTTAAATTTAGTGTACTGGAACATATGCCGTTTAAGCATTATGTACTTTTATTTCATAAAGCGCCTAATTGTAGGCAATTTTTATTATTTTAATTAAAGTGTTTTTGATGCCGAAATTATAAATTTTATTATTCTATTTATTTGATCTTTGGAATTAAGGGACAAATGTAACAGGATCAATCTATAAAATTTACTAGAGCAAAATATAAGTTCAACTCATTGATAATTATGCTTAATTTGTATGCGTTTAAATTTCTTTAATTATTTAAAGTTTTCTATGAGTTTAGCTGTCTTAATTTATAACACGCTGTGAATGAGAAAGAGCGTATGTGATGTAATATGTTTCTATACTCTCACTCTCCCTCTCATCTCTCTCTCTAATCATAGTTTCCGTATTTAAGCTAGTGGTGTTTTCGAATCGCCACTCTCCATGTTTAGTTAAATTGATACTACTTATTCCATAAAAGAATCATAAACAAAAATTCCATAAGTATTTCGTTAATAATCACAAATGATAGTTATATAGTTCTCGATTTATATTGGGTGATTCAAGTAGAGGTAATTTTTTCAATAGTCTTCTTTTGACAGATCACGTGTCAGTTGTGTCTAGCTGTCATGTTATTTTTGCTCCGTATTTTTGGCATTTCTTCTTGGAAAATCTTACGCCTAACATTCACTGAAATCCTATGTGGACAATCGACTTTAGACTTCGATTCAGGCCTTGGAGCATAACTTCACGCGTGTCATTCGCCAGTTACTAGTCGAAATGCTCGATCGAGTCATCGAAAATTGGACACAGTGGATGTATCATTTGAGACGTAGCCGCGGCCAACATTTGAAAGAGATAATCTTTAAAAAATAAATACCAAAGAATGCTCTTTCGACAATAAAATAATAAACATTCCCCATTAAATTAGAAATTTATGGGTGTTTTCGTTCAAAAAGTAGTGAACCTCGTAATTATATTTTGTTACATTTACTCCATTTTGTTTAGCTTGTTCATTTTTTGTATGAGTATATCTTCTATATCTATATTTAGTTATGGATCTGAGATTGTATTAGACATTTGGGTATAGAAACAGGTTATCAGAAGACGAATTCGAATATAGGATTACTATTTAAAAATTAAAAACTTCTTGTTTTCAGTCTTCGATATATATCCATATTATTTCTTGCAGTATAGAGTTTTAAATTAAATTTTATATTTGTTTAAATATGTAAAGGTAAATCGAACATTTTTGGTCTCATGTAGTTAATGTACGATTTTACGTCCTAGATTATTAAATTTCCTCTTAAGTTTGTACATCCATACATTCTTGATGGAGTCAAGATATGCAAGAAGTAATCGAAAAGGCAATTGTAAATAACGGTAAATGTGTACAACTGAAGTAGTAAAAAATAATTTAGTCGTGATCTGCTTATCTCTTAGTATTTAATTTAATTTTTTTTTAACCCTGTAAGAAAGGTTTACTCCATCACTGACTTTTCTAACGTTCAAAGAATTTAATTGACTAAAATTGAAAACAATTCAAGTGAATAACAAGTAATATATAAAGTGAAATAACAAAAACATCTATAAAAGTATTTATATATGAGGAGTATAAGAAAAAACAACACTTAACACTGATATAATTAAAATATATTATATAATATATAATAAGTAAACAGTTATATAAGCAACGGTTTCGGTGTGAAATCAACAACTATCTAAAATTATGAATTTTCTAATAATATCATAATATATTATATTCGTAACGGTAAACTTTTTCACTAGGTTATGTACAAACATATTTACAACAAATGGTCGCTTGATAGGCAATTGACGTGATTTCGTTGGACTTGTGGAACAGTGAATTGGTGGACGATTACTTATGAGACCAGGTGTGACACAAACACACAGACAGTTATAAATGCATTTGGGGGATTTTTATAGTTTTTATGCAATTGCTGCACTTCCGGGTAAACGTACATACCTTGTTGTAGTAACAATTTCTTTGTTGTAATAACAATACTGTTATGAGGATTTTTTTGTGATTTTGGGAATATTTCTTGATCATATATGCAATAGTATTTGTTTTTGTTTTCGTAACGATTAATTCATTTACTTTCTATAGCCTCGTCGCTTTGCTATTGTTTTTATTTTTGTTCTTGTTTTCGCTTAAGCGTTTTTCATTTTGTCTCATTTGTTTGCATTTGAGTTTGTATTTGTGTTTGAGCATTCGCATGCCTCGAATGGCGGCCCCTTGGCGTTTGTCGCACCAGTGCCCATTCAACTAACACTAGATATAGGTCTGTTCGCAGGAGTTGTGTCGCACATGTTGAATGCCATGCAGTGAGCATGTAGAATAGCAACGGCGCGTTGCAAATCTCTGCAAAAATAATAGATAATTTTCGAAAATTTTCGCTTGTCACTTGACTACAAATTGCCATTTGAATGTGTGTATGTATGTATTTGTAAGTGTGCATGTGTGTGTGTGTTAATATAAATTTGTTTTGTGGTTTGAGGATTTATGTGGCTTTATTGTTTTTAGCAAAATTTCTATGTCTCATGGCACTCTGTTGTTGTTGTTCGTGATATGCAGTCGGCACTCGTGTGGGTTGGAGTGTGTGAGCGGTGCGGTTTGTGGAGCAAAGTTGTTGTTGTTGTGCTTATTGTGGGTTAAGTATTTAAAGTGGCAAGTCGATTTAAGTGTTGCTAAATGTTTTCGTGTATTGTTGTTGTAATTTGTTGTTTCCTCTTTAAATCGGTTGGTGTTGAGTTAGTCTTCTAGTTTGGCTGTGTTGCTTGTGTTGGTGTTTGTATGAGCAAACTTTTAAATATAATAGTTTTTTGTT
This sequence comes from Zeugodacus cucurbitae, assembly GCF_028554725.1. NCBI lineage: Eukaryota > Metazoa > Arthropoda > Insecta > Diptera > Tephritidae > Zeugodacus > Zeugodacus cucurbitae. The sequence goes on from NC_071667.1 coordinate 72,511,745, forward strand.
GCTGCTGGCACATGTTTAGCAGTCGTTGTTGTTGTTACATGGATCTGATTTAATAGCTTGTACAAAAAGTTCTTGTTTAGAGTTTGTTATGCTATTAATAGCTTCATGCAAAAAAATAATAATAACGGAGGGAGTTTTTAATATTTTGTAACACGGATTAGGATGGTAATCTCTGTGCTCTCAAGGGAGTTTTTAAAAAAATTAATATACTTCGAACACACAATATTTTTGAAAAAAAAATTAAATGGAATAGAAATTGAAAAGTATAATTAAAGACGGATTTTAAAGCTCAAATATAGGGTAGATTTGTCTCGTGTATCAGCGGTAATACACTTAGACCATTATGGATCATTGTGATACCTTTACAGTAAAGAAAAAGGGTCAAGCAGAATTGAAAGCGGCGACATCTGCCGATAAATAACTCTTCTAAATATTATGTAAAAGTATTTTATTGAAATAATATGGTGTCAGAAAAGCTAAAGTGCCTGGGGTTAAGATTTGGGGCACTAAGCGGTTACAGCTAGGATCGGAGTTATGTCAAATCCTAAGTCAAGAAAGCTAAACGGAATTTGACCAGTTAGAACCCCTCCTAAACGCAGAATTATGATTTAGCATAATGAGTTTACCGAGGAGATTTCACTTGCCAGCTGTCAAAAGAGTTATGCTTTCCTCTACAATATCGTATAACCCGTAAGTCCTGGTTGATTTTAGCCACTTTTTAATTCCACGTTTCAAAAAGATCTTTCCTAGACCATGTAATCCATAGACCTTTTCATTTTGCTCTGCTTCTAAGGAAGTTATGTTCTTGCACTGGTCTAAACAGAGGTTAAGGATTTTTTGATTTGAACTGTGCTATGTTTCTAAAATTTTAGTAAATCTTGTATTTGAGTTATGGCCATGAGACACTGATTAACTGCAAGATGGTAGTTCATATGTTAAGATTACATCTCTGGTAGTTGCTTTGAGTCTGTTACATCCTTTTTTAGATTTCAGTATAAGATCTTAATAGAGAGAAGAGATATAAAGTGGTAAGTATTTGCTCCGATGATCTTAACATTTCTTCTTTTATCCGTTTACCGAACTCGGCTAGCATCTTCCAAGCGGAAGTACTGGACATAGAAAAGCCCTGTGAAGCTCGATTGACAAGAGGATACATAAAGCAACAATACACTCCTGGCCTTGTCGTCGTCAATGACTAAGACGAATGACCAGATGAGTTCGCAAAGCCAGGAGCTTTTCCAGATGAATCCGAGGCAGAGTTAATACCATGACCGCTAGGATCGAACAAGAGAGAGTCTAACTCACAAGTTGGACAACCAAATGTTATATAACTAGAAATATATGGCCAAGATATGATAAGACAAGGACTAGAGTCCTTTTAGATAGGTCCAGGAAAATTACTTTCAGACTTACAGCCACTATAGGGCAGTGCCCATATGGAGAACTTGCGATGAAAATTGGTATGGTCGCGGCTGTGAACTAGACGGGAATAAGGAAACAACTTTCCACTTGTTTTGTGAATGGGATTATTGGGCTTATCGCAGATCCGATACAAAATAATTAGAATCCATCAGGCATCAAACTTTGAATGGATGTTTACTAAAAGCATATCGGACATAAGTTGAACGAAAATATGAAACTTGATAGTGGTATTATAAAGGGCTACGATTCGTTCATTAATATGGCACATTTAGTGCTAATTGAGCCCAAAAAAACAGAAAAGCTGCACTCCAGGTTACCTACTTTCCTATCTTGCTCTAGCGAGTGCGAAAGCTACTGCATTTCCGAACATATAAATTTCAAAGCCAAATCGGTGGTAAAATGCTATCATTTCTTATAAGCAATTTGTATCAAACCCCCAAATGTGCTTGGTCTCTTAACTAAATATTGAATTTACCAAGTTTGGAAGGCTGTGGCGCTTACTTAGATTATATCAAATTACATAAGTAATTATGGAATGAGCTCAAAATTCTTACAGCAAAAACAATAGAAGGGGAAAATGGTTTCCTAATAAATAACTGAAAAAAACCTGATACTTTTTCTAACGCTGTCTACCTTTTGTTGCACATTCTGCGGCACAAATTTCTTAATTGAATAATTATGAATGGAATTTCTTCGGTATGCAGGTGTACACTATTTTGATTTTGTTGCTGTAATTGAGATGGCAGATTCGGTATTCATTGGTATTTACTTTCATAATACTTTTGTGCTGGTGCGCCATTATACACAGTTATGCCGTAAATCCGGTTTGTGGGGGAAATATTAAATTGTTTTTGTTTTTATTTCTTCTACTTTTTTTTGTTTTTGGTTTTCGTAAATAACTTGGTAATGAATTATAAACTCTTCGACAGTTGGTGCAATTAAAAAGTTTCAATTTACTCTTCGGTATTTCGGTGACCCGTAGCCGCAATGCCGCGCTGAGCATCAAATTGCAGGAAAAAGGAAAGCCAACAAAAAAACAAAAACAACAAGCAAAAATACAAAATAAAATAAATTGAAACTTTAAATCGCTACAACGGAAGTGGCATGCGAGAGGGGGAGGGCAATCGAAATGTTGTCGGTTGAGGGGTGCGCTAAGCTCTTATTGTTATTTATTTATTCAATTTGTTTGTTGTTTATTATTATTATTGTTGGTTCGCTTTGCTTCCACGCTGTACTTGATTTGATAGCGACACAGCTCTGGCTCGAGCTCGTTGGCGCATTGGCGCATTGGCTCGCTGCGGCGGAAATGGTTGAGCAACGCTGGAATTTTGTTGATTACTCACTCATTTATTTCTTCGGCATGTCTGTATGTGTGTCTATGTGTTTGTTGTAGTGCAATTTCAGTGGGATTGTCGTGGATTTTGCGGATTCGATAATTCATTTTGATTGTGTTGTAAATCATGTTCGCTTGGTTGGGTATGCGGTTTTATTTAAGCGATTTTATTTCGTGTTTTCTTCTCACTCTTTATTATAGTTTATATGTATATATGTTTGTAAGTATAATGTATTAATTATTTTTGTTAGTTTAAAAAAAGACAAAGTATTATTTGGTTGTTTGCTTGTCTGTTTTGGTTTCTCTGCTATTTTGTTTTTACAAAAAATAACTGTTAAATTTCCACAAACATAAATAGCTTATAAACGAATTATAGCGGCTTAAAAGCAAATAACTGCTAACGCAGTAACAAAAACAACACTAATAACGCATAAATTTTGTACCAAAAGCAATTGAGAAAATACAAAAAGAAATATATATTTTTAAAAGAAAGGCAGTAGACCTCAAAAGCAATTGCGGCAGCGCGCCACATTTTGGCACACCACCAACTTACCTGCGATTTGGAACGCATTGTCGGTTGGTATTTGCGGCGCACTTTTCGCGGGCAGCAAACGCACAGCAGACGCACAAATGCTCTGAAAGAAAAAGGAGAAGTAAGTGAAAATAAAATGCGCTTAAATTTGTAAATCAGCATCAATTCTAAGTAATGCGCCTGAAATCGGCTCGATAAAGTCGAATAAAAATCCGCTTAACAAATTTACGAGATGAAATGCCGGGTGGAAAAATATCATATATTGTGCTCTCACCTCTTTTTGGGTTTTTATATGAAAAGTACCCTTAGAATCTTTGAAAAAAATCCGTTATAGTTCTCTTAAAATGTGTGCGAAAGGTTAGGTATTGAAAACTATCTCTATCTCAAAGGCATTGAAACATTGAGTCTTCTCGGAACTGGTCAATTGTCTACGAACCCTAAAAAAAACCTTTTCCTAAACAATGCTGCGCTGATTTCAGCACGCCTCACTACAGTGTCTAGCTGCAAATCGGAATCGATAGATTCGGTTTAATTAATCTATAAAACTCTGGTCACCGAACTCCGAGTGTTTGATGAACAGAACTTATTAAATTATTGATTACTGATCACAGTATTAACTTGGGTCCCATCTAAAGACGGCTCACTTGGTCCAATGATCTCACTACTTAACAATTACTAAATACTTTAGACTATTCTGTCAGTGATTTAAGGGAACATTGTCAATAAGGTTCGAGAAAATTTAATATCCAGAAAGCAATTCTTCTTTGACGGTTTCTACTTCGCTCCAAAAGATTCTACTCAGGATTCATTAGGAAGGTGACTCGATAGTATTATTTTAGATTTGAAAAATGTAGTTCATTTGATTTATATAGATTAGCCTACCATGCTAATGTAGGCCAGAAAGCCACGCATAGACCAGTTTTGGTCGTTTGCGATACCCGATGGAGTGCCGTTCGAGACAAAACAGGGCAACGGTGAATACAGCAGACGATGGAACGATGGGCTGTACGTGTTATACGACGACATTGACATAGTTCAGTGAATAAAAAGACAGCGGCTACGATGGCTAGGTCAGGTGGTTCGAATGGACGAAAACACTCCAGCTTTGAAAGTGTACGATGTAGTATCCACCGGTGAAAGTCGCGGAAGAAGAAGACCTCCACTCCGGGGAAAGACCAAGTGGAAAGTGACCTGGCAGGACTTGGAATTTCTAAATGGCGCCAAACTGCATTTGGCTAAAATCGCCTAAGCGAATTAAGGACCATATTTCCATTTAATTCCAATTAACCAGTAAAGGAATAGACTTCCTTAAAGTGACGACCAGCTTCATAGCATAGAGGTTCTGATGTGGCTTATATCAAACTTGGACCAATTCCCATAAAAAAAACTCTGACTCTCTGCAATATCTGCATTAATCAGTAATGTTTTAACGGTCATTAGTCATTGCGATTTTAACAGTTACAGCAAATATAGAACACAAATGCACCATCAGCATTAAGCACTTAATTGATAAGCTAATCAATATATCCTTTTAATATCTGTATTGGTCTCTTTCATGATCGAGCATTTGACAACAAATCCATAATCAACAAACCAGCAGTCCACAGAAAAACACCAAGGTGCCGCATTATCATTTCTCTCCTTTCATAAACAAGGATCGTAAGGAAAATAAACAATGCTGTCCGTGCGCCAGAAAAATCATCAAACAATTTGGCTGCCAGTCTGCTGGCGTTGCCAAAAGTGTGGCTTCAGAGTTAAGAGCTTTTCCCAAGGGCATATTAAAGCTATTGTTTAAGAAAATTGCTTTGTAAGTGTTCGATAATTTTGTTGGCTTAATATTCCTAAGCAAACAGTTGCACAGTGAGAGTGTGTGTGGCTGTGCATACTCAGGCATGTAAATATTAGATTGGATTGTATTACAAGCGTAGAAGATTGCGGTAAATCTGTGCAATCATTTTATCATCATCATTTGCTGTAGCAATGACTCGACGTTAAAATGTGGCAATTACCGAAAACTGAGGCGAAACATGAGTGTGTGTAAATATATTTGTATAATGTTTTGAGATAAAGCGTTACGGCTTGACTTTTTACTTAAGGTTTTAGATAAGAAAGGGCCACATTTTACTCATACTATACCAGACTAAATATAGAAACACTTCAAATTTGTAAACCCATTTAATTTTACAACTAATATGGCTATTAAAAGATAAGATGTTGAAGATTGGTTAAGTTTAAGGTTCACACCAAAATTCATATTAATTTTTTAAACGTAATAGAATTTGTAGTTAAGATCAAAATTTAGTTTATGTTAATTAAATTAAAGTTAAGTTTATGGTTACGGTTATGGTTACGGTTATGGTTACGGTTATGGTTACGGTTACGTTAAGTTTAAGGTTAGGGTTAAGATAAAGGTGAAAGTTAAATTTGGGGTTCATATTAAAGTTGTCGTTTAAGTTAAGTTTGGAAACTAAGTTAAGGTTATGGTAACGTTTATGGTTACTGTTACGTTAAGTTTAATTTTAAGTTAAGGTGAAAGTTAGATTTAGGGTTAAAATTAAAATTATGGTGATATTAAGATTTATATTTAGTTTGAAGAATATAACACTTTAATTTTGTCTCACTCAGGTAAACCAATTTCTATGCAAATTTTATATGTAGCTCAGTTATTACTCACCTCCTGAAGTCTCTGCTCCAACAAGCATATATTACCGGATTCATGCATGAATTAATCCAGCCCAACCAAGTGACCACCGCCGACACTATCTCTTCATGTTCGATGCACTCCACACATAAACCGGATAGCAGATTAACAACGAAGAAGGGCAGCCAGCAAACGATGAACACACCCATCACTATGCCCAACGTTTTGGCCGCTTTCTTCTCTTTGGCGAATTTCGCCAACTTCCGCGACAAAGAGAAATTCTTACCCATATGTCTGTGACGAGCCAGACCATTATTATGCAACGCCGATAGCGGTTCGTCATCGGGCTCCTCGGGCGTTGAGGTGGTCGTGCCCGATGCGCTGTGATTGTGATGCGCCGAATGATGATGCGAAAGATGACGATGATGTTGTGAGCCATCGCCCACGCCACTCGGAGCGCCACCCAGTGAACCATGTATGGTCGGATGATGTGACGTGCTCGTCGACGGTTCACGTGTCGTGCCACCACGATGTATGCGTAACGTTAATTGCAATTCACCCGATGACATCAGCACTTGTTTGGTGCCGATCTTCAGCGAACGTGTTTGTATTACCGCCGCACGATAGATGCGGCAATAGGTGAAGACCATAACTAGTAGTGGCAGGTAGAATGAGATCGTCGATGAGAAGACCAAATAGCCGAGATGTTCCGTAAATGTGCATTTATAGGCGGGCATTTCACCATCGCGCGCCGCACGCCACCACACAATCGCCGGAAAACTAATCGTACTCGAACACACCCACACCGCACAGATGAGCCAGGCGGCGCGCCTTACCGTCATACGCATCGGATACGAGAAAGGGTCCGTGATGGCCCAATAGCGATCCAATGATATCACACATAAATTCAAAATGGAAGCGGTGCTGAAGAGCACATCCAACGAACGCCAGATATCACAAAAGTCCGTGCCGAAAAACCACGTATTCTCAAGCACTTCGTACAGCGCCGATAAGGGCATCACAACCAAGCCCACCAGACAATCGGCCACCGCCAAACTTGTGATGAAGTAATTGGTAGCCGTGTGCAGATAACGTTCACGTACAACGGCCAATATCACCAGTGTATTGCCGAACACGGTGGCGAAAGAGAAGAGAAACAGAAATGAGAGCAACGAAATGCGCTCGTTAGGCAGCAGACAGAGGAATTCACCCAAAGCCGGATCACGTGAGCCATTACTCACAGTCTGCACGTACGTCGTGAGCGTGAGATTCGCTGCGGCCACGCTATTGCTGATCGTGTTGGCTATGCTCTCTGTGCTGGTGGTGGTCAACAACGGCTGCTGTTGCTGCTGCTGCTCGGTGCTCTCCAGAAATCCATTGAAGTAATCGAAGATATCATCGGAAATATTGAAGCTCGTATAGAACGAAGGCGGTGGCTCGCCTTGCACTTCCGTCGTGTGATTGTCCGCGCGGGCATTCGTTTCCTGATATGCGTACGAGGAGGCTGACGCGGGTTCTTGTACTACAGCGAGTTGTTGTATGGCAGGTTCTAACTCTGGTGCGACCAGTGAAAACTCAGGCAACTCCTCTGCTGCATATTCCCAGTAGTAGAGTGAGCTGTTAACGTTAGCGGCTGGTTCTGAGGGCGCAGCCGCGTCCGCTTTACTACTGTTATGCCGTGCATACGGTAGGTAGCTGTTGTTATTGCTATTATTGTTGATGTTGGTACTGGTGGTGTTGGTGGTAGTGATGGTGGTGCTGTTCGTACTACCGATGCTGCTGGCGACATCTGGTGTGCGTGCATATCTTATTATCGCCATTGACGCATGCGCATGAAGCTCAGGAAGTCTTAATGTGTGTGATTAGTTGTGTTCAGTGCGAATGGCACTAACTGTCTATTGCAGATTGAAACATGGAGACATATCAAAGTTGTTTGCTGCGCTTTGCGTTCTTTTAAGAATTCTCAGTTGGTTTAAGTGGATCTTTGCAATTGTGAGATTTATGAGCCTGCAAAGAGAAGAATATAATGTGTTGAAAATTAACAAAAGTAAATAATGTACAAAGAAACCTTATAACTGTATTTTGATTTGCTTAATTGCTTAATTCAATTAAATTGTTTGATATCTTGAATTGTAATCTTCTAGGTCACTTTCTACTTTCCGCTTGTCAAGTGCTTCATTCTGCCTTGCTGTCAGCAGGTAATTAATTAGATTGCTGAAAGGGAAAGCACTTGACAAATAACGGCCGTCATGCTTCCTGCTCCTGTTACTGCATTATTTTAAGGAGAACGCATTAGGGTGGTTCTTAAATTTTTTTTTTTGGGAAAACTTTAGTATACCGTCCCACGATTTCGGGGTTAAAATAGATATGGGCGGATAGAGGGGGATCTCCAGATCACGAATATATATAATTATTGCCGCCGCAAACTTATAGTTTCTGAGTTATTTGCAATTTAAGATTTAAAATTAACAATTTTCAACACGTTATTTCTCACTGTATATTGAATTGTTCACATATATTTTGCACTTTAAATATATTTACACTTCATTAATTTGTTTCTACATATTTATTTTTAACAAATTATATCAAAATTTGCTGTAAATAAACATTTAATTTTATGCAGAATTCTGTTTATTTGTAAAATAACAAAACGGTTGCAAGATGACAGAACATAAGTGTTGCCACATGCATCGATTAAAAATAATCAAAATGAATAAAATTCCCAAAATGAAGAAAACAAATACCCAATAAATAGTTATTAAGTAAACATTCTAACTACAAAAAAATACCAAGGTTTCAAAATTTATAAGTGCTTCAAAAAAATAACCCTGGTCGAGCCAACACCGGGGATTATCAAAGAGGTGGAATAACAAGTTCTTCCGCGTAGAACTACTTTCTGCAGAGGCGGCCTTCGGCCGCGCTTCAAAAAAATAACCCTGGTCGAGCCAACACCGGGAGTTATCAAAGAGGTGGAATAACAAGTTCTTCCGCGTAGAACTACTTTCTGCAGAGGCGGCCTTCGGCCGCGCTTCAAAAAAATAACCCTGGTCGAGCCAATACCGGGAGTTATCAAAGAGGTGGAATAACAAGTTCTTCCGCGTAGAACTACTTTCTGCAGAGGCGGCCTTCGGCCGCGCTTCAAAAAAATAACCCTGGTCGAGCCAACACCGGGAGTTATCAAAGAGGTGGAATAACAAGTTCTTCCGCGTAGAACTACTTTCTGCAGAGGCGGCCTTCGGCCGCGCTTCAAAAAAATAACCCTGGTCGAGCCAACACCGGGAGTTATCAAAGAGAGGGAAATGGAAAGTTTTTTCGCGTACAACTACTTTCTGCACTGGCGGCCTTTGGCCGCGCTTCAAAAAAATAACCCTGGTCGAACCAACACCGGATATTATCAAAATATGGGAAATAATAAAATAATTTACATTACACATTACATGCATTATGTTTATTGTATTTGGGATATAATCTTTCTTTTTCATTATTGTGATTCTTATAATTCGTTTACAAAATATGTGATATGGTAACACCTATTTTGTGTCAGAATGCAACCCTTTTTTATTGTAAAAATAAACAAAATTGTGCAAAAAGTAAAATGCTTATTTACAGCATATTTTAATATAATTGGTTAAAAATAAATATTTATAAACAAATGTGTGAAGTGTAAATATATTTAAAGTGCAAAATATATGTGGAAAATTCAATATACAGTGAGAAATAACGAGTTAAAAATTATTAATTTTAAATCTTAAATTGCAAATAACTCAGAAACTATAAGTTTGCGGCGGCAATAATTATATATATTCGTGATCTGGAGATCCTCCTCTATCCGCCCATATCCATTTTAACCCCGAAATCGTGGGACGGTATACTAAAGCCGACCCTTTTTTTTTTCAATATACATTTATTTACTGAATCTGCTCTTTAAAGCCTAACAATAAGTTATAAAATCTTAAATCTTGGTGAAACGTTGCTCTTTAGTATGCAGGCATATCTCTTCTTTTTAGACGTGATTGATAACAGGATTGTACTAAAGCATTAGCCAATGGGTTTGGGTGATCACGGAGTTTAGATATATATTTCAATCTGCTGTCCTCTACTTCTTTCTTTACCATAGGGATACCAAGATCTTTATGGATATTATCATTGCGCATGTACCATGGTGAGCACGTGATTGTTTTAAGCATTTTCGATTGGAACCTTTGTATTATATCGATATTAGTTGCACAGGCTAAGTTTAGAGTTTTTATTTATAAGCCAATTTAAATTTGCAGCTCTTATCTTCATGCTAGTTGTTTTACTAGATATATGTTTTCTCCACGTAAGCCTTCTATCTAGGTGAATACCAAGATAGGTAACTTCATTCGCTTGGGGCACCAAAATATTGTTCATTTTTACTGCCGGACACATTTTTGGTCTTAAAGAAAATGTAACGTGCTTACACTTTTGTTCATTCACATTTATACGCCAGTTGGCTAGCCATTCTTCGACAGATCTTAAGTGCTCCGCTAATATTCTTGATGCTATAATGTGGCATTTGTTACGGCTCACTAAAGCTGTGTCATCCGCGAAAGTTGATGTCAAAACATTATTAGCTGTTGGAAGATCAGCAGTATATATGATGTACAAAGTTGGCCCTAAAACACTGCCTTGTGGTACACCAGCCCTTATTTGTCGTTCATCAGATATGAAGTCTTCTACTTTAACCATAAATTGTCTATTATTTAAATAAGACTCCAATATTTTATACAATTCTAAAGGAAGAATGTTTTTAATCTTATATAAAAGCCCTTCATGCCACACTTTATCAAATGCCTGAGCAACATCTAGAAATATAGCTGAACAGTACTCTTTGTGCTTAAATGCTTTTCTTATTTCGTTAGTTATTCTATTTACTTGCTCTATCGTGCTATGTTTTGCACGAAACCCGAATTGATGCGCTGGTATTACATTATTTTCGTGGAGGAAAGGAGACATTTTTGATAGTAACACCTTTTCAAATATTTTAGAAATACAGGGTAGAAGACTGATTGGTCTGTATGAAGACGGCTGTGTCAGATCTTTCCCAGGTTTATCTATCAGGATAATCTGCGACTTTTTCCATGAAATCGGATAGTATCCAAAACTAAAAAAACGCATTAAAGAGCAAAGAGAGCACCTCTACAGCAATATTTGGTAACTCTATTAGCATTTTTGGGGTGATATTATCATGTCCTGGCGACTTTTTTTGATTTAGTTCTTTTATAATGCAATTAATTTCAAAAGGTGAAGACTTAAAAGACTCGAGCGACTCATTTGCTGTGTTAGGTAAGTTTGACAACTTAAAGTTGTTCTTTGGGCAATTAGGTTGAAATACCTTTTCCAGGTGATTTGCAAAACAATTAGCCTTTTCTTCGTCACTTCGAGAACAATTTCCACCCAAGTCTCGTATAGGCATGTTGGAGTCGACTGGAGGCTTCATGGACTTTTGGGCTTTCCACAGGGAATTTTGCTTTCTTGAGTTTGGACATAGCTTCTTTATATACATTTCATTGTGGAATTCTTCCTCGCGTTTAAGCGCTTTCTTTAATTTTCGTACGGCAGATTTCAATTGAAGCTGAGTGGAAGGGGAGCGATTTATCTGCCATTCTCGTCTATCACGCCTTTTTTCATTTACAAGCTTTTCTATTTCTCTATTAGTGGTTTTTCGGAGACCAAGTGGCTTATAGTTTCTGTTTGGTGTTGCTAAGACAGCTGCGTTAGTTATTATATCATTGAGTTCTCTTATGCTTTCGTCAATATCCCTTCCTGTATTTATTTTGTACTCACTATTAATGTGGCTACTCACGTATTTCTTATATTTCAACCAGTTCGTTTTGTGAGATAAATTTAAGAAATAAAATTTGGTAAAAAATATTCGAGTGACCTTTCTTCGATAATATTGTTATAGATCGAGGTAGTAGGTTCTTATTCATTTAGATTTAAATTTTGGCACTTACATACATGCCTTAATTGTTGAAACCAGGGTTAAGGTGTCACCAGAAGTTAAGATTTAACCAGTAGTTAGAGTTTAACTAGGGGCTAAGGTGTATTCCGAAGTTAAGAAGAAGAACCAGAAGTTAAGGTTTTACCAGAATTTAATTGTTAACCAGGAGTTAAGGCTTAACCACAGGTTAAGGTGTAACCAGAAGTTGCGGGTTAACCAGGAGTGAAGTCTTAACCAGTGGATAAGGGTTAAAATCTCAAAAATAATACTTTCTAAACCATTTTAATCGATACCGAAATATGTATGACTACTTTACTATTACATACTTTAGTATGCGTTGAAGGAGAGAAACAGATATAGTCGTACTTGTGATCTTAAGAACCACCCTATTATATTTCTAAATAACAAAAATACGAACAAATGAATTAAATTACAGCAAACACCTTATTTTGTGCCTTTTATTCGGTCATTTAGACATTATACGCAGCATCACCAATCCCTTCTCACTCACGTCACTAATCTGTCATTCAAACGCACCTCAAAAAATCACCACCGAGCTCTCAAGCATCTTCATCTTTCAACAATTTCAACACGCTCAGTGACTTTTCATCCACTCAACAGGCTAGCAATGGCTCACTTTGACAGTCTATCGAGCTGTGCTGCCGTCCGTCCCAATATCGTAATTCAATGTATGCAAACAATAGCAACAATTTAAGTTAATGTCAGCGGTGACAAATGTGCAAATTAATGTGGGGGAAAAAGTGTGCACAACAACAACGAGTCAGAGAGAGAGTCACTGTTGTAAAGGTTACAGGTTTCAGGCACAACAACAGCAAAGCTAATGTAAGATGTAATTTGAAAGATTCTTGCCGTGCTCTGCTTTTATGTTTCTTTATTTTATAAATTGAGTTCATATTTCAGGCAGCGCCAGGTACAATTTGTCGTCGAAAATTACATGCAACATAAATCTTGAGTATTCATAAAGCAACAGATTTTAGCTGCTTCAAATTTTGACGAATTAATGGAGGCAAGGTTGCTTTTGAAGAAGTGTCTGTGAGAAGATTTGTGGAGAAATATGAAGAATTGCTTAAAAAGTTTGAATAATGTAGTTAAGAAGGTAAGGGTAACAGCTTACTTTTCTACTGCGAATATAATATTAATACATGTTACTCATACGCCATGTCGTGACTATGAAAATTCTGAATTTGAAATTAAAATTTGTTTAAAATCGTTCAATTGAAAAATCAAAAAACCCATAATTTATAACGGTTTCACGAGTGAACTATTTGTTTGACAATTTGCCGAATTGTCATGACGATTTTAATTCACTCGCTTGCACTGTTATTGCCCTCTTGGCTATGAGCAAATACTGTATAATTGTAGAGCCACGCATGCAAAGTCAATTGACGGTTGTGTGGTGACATACTCACACATACAAACACACATTTTAGTGCATTCGCTTAATTAGCAAAACGTGCCAACAACACTATATCGCTGTGAGTAAGCCACACCGCAGCCAACTTCACCAGCCACAATGTGCAACACCATACCGTAGTATTTACATAGGTATGTTATAATTACAGTATCATTGCGCCGCATGTTAATTTGCATTGTGCAATATAATACCTAAAAGCGCTTACTTACAAACCGCCCATATTAACGTGGTTGCATGCCACATGCAATATGCGCTCAATGTTAATTTACTTACACTTTGGCTGCTGCATACCACACTCATACTAAATATAGTATTTACTATGTGAACACATATGCCGTTATTGCACATATGTTCAGCTATATGTAAACTCGTATTACATTGCGGTTGACGTAGCGCGTCAGCACAATTGTTGCATTCCACAGCTTAGTTCTAAGCAATCCGTGCTTTGTGCTTCACAGGCTTCAATTAAAATGGTAATGAGTGGGTTAGTGGTATATATATATATATTTGGCGTAGAAACCGCTTTAAGCGATTATTGCCGAATCCACCAGAGCGCGCCACTCATTCATCCTGTTTGCTTTTTGGCGCCAACTGGAAACACCAAGTGAAGCCAGGTCACTTTGCACTTGGTCTTTCCACCGGAGTGGAGGTCGTCCTCTTCCGCGGCTTCCTCCAGCGGGTACTGCATCGAATACTTTCAGAGCTGGAGTGTTTTCTTCCATCCGTACAACATGACCTAGCCAGCGTAGCCGCTGTCTTTTTATTCGCTGAACTATGTCAATGTCGTCGTATAAATCGTACAGCTCATCGTTCCATCGTCTGCGGTATTCGCCGTTGCCAATGTTTAGAGGACCATAAATCTTGCGCAAAACCTTTCTCTCGAAAACCCCAAGAGTCGTCTCATCGGATGTTGTCATCGTCCACGCTTCAGCGCCATACATCAGGACGGGAATAATGAGCGACTTATAGAGTTTGATTTTGGTTCGTCGAGAGAGGACTTTACTTTTCAATTGCCTACTCAGTCCAAAGTAGCACCTGTTGGCAAGAGTGATTCTGCGTTGGATTTCAAGGCTGACATTGTTGTTGTTGTTAATGCTAGTTAGTTAGGGTTAGGGTTAGTGGTATAGAAGTATATTATTTGTAGAAATCATCAGTGATACTGAGATTAGTGTAGAAAATCCACACCCTTGGGAGTTACAAAGTTTAATGTCATCCGTTCTTGGGTGGTATTAACTATAAGTCAATATTGAATTCATACATTCTAAGTGAGATTAAATAATAAATTAATTAAATATCAAATTAAACTTAAATTTAAACATTGAGTGAATTAAATTTCGAGCAAACTTCGTTCAAAGTTAGAGAAATTTTGATGGATTTAATCAAATTTTTTAAACGTGTTTTCTTAAACTAATTCTAGTATTTACTATTTTGTATTATTTAAAACTATATTATATCTTTTATTTATTTTTTCAGGTACGTACTCATCTAAGCACCCTTTCTACATAAGGTAAATTCATTTAATTACAAACATATCTGCTCTTTAACCCTTTTTGCTAGACACTTACATTGTAATTTTATCTTCAATGAACTTAAATTAAGGTAAAAGACTCTTAAATGTTATTAAGTCACGCAATAAAGCATTAATTCACAAATGTATCCGTAAATATGTACATAGACGTTTATATAACTACAGCGTCAGATCCGGAATTTGTTATGTAGTTAACAATTTGTGGGACATTTAATGTCGAATTTATTTTCAAAACGAAAATTCTCAACATATTGTCAATAGATTCTCAACAGTTTCTCAACAGTATTACAATAGTATACTAACAGAAGGTTTATTTTAAGGATACGATTTGGCTTACATTTCCAACCATACTCTAAGACAAAAAGAAGTTTCAGTAAAAGTACGCTTAAAAGCGCATAAAAGTTTAAATGAGTTTAAAATTGTTCAAACTCAAATCGCTATTGGGAATTGGTTTGATAATTACAATGACTCAAATGTTTGAAGTTTAACTATTGTTGAAAATATTTTCACCTATTAAATTTCATCATTTTTATTTCAAAAAGCTATTACACCAATAGTTTCGAAGTTCTTATAAGTCTAACTTAAACTCTAAGTTCTTACAAGAGAATAACAGCCTATAAAATCTTTATAAATATAACTTAAAACTTTTTTTAATCACATCAACAATATAAAAGAAAAGAATAGATATACTCTAACACCTTCCCAAATATATATAAAGAATTCCAATAAGAAGGATTCCATAAATGGATATACAAACAATATCAAGGAACACGTCTTGTGAAAATAAAATATATTACATATATTTTATGAACTCAAATTTTATTAAATAATTCTTTAATAATGCCGTCCTTTGACGGTGAAAACAAGGTGAATACTCCAAACATTCATTTCATATAATTTACAGCGAAATTTAAACATATGGTTAACCAACCAAAAACACAATAATATTGCCACTAAGCACATCTAAACAATCTGCACAATCACTTATGCACAGCCAACAAGCCAAATCGACTGCAGTCACCAGCCATATCATTTCTACAAAGATGACACCGTGGAAGTGCACCTGAATTCCAGGATAGTACTGCCAGCAAACGGCAGCGAGGACTACACCATTTGTGACAGTCGAAAACTTGGCAGAGTTCTTGTATTTTTATTTTTCTTTGCCTTAAAAAGTTATTATCCTTTGCAACCTTGTGTGTGCGTTCAAACGCCATCAGTGGCTGAAATGTAAATAACGGAAAATGACATATCAAGCAAAACATTGCGGATAACAACAATATTTCGTTTGCTCGGTTAGCTGCCGGAGACAAGGATAAACTGTCGCACGGCGTGTTAAGCCAGCTAAAGTAGCGTGTGTATGTGGCAAGCAGTTCGCAAAGCAAGGATTTATGTTTATGGAAAAATAAAAATGAGAGGAATAATTTTTCAAATTTCTGTGAACTATAAAGAGGTTCATACTGGGTCGATGCTTAATATGAGATATAAAAAATTATGCACGAAGTATTTCTTATTATTTTGAAACAACTTGGTTCCGAAGTATTGCTCTTATATAACCTGATGTGTATGGAATCGTTCAGATCACATTTTCCTTTAAAAAACTAGAAGCATTTATGATCTTACTAGTTACTAGTTCATTGTTGAGTAATATTTTTATTGAGGAAAGAAAAAAAATAAAGGAGGGAACAAGAAATTTTGCTGAAATACTCACGGTAGGTTGAAGTTCGTAACTATAGTTTTATTCGAGTAGTTTGTGGTTTGGAGCATGTGGTATTGTAGTTCATTTGCAGCATTTGATCCATTCATTATCTTAAAATGGAGTTTATTGTTGTTATTGAAGCTATATAACACATTTTCCAATAATTTCGACTACTTTGGAATATATTCTACGTTCTATATTTTATCTAAATATAGACATTCTTTAACTTCTGGTTTGAAACTCAGCTAAAAACCACTAAAATATTAAATGTTGCCTACCATTAGGCGCTGCACACAATCACATCTCCAATAAGTATGCCTACTTTTTGAGAACAAAATTTACTTTACGAAAGAAACTTAACTCAACTCGTAACTAATCTCATGAAGAAGAAGAAGAAGAAGAAGAAAAAGAAGACGACGAAGAAGAAGGAAAAGTAATTTCCTAAAAAAATCTGCAAACAGTTTTAAATTGTCAATTTGACTTCGCTTTAACATATTAAAACGGTCAATGCTATTAAGTTCGAGCTTTGCGTTCTTCTTTCTATTTTCTATATTTTTTTGAATATGTTTTTCTTCTTCAGTCGCAATTGTATGTAACATTGTCGGCAACATATTCTACATACTAACACATTAGTATATAAACTCATCTCAACTCGTATTAATTTATTTTTATTGCGCTATTTTATTTCACTTTCACATTTCTACTTTAACTAGTTGAGCTTACGCTTTTTTGCTGTGTACGCCTTGAACTTAGTTCTTATTCTGCCTACTTACATACTGTTTGTTATTTTCTTCGCTTTAATTTGGCTTATAAGTATTACGGTTATATCTTTTTACGCATTTCCTTTCGACCTCTTCTAGCATTTGGTTCTTTATTTTTTGTCTTTTTCTTCACATATTCTGTTGCAAATCTTATTTCCTTGTGAGCCTGTGTGTCTTCCTACTACACTTCACAGCACTAAAAATAAATTAATTTCGTATTTCATCTACGCACTTGTTCTTGCTATCATTGTTACGTAGGCGTATCGGTGTCAAATAGTTGGGCAAGTGAAATTGTGGTTCTACATAGTTGTGGGCGTATAAAACACCAGAATGGGGATAAACGCTCTTTAGGTAAAAAGGAATAAGAAAGAAGCTGAGATGTGTAAAAACAGTGTTACATATGGAGCATTTGTATTTATAAATACACCAGAACAATTTTATTTTACATAATGAGGCATTGGTATGCCACAATTAGGGATGCAAACGATGTATCGATGTTTTCGTCTAAAAGCGTCGATGTTAGCCATCGATGTTTTGAATCTAAAAATATCGATGCATCGATATCACTTTCAACGATGTTTTATGTCGATGTTTTATAAAAAAATTTCACTTCACACTTTTTCGGGTATTAACTCGAAACCCTCTATTTGGATACGATTTATTACATTGGAATTCGATTTTTGTAAAATACGGAGAATTCGTTAAGGGAATGTGGGCTTGGACAATACTGCGGTTACTTTTATGATTTATTTATACAATTTAATTCTGGCGTAGGCTACTGCGTTAGATCAGAGATTCCAATTACTGCATTTTAAAGATGCTATGGCTAAAAGAAATACTTTTGTTTTGTTTCATAAAAAATTCAAAGAATCGCGCTGATACAACAGAATCTTCGGATGAGTGTGAAACAGAATACTCGTTTGATATTTGAAACCAGAATAAACATTTGGTCCACCAGAAGGTGAAATGTAAGCTGTCAAATTTATCTACAATTACAGGGACGGAAGGTTGAAGAGATAAAGTATCTCGGCTGTTACCCATACCAATCAGAAGCCAATAGAGTTTGCGTTCACATGAATACTGTGTTTCCGGAGTTGTATAAATAGGCTTATTAATATTTACACGGCCACTTCAGTGCCGAGTAAACGACCGTTTTCTAAGGGCAACTATCACGCAGAAGTAAAATCGAAAAGAAATGACAGTGAAAAACATCGATGTTTCAATGTATCTTTGTTTTAATGGCCGATGTTTTTGATTTCGATGGGTTTTGAAGAGACATCGATACATCGAACCATCGATGTTTCATTTCACGATGTTTGCATCCCTAGCCACAATATTCGGTATTCGGTACTAAGGGAAATTTCGTTAATTTAGCGAAATTAGTTGGCAATTATCGGGGAGAGTTCTAACATGTACATACTTTTATATTTTAATGTCTTCTTCTATGAAGAAACGAAAGGTTTGTGATTCGATTATTTCTAGAATTTTGTTGTAAGTGGCATAAGAGGGATATTTTATACCAAATTTAATCCGAATCAATGGAGCTGTCTGTGCGTTAAGAAATTTCGAATTCCAACAGATTTGGTTAAAAGTGGTATAAAAGGGACATTTTATTCCAAATTTGATACGAATCGATCCAACTGTTTTTAAGAGATGAAAATTCGCATCACAACAGTTTGTGTATACTATAGGTCTCCGTCGGAATGTATCGTAGTAAGTTTTCAATTCTTTCTTGATCCAATCTCAAATATTGATAAAACCCCGAATTCTAAAGTTTTTGAATTTATTTATTTTATTATCTACCGTTATAGCTCTTTTTAATTGCTATTCCTGCAACCAAAAGATATTTTGAAGCAAAAATCTTAAGTAAAAATGTATGCGCCCTTGAGCAGGAATATTTTCACTTGACTATTTTTACACGTCGTCATATATCATTTTGGATTATCAAATTTTGTGCGCCCCACCTTCGCCACACAAACAAGCTTGTATAGCTGCTTATCGGCTAACATGATTACCAAATATGTTTGTGGGGTAAACAAGTGGTTAGCCCAAAATCAAAAAATGAGAAGAAGAATGTTTTGCAATAAATTACAAGCTTATCAACAAGATACTTGCAGCTATAGCATATAGTAATTGAATTTTGTTGCAACAGGCCACCATGTAACATAATATTACAACAACATATGCTTGTATATAGTAGAAGTATATATCATAGACGGGTGAAAGTGGCAAATATTTAACACTTCTCAGCAAGTAACAGTAAACCTTTAGCAGGCTTAACTGATTGAGCACATAAGCACTGCATGAAGTGCTACCTGTCGTTAGATTGGCACCTACAGCCACCA
This sequence comes from Zeugodacus cucurbitae, assembly GCF_028554725.1. Taxonomy (NCBI): domain Eukaryota; kingdom Metazoa; phylum Arthropoda; class Insecta; order Diptera; family Tephritidae; genus Zeugodacus; species Zeugodacus cucurbitae. Next base: position 72,531,403 of record NC_071667.1, read on the forward strand.
CAGCGCTCAAGCAACTGCTGGTAACATATAATGTATGTGTGTATGTGTTTATTGTTGTTGTTGTTGCCTCGTTTTATATTTCAAGAGTAAGCTTATTAAAATATTGTTTTAATAGTTATTCTGCCTTTTGGCGTTGCAACACAGCGCTTTTTCTTCTTCTTCTTCTTCTTCGGCTTACTCGCAGTTGACGCCAACACTCATACGCCCTGTAGTGACCGCCCACTGTGGGCATGCGCATATGTGTATGTATGTGTGTGTTGCAACAATGTTGCACAAGCAAGTAACACGAAGCTTTTGCAAAATGTATGTGTGTGTTATTTATTTTAGTTGTTGTTGTAATTGTTGCTTTCGTCATTGCCTGCTGGCTTTCGCAAACAACCAGCTGGCATTTTAACGCCCTTTGCTTGTCTTGCTTGCCTGGCTGCCTGCACTCCACTTGCTTTTACTTCATTTTCTTATTTCCCTTTACTGTTGTTGTTGCTGTTTGTAATTTCTTTACACTGCAACATGTAGTAAAATGCAATTTTGTGGGCACATACAAACAAACGCATGCACATTGACACTCATATATATATTTATCTACAAATAAGTGAGTAAAAATTCTTGCTCGCCAACGTTTTCTATAGCATCCTTTCATTTATACTTGTATGTATGTATGTATATATGTGTTAACAGTTATGTGCATGTAGGCACTCACTGACCCATTAATAATAATCTAGGCACATGTCCTCGTCGTAGTCTGGTCGTGGCAACAGCGTAAAAACACCAATAAACACAGAACGGAAGCACCGGGTGCAGCAAAAAGTTGCACAAATAAAGGGACAGAAGAATGCAATCATCGCTCACACACACAAACATACAAATATATATGATTCTCCTTTCATTTGCATTGCAGACTATAGCCTCAGCTCATATTTACCAAGGTATACTTGTAAGCCTTTCATATTTACTTAACTCCACAGGCTTGAAGTGGGCGAATGCTTACATTTTTAATATTAAATTGAAGTAGTTAAATGAAATATTTAATACAGATCCAGGGTAATTCGTTTAGGCATATAAGGGCCTAGTTGTTAGGATGAGCTTCGGAAACTGATAGGGCAAGGATCAAATCAGCGATATGTTGAAGAACCTCGCTTTGATGCGGATTGTGGCAAGACGTTCATCCACCGGGGTGAATGCCAGGACTCGGCGACGTAGTCTCTCTCCCACCCCAAATCCAACACCGAATTTGCGCTCCTTTATATGGCCGCTGTAGTAGATGTCACAAGGACCCACCTTCTTCCGTCCTTGTCCCGTCCATCGCACTTCTTGGACGGCGGTGATGTCAGCCTTTAGTTGTATGAGGACATCAACCAGCTGGGCAGAGGCACCTTCCCAATTAAGAGTCCGGACATTCCAGGTGCATGCCCTCAAATCATGATCCTTAGTACGTTTGCAGGGGTCGTCATCAAAAGGGGGGTTTCTCATCCGAGGCTCGGTGTTTGTTTTCATTGGGGAGATTTTTTTTATGTGGTGGGTCCCAAGCCCTGCGCACAACCGCAGAAGCGGGCTTCGCCTTCTCACTTTAGCTCGCCTCCAAACGGATGTCTGTTAGCTACCCAGGGGATACTTGGTCTAAAACCGGAAGTCGTGAGCTGCTTGAGTCATATGCAAAAGAATCGTTCCTGACCACTCCCAAGTGAATGGCAATCAGAAACTTTCCTCACTTGCGTGAACTTCTACATATGACCCCATCCCCCCATGTATGGATGTAGGGATACAATAATTTGAGGCTAGAATGTTAGGTTGTGGCTCTTTTTGGAAGTAGAAAAAATACAATTTTTACTCTTTGTCCATTAAACTATTTAAATGCTTTCAAGAGGGTTTGAACATGTTAGTCCGTTTTATGGGGTTTGATATATCTTAGAGATTCAAAAGAGGGATATTTTTACTACTTTTATCGTGCATATCAAAAATACATATTTAAACAGTATTTTCTGAAATTTTTATTTAAAAATTCCGAAAACTTCACCGTTAGTACCCCATCTCCATTGACGTGTTCAAAAAAATTATCTTGCCGAAAATAACATAACTCATTATTGGTTCATCATCATCATCAAGGGACCAAAAATATTTCCATAGTACATGGCTAAATCTAGTTAATGAACGAAGAAAAGTAATTAAAATTTGCATTTTTGACAGATTTCGAATGGACAGATTTTAATGGAAAATAATTTTTTGCAGTTTATATTATATATTCATTTATTACCAGTATAGTATTATATACGTCATATGTTTAGTTATATCTATATAGTATCTCATAAATGGTAATCTATAATTTTCTAAAAACTTCTTATAAAGATGAGTGGGAATCAACAAGTCTCTCTCCTCTCGATTGATTCGCAATTATTCCAACCACTGACCCCCCTTGTTAAATAAAAAAAATAAATTATATATCAAGACCATTAAAACAAAGTAGAGAACCTTCGAAACCGTATGTGTCTCTAAAGTAAAGTATCAAATGCCCAGTATGTTTTTATGTAATATTTTTTTCTTCTCTATCTCTTTTTCACTTTGCCTTTTGCTTCATGGTGGACGCTTATGTTCTATTTGTGGTTATTTTCAGATAAAATCAGGCTAAACGCCATTTATTTCTATAAACTTCAGAGTTTTCAGTAGCATAAAGCAATTTAAGAACATTAAATACAGAATTCCATTTGAATTTGAAAATTCCAAAAGCTATTTTAACACAAATTGACATTTTTTTTTAAATCAGTGACCATTAATTTTATTTCATATTAACTCTAAAGAGCTGAGGTGATGACGAATATAGCCTGAGAAGGTATTAACTCCTATGAACTCAGAATAATATATTTTGTGATGAATCAGCTCTATCCTATTTACTCTATAGGGCAAGGACCTATTTACTCTATCCTATTTAATTTTCCCAAAGGTAATAGCCTTTTCACACAGGAGCTAATTGATCAATTAACCGACATCTGCTCGATTAAAACGTTGATTAAGATCGATTTACCACACAAGATAAAAATCTACATTTCTTTTCAATTGAATTTTAATAAATTTTAATGCAACTCTATGACAAATACCGTATTTGTAATTATATATATCTTCTTTGTCTACGATTGGCTGTCTTTTTTTTTTGATAAAAAAGCTACGGTAGATGTCGCTGCTAAAAATAGCAATCAGCTGATGAAACTTACCAAGTTTTTATGAAAAGCAAAAACAAAAATGTAAATCAGCTGATCGGTTATCGAGTAGCCGGCAGTATAAAAGGCAAAAAAGGGTTTCTCAATCAAAATTTTGATTGGTCAATTAATTTTGCTGTGTGAAAAGGCAATAAATGATAATGAAACTCTGAGTTTCATTAGCGTATTAGTTATTGTTAGAGCTTGGGAATAATGCTTTGTCACATTCTTAAAAGCACATTCTTATATTGGGAGCTTACTAAATTGTTATAGGCTGATGAATTGCAATAACCGCGTTGATTAGAGAGAGCTTTATCACCATACATATTACTTTGTGCCATGCTCAAGAATAATAATCATAAATTAATTTATTTTATTTTGCTAAAACCAGACAATTTTTAGTCGCATATTTTCACTTAGCTTGGTATAAGCTGATATTTGTGTTATGAACCATAATATCTCTTACATATCCAAAAAAATTAACTAATTTTATCAAAATTTCGGGTGAATAGTTAATAATAATAGTTAGTTCTGCCAGTCACTCTTGGGTCATAGTCATAACCACTAAGTGTAAATATTTAAATGCATATCTGGCATTAATTTACACTTGCATTAGCTTATTACATGATCCGCTTATATTATTAAATGTTCATTCACTATTTAAGCAAATCATGTAGGATTTGTGTATCTCTTATCACATAATTATTGGGAAAAGCCAACTCTTTTATATACGTGTATAATCTCCCCCACATAGAGTTGTCAAATATTAAGCGTGTCATGTTGACTTTCATATCTCCTACTAAATGCCACATTAAGAGTGTTTATGCCAAACAATTTTCCTTTTCACTATGATATGCAAAATTGTTTATGCGTTTAATAGTTTGTATGGAACCCAACTACATGCCTGGCGTTGGGCACACCATGGCGTATGAGTAGTGTGCGTAAGTAATTTGGGACAAGTATGTAAGTGACCGGAAGGGATGTAATGTTAAACGGAAATCTGACAAATTAATGAGTTTGCAAAAAATTTGGAAGGACGGAAAAAAGGTTGAAACTGTTGAGTAAGGATTATAATCACATTAAATATATATTTTTTTAATAGAATGAAATTCCTGAAATTTCGGTGAAATCATAAAATTGAATAAAATGAATTTTTTGTTGTTTTTTACTTAGAACAAGTAAGAAAGGGCTAAGTTCGGGTGTAACCGAAGATTTTATACTCTCGCAATTTATTTGTTTAACTTTATTTATATTAATAATACACAATTTGACCTACATATTCGTCATATATAGTACATAAAGTCCATTGAAATGAACCCATAATATTAGGTTAGAAGCACCGAGGTTCTCGTGTTCGATATATGGGGCCTTGAAAACCTATGGTCCGATTTCGGCTATTTTTAGAATGAGGCTGCCGCACTATAAATGCCGTATTTATGCAAAGTTCTGTTCCGATATCTTCACTAGTGCTTACTTTGTATATTGTAAAGTAAACGATTCAGATTGTCTTCAAAGTTCTGGTATATAGGAAGTAGGCGCGGTTGTGAAGCGATTTGGCCAGTTTTCACAACATATTATTGGGAGGTAAGGAAACTGTTACAAACCAAGTTTCATTGAAATCGGTCAAGCAGTTCCTGAGATATAGTTTTTGACCCATAAGTGGGCGACGCCACGCCCATTTTCCATTTTGTAGAAAAATCTGAGTGTAGCTTCCATCTGCCATTTTTTATGTGAAATTTAGTGTTTCTGACGTTTTTCGTTAGTGAGTTAACCCACTTTTAGTAATTTTCAACCTAACCTTTGTATGGGAGGGGGGGGGGCGTAGTTATTATCCGATTTCTGTCATTTTTGGACTGTATAAGGAAATGGCTAAAAAAAAACGACTGCAGAAAGTTTTGTTTATATAGCTCTATTGGTTTGCGAGATATATACAAAATATTTGGCCCTATTTGGGGCCACGCCCACTTTTCGAAAGCAACCTTCCTATGGTGCCAAGTTTCATCAAGATATCTTAATTTTTACTCAAGTTACAGCTTGCACAGACGGACGGACGGACGGACGGACGGACAGACAGACAGACATTCGGATTTGAACTCCACTCTTCACCCTGATCACTTTGGTATATATAACGCTATATCTAACTCGTTTAGTTTTGGGTGTTACAAACAACCGTTATGTGAACAAAACTATAATACTCTCTTTAGCAACCTTTGTTGCGAGAGTATAAAAATAATAAATATAATAAGATAAGATTTATGTGATGTAAAAAAATCTCTTACTTCGAATCCGTATGGAAAATAAAATAAATTAAATTGGGGAGCTTGAACATAATGTAGTACTTCTAAAATTTTTTAGACATCTTACAAAATATTTAAGAAGTGTTTCAATCGAGTAAAGACCAAGTTTGTTGATGCTTTTTAATAATACGTGAACGATATTGAACATCACTGTCTGCTCATTTTCCATTGCCTGAAGAGCCACCTTTAACACACGACACTAAAAGTAATGGCGCACATTAATTCCGCAGACAATATGAGGTGTAAAACAATTGAACATGTGCAATTTAACATCAAATGAAAATAACAGAGTGCTTGATTGCGGTATTAATTGAAGACGACAACGACGATGGCGAAAGACAGCTATTAATACGCTACGTGCCGCCTAATTGATACACAGACAACAGACTCAGCGCACAGCGAGCTAAATACAAACACAAACACTAAGCGAACAAAATATACAAATGTCTGCTGCAAATTGCGACACCCAGCAAATTGCTGGAAAATCACTTACTTACCAATAAGATTTACAGCTTACATGACAAGTGCGGCGCGGGTGTGCAAGCAGCGCGGTGAGCGTCAGGAGAGCAGCAGACACAGAACGAAATATGCAAATCAGGTGTCATACACAGACGGCGAACAAAACGGTGGAGCGATGGCGAATCGAACGATTGCCAACGAGAGAAACAAAAAATAACAACAACAAAGCGTCTAAAGTGAAAATAAATAAACAAATTTAATGCAATTACACTATAAATAAACAACAAGCGAATTGAATGGAAAACTAACAGGCTTTTGAAAATAGATGAGAGCACGAGCTGTCGTTGTAGTTTAGTGTGGATGGATAGTATAAATAGTAATACAAACGGGAGTTAGAAGCAAGCAACCAAAACACTGCTTTATGCTTTTAACCTACAAATTGTATGTATAATTGTTGAATAATATCGATATATGTAGCATATACTTAGGCGCCATAAGCCCACTGACCCAGTTGAAGGTAAAAACATCGTTATACAAAATACCTTTTCACAACACAAGGACACAAACTGCCATAAAACAACAAAAATACTGTCATACATACAACAAAATCTGTTGTTATGCCTGTCACACAGGTATCAGCTTCACAACTATAGCAACAACAACAACATTGACAGTAATTTATTCCCTGATGACATGTTGCACATGGCCTTATGCCCTACAAACAACCACCGGCCACACCAGTCACCAGCTAGCCGCTGCTCGCCATCCACACTTGTCGGCATTTGTTCGTTTATCAGCTGAATCGGCGCTTGGCGCTTCGTTAATTCAGTCATTCATACATTTATATGCTCATTCATTTGTGTGAGCGTGTTTGTGTCTCTATCCCTGTGGCGCTGGCTATGCTCATTTCATTGCTCGTTTTTGTTTGTTTGTGTTGGTGAATGCCAGCAAATACTGTTGAATACTCATACTACATTCGTAATTGGAATGAAGTTGCGCTGATGGCAGTGTTGTTGTTGGCAGCGTCAGGGCGAACAAGTGGTCGACTTCCGGTGTCCACGCTCTTATATATACCCACAAACACACTTACTTACATACAATACATTCATACGTAGAGATAAAGCCAGCGTTCGCTACGTTCGGCTGCAACAGATGTCTGTCCTCCATGCCTGGTATATTGAGCTCTGCTAAATGATGGCTTGCGTGTATGTGTTAGTGCTGACGTATAAACTGTTTGTACAGCAAACGCGCTTATTGAGGTGTAAACCAATCGCAGTCACGTGAAAATTCGTTACGAAGTCGAGTCAAAAGAGAAAAATAGAAACAAAGTGGAAGTGCGCGCTGCACAAATGGAAGGGACAGTTGTAATAGTATTATGGCAGTTCAATTACATTACGATAACGGTGTTTTTACAGTTTGTTGTTCTTTCGGAAATGTTTAGCATACGTGAAAGGATATAGGTTGTATTGCAAAAACAGATAATTTTGTCTAGATATTGGTTTATATTTAAGGTAAATTTAGAGTAAATAGAGAAACGAACCAAATAAACTAAGACAGCATAGAAGATAATATGAAATATCTATCTGCTCATAATGTTTTCACAATTCTTATTAACACCCAAAACTATTTGAAATTCATATATGTATGCTTATAATATATTACCAATATGATGTGGCTAATTGGTTTCTGATGTCTGTCTGTACATATGTCTGCATGTCTGAACATTCACTTAGCCAACTGAAGTATGTTTCATGGTACTTCAGATGGTCAAAATCAGACCACAAAACTTTGATAATGGAGAAAATATAATATAAAGTCATAAAATAAGTTAAAAACTAGAATTTCGTGGAGAGGATTAGAGTAGGCAGAGATATCTTGTGTTTAAAGCTTTTTTAATCAAAGAGACTGGAAACACTTCTTTCTACCATTTCATAATAATAAGAATGGCGTAAAAATATTAAATATCGAATAAAAGCCCAGCCCACTTTTATAAAACTAAACATTTATACAGAATATTTCTTCTATATATTTGAATATGAACAAAACCAGATTAGAGCCACTCATACTCCAATTATGAATTTTATACATGATTTTTTCATTTTACGGAAAAGAAATTAGAAAGAAATGATTTTGGAATAAAATAGTTCCTTCTTTAAGAAGAACAATTCATATAAAAGGGTGTAAACAGACTATATTTTTCAAGAGCTCGAATATTATATAGGAATACCATAAGGGCCATATATGAAGACCATGGTGCGTTTTCTTGATAACATAATGTATGTCCTCGTTCAAAGTTTGAACATAATCGGTACAGTACTTCTCACAGCTCTAATATATCTTATGGATGAAATAGGTTCACGACCTACCTCAGCCCTCGTACCCTATATAATGATTTTCGTTATTCTTGTGAGTTTTTTTTTTCGAATATATCGGTTGTTAGTATTTTTTAGGAAATCTTAGTTTAATGCTAAACGTAATAGACCTTTTAGATGTAAAAGAACGAATTTGATTGATTTTAATCATTGCATAATTTATCTTATAGCCTTTTTACACAGGAGCTAATTGATCAATAAACCGGTCTCTGCTCGATTAAAACGCTGATTAAGATCGATTTACCATACAAAATAAAAATCTACATTAACTTTTGATTGAATTTTAAACGACTTAAAAATGAAATTCAACTCTGCGACACAGACCGTATTTGTAATTATTAGGTCTACAACTTTGCTTCCGCCGTTTTCCAATAGATGTCTCTAGGGTCAAGCACTGGTCGATTGGACATTTGTGTCAACATTAACCCAACAAAATATTTGTAGAGATCTGTTTGCATCCCAAACTTTTTTGGCTGTATTTTTTGATTGAAAGAAGCTACGGTAGATGTCGGTGCTAAAAAATATCAATCAGCTGATGAAACTAACTTCTTATGAAAGCAAAAATAAAAATGTATAACAGCTGATCGGTTATCGAGTAGCCGGCAGTGTGAAGAGCAAAAACTGTTTTCCCAATCAAAATTTTGATTGATCAAGTAGTTTGGCTGTGTGAAAACGCTATTTGCCCCAGTATATCTAATTTCACTATTTTCCTCCTGGATAATTTTATAATTTCTTTAAAAAAATATTGAATTTTATATTAAAATACTTTGCTGATACCTAAAAATATTTCAATTTTTTTTTTGAGGACTGCGAAATTATGTAATGTTGTTCTTTAACCGAACTTAGCGCTTACTTACTTATTAGTATTCATATATGCCAGATGGAAGGCGCCACAAGTTTTCGCCACGATTACATTTTAATTTTATATGTTTCCTATACTGCCAAATTTGACACTAAAATTATTACTGTTTTAGTTTCATACATCACTTTTATTGCATTCGTGCTTTTAATACCAAATAAATCCAAATGGAATTAGAATATTCCTGTGGATCGTGCTATTGAGGTCAAGCATTTGTGTTAGAATAAAATGGACAATATATTCAAAAAGCGTAGTGAAATTTACGATTCTGCACTGTTTTTATGTGCTTTATACAAATATTGCCAAAAGAATAGAAAATAAAACAAAAAAGATTTAATATTAAAAAATCCTTCAAAGCAAAAATGCTCTTCATTTGTTCTAAGCATAACGTCAAACAAACATGTGTGTGTGTTTGTGTGTATGTTT